>NC_060120.1:966134439-966759439 GCF_021461395.2 Schistocerca americana | reverse complement strand
TTGTTTAGGCGACAGACTGCCGTGACGCGGATGCGATTATTTTTTTCCTCTTCGTATTCGCAACACGATCTGAGACTTCGTTAACCGTCAAAGAAAGTTAAACATTTTTCTGCTATTTTTGGTGTAATTTACACGTAAGAGCGCGCTTTCTCAGTAACGAGTATCTCCGATTTCGTGACTTCCATATGTTTAAGAAATGAAAAATGAAATTGAAGAACTGACAGTGACATTTATACTACTTCTTGTCACAAATAATTCACAACTTTTTTTGGGATACGTAGCGATTTCCGAGGGTTTGGTACACAGGAATCTAAGAGCATAACGTAAATTACCGCGAATGAAACTAGCAGCAATCGTCTTTATATTCTAGCTTGTCACAAGTATTTATCTGCGATCGAATCCTTAACAACTGTAGACAGAGATGAAAGGTTCCCGCCACAATATCTTCAGTCTATACCACCATATGTGAAACATTTTGATTCATCAGATGCATGTTATAAACTACTACGAACTTCTGTAGCTGCACTCGCAAAACGCGCTCGAAAAGGTGATTTTTAAAATTTTGTTTCTATTTAAGCAAATCGTTGATGCATCGTATAGGGAAGTAGGCTACTTCATCATCTCTAGGAGCGAGCTACAACCACATTCTATGCATCTTCTTATTCCTTGACTCTCTCATAAACAATTTTCGGGTTCTTGGAGTTGTGTTCCGCCTATGCAAATAATTGAAGGCAGTTCATTCCCATACGCATTTCGCTTCTTTTATTTGTGAAGCATCATCACTAATAAAGGAAGCGAAATGCGTGTGGGAATCAGCAAACTGCGTTAAATTAGTTGCGTAGACGGAAAATACCTCCATGAATTCTGAAGCAACCAAGGAACGAAGAAAACAGAAAAAATGACGAATTTTTCGGGTGTTTCTATAGATGTATTTGTACAATGTGGTACTACACTCCATTCCTAACTCATATTCCGGAAACGTAACATGCAAAGCAAGACATCGATGTGAATTAGAATAAAATGACAAAATGTGACATTTACAACAGTTTCCAGAACACAGTCAATATTCTAACGTTATCATGAATTCATGGAAGCCCTTGGTCAGCGAAATTTGAACACTATTACGTACTCTAACCAAACTTTTCGGTACTGTGAAGAATGGCATGCCTGCGTCGACTGTTAGCCGCTTCGAGTTCGTGCCCCTGTGGTGCTGCAGTGCGCATGCGCTGATCTGAGCAGATAGTTTTTCATTGGCTGGTGCGAGGAAAACTGACAACAGCTTTTTGGCATCACTTTCGAAATGCTTACTGAATAATGTTGCCGCTTTGTTTCGAAAACAAGACCGTTCGGTACGCTCGCGTAACGAAGCTAATCGCGAAAAGATACGAAATAGGCGTCTGGCTTCCGCGCTGAATCGTACATCATGTCAGAGGTTCAGCAAGCGAGGCAGCTAGGCGAACCATCTCGCAAACTCCCTGAGAACCTTAGTACATGAGAGACAGGCTTAAGAGAAGCATAATTCATTACAGCATTCTTGCTCACAGTATTTTACTGAGCGAAGTTTTTCCTTGGTCAGATGTTTTTTTCTCATGTGCTAGCAGTGTTTGCCCCCTTAGACAAACTCACACCAATAGATTTTCGATATTAATAAGGAGAGCAAAATGTTTCATGTAAAGTATAGAATGAAGACGTTACCTTCATTTTTGGTGCCAGAGAATGGAAACCCACTCATCTGACCGATCATCTCTCGTGACCATCATACAGGTCTTTGCTGCTATTGTCCTCATCATCTGGTAAGGAAATTACAATATTTTCCATGGATTCTTCCCTTACTCCTTCTTCTATATTCGACCGTGTGACAGTAACCTCCAGAAATCCCATGTGGATCACAACATTCTTCCAATTTTCTGGTGTTTTTCATGTGATGGTCTCAGTTACCAGCCTCTGTGACTCGCAATGTAAGATTTTCATTTTGCTCTGTGAAATCTGCTTTTATTTGAGCCCTGGCAAGTACGATGTCGTTATAATGACAGTGGGACGGTGGAAGACGTAAAACTTCGTGGTAATGGTTCTCTGCTAATGTATCAGTTACACATAGCGTCTCCTGTGGCTTCTGTCATTTCACTTCCAGAAGTTCCACTTTTTGCGTATTCTACTCAAAGCCTCTTTTATTGTCATTCAACCAGCTGAATATTTCATCTCTACTTGTAGCATCCGTTGGTGCCGTAATTAATTGTCCAGAATGGTAGGGCGCGTTGTCCATTACAAAAGCACTACCAGAACAATGTGATAGCAAACGAGTAACGAACCACTCTTTAAATATATCTGCACTCACTTCCTAGTGGTACTCGACAGCTTGTCTTATTCAAAAATCGTCGTAGCAGTGGGTACAAGAACTAGCAAGAACAATAATTCGTTGTGCTCCCTTACCGGTTGGCACACTCATAGTTCCCAGGCACGTGTCGTCTGTCCACATGACACATCGCGCATGACGCACGTTGACCCTCTTTTCGTTAATCCATATTACATTCTCCGGATTCATTGCAAGCACTCAGCAGGCAACGATATCTGCATGCCATAATCTCTCCGTGTTCGTTCTTCCTGAGAAATTCTTTCCACCGGGAGCGATTTGTTTAGACGACGGAGAGACTTCTTGTTCTGCCTGTGAACCAACCACTGTCTGACAGTGATGCCATAAACTTTTTAAGTGGGAGGTATTCCTTCTTGTAGCAGTTTGTGTGTATATATCATCTGCTAGTACTTTCGTCAAGGTTGACTGTTTCAGTCACACGAGACGATCTCTTCATTGACTTTCCAGGCGTCACAATGACATGGCTCCCGGCTGAATTGGTGGCCTCTTTATTATGTGCGAGGCTCTTCACTGTCGCTGTAGAGATGTTCAATGCTTATGGCACCCTATTAAGCGCTCTACTCGCTGGTATCAAAGGTCCACCGTTGTCGCTTTCAAAGTATGCACGCAATCTGTATATAAATTCGCTTGCTTGAGATTTCAGCGTGGCACCTTCTCCAGAAGTCCCCTTCTGTGAACTACAGCAAACCATTTTCCACACAGCCGACGAGAGACTCACAGAATTTATGGGATGCACGTGTAAATATATTAACCTAAACGAAGCACGCGGTACCACTGAATGAAACCAGGAGTCGCCTGCCACTGTGGCAACACAGGAGCGTTCCCATGGTAACCGTAAAGAAAATGTCACGATCTAACTGGCCGTCGGGACATACGAAGTACATGCGCCAAGACCACTTCAACTGTCAGAGTTCTCTCACCGTGTGGAGTACAGTTGGTTCTGAAGCATGTGGCGAAGAGTCATAATACTTTGAACGGATGTTGGTCACTAAGGTGTTGTGGCAATCACGTCGCGTACTAAGATATTTTGTATCGGTGACATTATACTGAAATCCTGTTATCATTGCATTATGTACAGCACGAGGAGAACATTTATTTCGCTCATATTTTTTGGCTACAGTCGGACCATCGTAAAGCACGTCAACGGTTTACATGATGCACAAACTTTTGTAGAACTGTCTTATCCAAAACAGAAACGTTCGTGACAGGATAAATTAGAGTAGTTAGGGCTGTTTTAATACCATTGAATGTACCCTGAAAATTACACCATTGTATGATACGTAGTTTAGGAGATATGACCTCATAAACACTGAGATGCGTGGCAGGATAGCTTTTCTTAAAATGGAGCGCGGATTATCCAGACGCTTGACATCAAATAGCTCTTTTGAAAAGTAGACGCCTGAAACTTTTTTATGTATGATACATAAAATCGGGTGTGGTAGGGCACGGTGTTAGTGGTACCGTAGTGAAAGGAGTAGGCGAATTTGGACTGGGGGGGGGGGGGGGGGTAAGAACTGAAAGAGACAGCCGACCAGCAGAATTTTGCACAGACCATTTCTTAATCATAGGTAATACTTGTTTTAAGAATCATGAAAGAAGATTGTATACTTGGAAGAGGCCTGGAGACACTGGAATGTTTTAGATAAATTATATAATGGTAAGGCAGAGATTTGGGAACCAGGTTTTAAATTCTAAAACATGTCCAGAGGCAGATGTGGACTCTGACCACAATTTATTGGCTATGAACCGTACATTAAAACTGAAGAAACTGCAAAAACGTAGGAATTTAAGAAGATGGGACCTGGATAAACTGAAAGAACCAGAGGTTGTAGAGGGTTTCAGAGGGAGCATTAAGGAACGATTGACAAGAACAGGGGAAAGAAATATAATAGAAGAAGGAACGGGTAGCATTGAGGGATGAAATACGAGGTGCATTCAAGTTTTAAGGCCTCCGATTTTTTTTCTAATTAACTACTCACCCGAAATCGATGAAACTGGCGTTACTTCTCGACGTAATCGCCATGCAGACGTACACATTTTTCACAACGCTGACGCCATGATTCCATGGCAGCGGCGAAGGCTTCTTTAGGAGTCTGTTTTGACCACTGGAAAATCGCTGAGGCAATAGCAGCACGGCTGGTGAATGTGCGGCCACGGAGAGTGTCTTTCATTGTTGGAAAAAGCCAAAAGCCACTAGGAGCCAGGTCAGGTGAGTATGGAGCATGAGGAATCACTTCAAAGTTGTTATCACGAAGAAACTGTTGCGTAATGTTAGCTCGATGTGCGGGTGTGTTGTCTTGGTGAAACAGAACACGCGCAGCCCTTCCCAGACGTTTTTGTTGCAGTGCAGGAAGGAATTTGTTCTTCAAAACATTTTCGTAGGATGCACCTGTTACCGTAGTGCCCTTTGGAACACAATGGGTAAGGATTACGCCCTCGCTGTCCCAGAACATGGACACCATCATTTTTTCAGCACTGGCGGTTACCCGAAATTTTTTTGGTGGCAGTGAATCTGTGTGCTTCCATTGAGCTGACTGGCGCTTTGTTTCTGGACTGAAAAATGGCATCCACGTCTCATCCACTGTCACAACTGACGAAAAGAAAGTCCAATTCGTGCTGTCGTTGAGCGTCAACATTGCTTGGCAACATGCCACTCGGGCAGCCATGTGGTCGTCCGTCAGCATTCGTGGCACCCACCTGGATGACGTTTTTCGCATTTTCAGGTCATCATGCCGGATTGTGTGCACAAAACCCACAGAAATGCAAACTCTGGAGGCGATCTGTTCAACAGTCATTCGACGATCCCCCAAAACAATTCTCTCCACTTTCCTGATCATGTCATCAGACCGGCTTGTGCGAGCCCGAGGTTGTTTCGGTTTGTTGTCACACGATGTTCTGCCTTCGTTAAACTGTCACACCCACGAACGCACTTTTGACACATCCATGACTCCATCACCACATGTCTCCTTCAACTGTCGATGAATTTCGATTGGTTTCACACCACGCAAATTCAGAAAACGAATGATTGCACGCTGTTCAAGTAAGGAAAACGTCGCCATTTTAAGTATTTAAAACAGTTCTCATTCCCGCCGCTGGCGGTAAAATTCCATCTGCCGTACGGTGCTGCCATCTCTGGGACGTATTGACAATGAACGCGGCCTCATTTTAAAACAATGCGCATGTTTCTATCTCTTTCCAGTCCGGAGAAAAAAATCGGAGGCCTTAGAACTTGAATGCACCTTGTAGTGAAGGCAGCACAGGATCAAGCAAGTAGAAAAACAAGGGCTAATGGTTCAAATGGCTCTGAGCACTATGGGGCTTAACATCTGTGGTCATCAGTCCCCTAGAACTTAGAACTACTTAAACCTAACTAACCTAAGGACATCACACACATCCATGCCCAAGGCAGGATTCGAACCTGCGACCGTAGCAGTCGCGCGGTTCCGGACTGCGCGCCTAGAACCACGAGACCACCGCGGCCGCCGAAAACAAGGGCTAGTAGAAATCCTTGCATAACAGAAGATATTGAATTTAACTGAAGAAAGGAGGAAACATAAAAACGCAGTAAATGAAGCAGGTGAAAAGGAATACAAACGTCTCAAAAATGATATCAACAGGAAGTGCAAAATAACCATTGTAAGGATGTAGAAGCATATATCACTAGAGGTAAGACAGATACTGCCTACAGCAAAATTAAAGAGACCTTTGGAGAAAGGAGAACCACCTGTATGAATATCAAGAGCTCAGGTGGAAAACCAGTCCTAAGCAAAGAAGGGAAAGTGGAAAAGGGGAAGGAGTAAACAGAGGGTGTATACAAGAGCCATGTGCGTGAAGGCAATATTGTGGAAATAGAAGGGGACGTAGATGAAGTGGGAGATATGATACTGCGTGAAGAATTTGACAGACCATTGAAAGCCATAAGTCGAAACACGGCCGCGGGAGTAGACAACATTATATTAGAACTACTGATGGCCTTGGGTGAGTCAGCCATGACAAAACTCTTCCATTTGTTGAGAAAGATGTATGTGACAGGCGAAATACTCTCAGACTTAAAGAAGAATATAGTAATTCAAATCCCAAAGAACACAAGTGCTGTACAGGTGTGAATATTAGCGAACTATCAGTTTAATAAGTCACGATTGCAAAATACTAACACGAATTCTTTACTGACAAATTGAAAAACTGGTAGAAGCCGACCTCGGGGAAGATCAGTTTTAATTCTGTAGAAATGTTGGCATACGCGAGGCAATACTGATCGTACGACTTATCTTAGAAGATGAGTTAAGGGAAGGTAAACCTAAGTTTCTAGAATTTGTACACTTAAAGACAGCTTTTGCGTGGATTACTCTCTTTCAAATTGAGAAGGTAGCAGGGGTAAAATATAGGGAGGGAAAGGCTTTTACAATTTGTACAGAAACTAATTGGCAGTTATAAGGGTCGAAGGGCACAAAAGGGAAGCGGTGATGAAGAATGGAGTAAGAAAGGGTTGTAGCCTGTCCCCGATGTTATTCAATCTGTACATTGAGCAAGCAGTCAAGGAAACAGAAGAAAAATTTGGACTAGAATCAAAATCCATGGAGAAGAAATAACAGCTTTGAGGTTTTGATACGACATTGTAATTCTATTTGAGACAGCAAGGTACCTGGAAGAGCAGTTGAATGAAATGGACAGTGTCTTGAAAGGAGGATATAAGAGAAACATCAACAAAAGCAAAATAAGGATAATGGAATGTAGTTGAATTCAGTCAGGTGATGCTGAGAGAATTAGATTAGGAAGTGAAACATTTAAAGTAGTAGGTGAATTTTGCTATCTGGGAGGCAAAAATAACTGATGATTGTCGAAGTACAGAGGACAAAAAACATAGATTCACTGCGGTAAGGAAAGCGTATCTGATAAAGAGAAACTTGTTAGCATCGAGTATAGATTTAAGTGTCAGGATGACCTCTGTGAACGTATTTGTATGGGGTGTAGCTACATATGGGAGGGAAACATAAGCCGGCCGCTGTGGCCGAGCGGTTCTAGGCGCTTCAGTCCGGAACCACAAGGCTGCTAAGGTTGCAGATTCGAATCCTACCTCGGGCATAGATGTTTGTGATGTCCTTAGGTTAGTTAGATTTACGTAGTTCTAAGTTTAGGGATCTGGACCTCAGAAAAAAGAAAAAACAGTACTTTCCCACTGCTTTATTTTGCAAATTACTGCATATGGAATGTCTGTTACTTAAGGAAGGCCAAGAACACTGGTAATAAACAAAATATTGTCCCAGGCGAAGTGAAAGAATAATTATGACAGGAAGAGAGTAATTTTTTTATAGCCTGCTGGTTTACGCTGCCGTGCAAGTAATGTATATTTTCGTACGGACGCGGCGCGCCCTGCTGTCAGAAAGCTTACAGCAAGTTCGCCGGGGCGCGCGCTGATGCAGCAGCCGCTGCTTATTTGCGGAGCCGGCAAGCAGCCAATTAGCGGGCCGCCGGCCTGCTGTGCCGTCTGTTCCTCCAGCCGAGGCCTCGGTGCTACGTAGGCACTCGCTAGATCCTCTATACGGCGGGCCGGCTGCAATAATTCGCAGCAGAATTGCCCGCTGCCGCTGTGAGAGCGAGCACACTGCCGCTGGCGACGTCCGTGTAAAAAGCGCGGGGATCCACCCGTGTCGCTTATGTAGAGCGGCTAGTCTAAGCGCAACGGACAAAAACGTAGTCACCCACAGGAGACTTGACGCTAATACAGGGTAACTCAGCGTCTAGCTTTCATAACAGCCTCAATTCGGCAAGTCGAGAAATTTCTCCAGGTATGTCAAACCCGGCTTAATCCACTCAGTGATGACTAGATCGTGTAATTCTACCACATTATACGATCATTTTAACTGATGTTGCAAGTAAGTCCAGACATTACGTGGGTCAATAATCGTGTAGTTTAACAGGCCAGTTGAGTGCCTGAGTGTTACTGCATTGAAGTGACGAGAATCATGGAATGGCGATATGCACATATTCAGAAGGCGCTAGTATCGCGTACAAGGGTATAAAAGGGCACAACATTGATGGAGCTGTTCCCTGATGATGCCCTCATCCCCTCCATCTAACCCTCCTTCCAACTTTGATCCTCCCCTCCCTCCCCCTGTGTTTTTCCTCCAGGGCACCGTCTTCCCCTTCTCTCCCTCCTCTCTTCCTCCCTCCCTGCCCTCCCCTTCCCGGGCTGCCACAACCCCCCCCCCCTATCATCTCCCGTCCTCCTCCCTTCTCCTCTTCCACTAGCATCAACACCCTCCCCCTCTCCCTCCTATCCGTGTCTCTTCGTGCGCCGGGGGTCGTCGCCAGTGATCGCGTGTGTATTTGCGTCAGTACTTCAGTGTCTCTCCGTTTGTGCTCTATGCTCCTCCGTTCACGTGTGTAAACTCGTTCTTCTCCGTTGCGTACAGTGATGAACGTGCGCCCATGAACGGCTTCATTTATTTTTAGTATGTCTGTCTCCCGTTTTTGTCCACCATGTTTGTTTGTTGTTCTGTCTTGCTGTTTCCTGTATGTTCACTGTGGCCGAAGAGCGGCGTAGATAGGCCGCTGCCGGCCTACCTTTATTTTAAAGGTATTAAAATAACAATAAAGAACAAAAAACGGAGCTGTCATTCGTACTCAGGTGATTCATGTGAAAAGGTTTCGACGTGATTACGGCCGCAAGATGGGAATTAACAGACTTTCAACGCGGAATGGTAACTGGTGCTAGACGCATGGGACATTCCATTTCGGAAATCGTTAGGGAATTCAATATGCCGAGATCAACAGTGTCAAAAGTGTGCCGAGAGTACCAAATTTCAGGCATTACGTCTCACCAGTGAGAACGCAATGGCCGACGGCCTTCGCATAACGACAGAGAGCAGCGGCGTTTGTCAAGAGTTGTCAGTGCAAACAGACGAGCAACACTGCGTGAAATAACCTAAGAAATGAATGAAGGACGTACGACGAACGTCTCCGTTCCGACAGTGCGGCGAAATTTGGGGTAAATAGCTTATGGCAGCAGATGACATCGCCTGCAGCGCCTCACCTGGGCCCGTGGCCATGTCGTCTCGCCTCTAGACGACAGGAAAACCGTGGCCTGGTCGGATGAGTTCCGATTTCACTTGCTAAGAACTGATGGCAGGGGTAGAATTTGCCGCTGAGCCCGTGAGGCCATGGACCAAAGTTGTCAACAATACCCTGTGAAAGCTCTTGGTGGCTCCGTAATGGTGTGGGCTGTCTTTACATGGTATGGATTGGGACGTCTGGTCCAGCTCTACCGATCGTTGGAAATGATTATGTTCGGCTACTTGAGGACGATTTGATGACATTCATGGACATCATGTTCTCACATCAATGGAATTTCTATTTCTATGGATGACAATCCGCCATGTCACTGGGCCACAACTGAACGGAACCGATTTGAAGAATATTCTAGACCATTCGAAGGAATGATTTGGCCACACAGATCACCCAACACAAATCCCATCGAACGTGCACGGGACATAGATGGTTGCTCCACGCAGATTCCTGCACAAGCAACATTTTCACTGTTATGGACGGCTATAAAGGCAAAATGCCTCAATGTTTCTGCAAGGGACAACCAACAAGATGTCTC
This sequence comes from Schistocerca americana, assembly GCF_021461395.2. Classification (NCBI taxonomy): domain Eukaryota; kingdom Metazoa; phylum Arthropoda; class Insecta; order Orthoptera; family Acrididae; genus Schistocerca; species Schistocerca americana. The sequence continues at coordinate 966,749,465 of NC_060120.1, read as the reverse complement.
CATGCCCATTTTTTTCTATATTTTAATACATTACAAAATGTAGGCCGGCAGAGGCCTATCTACACCGCTCTTTGGCCACAGAAAAACAGACAGTAAACATGGAGACAGAAAAACGTACACGAATGGTAAAAAGAAGAAAAACACTGATGCACTTAGATGAAGGAACACTGTAGCACGTTATTAGTGATGATCTTCGGCGCACTGAACACACTGAGAAGATGGGCCACTGGGTGCAGGAGATGGGCAGGGGGAAGGAGGGGAGAAAGAAGCCAATGGGAGAAAGGAAGGGTGAGGGGAAGGAAGAGGGCACGGTTGGGTGTGGAAGCCTGGGGAGTGGGGGAGGAAGTGGGCAAACTGGGAGAGAGGAGGAGGCAGGGAGAAAGGAAGGTGAGGAAGGAGAGAGGGAGCCCTGGAGGAAAAGGGGGGAAGGTAGGAAAGCAAGGGGAGGGTTAGAGCTGATAGTAGGGGTATATGGATGGAACGAGGACATCTTCAGGAAGGGGGAGTTGGCGGAAGCCACCTTGGGCAAGTGTGTGGAGAGAGTGAAATGAAGAGCAGGCGAGATGCAAGTGTATAGTCGTAGCAGCGGGATGGGATGGGAGAGGATGTGAGAGACAAGTGGGTGGAGGATTGAGCTTGTGGGAGGTGTATAGGATCCGTATCCATTTGAGGAAAAGGAGGAGGTGTGGCAAAGGGATCAAGTGGAGTGGGGACGGGAGATGGATGCCATAGTCGAGGTGGGGCGCATAGCATTCAAGGTTTTGAAGGTACTTATAGTAGATGGGAGTGGCGGAGATCCAGGTAGGGTGGGCCTAAGAAAGAATGGGATGGATGAGGGACACATAATGTTCGGCCAGAGAGGAGCTTGAGGAGATGGAAATGGGTTCGTGCTTTGGCTTGGACTGTCTGGAGATGGGGAGTCCAGGAAAGGTGGCGGTCGAGGGCGACGCCAAGGTACTTGAGGGTGGGGGTGACGTTAATGGGGCGGCCATAGATGGTAAGGTAGAAATACAGGAGACAGAAGAAAGGGGTGGTTTTACCTGTGTTGATTGCTTGGGTCTTGGAAGGATTGACCTTGAGCAGTCACTGGTTGCACCTAGGGTGAACTAGTCAAGATGGGATTGGAGACGGCGTTGGGAGTGTTGAAGGGTGGGGGCGAGAGCAAGGAAGGCAGTTTCATCGGCATATTGGAGGAGTTGGATGGGGGGTTGGGGCGACAGCATGTCCGCTGTATAGAGAAGGTAGAGAAAAAGGGAGAGGACGCAACCTTGGGGCACACCGGCTGAAGGTTAGAAGGTGTAGGAATCGGTGTTGTGGATGGGAACATAGGAAGGACGATGAGAGAGGAAGGAGGTGATCAGATGGACGTAATCATGCCACTTCGAGTGGCATTCATTTTGTAATCTTCAACAAGTCATGTCTTTCCAAGACAAAATATTTTTTCTACAGTTTTGTAATGTATTTTCTTGTACTTTGTACTACTGCAACGTGTGTTTCAATGTGCCTATGTGCAGGCACACAACATTTGCTATTAGTTGTTATTGGTTACCCTTTTAATTTTTGGTAAACATATCGGCATTTGCACAGCCGCAATGTCGTAAGGTGGTGTCTTCTTACACTGCATGGTTTACCTAGCAAGTGAGGGCGCACTGAAGTAGCAGTGTTTCGTAGTCCTTCTCACCACGAACATTCCAATTTTCCAAATTTAAATTTTGGTTCATGAATTTGTGAGTAAGGAACAACCTATCAAAGTTATTTATACTATGAAGTGGCATGTATTGGTTCTGACATTTAGTTCGATTTTGCGATTTCTTGGTAACATCTGGTGTTTAAAATAATGTATAAGTAATCACTTGTTATATTGTTTACACCAAGAAATCTGATTATGAGCAGAGACCGAAACATTTCATTTGGGCTAAATGCACCCAGAGAGAACTAGTCCCTGTTTCTTTGCCACTTCTCAGCTTTTCTAAAATCCTTCAGTATTGGCAGTTTCCGGCCTAGATACGTCATCGTGAAGACGTAGAATAAAAGCACCGTTGGTCACCAAGAATACTGAAATAAACATCTTTGTTCATATTCAGGTAAGCTGAGTCATTGCTTTTAAATGGTGGTAAGAAAATCACCTCAAAAGCACCAGTGACCCCCTAACGTCTGAAATATATCTTCCCTCAACAAATATTTTGAAAAGAGATAGAATCTCTGACACACTATGTGCCTGCAGTAGGCACTGCCAATTTTCTGCGTTGTTTGCCCCACTGAAGACGTGCAGATATATGTGAGCAATTGCCTTTTGAGAGGTAACTGGTTCCAAATGTCCAATGCAAGCAACCTAATTTACCATTTTCACCCCTTAACTGGTTGAGATGAACCTGGGATCACTGACAACTGATTATCATTGACAAGGCGTGACACTCGTCTCAGGTCGCTGTTGGTTAGGACGTATCCACGACCATTGTTCTTATGTCGTGTTACATCGCTGCGAGTGGTGCACCATCTCTTGTAGAGAAGTTAGCCAGTCCACGTCGAAACACCAACATATTGGTCAACTTCATTCACAATGTGATCATGGACATGCCCAAATACGAGAGCTCCTTACTGTCATTATGCAACTTGTCGTCGACCTACTGAACTGTTCTGGTACCATACTCTGGTGGCACAGGGTCAGGACGGGGCCGAATGTCGAAACCCAATGCCGAAATCGAGATGCTTGTCAACATTCGAAAACTCAGCACGTACGCCATATCAGTGGCCCCGCAACCACACTCTGGGTGCCGAGGTGATGACCGGTGTTTTGTGATGATTCGGCAGCGTATGGCAGGCTGCGTACTTGACCTCAGCCACAACAAGATGTGCCCTTATAATTGCGTAGATTTCCGCGGCCAGAGCCATTCGACATAAAAATACCATAACCACTATGCCACTCCACTCCTTTTCCCTTTCGTCACAGGTCAGCATAGACACTCTTTAAGTGCGTTAACGTCTATAGAATAAATGACTGGAGTTACGAGTATACCATTATTCTATAACAGAGCACAAGGCGTGTTTAACCTGTAATCAAATTGGTTTCTAATGCTGAAATTTTTTCACAGAAATACACGAATTTACACAGTTTGCAACATGCCAATGTTAAGACAGTTGTCAAGATAACGCATGTCGTCCTGAGCAAGTGAAATAACTCTACAATATCAAATTTTAACTAGAAGTTTCTTTACAACATTATTCTTACTACTACGTCATGAAGTTGGCCAATACTACGATAAATCATCCGATTCTGGTTCTACATTTGGTACTATTTAGGATGGCAATCAAGTCTACGAAGGATGGTTTGTTTTGAGACAAGCTGAACAAAAGTTTACCCAAGGTTTCCCGAGTTTACAGTGGTAGCAAGCTCGTGAACCAACAAGTTAAGCGCGCGTGTGTGTGTGTGTGTGTGTGTGTGTGTGTGTGTGTGTGTGTGAAATCTTATGGGACTTAACTGCTAAGGTCATCAGTCCCCAAGCTTACACAGTACATAACCTAAATTATCCTAAGGACAAACACACACACCCATGCCTGAGGGAGGACTTGAACAAGTTAAGCCTCTGCTCGCGGTATTTACCTTAGCTGCAATGAGCTGTCGTCTGCATGGCTGCTCTCGTCCTCTAACTCACCTATGTTTCTCGTGAGGCGAGAAAAGACGCACTCATCCCTATCCTTGGAGTACGGCGATATGCACGCGCATGACTGGAACAGGGTGCATATTACAATGGTCTCTCGGTTCTCACAAGAACAATTAACTAAGTGGCTGGTTCATTCCTTCGCAGTTGGAGCTCAACGACGCTACAGCTAATATCTAGCTGAATGTCAGCCGCAGTGAATGCAGTGTTCACACAAATTTCTCCTCTGCATCGTACAGAGCATGATGTGCTCTGGTCTGCACGTGAGGCCAGTTCGGATTTGAGTAGAGTATCCTCCAAAATTTCGGTCTTGTCTTTCTCATAGCAAAACTGTCCCCATATATATATATATATATATATATATATATATATATATATAAACAAACACATCACATATTAGCATATTAACCTCCCAAGAAAATGTTAACATTAGGAAATATTATTGATATGTCAAGATAAAGATTTTAAAAGCATCGTTATTAAAGATCTTTTGCTGACACATGAAAGTCTTCAAACATTAAATATATTTAAACACAATCGTAAAAATTATCTTTGTTCAGTTTAATCGGATACTAGTCTGTGACAAACAGTTCTTTCTCCTATATCTTTGACAGTGGTACTTGAAATCGTCACTCTCTTTTTCATGCTTAACATGGAATGACGGTCGGCCGAGCTTCGACGTGTCTCCACTGAGCATGGAATGACGGTTGCCATGGAGAAAGGTTGCTGAAGGCCTGAGCATGTCGTGAATGCGTGGTTGCCTTTGTTCCATTTACCATGTGCCCATGGCGACGTTGTACTGGAGATCTAATCCTGGCAGCATAAAAACTTATCTTCTTCATTCGTCGAATCTTTATGCCGATTCATCATTGGTCAGTCCATCTCTAGGTGTCCATACGAGTAATCATCTCTCATCTTTCGGTATGGAATCCGAAAGTGTTGCAATTTACCATAAGAATGTTTGGATATTTGTATTGCTAGAACAGTTAAAATCCGATTCTTTGTTGGTAGGTAAATGCCATAATGGTCTTGTATGGAAAGGGATTTGGAAAGGTTTCTTGGTTTCTTCTGGTCCAGGTTCTTCTTTCCTCTAAATATTCTGCGTTGCATCTTCTGTTCTTGTTGCACCTTGCTGTCTTCTCACTTGTCTTCGTCCTTCTCTGTACCGGGAATTGGGATTGAAGACATACACTCCTGGAAATGGAAAAAAGAACACATTGACACCGGTGTGTCAGACCCACCATACTTGCTCCGGACACTGCAAGAGGGCTGTACAAGCAATGATCACACGCATGGCACAGCGGACACATCAGGAATCGCGGTGTTGGCCGTCGAATGGCGCTAACTGCGCAGCATTTGTGCACCGCCGCCGTCAGTGTCAGCCAGTTTGCCGTGGCATACGGAGCTCCATCGCAGTCTTTAACACTGGTAGCATGCCGCGACAGCGTGGTCGTGAACCGTATGTGCAGTTGACGGACTTTGAGCGAGGTCGTATAGTGGGCATGCGGGAGGCCGGGTGGACGTACCGCCGAATTGCTCAACACGTGGGGCGTGAGGTCTCCACAGTACATCGATGTTGTCGCCAGTGGTCGGCGGAAGGTGCACATGCCCGTAGACCTGGGACCGGACCGCAGCGACGCACGGATGCACGCCAAGACCGTAGGATCCTACGCAGTGCCGTAGGGGACCGCACCGCCACTTCCCAGCAAATTAGGGACACTGTTGCTCCTGGGGTATCGGCGAGGACCATTCGCAACCGTCTCCATGAAGCTGGGCTACGGTCCCGCACACCGTTAGGCCGTCTTCCGCTCACGCCCCAACATCGCGCAGCCCGCCTCCAGTGGCGTCCCGACAGGCGTGAATGGAGGGACGAATGGAGACGTGTCGTCTTCAGCGATGAGAGTCGCTTCTGCCTTGGTGCCAATGATGGTTGTATGCGTGTTTGGCGCCGTGCAGGTGAGCTCCACAATCAGGACTGCATACGACCGAGGCACACAGGGCCAACACCCGGCATCATGGTGTGGGGAGCGATCTCCTACACTGGCCGTACACCACTGGTGATCGTCGAGGGGACACTGAATAGTGCACGGTACATCCAAACCGTCATCGAACCCATCGTTCTACCATTCCTAGACCGGCAAGGGAACTTGCTGTTCCAACAGGACAATGCACGTCCGCATGTATCCCGTGCCACCCAACGTGCTCTAGAAGGTGTAAGTCAACTACCCTGGCCAGCAAGATCTTCGGATCTGTCCCCCATTGAGCATGTTTGGGACTGGATGAAGCGTCGTCTCACGCGGTCTGCACGTCCAGCACGAACGCTGGTCCAACTGAGGCGCCAGGTGGAAATGGCATGGCAAGCCGTTCCACAGGACTACATTCAGCATCTCTACGATCGTCTCCATGGGAGAATAGCAGCCTGCATTGCTGCGAAAGGTGGATATACACTGTACTAGTGCCGACATTGTGCATGCTCTGTTGCCTGTGTCTATGGGCCTGTGGTTCTGTCAGTGTGATCATGTGATGTATCTGACCCCAGGAATGTGTCAATAAAGTTTCCCCTTCCTGGGACAATGAATTCACGGTGTTCTTATTTCAATTTCCAGGAGTGTATGTAACCTCGTTATCGTTCTTATGGTGTCTTCTTTCAAATTGTGTGCATCCTTTATTGTATCAGGTTGTTCATCTAGATAGATTGGACAGACTTCCATCGTTTTCTTTCTTACTCCCATGAGCGTTCAGGGAATGTTTCGCAATTGTTGAATTCCGCATGGTATAATATCAGTTTCAGCTATTCTGAACACTGAGTTACAGAAATGCGTCTCTTCTTCTTCTGGTGAACTTCAACACCCGCTCGTCCTTGATGTAATATGTCCACCTCCATTCCGGTTCGGTGGACATTCATCATCTCTCATCATGCTGCTCTAAACAGTTCGTGATAGAAGTGCCAAGTATTTAACACTTTCAGAAAACCGTTGTTATAATGCTTGTATGTGACTTTTATGTGAATAAAGCTCACATCATGGTACATGTTGATTGTATCCAGGATGCGTCGTAGATCTCTAAACTATTCCACAGAGGTGTTATCCTCTTGGACTGTTGCTTCCACCAAGGCCTCCTATCATCTCTTAAATTGACATACCGGGCACTCACACTCAGTGTCCCTTCCTCTGACGCATAACTGTCTCCTCATTCCTGATGTTGATCTGGCCGCCGTGATGCTGCATCATGTTTGATGATGTCATATATAATATAATATTTGTCCCAATTTTTTTATGTTACTTTTCTTACCTCCTCACCTATTCTCTAGTTTACATGATATAATTATCTATTTTATTATAACCCTTATTCCATTAAATTGAGTTGCAAACTCTACAAACATTAAATTCTTAATAAATTTAACAAAAGTTATTATTTAAATTATACAAAATCATTTTCTTATCTCTGTTTTATTAGTCATCTCTTATTCCCATTCTACTTAATATTTTTTTAATATAGAAGTCATGGTTTCCCCATCTTCATCATGATGAATAGTAAGAGTGAAATTGATGGTTATGAAGGTTAGTGAGTTAGTGAGTTCCTTCCCCATTTTTTTTCTAACTACAGGTACATCGTATTGTAACGAAAACTTCGCACCTTGACTCCGACTCCTGCGTATTTTTCTCTGAAATCTCTTCTTCTTGGCATTAACTGTAACAGAACTTCAACAAACAATGTGTATCTCTCCCCTTTTCTTTTCCTTTTCAAAATTTTCTCTATTGTTCTATTGCATATTTTAGAGTTTATTTTTTTCTTTCAGTTGTACTTACCCCTTTCTCCATCTTCTAATCAATGAACTTTTATATTCCTTTCTTCTCCCATCATACTCTTCCTTGTTGAAATCCTTTCTTGGTTAAACATACCTACCTCTATCTACCTCCTTTCATGGAATAACATGTTTCTTAATTAGGTTAATAATTCAATTCTGTCTCTCAATTATTACCTCCTAATGATCTCTTTTATTTATTTCCCTCATATCTCTATTTTAATATCAACTCATGGTACCTTCCACAATTCATATATGCTTCTCATATTACCCCAAAATATCTCCTCAACTATACATACACTTTCCTCAACGGAACAAATTAGAAATGACTATCTCCTTCTTACCTAATTTTTTACTTTCTTCCTACTCCTTGACTCCCTTTTGACCACAAAAATTACCTTCCTCCTCATTTACACTACATTTTTAAGAGAGAACCTATTACTGTTTCATCAAACTATCCTCATGCTGATCTGTCTTTCTCCTTATTCTCTACTCTTTCTCCACAACATATTTCGTTTCCAGAAGAGTTACTTTCGTTCTTATTTTATTGTTTTTTCCTTCACAATTATCCTTATACCTTAGTGTGAAATTTACTTTATTTATTCAAATGAGATAGGTACAAGTTAAGAAGTTTTATTTGTGTGCATTTTGTTATCTTTCCTACTCTTTGATTTCTGGACTTTTAACACAACTAAATTTTCTTGTGGAGTTACTCTTTTTTTACCCTTCATACAATTTCAAATGCCTCACATGGTGCAAACCCAATGATTTTCCAGTTTTTGGATTAATTAACTCAACTGCGTTGTCATGGACTACTTCACTCACTTCCATGGGGCCTTTGTACATTGCTCAGTGCTAATTTTATTTGATGCTGATGATTTACTTTCGGTACTGGTGGGACTTTACTTATAACTTGGGTGTAAGTATTGGTGTTATCAATGGTGCATTATCCTCCTGGGATCCTATTTTCTCTCAGTTTAGTATAAATGAACTACATCCTTCACAATTAGGTCATCATCAGTCTTTGTACTACTGTCGATGTTAACAGTTAACTACTTCTGTTCCTCATCATCGGTCGATTCCCAGTCAACTGAATCTCACCGTGCTGGTGTTTGTATCCAATCACCCCCTAAACCGACTTCAGAATCTTGCTAATCAAAACTAAGTCTATTTACATGTTTAATTACGAAATTTTTGTTCGTTTTAGTGCATTCTCAGGCTGTGATACCAATCGCAAAACTGCCACCATTCCGTCTGCACTATCAATTCGTTCGCTTTCGTGACTCGCACTCGATAGTTTTTGTCGTACTATTTTTTTTACTGTCGAGTTCTTCAGTTTGCCCTATATGCGATGCTCTCTGTCGTTCCACCATCTCCAGTCGTCTAACCAACCTCTGTCTTTCTCGACTTGCGCGACGCTGAGCTCTCGTCAACATCACATTATATGATCTTACACGTCTCCAAAATATCACAGAAGTTTCTTAGACTATGTGATTTCAGGTGTGCCGCAGGGGAGTGTCGTAGGACCGTTGCTATTTACAACATACATAAATGACCTTGTGGATGACATCGGAAGTTCACTGAGGCTTTCTGTGGATGATGCTGTGGTATATCGAGAGGTTGTAACAATGGAAAATTGTACTGAAACGCAGGAGGATCTGCAGCGAATAGACGCATGGTGCAGGGAATGGCAATTGAATCTCAATGTAGACAAGTGTAATGTGCTGCGAATACATGGAAAGATAGATCCATTATCATTTAGCTACAAAATAGCAGGTCAGCAACTGGAAGCAGTTAATTCCATAAATTATCTGGGATTACCCATTAGGAGTGATTTAAAATGGAATGATAATATAAAGTTGATCGTTGGTAAAGCAGATGCCAGACTGAGATTCATTGGAAGAATCCTAAGGAAATGCAATCCGAAAACAAAGGAAGTAGGTTACAGTACGCTTGTTCGCCCACTGCTTGAATACTGCTCAGCAGTGTGGGATCCGTATCAGATAGGGTTGATAGAAGAGATAGAGAAGATCCGTCGGAGAGCAGCGTGCTTCGTTACAGGATCATTTAGTAATCGCGAAAGCGTTACGGAGATGACAGATAAACTCCAGTGGAAGACTCTGCAGGAGAGACACTCAGTAGCTCGGTACGGGCTTTTGTTGAAGTTTCGAGAACATACCTTCACCGAAGGGTCAAGCAGTACATTGCTCCCTCCTATGTATATCTCGCAAAGAGACCATGGGGATAAAATCAGAGAGATTAGAGCCCACACAGAAGCATACCGACAATCCTTCTTTCCACGAACAATAGGAGACTGGAATAGAAGGGAGAACCGATAGAGGTACTCAAGGTACCCTCCGCCACACACCGTCAGGTGGCTTGCGGAGTATGGATGTAGATGTAGATGTAGATATGTATACATCATTAACAACGCAGTTCACTGTTTGTGGATATTCAAACCAACTCAACAACGCCGTGTATAACTTCGCGCGCTCCAGCCATGTCAGGCACAAGCTACTTTTACACAAACACAAAACTTTATCTTACTTGTTAATACAACTTTATTACTCTTTAGATCACACATTTACTGTATTCTGACTACTATGCATACAGATACATTGGATAGCCTCATTACAAAACAACAAAAAGGAAGAAATTTTTCTCAATTAAATTTTAATTACTCTTTCTAATTTGACTAATTGCCATCCTGTCAGACCAATTGCCATCCTTTCACGGTCGCCATTCTCTGACAAGCCACTCCTTTTCTCTTTCGTCAGAGGTCAGCATAAACACTCCTTGAACTTGTTAACGTCTATAGAATAATTGACTGGGGTAAGGAGTGGACACTTATTCTGTGACGGAGCACAATGATGTTTAACCCGTCAAGAAATTGGTCTTTAATAATGTTTTTTTTCACAGAAATAGATGAATTTACACAGTTTGCAACATGACAATGTTAGGACAGTTGTCAAGATAACGCATCTCGTCCTGACTAAGTGAAATAACGCTACAATATCAAATGTTAACTAGAAGTTTCTTTACAACATTGTTCTTACTACTACATCATGAAGTTGGCCAATATTACGATAAATCATCTGATTCTGGTTCTATGTTTGGTACTATTTAGGATGACAATCAAGTCTACTGAGAATTACCCAAGATTTCTCGAGTTTACAGTAGTTGCAAGCTGGTGAACCAACAAGTTATGACTCTGCTCGTGGTATATACCTTAGCTACAATGAGCTGTCGTTTGCATGGCTGCTCTCGTCCTCTGAAATTCCTATAAAAGCTAATCAAAACCTTTGCTGATTTTATCAGCAGAACTCTCTCATGTTTCTCGTGAGGCGAGAAAACATGCACTCATCCCTAGTCTTGGAATATGGCGATATGCATGTGCATGGTTGGAGCAGTGTGTATTACAATGCCCTCCCAGTTCTCGCAAGAACAAGTCATTAAGTGGATGGTTCGTTTCTCTGCAGTTGGAGCTCAATCAAGCTACAGCTAATATCTAGCTGAATGTCAGCCACAGTGAACACAGTGTTCACACAAATTTCTCCTCTGTGTGTTGTACAGAGCGTTATGCGCCCCATTCTGCACTTGACGCCAGTTGAGAGGAGAGTGTCCCCCAAAATTTCGGTCTTGTCTTTCTTATTGAAAAACTGTCCCCCACCTGGGTCTTTTCGTGCTCCACATCACAGCTTTTTCTGACCAATAGGAGCGTTCCTCTTATTTTGTGGAAACACTCTCTGACAATCGCAAAGGCCCTACCATTAAACTCGCTCGATATCAGCTTTGTTGCTACGGACTGACTTGCTGTCTTTGCTCTCCTTGGAATTCTGATTAACGTATTCGCGGATTCTGAGGGTGTTTCGCGAGTTTCGCCTTGATACAGCCATGTAAGGATTATTCACACCACTATTCTGAGTAAGCTCCAGACGCAAAAATATGTCAACACCAGAAATGCCTGCAGAGTTCTCCGTGGCGCGGCTAGCTCGTCAGATCAGTTTCAGCAGCCAAGTACCCGATAAGATGGACATACTGATTTTCCCGCAGAGGCTAAAACATACCTAACATTTGATTTAAAACTTGATGTAGCTCCTGACACTGACATGTAAAACTATTTCGTAACAATGGGTGGTCTCAATGATGGATCGACCGTTAAGAGCGTGCGTATCTCACTTTGAACAGTTGGCCTCCAAGTCCACCTGATCTTGGCGAGAGGGGGAGTCGGTGAAGAGACCCGTGGATGTCAGGTGTGGGCAAAGTACAGGACAGGGCAAATACAAGTGGCCTAGACGAGTGGATACGACTGGAAGTGAATGTATGCACATAACCAATACTGCGACGCTTGCAACACGTGTACGCCTCCCATGCGATAGACAGCGGTTTAGAGCGGAGTGGGGTCTGTGTCAGTGTGAGCAGTGCAAAGAGCGTTGGTACTTAAACTGGATAACTAGGTGTTCGCTGTTGGAAGTTACGTGACGACAAAGTGGTGGAAACAATGTGGCGATTTGTTAGCTGAGAAGTTTAATGGAGTCAAAGTGCCAGCAAAGAGTAACAGGCAGTGCTTAGTCCGAAAATGTCAGACGGGATCTGTTTGAAAAAAAAAAAAAAAAAAAAAAAAAAAAAAACCCTCTCGGAAGGAGCCCGCACCCCAGAAAATGTAGCTGCAGTTTACCAGAAAATTCTTGTCTATTAATCAACCCGACGCTACGCCTGTCGCAAGAGAGAAGCATACCACGTCGATCATGAGGACAAATACCCCACCTGGACCTGCACGTGCATCCCTACCAAATGTCTCTTTTTCATGCATTAAAAGCAGCAGATGATACTCAGCGCCTCCGGTTTTGCGCCTGTTCACTGAGATAACAGTGAATGGCTTGGACATGAAACTGTTATTTATGTGTAATGAAGCCTCGTTTCATCCGATGGTTATGTTAACTCACAGAATCGCAGGTCCTGGTCAGTGGAGATCCACATAGCTGCCACGAAACATCACTGCGTGACCAGAACGTTAGATGCTGCAGCATTATTGGTCCCATCATCTTTCATCAGACGCTGACTTTGGTGCGATACATTGTCAACATTTTGAAACCATTTGTGCAAGCATTAAGGACGGAGGAAAAGACCTAGAGATGCCTCTAAACAGGATGCAGCCGGCCGAAACCTTGGAGCACATTTACACAGTCTTCAAGCCTGACAGTGTTGTTAGCAGAGGTCAGTCTGGTCGCAGCCACAGCTGGTTATCAAGTCACTTGATCCGTCAGTGTGCGAAAACTTTGTGTGGGGAGCCCTCAAGTCTAATGTGTATCGCAACAGCCCTCAGTCTTAAAGAACTGCAGCAGAACATTTCGGATGAGACTGCAGCAATCCAGCTTCGATCCGCCTTCAGCAACTTGCTGGCCAGGGCCCAAAAGTGCCATGGTCACTTTCAACATATACTATAGTTGGTTTAGCGCTGTATTTCCTTCCCTCTGCTGTGTTTATTTGTACCCTAGAACTCCTTTCTCTGGGTCAATTTTATCTGCCCCACCTTGTATTTTGCCTCGTGGGGCACTTTGCCGAATTGGGGGTTAACAGAGGTCCCCACTTTTTAAAATAATAACATTCGTTAGTTAACTCTGTGGTTCAGGAAAGGTATAAATTGTACCATAAAAGTCAGTAAATACAAATTAAATATAATAGTAGCATTATACTCAATTTATTTACTGTACCAATTTCATATCACCTATAACTGTAAGTCCATTGTATCAGCAATGATGGGATAACAGACGAAATTGAATTTACGTTCAATTTTCTTAAAGAACTAATACTTTTTGCGACCTAGTGCTCCAAGCTTAACAGACGATCCCTAATCTTACCAAAAACACTTTCAGGCAGTTTCTGTTTTCCTAATAAAGGTAAATGACAAAAATTGCCTTCATCTGGTTCCATTGTAAATAAATCTAGTTTTGTTCTGAAGGCTTTTACAAGTTTCTTCATTTAATGTGCAAACAACTTTCCCTGCAATGTCACATTCAGTTTTTTAATTTGTGATATTTTTAAATTTCTCCACTCTTCTAAAAACCATGAGATATCTCTTTGCCCAAGCTCAGCGAACTGATATCAATGTGGTGTTGCTTACTCCGTGTCTGCCTCCATGTCCTGAAGGAAAGATTGAACTGTTGACGATGGAGCGCCCTCGCTCTGATTTTGTGTACCACACGAACAATAGTATCCACCGCTACCACATATTTTAAGACCAGTGCTGCTTTGCAAAGGCGCTCGTGATGCAGAAAGCAATGTAACTTGCTTTTTGAAAGGTTAACAGTACCTACGGTTTTCCCATAGAGCGCTACGGCCCCATCTGTTGTAATGCTTGGCGGTTTGCTCCGAGACAGGTCAATTTTCTCCCCACACTTCATAAAACACTCAACCAGATCCCGACCGGTCCATATTCCATTGATTCTCGGCCAGATATCTCCGGTGATGACGAAATTTTCATTAATTCCATGGGTAAAAATAAGTAATTCTGCAGTGTCTCCGTTATCTGTGCTCTCATTTATTGTAAAAAAAAAAAAAAAAAAAAAAAAAAAAGCGAAGCAAAGTCCTTGTTTTGCCGTCTTTGTAGTTTTGTGAGTTCGTCAGTAACTGAGTCAATGCACCACACAGTAGTCCTTCCTGACAGTGAAATGCTTTCAGATTTGCTTCTAAGGTCACGAATCAATGTGCAGCACGCTGTAGCATACACTGATCAGCCATGACTACCTGTGTAATCTGTCTAAAAGCCAATATGTCCCACTTTACCACGGATGACAGCGGCGACACGTATGGGCATGGACTCAATTACGTCTTAGTAGGTCGCTGGAAGGAGTTGACACTACATATGGATACACAAGTCACCTAACTCCCATGAATGTCAGGGTGGTGGGCTCTGAGCTCTGGCGCCATCCCTGATTTGTTCGATAAGGTTCAGATCTGAGGAGCTGGAGAGGGAGCGGAGGGGGGGGGGGGGGCAGCACATCAATTAGAAGCCGCCACTGTGTTTCTCGAACCAATCCATCACACTTCTGGCCTTGTGACATAGAGCACTATCTTGCTGAAAGATGCCACTGCCATCGATAAACATGACTGTCATGGAAAGATCTGCGTGGTCTGCAACCAGTGTACGATACACACTGACCGTCATGTTGCATTGCACGAGCCAACATGAATGTTCTCTAGAGCATAATGGAACTGACGCCATCATGTCTCCATCCCGCAGTACAGGTGTCAAGGAGTTGTTCCCCTGGAGGTCGACTGATTCGCAACCTCCCATCGGCATGATGAAGAAGGAATCGGGATTCTTCAGACCATGCAATGCTCTGCCACTGCGCCGATGTCCAGTGCCGATAGTCATGTACCCATTTCAGTCTTAGTTGCCGATGTCGTGGTGTCAACATTGGCACATGCACGGATCATTAGCTGCGGAGGCCCAACATTAAGAGTATTCGGTGCACTGTGTTTTCAGACACGCTTGTAGTCTACCCAACACTAAAGTCTGAGGTTACTCCCGCAACTGTCTGCCGCCTGTCCTGTTTTACGAGTCTGCCCAGTGTATGACGTCCAACACTTGTAATAAGACGTGGCTGCCCAACCCCGCGACGTGGTTTCACCTTGGCTTCGCCATGTGCTGAAGACACTCACCACAGCACTCCTCGAACATCCAATAAGTCGTGCAGCATCCGAAAAGCTAGTGCCGAGCATCCGAGCCATCACCGTCTGCCCACGGTCAAATTCAGATAGATTGAGCGCCTTCCCCATTCTACACCCAGACACCACGCCCACTGATACTACATATAGCGTAGTTGTGTGTATCAGTCATTCCTCGTCGGCTGACGCTGCTATCGCCTGGACGGGTCTATATCGATAATAGGCATGTGGCCGTAATGTTCTGGCCGATCTGTGTACAACCCATAATAAAATTGCCTACAAAAAAAAAGTTTCTTGCGTTTAGCTAGATCATAGGCCACCAAGAAACTTGCTTCTGTGGCATTACTCTTATTTTGTGTTCCGTATTGTAAAGTTTGCTGCCATAACGAAGTAATTTTTTTAACATTTCAAAGTTCATCATTTTTTTCACTTCTTAATGGCAGCATTTGTTGGTATAGGTACACTTTTCTTCATAAGTAAGAGAGATGGTTCGATGAATTTTGCTCAGCATACAAACCATACTTGAATAAAACTCTAGAATTTTCCTAATCTATTAAAAACTGTGGTAAAAATTGAGTTAATTAACTATACATTTGTATTTTTTCTAAACATGAAGTTTAAAATACATCAGATCATTCGTTTTTTCATAAATTAAATAAATTCTAAAGTTTCATACACCTGTAAATATTGTATGTATGCTGTGCAAAATTCATCGAAGAATCTCTCTAACTTATGAAGAAAAGTGTACCTATAGCAACAAATGCAGCCATTAGTAAGTGAAAACATGATGAAATTTCACACGTAAACAAAAAAATTATTTTGTTATGTTTTGGAACTTCCACTGCAATGAGTATGAATCCTGAATCCTTCCTGGTGATGCTGACAAAGTTTTATGAATTTATTTGTAAAAGTATAGACACTGGAAATTAAAACGTTCTGTGATGTCTCTCCTGCTCCAAGTCGGCCCGTTTGACGTCCTACCCCCCTTAAGTTAGCTAGGTTTAAGTAGTTCCAAGTTCTAGGGGACTGATGACCTCAGATGTTAAGTCTCATAGTGCTCAGAGCCATTTGAACCATTTGAACCACTTTGTCTTTTAAGCGTAAACCTTGAGAAAGCTTCAGTTACAATGTCAGAAGCTGGTGTTTTAATGTTATAAAAAAAGCAACTACTAGTACTTGACGAGATAGGAGTAGACCAAATTTTGTTTATGCACTGAAGAAAATTTGCCATTCGCTACAGCTTCCATTAGACTTTGGAACTGAAAGAGGGGTCAGGCAACGACACACTATAGCTAACGGATGTGTAGTACATGGGATGTAGGAGCAAAATGAATGAACAGAGAGTTGTAACTGTTTGACAGATTTTTGCATCCACAACATTTACCAGAGGGGAGGGGAATGGAGTGTCTCCAGCTTGTAACTTGTGCATAGGAAAATTAATTGCCATTTCAGCTCTCACTTTTTATGTCTGCAAGGCAATTAAATGTGTCCCTTCTGGCAGGATGTCCTAAAGTGATTAATTAAGGAACTGATTAGGTGAACAGATATTTCAACACACAAAGAATAAAATTATAACTAAGACCCATAAGTATTATAGAAATGAATGTGTGTACGTTCCACATTTCCTCCTAAGCTACAGGACAGATTTCGACCAAACTTCGTATACATATCACTTACCCCCTGGAAAGAACTGCTGCGAGGGCAAGAGTCACCTTCCTATCACACCAGTGGGGATGAGATGAAAAAGAAGCTAGTCCACGACATGCGAATATCTAGAGGTTAATCATCAAGTATTTAAGAACGAGAGCTGTGACTTAACAAACCATTGCGAAACTTTTCTGCTGACAACGCCCACAAAATTAGAAAAGAAAAAGTTTGTCACTTACTACATTTTCACTGTTCGTGTAGTAAAACTGTTGCATGAGGTATAACGTTATAATTTGTTGCTTCTTGACTACTAACTGCATTCACAACGTGCTTTTCAGGCAGTATTCACGTACATCACTACATGAAACTGGAAAATTATATCGTCGTACGACATACAGTTCAGAGATATGTCGTCTTTGGAAAACAACGTGTCCGGCTGAAATCCCGCAGGAGTTTCATTGAAACTACTGAAGAGCTCGCCACCAAGCCCGTCGCAAGGCGGCTATCTCTCTGGGAAGAAATGGTGCCACACTCCACAATGGAACTACTTGAGGAGGGATCTGCAGGATCTCAACTACCTTTTACAACTTGGAGGTCATTAAACCGGCTGCGCACTGGAGTAACTGGGTGCAAATCAAACCTATTTAAATGGGGTTACAGTGATAGCGATAGGTGTGAATGCGGAGCAATACAGGACTTGGACCACCTACTGATCTGCCCAGACATGTCTATGACATGCACTAAAGATGATATTTTGAAAGTCAATGACAAAGCAATCTACGTTGCTAATTACTGGGAAGGGAAGATATAATTGGTGCATCCGGACACGGAAGAAGAAGAAGAGATATGTCGTAAATATTGAGCTGAGTGAAAATGAATCTGCAGGACTTAATTCGCTTGAGATGTTGAATACATGTGAAACATGTGTAACACGTTCATACGTGAGCAAAGCCAAGAATTAAAAGCTCCTCCTAAGACCCTGGGATCTCTTTCAAGAAAATGTGGAACACATTACTTCTTATGTCGAAGAATTACTGTGGAGGTAAGAACCAGCAACATTTTATTTGTATCCAAGGTTCTCGGGTGTCCAGTCGGATCCGATCGTCGAAGTTCCACGATATTTCGGCGAATAACCGTTCCGCCATCATCAGGTGGTGCTGATGGAATGATCTGTCTGCGCTGTGTCCGTGGTATTTATGTCCGCGGGGTCCCCAGTCGTACCCCGGCGCGGGCGGCCGGCGGGGCGCCGTGTGGTGGGAGGGGTGGGGGTAGCTGCAGCCACGCCCGGGGGTGGTAGGCGCAGTCCATCTCCGTCCGCCGTGGCGGAAGGATCTCGTGTCCGCTCTCGCCGTTGCTCTTTGATGGTGTTTAATAATGGTTTCCAGGTCTTGCCAAGTTGAAACCCGGTGTCTCTGTTGATGAGGTTGTCTGTTACTCGAATTTTTATGACCTATTCGAGTATCTTCGACGATCGGATCCGGCTGGACACCCGAGAACCTTGGATACAGCACATTCGCCGGGAAAGCCTCAGATCACATAACATTTTATTTGTTTGGGGCTGATAACGTGGAGAGAGAAGGGGGAAGGAAGAGGTCGACAAAGACAGCAGACGGGGAGGAAGAGAAGGACAGAGAGATGGTCTGAGGAAAACAAGAAGCAGATAAAGGGGGAGAAGCAGATGAACATAGAGGGGGGGGGGAACAAATGGATAAAGAGAGGGGAGCAGCAGATGGGCATGGAAAGGGGCAGGAGGAGATGGGGAGATAGCGGATGGTGGAGAAAGTGTACAATCACACTCGTACACACACACACACACACACACACACAGAGAGAGAGAGAGAGAGAGAGAGAGAGAGAGAGAGAGAGTTGGGAGGACAAGGTGGATAGAGGGGGGAAGGAGGAGTAGAACAGAGAGGGGGAAGGAGAAGATGGACTAATAGAAGATTGGGATAAATTATACCTGCACTATGCAGGGTACTCAGGTAGTATTCATATTTCAAAACTGGAACGATTTATATTGCCGAGAAAAACCTTCCCGAAATATGGTTACCGCCAAGATTTCATTGAACACAACCGTAAGAAGGACACCAACATCAAAACGGGCTCAGGCGTTTTCAGTAAACTGCCAAACTGGTAGTGCCTACAAAGTGGTGGACAATGTATCATTACACTAGAGATACTGTGGGGGGGGGGGGGCATTTCTAGACAAACCAGACAGATCAGAGACATCAGTGCACTCATGAGAGTTCGATCGTGGCGACGAAGTTGGGTTGTTGTGAAGCCTTTTTACCATATGGCGATTTTGAAAGTAGCTTTCAGCGTCTAGCTGGCTGCTAAAACGCCTCTGTCCAAAACGCTTCTCTACCAAGGTAATGAACAGCAAAACTCTAACGAAACTGGGGGCAGGAAATTCTTTCAGCAAGCGATGACCGTTGTGTTCCGAGCATGGCATTTAATACTGCAGTCGCTGATGCTCGAACATGGAGTAAAGGACTGAGATGGCTACACTTTTATGACCTCGGTGTGACTGGCCCTCAGTAAACACCCGTCGTCAGAAAATAGATCTCCTGACAACTGCTGAGAACGCACCACTCCGCTGGACAACAGGACACGAACAGTGCTTTCGCACCTCAGGAGTTTACCATGCTGCATAGATATCAGTCGACGTAAAGGGAGGACGTACTTTTTTGTATAATGCACCTTTTTGAAAAAGTGGAAGAAGAAGCCATTATAATTTTCATCGTATTCGAACGGTTGCCACCATTCTCTAGAGACTACAAATTTCTCTCCATGATGACCGAACCATATATCAGATTCCGGGATACTGCTCTGCAGTACGTAAGGAGTCTGCCAATGTCTGTGGATTTATTCTCCGATTTTTCTTTGAGGGTGATTTGCGCGTAAAGTTATGTAGATATTGCAAATTGATATTAATAAGCAAAATACACCAAAGTGTTGGTTGTAACTTGATGTGCCATATTAATTATGAATATACGAGTAAAACTGATTTTAATTAACTTTCGCCTCTTCCGTTGTTAGTTGATCTGTGCGAGCACTCATGTATGCGTCTTGGTACAAGGCGATGCGGGCTTGAGTTATAGCTTGACGCGGTACTGACTGCATCACGGTGAAGAGGCACATCTCTCGTGGAGAGGATGGATGTGAGGCAACCGCAGAGGTGGACAGAGACAGGAACGCCGTGTGATGGCGGTGCTGCGTCATCGCGCGGGCAGCCTGGCTCAGCGACGTCCCTGTGATTTGTGGAACCCTTCTCTCCAAGCCACGAGTATTCCAGTCTGCTGCAGTCGCCGGCGTGCTTCTGAGCACACTGGGTTATGCTGACACGACAACCACACGCTACTGGCTGACAATCATATATGGGCAGCCACGTTCCCTAGCTGACAATCATATATGGGCGGCTACGTTCCCGGATTCCTGCTGTGCAACGCGTTGAACGCGAGCGTCGTGAATAGGATGATAAATGTACGTTTCTTGTAGTTGTGTAAAATACTGTTTTCATTGGGAGTACTTCTATTAAAGGAGGACGTTAATGAAAAACACGCACTATTTAAAAGACACACGAAGCTCATAGTTTTGAAGATATGACAATGAAATTTTACACCTTGCTTTACATGAAATTAACGCATTTACTGTTAAGGTACATATATACACTTTCTTATAGAATTTTAAAAAATCATCACAAAATAAAGTATGCACTTTTTCTCGAGAGATTTTCTGTGTTTTTCTGTGTTTAATCTCTCTGCATATCATAAGCTTCTCTCCTCAGGTTTCTCTATACATAAGGAATAGGAGATTTTTAGTAAATTGTTAATTATAATTGTACAAGTAAGAGGGTTGCCCAGAAAGTAATGCACCGAATTTTTTCTTCAACAGTTCTTTACTGAACATAATGAGACTTACACATACGAAAGAATGGTGTTTTATCTACACACCCTATTTTTCCACGTAATGTCCATCCACTTCTATGGCATTCCTGCTCCGTGAAACAAGGTCGTATATACCCTGTCGGTACCAATCCTTGCCCTGGTGGCGGAGCCAGTGCTTCACTGTGTGTATCACCTCCTCATCGTTCTCAATAATTCTTCTACGAATGGCATCCTTTAATGGCCCAAAAAAATGGAAGTCCGAGGGGGCTAGGTGAGGGCTATAGGGTGGATGGGGTCCAACCCTGTATTGCGATGTGTTCAGCAGTCCTCAGACTTGTTTGGGACCGAGCGTTATCCTGTTGTATCATAACATCTCCTGGGTTGCTGTGACACCGAAGTAGCCAGAAGCGCGTCTTGAGTCTTGTTAATGTGTTGACATACGCTTCTGAAGTAATGGTTCCTCCTCTTGGCATCACATCAATGAGAATCACACGTTCACAGTCCCAGAACACGGTGATCATGACTTTACCTGCGGAAGCAGTTGCTTTGAATTTTTTCTTGTGTGGGGAATGGGAATGGCGGTAATCTATTGACCGTCGTTCTATTTCGGATTCAAAATGATGGCCACAGGTTTCATCATCTGTCACAATCCGGAACAAGAAGCCTCCCCCTCACCTTCAAAAACTTGCAAGAAATCAAGACATATGCTTTTTCTGTGCGATTTGTGATCCACCGATAGACACCACCAGACCCATCTTGCACACACTTTTGAATACCCAAGAGTGCGGATTATTGCATGCACACTTCCTTTGCTGATTGGCAGATGCAGCGCCAACTGACAAGTCGTAATACGTATGTCATCGAGAATCACAAGGTCAGCTCGAAGCATCGTGTCAGTGGTGACAGCTGTGGCCTCCCCGCCTGCTGCAGTTAGTGGGCTCTGCCAACCGCCTTCTGATGACGTTACCCTCCGTGGCCAGCGACTAACTGTATTTCAGTCGACAGCAGAAGCTCCGTAGACTTTGTACAAGTGTTTGTGAATATTCCCTTTTGTATCCAGCCTGGAAGGCGACGCGTGGGTCTGCTCCTGTAAACTGAAGGGTAGGCCGAATGTACGAAGTCAGTAGGAGCAGGAAAAGGTGAAAATGCTTCGGCACTGCAATTAGGTTATAACTCTAACTTTGCGTGCAGATGAGCACGTAGGTAAGAAGCCATTCATCCATCAATTCTAACAGCTACTAGTAGTTGGACGAACTATCTTGAAGTAACTAAAGTAACACAGTCTGTTAATGCTAGCCCCATATGAAGTAGAAAAAATGTTGCTAGGTCGTCTCCTAGGAATCAAATGGGGTGAATCTGGAGCAGAGCTCGTAGATCTGCACAGCGCCGGCTAGAGGGTGCTGTCGTCGGTGTCGGTGTCGTAGTGCCAACCTAAGAACTTGCACCTGGGCCGTGACATCGTAGCTATCGATACCACATTCCTCCCCCCGGAAACGACGCACGGTCGTTGAGTATGGCTTCCGGCGGCAGGTGGAGGGACTCAGGGGCAGCGCAGCTGAGGGGGTGGACAGTGGAACTGCCAAGGCGCGCTGTCCACCCTCTACCCCGAATTGCTCGTGAGGGGGCGAGGAAAACGCCCCGTGGAAAACTTGCTCAGGCCGCACACCGCCACTGGGTATGCTCGGATGAGAAGGCTGAGCGACGACCTACATGGGCGACGGCGGCGGCGGAGTGACGGCAGCCTCACCGTCCATTGGTTCCGGCACCTCGGCACCGTGGAGGGACACGGCGGTGGAGGCGGCGGCCGGAGGTGGGGCCGTGGCGGCGGCGAGAGGCGCCCGTCTGGTGCTGGTGACCAGACCGGCGGAGGCGCCGTCGACGGAGTCGTGGGCTGAGGCAGGGGAAGCCGCGAAGCCTTCAATTATGCCGGAAAAGGACGTCATAAACGGATCTGGTTCCGGTGTCGCTTGACAGTGCCGAAGGGACCAGAAATGACAACTAAGGCCCGGCCGAGCTGGCGAAGAATACGCCCTGCTCCCAGCGCTGCCTACCAGAGAAAACGCGATAGAACACCAAATCATGCGGCGCCAAGCCAGAACGAGGCGAAGCAGTGGAAGCGTGCGGCGGAGGGTGCAATAGCTGCAGGAGCGACCGATGGGCGCGGCCATGCAGCAATTCCGCTGGGGAACACGTGCCGCGCGGCTGAGAGCGATAGGAAGCAAGGAAAGTCCATAGCGCGCTCTCGCGAGAGTGCGTGGCGCGCAACTTGCTAATCTGCAACTTAAACGTATGCACAAAGCGTTCAGCCTCACCGTTCGACTGGGGGTGGAACGGGGCTAAGGTCAGGTGGCGAATGCCATTAGCAGCACAGAACGCTTCAAACCCTGAGGACACAAATTGGGGACCATCGTCGGAGACAATAACTTCAGGAAGGCCCTCAATGCAAAAAATAGAAGTCAAAGCCCGAATAGTACTGGCAGATGTAGTAGAAGACACAGGTACAAGAAAAGGAAAAGGAAAGTTGCTGTACGCATCAATAACTATCAACCAGCTGGTGTCCCAGAAAGGACCCGCAAAATCAATATGAACGCGCTGCCAAGGCGCAGTAGGAGTCGGCCACGCAAAGAAGCGCTGGCGGGGAGCAGATTGATGCTTCGCACAAGAGCGACAGTTAGCAAGCAAATTCTCAATATGTTTATCAATGCCGACCCAAGTGCAGTGAAGACGCGCTAATTACTTCATCTGCACTATACCCCAATGACCAGCGCACAGCAATCCGAGGATTTCTGACTGCAACGCACGAGGTACAACCACACAAGACTGATCATTGTCAGTTCGTAAGAAGATAACACCCTGGTGTACCGACAACTTGTGACATTGCGCAAAGTAACGTCGTACAAGGGGATCTCGAATCTGCGTAGTAGATGGAGGCCATTGAGTACGAATATACTGCAAAAGAATCTGCAAAGTCGCGGAAGCAATGCGACGAAAATCCCCCGGAAAACCATCAGCTAATTCCTTATCTTGTGAAACATGCAGGACATTCGGAAGAATCAAACACTTCGTCAGGACCAATAAGCAGACGAGACAAAGCATCAGCATTGCCATGCTGGGCCGTAGGCCAAAACAAGATTTCGTAATTGTAGTGAGACAAGAACAAAGACCAACGTGGCAACTTTTGGGCAGTAGGGGCCGAAACTGGTTTGACGGGTGAAACAAAGACGTCAAAGGTTTATGGTCGGTGACCAAACAGAACTTGCGACTGTACAAAAAATCATGAAACTTTGTCACTCCATATACAATAGCTAAAGCTTCCTTCTCGATTTGATAATAGTATCGCTGGGCAGATTTGAGCAACTTAGACGCAAAAGCGATCGGGCGATCGACGGAATTAATGCGGTGTGAGAGAACGGCTCCGATGCCATGAGAAGATGCATCGACAGCCAAAACAACTGATTTGGAAGGATCGAAAGGAATCAAACAGCGATCACTCAACAAAGCAGATTTGAGCTTTTGGAAAGCAACGTCACATTCCGAAGACCAAACAAAGGCGCTGCAATCTGTGCTGCATTTGCTATAAACCGAATATAATACGTAATTTTGCCCAACAGACTGAAGTTCTTTCAAGTTCCTGGGCGCTGGGAAGTCTCTAATCGCACAGAGATGTGACGGCGAACGGTGGATACCCTGTCCATTAATCCTATGTCCGAAATACTGAATCCAAGTTTGAAAAAATTTGCACTTGTCCTGCCTGCAAAAGTACAGTAAATAGGGCACGAAAATTCTGTAATTGTTCATCAGGGGTGTGACCTGATACAATGACATCGTCCAGATAATTGGAACAACCAGGGACAGTGGCACACAAGTGCTGCAAATAAGACTGAAAAATAGCAGGAGCCGAAGCACAACCGAACGGAAGGCGGCGAAACTTGAATAGTCCAAGGTGGGTGTTTATCACAAAATAGCGCTGCGACTGATCGTCGAGCGGAATCTGAAATTATGCGTCTGGCAAGTCAATCGTGGAAAAGAATTTTCCCACACCAAGCTAATCAAAAATGTCTTCAGGACGTGGTAAGGGAAACGTAGCTACCTCTGTCTGGGGATTTACTGTAGATTTAATGCCAGCACAAATACGGAGAGGAGCGTTTGGTTTCTTAACGCACAGTATAGGCGAAGCCCATGGCGAAGCAGAAACAGGCTCAATGACTCCACTGTCTTAAGAAAGCGTAAGTTCAGCAGCTACGGCGTCACGCAGTGCGTGCGGTACTGGGTGTACGCGCCGGAAAATTGGCATGGCATTGTCTTTAACTACAACATGCGCTGCAAAGTCTGTGGCACACAACCAAGGCCATCAGAAAAGAGTCCAGCAAAATCATCGCACAGTGCGGCAACACTGTCTGCCCGGTCACTAGCGTTGATACAAAGTGCATTGTTCTGAACTGCGAGGCCAAAAAGTTCAAATGTGTCCTTGCCAAAAATGTTTATAGCATCACTAGAGCGGAGCACATGGAAAGACACTGTACGTGTCGTTGCACCATACGTGGCTTGCAAACTACACGCGCCGAGCACTGAGATTTTTTGTCCAGTAAATGCAGTCTGCGTGGAATGCGATCGACGAAGCGGGGGCGAACCAAACAAGTCGTACGTTGATTTGTTCAGTAAAGAAACTGACGCACCAGTGTCCAGCTGCATGCAAACAGAACGTCCACAAATGTGCCAAGTCACAAAAAGTTTCCTCGCATCACGCTGAATGCGAGAGGAAGTGTCTGGCAAAACTTGATCAACATGACGAGCTGTTGACACATGTGAAGCAGAAGACTTTGAATAGATGGCATTAACGTCCATAGGCTGATGTGAATCATCATGACGGTTGCCATTGCTGTGACGCCCACGCGAGTCATGCGAACGGGAGACAAGTTGTGAATTAGAGTTTCTCTTACTACACACAGCTTGCACGTGTCCTTTCTTATCACAAAAATAACACTGTGCTTCACGGGATGGGCAACTGTCCCGCGGGTGGGCACGAAAGCAGTTAGGACATGATTTCAGTTTCTGAGTAGGTGCCAGGCGTGAACTTGTTTACGTACGCGCGAGCGGCGCAGCGTGGCTGGCCGTGCTGTGGCCGGGTGGAAGGGCACATGTTGTGCCGCGCTAACAGTACACACACCTGGGGTCACGTCGAACACGGAAGTAGCCATGTCTAATGTACTTGTCTGACTAGCAAGTCCACTACTTCCTGCAAGACGTGTTTTATATATTTGAGGATTTGCTCGCGGATGCAGTGATCCGCTACTCTCCGCTCAATAGCGTCTCTAATCATTATAACCGCATGCGAGCGTCCACATGAGCAATTCAAGTCACAGTCAGATGTTAGTCCCCGAAGCTCCGCTAACCAAGATTTATTAGACTGAGTAGGGCCACTCCCGAGGCGGAAGAATTTGTAGCTTGCAGCTACCACATTGACACAGTCACGGAAGTGGGAGTTCAAAGCATCAATCACTTCGTCGTAAGTTTTAGTTGCCGGGCGGGTGATGGGAAACAACTTGATGAGCACATGGTATAACACAACACCTGCGTTGGCAATGAAAAAGGCAAGTCGCTCTGCACCTGGTATGTTGTATGCTGTGAAATGTGCCTCGAGCTGGGTCATGTATTCTGGCCAGCATTCAACGTCAAGATTGAAGGCAAGAAATGGCGGCGCCTCCCGGCGACGGCGTTGGTACAGGCGGTGGCGTCGGAAAAGCCGAAGCAGCCGCAGTCTGTAGTGTGACCAGTCCATCTATGACAGCAAGCAGCTGCGTCATTTGCTGAACCTGAAAGCGTACAAGATCGGACAGCGAAGCCTGTTCCTGTGGCGAAGCCATGGTGTACACAAATCAAAGTCTTATTACGAAAGGTGGGAACGCATATTCACTCAGTCACACGGAGATAGCTCAAAAAAAATAAAGCACTACCGAGCAAAAAAGAAACGGAGGAAAAAAAGCGGCATCCCATCCTCATCGACAGTTTTGGTATCCCGCCTGGAAGGCAGCGCGTGGGTCTGCTCCTGTAAACTGAAGGGTGGGCCGAATGTAGGAAGCTAGTAGGAGCAAGAAAAGGTGAAAATGGTTCTGTATTGCAATTAGGTTATAACTCTTTTACTTAACTTTGCATACAGATGAGCACGTAGGTACGAAGCCGTTCATCCATCAAATCTAACAGCTACTAGTATTTGGACAAAGTATCTTGAAGTAACTGAAGTAATACAGTCTGTGGTTGCTAGCCCCCTATGAAGTAGAAACAATGTTGGTTGGTCGTCTCCTCGGAATCAAATGGGCTGAATCCGGAGCGACGCTCGTAGAGCTCCACAGCGCCGGCTAGAGGGCGCTGTCGTCAGTGTCTGTCGTAGTGCCAACTTAAGAACTTGCACCTGCGCCGTGGCATCGTAGCTCTCGATACCACATTCCCACAGTTTCTTTCTCTGCAGCGAGAAACTCAATGACGGCACGTTGCTTGTAATGTACAGACGCCATTCTGAAAGTGTCCTGCAGCTGCGCTATCTGTCGGAAGTGACGAAATCTTGGCGTGCTCACTCAGGATACTTCAAATAATACATAATTAGGAAATTTTGGAAATTTGAGGTAGGTTATAATGGGACCAAACTGCTGAGGTCATCGGTCTCTAGGCTTACACACTACTTAATCTAACTTACGGTAACTTATGCTAAGGACAACACACACTCCCATGCCTGAGGGAGGACTCGAACCTCTGACGGGGGGAGCCGCGCGAACCGTGGCAAGACACCTTAGCCCGCGCGGCTTACACATAATCAACGTTTCGCATTAGTAGCATTGTTTTCGGCCGAGAAAAAAAATCCATGCATTACATTCTGGCAATCGTCGTATAACATAAAATTAATGCGAAACTCCAAGCACTTTGTCCCATATCTCGGCTCACACTAATCTTCTAAAAGTTTGCTCTTGAGACAATTATTGTGTTTATAGAGACAGGAGTACACAGTTTCGTATTTCTAACATTTATAGATTCTAAGAAAAAGGTACATGAACATGTAAAAAAAACGTAATTTTCAGGAAAGTCAATTTAAAGTTCACTCTATCGTTTTTTCTTATGTCACCTCCTTAGAAGGCCCAAAACTTGTGCTCCGGGTATTTTTCTCTTCGAGGCTTCTCTCCCGGTTTCTTGTTTCCAGTCTTTTTCCCTTTACCAGATCTTCAACTAACATCTCAACTGCAGAGAGACGCTATGAATCATCTCAAGATGTCTTGAGTGAAATTTGGTATCTTAACGCCCGTTCTCTTTAATACCTTCATCCTCTCTACGGCCCCATCATTAAATACAAGAACTGAACCATAACTTGCTATTCTGACAACTGTAGCAGATGATAATGTGGTTTTAGTTCAGGCGTTGGTTCAGTGAGTTACCATCATGTACATCTGGAAATGCAGTCCGCAAAAATCTCTTGTACTGCTGTCTGGCTAGTCTCTGTGGTAGGAAGTGTGGTCCAATTATGCGGTCTCAGAGCAGCCATGCCCAGACGTGCAACGAATACCGCAGGTGAAGTTGTGATACGTGTGTTGTATTAGGATTGACATCGGGCCGAATGGGACAGTTATTGTGGTTAAAAATACCTTCACAGGTAAATCGAGCTCCATACTGCTTACAAACAGGGGATTCAGGGTACACTGTTGTTGCACCTATTTGGCAGAAATTCTCTCTGGGTGGGAAGTATGCATTGCTGAATAGTGGCACTCGCTGGAGATGATGTGGATAGTGTACTTCCCGATGCAAATGTCGCCACACACACCGCTATAATTCAGGACACGTTCTTGGAGAGCAGTCCTCCTTGTTGAAGCACTCAGACATTCGTGGACGATGCGTGATACCCTTTCCTCGACATCGGATGTTATGGCTCTGGGTCGACATTATCGTACATGGTGTGCGAAAATCCCAGTTTCTCTAACGCACTGATGTAACCTGCTAAATGTACGCCTGCCGGGCTGCCTGAGGAGCTTCTTCATAGAATCGTGCAGCCTCAAGGGCAATGCCGTTCGCTTTGCCATGCATGAAGTGTATGTCAGCGTACTCTTCATTGGTGTAACCTCTACCCATAGTGCCTTTACGTTCGTAACTGATTGTGAGGCCGGTATGGTACAGTGCACGGAGAGTGGAAGGGAAATAGTTGCACATGCGCAAACAGATAGTCGATCTCAAACCTTGAGATACCAACGTAAATACCACGGTATCCAGGGGCGTTTACAGTTGGTTCCCAACACGAATTAATGCAATACCTCGGCAACGGTTGATTTGCGGACCCGTGTTTATTGGAACTTTTTAGCTGTTGTTGGTCTGTACCTTCCATACGTGAATTATTGACCATCACTTCTGAAATACCCTGTATATCACTGTTTCCTAGATGTATCCTGTGCAAGTTGGTCTGAAAGTAATCCACGGAATCGTTGTTCACAGCTAATATTGAAGTTTTGCTTCAAAAATTGGGTGTGGCAGGAAGTTCTCATCAGACATTTAATCATTTTCGGACACTTTGGATGCGATTTCATCACTGAAACTTTGGAAATTTATTGTCCATGTGTTTTGCCAATAGATAATAAATAAGTTGAATCCTGACATTTTCAGCCAATTTCATGAATGTCCCCCATTAATATAGATGAGGAGGTGTCAGTTATAAACGTTAAAGAAACGATTCAATGAAATACGTTAAAATGTGAAGAGCTACGAGTGGTAAGGTGGTAGTGCACCAAAAGCTTAACATTTACCCAGAAAAAAATATGTATTCGAACAATTATTGTGAGTGTCTTTAAACAGGTGAAATTTTGCAGCTCAAATGAATGCAAGAAAATCAGCAATAACGATTTAGTACTCGAAATTTGAACAGTTTTCAGTAGACGTTTAAAATCATGACAATGCATACATCATCATTCTCAAAATAAATTCAGTAAAATGCAATACGAATTGAAGTAGTACCAGAACAGATGAAAAAACGTTTCAGGTAATATATGTTAGAAAAAATACATCAGGCATCAAGCAACGTTTAGTTAACTCATCAATTACCATACACCGTGTGTTCCACTTATCTGCTGACTGCCTGCCCAGGGTATTGCAGGCCGGTCACGGAAGTCCCGCCTGCCGGTTGAATGGGTACCGCGGGACTGCATTTTGCCCCCCCCCCCCTTTTTTTGTGGGTTTTAGCCTGAAGGCCACGCAGGCATATGCGCTTTATCAGCCAGTGTCAATCGAGCAGTGAAAGAGGCATTACAAGTGTAACAGTGAAGTTTGCGAACGCAAGAATCGTGATACGCCCTGCTAAACCCGCAGGACGGGACACGTATTTTAAATTGTGGAAAGGGGCCAAAATAAGTGGCTGTCAGTTACATTCGAACATACTACTTTTTTATTTGATCAAACATTACAAGAGCCAAAAAAATTTTTAAAAAATCACAGCATTAATTTACCGGCTGAATGCGCCATAGAATCTCATGCAAAACCACTTTAATTTAAAATCGGCTAAAAGCCAGTAACTTAAGACTCAAACCAAATAAATTTTGAGGCCAAAAGGCCTTATCTTAGTTCTTTAATTAGGCTGAAGGCCCAAAAAATCTGACACCTTAAGAGCAAAACAACTTTAATTTAAAAATCGGCTGAAGGCCCATCACTTAAGACTCAAACCAATACAAATTTTTAAAATTCCAAAGCCTTACCTTAAAACAGCTCTTTAAATTAGGCTGAAGGCCTATAAAATCTTACGCTATGAGGGGAAATAAGCTTAATTTAAAAATCGGCTAGAAGCCACACAAATACAAACAAGAACGAATAAGAAAAGGCAGTACACCTAACGGTGCTCAGAAGTCTTCTGAGGGTCGGCCTGGAATTCAGACACTAACACTCGCTTAGGTGAGACAGGCAGTCGGCCCAACTATTCTCAACTGACACCGATTAGATAACTTATGCTCCACCCGACCAGCACACAATAGGGACTTCAATGGAACAACATAGAAGATAATAGCGCCCACAACCAGTTATGCACTGAGCTGTCAAACTACACACCATGCTGGACAGCGACAACACGATGAGGAAACTACACTGCCTGAATTTACTTCAACAGCCAGGGCAGGTAACCGGTACGTTAACGGCCGCAAGGCAGAAAATTCCGCTGGTGCACTTCAAATCAAAATAACGAAGTACAATTTGCCAACTTGAAAACACACGCTGTTGCTCGTGGGAATGTCCCAACAGCCGAAAACGAAATCCATTCCAGACGAAATCCAAACGACACAATGTGAACAGTCGTTACTTGCTGGTAGATTAAGTCAAAACTCAACTTTCTTGTCCAGGATCGGTGAGCCACGAACCTCGTAGCAATGGGAACATCACCACACACTCCGACCACATGTGGACGCCGCCAGCGGCCTCGGCCAGACTATGCGCCACGGAGATTTCAACGCTGCTCCACGCCAACCAATCAACTGCCCTGGCCCAGAAACAGTGAAAGGACCATCATCGGCCGATGAGACGGCCAACCGAACGACCAACCAACGGTCGGCCCGCTCCAATCTCCCTCCGTCGGACAGTTCAGGCGTGTCGCCAGCGGTCGGCGAACACTGGCTGTCGGCGCCTCACCGGCGCTCCGTCCCCTGCCTTCACTACTGCTGCATCCCGACTGCACAGCTGGTCTGTCCCGATCTGACTGCCAGATACACAACGACCTGGAAGCACTGTCTGTATGTAGCTCAGAGATGGTACGACAGTGCACTTGTCGATACGCACTGCTGCTGCCGTTCACGGGCAAGTAAGGGAGGAAGTCGGTGCCGCCAGTAAATGGAATAAGAAAACGAAGCAACAGTACCGTAATAGATGATGACAAACAATAAATGGGATAAACGCGAGGCGTGCACGGCTCAAGTGGCAAGAGTGAATTATTCAACTCCACAACGAGTGTTTATCTATGATTCGTATGTGCGTATAGATTCTGCTCGTACTGTTTGGAGATTGTTTGAACAGAAGTTTCCGTGTGTTCGACTTCCGAGTCGTGATGCAGTTCACAAATCAGTGAAAAAATTTAGCAAAACGGGAAGCGTTCAAGACAAGATGCGTAAACGACGACGCACTGTGCTCACAGAAGCTCGTCTCGATGACATTACATACTGCCTTGAAAATTCAATATGTCAGAGAGAACTACATCGTTTGATTCACAGTTTCTTGAGTAGATGTCAGAAATGCGTGAAAAATAATGGCAGGCAGTTCCAGCATCTCCTTGTGTGACATGGAAGAGTACTAAATTTGTTTGCTTATTTTTAAATGTAGTCATGTCATACCAAGCATTAGACGGACGACGAGGCATCTTATGTTATTATATTACAACCAATGTCGGTGACTCGATGCTCCATCTTCAGGCCTTAACTGACACTGAGAGGGTGACCTCCAATCGTGTACATGATCACTCGGTGACCAACATCTGTGAACTGGCTTCTGAACAGAATACTGTAAAAGCAATGTTGTAGGTGAAACCATCAACTACCAACATCACTTTTACAATAATCGACGGAAGCCAGTTCATAGATGTTGGCTACTGATGGGATCGTGTGTACTATTGGAATTCTCCCCAACAACGACAGATGAGGCCTGAAGATGTGTACTGAGCCATCGAAACTGGCTGCAATATAATAAAATAACAACAAAACGATAGCTGCAGCGGTTTCATTTTATTACGTAAGTGCAAGGCCGAAGCCCTGCAGACCATCCGTCACAAGGATGGACATACTAAAAACAGATGGCAGAGGTGAACAATGGCTGTGGAGATGCATACAGGCGAATCACCAAGATGAATCAAGGGGCTACAAACTGTGTCTTCCCAATGACCGTTCAGAGAACGTTCCTGCATATGGACCTCTGCAGAAAGCGCCAGTTTCAGGCACCCATGATGACTGCTACTCATCGGCGATAAAGGCTCGAATTTGCACGCCAGTACCACAAATAGACGTCCACTATATGGTGACAGGTGGCCTTTTCAGACGAATCACGTTTTATGCTCAATCAGACACATGGCCATTGACGCGTATGGCGTGAAATGTCCGAAAGCAAACACCCTGCAACCAAGAGGGATCATTATGGACTGGGGAATACTTTCGTGGCTTTTCCTAGGTGACCTCTTCATTCTGAAAGGCACAGTGGATCAACAGAATTATTTATTTTTGGGGACCATGTCCTCTACTACCCGCAGATTGTTCTTGAGCAGGACGATGGTATCTGCCAGCAACGTGTCACGCTGCTAACGCTGCTGGCCACTGCATTGGAGTTGATATGGCCCCACAACCCTGATGGTACCTTCCAGAGTGCCAGAACCCCAATGAGTCTCTTTCTGCAGGTCTTGCAGCGGTCCACGAAGCAAAAAGCGATTATTTAGGCTCCTGAAAGATGGTCAAAATGTTACTGGACACTACAAAAGAATGTGTAAACTTAAATTTAAATAAATTGTACAAAACCAACACAAATAATATTTATCTAATTTACCATAAGGGCTTAAATCCTATAGATAGGATTTACTATAGGCTAAACAATTTTAGCAATGGAAGTTAGCCAAGTTGGCATCTGTAAAATTTAAACAGAATCAGGGTTAACCCAAACCAATGACAATGTTACTCAAATAGTTTAAACTACCCTACGGCACACCAGATAGCTCCCAATAACTGTTCGTGTAGACCCACACACACTATGGTGCTCACCAATAGTATCCAACGAGCGCCGATGACTACTGCTCAGTATTCCTACTTAACCAATGAATTCTGTAGAAATAAATACCAGGCAAAGTTTTAAGGCCATCATCCACCACATCCAACTTACGTGCTTCACGGGGATTCAGCTTAGCGAACAGAAAATTGCACCTCAACTGAAAGTGATATTGAATTTCAGCAAATGCTCATAGCGTCAATATTCCTCATAACTCGCAGTACTTGTTCTTGGATGGATATCCTGGAAATTACTGCCGGCAAGTGACTGAAGGGAGCTCATTCAGATTGCCTTTAAGTTAGTACCGTAGAAAGCAGATATGCCCCATGGCGAGATGCGAAGGAGGCAATTACTTAGATACAGAGGCTGAGAGATTATATTACAATATCGATTTCACATCGAAGCACTAGGCTGGCCATAGAACTTTTAGTAATTTTAATAGCCTTATCCGCACTACATTCTACCAATACATGGAGCAAGCAGTGAAGGAGGCTAAAGAGATATTTTGAGAGGACTTTTAAGACCAGCTGAACGGACTGAATACTGTTTGGAAAAGAGATCATAAGACAAATAGCAAGAAAAGCAAATCAATGGCAATGAGTGAAGTTGTTCTGAGAAATTTAGATCTGGTACTGAAATGGTAGGAGCGCACTTCTGCTTGCGAAGCAAGGTAACTGATGACGAGTGAATCAGATAGAATACGAAAATCAGACTGGCTGTAGAAACGGTTTCTGAAAATGAGAGACTTAGCAACATCTAGCATAACTTGAAGTGTAAACAGATCTTTGTAAAAGTACTTGTCTTGATTGTAGCATTTTATGAAAGTGAAATGTGGAGTGTAATCAGCGTAGGAAAGAAGAGAAAGAAGCTTTCTAAACATGCTGCTGAATGCTGGAGACTAGATAGTTAGATCGAATAGCTGGTGAAGGGATACTGAATCTGTTTTGGGGAAAACAAAAAATTATGACACTCCTTGGCCAAAGGAACGATTCGCTTGACTGCACAGGTACTGATTCATCAAAGCAATGTCAGTTTGCTAATGGAGGACAGTGTAGAGTATGGGAGTAAAAATCGAAGATGAACTCTAAGGAATGACTACAGTAAGTAGGTTCAACTAGTTGTAGGTTAAGCAGAGTGAAAAGACTTCCGCAGGGTAGTTCAGCTTGGAGAGCTGCATCTAACCAGTCTTTATACTGAAGACCAAAACCACAACAGAAAGCATTGAAATATTCGGTTTTTAAAATTGGGTTTTTAAAATGGAACTTTGCAAGTAGCAACCGGTTAAATATCTAGGAGCTTCCGCACCACTGCTCACTGGCTGTTGTCAAGTGGTGACTGCCATATAGTTGCTGCTGCTCTTGTGACGTACTCGTGGTAGAACCTGAGCACTGGTGCCCAGTCCATCGCCATGTAAGGTAGTGTTTTGATTGCGTCCACACCACACCCAGTTCAGCCGACTGACTGGCAGGTCAGCAGCAGTCTATCGGCTGCTACCGCTGTCTTTATTGAGAGAGTTTTCAGATATTTTAAATTGATGATCGACACTAGTATTACGTAAAAAGGGGATGTAACAGATGTAACAGATGAGACTTCTGCAGTTCTGAGTGAAGCCTTATATGCTCTAATGCGGCATCGCATACGTTCATTACCTTGTCGGTGGTTAGGCAGCGTCTGGGGCGGCTGGCAGTGCAGCTCCACACACCTCGCTGTCTCGGTAGCAACTCTCTCGAACTTATCCTTACTACTGCTGACCGAATTTGGTTTAAGAAAAAGGTATCTGGCTATGTTTTCAACTGACCAATCAGCATCTCAATGTTAACCTTAAGCTCCACCTCCAAAAATTCTGTCTATCGAATGAGAAACGTTATACTTTTCGTGGTGGGGCAATGTTTTTAATATTTGCTATGTAACAGAGATGCGTATAGTCTCACGCTAAAACTTGCAGCTGGTGTGGCCCTTTTAGTGTTATCGTAAGATCTATACTGTTCTTCTGGATGGCTCTATCTTTTAACATGGGCTGGGGGATGAACCTCTTGGCGGTCGGCCGGCGATGTGGGTGTCCCATTGTCCCGCTCTTATCGTAGGGCCTTCTAGCTTACACGGCTCTGCTCTCGGCTTCTGTTCTCGTGTCTCCCCTCAGAACTGCGTCTGTTTTGACGGTGGGAAGCTATGACACGTATTTAGACGTTCTTGTATTAGTCTGTGGTATTCCATTTGCTCACTCATTGATCGTATTACTTTGGCGAATTTAATGTCAGGATTTATTCGGAGCTATGTGACATATTGCTGGATTTGCTATCATGTCAGGGTTTTCATGGAAGGTGTTGGATTTGCCTGACACCTTACAAGGTGCTTACAAACAACTGACAATGCAACTGGATCTGTATCAATCGGAGGAGGGACATCCACGGTATAGGTGGGCGAGAGAAACAATACCTGCAGATGACGAAGTAATGGTGGAATTTCATCAAGAAATAGATAATAAGTTGCTACAAGAAAGGAATATTTCACATACCGACAGAGCCGAATTAGAGGGAGTATTACGGAAAAATTCTGTGGTGTTTCTGCCAAAACCCGGTGCCTTTAAAAATTTTCAATACGTATTCAGGGTTAGAGATCACAAGCCATTTAGGGTACCACCTGTGTTACGAAGACAAGTATTTTTAGAATTACACAAAATGCTAGATGATGATATTATTGAAACTTCAACCTCAAATACAACAGTCCATTGCAAATTGTGGATAAGAAAGTTGGTCACTGATGCAAGCCAGATAAATTCCATTATCATTCCTGACACTGATCGCCTAGAAACATTGGAAGAGCTTATACAAAAGTTCTTTGGGGTCAAGATTTTCTCTTCCCTTGACTTGTGAGATAGTTTTTGGCAAATAGAACTACACTTGAATGTAAAAAGTGTACGGCTTTTATCGCATTTGGACGAAGTTATCAGTTCAAGAGGCTCCCTTTTGGACTGAACATATCCTCGACTGCCTTTATAAGAGGCTTATGGACAGTATTGGATAAAGAGCTCCAACAGCGTCTCACCTGTTATATCGATGATATTAGTAACTGAACCATTATGGCAACTTCATAATGAGGTGCTCAATAAATTACTAAGGATATTAAAAGAATATGGAGTAACTGTGAACATAATGAAGTCCAGTTTTGGGAATAACAAGGTTGAGTTTTTAGACCATATTATTACTGAACAGTTAATTGAACCAAACACTAACAAACTGCAAGCATTACAAAATATAGGCACTACATACAACAGAAAGATACTGTGTGCCTTTTTTGGGACTCATTGACCTTGACAAATGGTTCATTTGGATAGAATACCCCGTTTATGTCCCTTAACTAGTAAAAAGATGTCCTGGGTGTGGGATGCCCAACCAGAACAGCAGTTCCAACAACTAAAAAAGTCACTGGTAAATGCACCAATTTTGGCGCATCCCGATTTGACGAATGAATTCTGTATGGCGACTGGCAGCGCTTTAACAGGCTTGGGTGTGGTACTCTTTCAACAATATGAAGAAGACAGACAGTGGATAAGTAAGGCGATAGCTTTCGTTAGTCGACTACTTACAAAATGTGAAAAAACTTACTCGATCACAGAGTTAGAAGCCTTGGCAGTGGTATTGGGGTTTTCTACATTCAGATACTTCATGTTTGGTCCAATAACCAATGTGTCTACTGACCATAAGGCACTAGAATTTATGTTAAAGGCTTAACTATTGCCAGGAATATTAGGTCGGTGTATGTTAACATTGCAGTAATATGACTTTCGAATGACCTAATTGCCTGGACCATCAAACATCATAGCCGATATCCTCTCCAGATTTCCGGAACGAGTTACCAAAAGCAGAGTGAGTAATACAGAAGAAGAGCAAGTAGCCATGTATTACTTGAAAAACGTGCCATTTGAAAATTACGTCACCAACACATTAAAACAGTTAGGCAGGGAACAAGATAGAGACCCAGATCCCGCCACCATGGAAAACCGTGAATCAAGGGCCATTAGACAGTTCTATCTCATGAAGGACAACGCCTTAATCTACAGACATAATACAGATACAAGTTTCTTGGTCGCTTGTATACCACAGGACCTGATAAATAAGTATATCTGGTATACTCATTTGAGTAACAGTCATTTTGGTTCTAAGAAACGTTTTTTAAAATTAAAGATGTCTTTCCACTTCGCAAATATGGAGCGAAGAATCAGACAGGTTCTACCTAAATGAGCTAAACATGTAACTTTTCAGACAAGACCACCAATGTTCCCTATCATTCTAAAGAAACTGAGACACATAGTAGCAACAGATCTCATGGGTCCATTACTTCACACACACAGAGGTAATGTATTCATTTTTGTGGTCCTAGAATTAACTTCGAAATACGTAACGTTTACTCCTTTGAAGAAAGCAGCTGGGAGCATTATAAGCAAAGCAATGACACAAGGTTTCCTTCGACAGGTTGGTCGTGTCGATAAAATGCTGTCAGGCAATGAACCACAGTATCATTCAGCACAATGGCAAAATACTCTGCGATGGCATAAAATAAAACCTACTTTTATTTCCAAATATATGCCAAACGCCAACCCAACTGAAGAAATTATGAAGGATTTGGGAACCCTCCGTAATTTGTATTGTAGCAAGCAACATAATACGTGGGACAGACATTTGTGTGACATCTAGGATGTGATAAACGAAATGCCACATAGTAGTATGTTACGACCTCTAATAACTGTTCTGAAAAATAAGCCAGCACCAGATAAGATCTGGGAAATAATTAAATTCCCACGAGTACCCAGGGTACAGCATTAACTTCTGGCAAAATCAGCACTGAGCAATTTCAAGGCTGTGGCGTTAAATAGTGAGAACCAAGAGCACAAAATGGTAGCCTCACGAGTATTTTCTTTAGGACAAAAAGTACTTGTGAAAATCCGCTATCTCTTTAGCAAGAAAAAAATCAAAACCATAAATTATTTTCGGTATGTAAAAGCCCTATGGAAGTAAGTAAAGTGGTTCATGATAATGCAGTCAAATTGATTAACCCAAAAACAGGAAAATCATTGTGCTTGTACCATGTGAGTCACTTGAAAGTGTGTAAAGGGTAAAACTGTAAATACTAACTTCACAAGAAAAATTAGATGTATCAAATATCCATGTTCCCATGAGGGCAAATTGCAGAACTCAAAGAGTAGGGAAGCTAAGAAAATGCATACAAATATTTTTTACTTATCTCATTAAAATAAATTGGATAACTTATTGTGAAGGAAGAACAATAAAGTAAGAACTAAAGTAACTCTTCTGCAGATGAAATGTGCTATGGGGAAGGAGTAGAAAGAAAGGAGAAAGACAGAGATTAGCATGTGGATGGTTTGACAAAAGTAGATCCTCTCTTAAAATGTAGTGTAAAGTAGAAAGAAGTGGAATTTTTTGTGGGCGAAAGGAAGCCAAGAAATTAGGTGTATAAAGAATTATACAAGATGGAATTATTCATTTGTGGTTTTTTCTGTCACAGACAGTGAACATTTTGCTGAGGAGATATTTTGGGGGAAAATGAGAAGCATTTATGATTTGTGGAAGTTACCACAAGTTGATATTAAAAGGAGATGTGAGGGAAATATATATAAAAGAGTGTTAGGAGAAATGAATTAAGAGAGAGAGTTGAATTATTAAGGAAAGTGAGAAACATGTTATTTATTGGATGGATGTAGACAGAGGGTTGTGAGTTTAACACAGGTACGATTTCTAAAACGAAGGGTAAGATAGGGGAAGAAGGTAATATAAAAGTTTACTGTTTAGAAGAAGCAGATAGGGATAACTACAGCTAATAAAAGTACAAGCTCTAGAACAATGGAATTGGACAGTGGGATAACTACAACTAACAAAAGTACAAGCTCTAGAACAATGGAATTGGAAAGTGGAGAACGTTTAGAAAGGAAACAGGAAATAGAGATATATTGTATTTTTGAAGTTCTGTTACAGCTTATGCCAAAAGGAGAGAAAAACGCTGGAGTCGGAGTCAAGGTGCTTCGTTTTTTTTTTTTTTTTTTTTTTTTTGATAGAAGTACCTGTAGTTAGAGAAAAACTGACATACTAATACACTAAACTTCATCACCATCAATTTTCCTCTTACTATCCATCGTGATGAAGATGATGTAACTATTACCTTTTTACTAATACTTTAAAAAAAGGGGGGAAAGAAAATTTACGTATAGAGTGGGGTAAAAGATGTAAAGATATGAAGAGTATAATAAGGAGAATCTTATGTGTAGTTTAAATACGGAATTTTTTCAAAGTCTCTTAGTAATTGAGTGTTTGTAAAGCTTGTAATGTATCTCAAGGGAGAAAGGGTTGCGATACGATAGGTGGTCATAATACTTAAATCAGAGAAATCTGGGGTTCTAACATGGACAAAAGTGGCACAATGTTGTATTATACATGACGTCATCAAGAACGATGCCACATCATTACGGTCAGATCAACAACAGAACTGAGTAGAGCAGCTGGGTGTGAGAGGAAGGAACACTGTGGATGCCTGGTACGTCAGTTTTCGAGATGACGAAAGGTAATGCCTTTGTGGAAGCAACAGTTCAAGAGGATAGCACTTCTATGGAAAAATATGGGGATCTACGGCGAATCATTGATACAGTCAACATGTACCATGACAGGAACTTTATTCATGTAAAATTCAAATGCGATCTTCACAACAACAGTTTTGCTAAAGTGATAGTTACTTAGCAATTCTATCGCAAACTGTTTAGAGCAACATAAGGAGATATGATGGATGTCCACCAAACCGGAATGGAGGCGGACATGCCACATCAAGGACGAATGAATGTTTGAATTCACTGGAAGAAGAAGAGGCTCGTTTCTGTAACCCAAGATACAGAATGGCTGAAACTATCGTCATACCACACTGAATCCAACAACTGTGGAACATTCCCTGAACACTCATGGGAGCAAGCAAGATAACGATGGAAGGCTGTCCAATCTATCCTGAAAAACAACCTGGTACAATAAAGGATACACAACGATTTGAAAGGAAATATCATAAAAATTTATTATACAATAACAAGTTTAAGCAGGTCTTAAATCCCAAATCCCAGTCCAGGGAATAACGAATGCACAAGTGAGAAGACAGTAAGATGCAACAAGGAAATAAGATTCAGTGCAGAAGATTAGGAAGAAAGAAGACCTGGACCAGAAGACACCAAGAAACCTTTCTAAATCCTTTCCCATACATGACCATCATGCATGTAACAACAAAGAAACCAATTTTAACTGTTCTAGCAAGACAAGCGTCCGATATTCCTTATGGTAAACTGCAACACTTTCAAATGTCCCACCGATAGATGAGAGATGACTATTCATATATGAAACTGGAGATGAATTAATCAATAATGGATTGGCATAAAGATTCAAGGATTGACGAAGAATGAAAGTTTTATGCTGCTAATAATAAATCTATAGTATAAATTCGCCATGGGTACATGCAGAATGGAACGAAGGCAACCAAGCATTCAGGATACACTCAAACCTTTTGCAATCTTTCTCTCTGCCCACCGCCGTTCCATACTCAGAGGACTTACGTCAAGGTGCATGAAGATGAGAATGAAGAATTCAATGAACCATGTTGAAGATATATGA
This sequence comes from Schistocerca americana, assembly GCF_021461395.2. NCBI lineage: Eukaryota > Metazoa > Arthropoda > Insecta > Orthoptera > Acrididae > Schistocerca > Schistocerca americana. Next base: position 966,708,400 of record NC_060120.1, on the reverse strand, counting down.
GAAAAGACACTCTGTGATAGACTAGTATCAGATAAAACTGAAAAAAATACGGACACACAGAGTTTGTTATTGTTTAAAAATATTTAATTTTTAAAGAGTTTTTGCAACGAACTGATTTTTGTTAATAATACTTCCGAATTTTTAATGTTCACTGTTAAATTATATTTTATTGTATTTCATATTTAGAAAACACATCTAAGTTAAGAAAACTAAATGGTGACATTATCGTTGGAGGCTTGGATTCTGGTACATGTTTGTTTATAGATAGGTTGTGTAGAAAAAAGGGATTTGTAATTTGATGATGCTGATTTAATATCTACAAGGTAATTAGTTGGATTAGGAATTTAATATCTTGCTAAAAGTCAATGAATAATTTAATTATTCTGTAAAGTTATAATGCATAAGTTTATGTTTTTTGCAGATATAAATATGTATGTGAATGAGGTTGTGCCTGTAAAGTTATCGGCAGGGTGCTTTTAAGTGTAAGTGAAATAGAGAAATTACTGTAATAGATGAAACTTTCTTGAATTATAATTGCTGTAGAAGCTACTAACAGACAGAAATTAAGGTTGAGAATAAAACATAAGTGTTGAAAAAGAGGAGGGTAGTTTTAAATGAAGGTTTGCTCAACTTCAATACATCTCCATCTTCATTTAACGTAAGTCTTGATGTAGAAAAAAAAAATCAGTCTCAAATTTAAAAATTATGAATGGTACAAATTCATTGAGAATCTCTAATTTGTTTAAATTTTAAAATTAAAATATAAACAACCATAGAATACAAAGAAAAGGCTTCATATTATTTAAATAATTGTATTAAATCAGAAAACTAGTAAAAACATGTTAAATTGTGGAAAAACATTACTTTAGTGCTCAAATCAGTAGTATACAGCAAATCAATTGCGACGGAAAAACAACAAAAGAAGAGACTGAAAGAATAATTGTTTGACTATGCCATATTAAAATAAAGAGTTAGTCAATATAGACATGTAACAATTGCTACATTCAGCAGTTTAGAACAATTTTGCACTGACTTCAAGCAATTTCTCAACTGTTCGTTGATCCAGCACAAAATTGAACATGTAAGGAGGAGGACATACAAGGCGGAAGCTTGAATGAATGTCAATCTCGCACCTTACACGTGATTTTATACGTCATAACAATTAGGTGGATATGTCACCTGACATACTTTGGCGATAGAGAGCACATTTGCCTATCAAAATGTACAGTATGTAATGCAAAGGGATGACACTCGATTCGACGGTATTAACACACCGAACCCAAATCCTGCGTGGCAATGAGCAGAAGATGAATAAAGCTGCCGGAAGAAACGTTTTTGTCTGGGGGGCAGAAGCGAGTTGCACCGTCACGGCCCATGTACAATGGAAGCCTTCTATAAAATGTTGGTGACCTGCAGTGTGAGGGACAATGAATGCAGCGGGCGATACATCAAGGGGAGCAGGTAGCTGCCCAGTGCTGCTTGCGACGGAGAAATTATTTAGAAAACTGCATTGGCGAATTTCCAGATAGACACAAACAGACCAACGACACAGTTGATAATGTGAATTGCCAATAGTATGCTTGTTATGTGTTTGTACTTGTCTGGTGTCAGGAGCAGGCACAAAACGCCCGATTGGCTGAAATAAAGCAGGAAGGAGTAAAAGTGGCGATATTTCTGTGCAGTTTAAAGGAACGACGCCAAAAGAGCAATTTTGTGTGAACACTGTGTTCACTTTAGCTGACATTCAGCTAGAAATCAGATGAAGATTCGTTGAGCTGCAATAGCGGAGAAACGAAACAGCCACGTAGTTAATTGTTCTTGCGAGAACTGAGAGGGATTTGAAGCATACATGTTGCTCCATCTATGTATGTGTATATCGCCATATTTTCAAGACAAGGGATGAATGCATGTTTTCTCCCCTAACGAGAAACACAGGACAGTTCCAGCTGTTGAAATCAGAAAAAGATTTTGATTAGCTTTTTAAAGGATTTTCAGAAGGAGAGAGCAGCCATGCAACCGACAGCACGTCGCAGCTAAAGGAAAAAGCTGCTCGCAGGGTGTAAAATTGTTGGATGACCAGCTTGCGTCCACTGTGAACTCGAGCAACCTTGAGTAATCTTTTGCTCATCTTGTCACAAAAACTAACCATCCTTCATAGACTTTTCATCCTAAATAGTGCTGAACTTAGAACCAGAATCGGAATTTGTCGTAATATCCGCCAACTTCACTGTGTAGAAGTAAGAAAAATCTTGTAGCGAACCTATTTAAATGTGATATTGTTGTGTTCAGTGTTATTTCTGCTAAGCAGGATGTAATGCTTTATCTTGACAACTGTAATGAAATTGTCATGTCTCAACCTATGTAAACCCATGTGTTTCTTTAACAACAAAATAGGAATAAAACAAATTTAGTAGAGCTAAACACTATTGTGCTCTACCATAGAATAAGGGTCCACTCCTAACCCCAAAAAGTTGTTCTACTGACGTTAATGATCTCAGAGGGTGTTTTTGCTGATGTCTGACGAACGTGGAAAGGAAGTGTTTGCATCCATCACAAATGGGGTGCAACGTCATGCTGATAAGTGGTCTCACAATGTCAAATTCTTTGTAAATTTGATTGCACGTTGTAATCACTGAAATAACGTAGCATGCCTCTCAATCCACTAAATTTCGGTTCATTTACTCCTCCCCTTATGTGTTCTTAATTTATTTTGTCAGATAGTGTTTACGGAACAAATACGCTGCTTAATATGAGAAAAAAGCCTTGGATTATATCATATCGGCGTTTAGCTGAGGTAAATGCTTTCCATAATAAGAAACATTTATTAAACAGAAGTTAAATTTTGACATTTCGAAGGCTTCGTGAGACCCGTGAACCAAACTTATGACTTTTTTAAAAATTTATACAGCCACCATGAAAACGTATTGAACCAAAAGACCAGAAGATGATGGTTACATCTACTGAAACAGGTTGTCCAAAGTAAAGACGAATTTATGCGAGCTTGGATATTGAACTTTTATTATCAAGTAAAAGATATATCGCTCCTTGTAATTTATTAGCATGAGAAAATTCAATCAGTCGTATTCAGTTTGGTTTGTAGAATCTATGAGACTGAAAATTTTTCATCAGACTCTGGGCAAAATGTCATCCATTCAATTCTGAAGATAGCAATGTAGAGAAGTGCGAGAACTATCACACAATCAGCTTAACAGCTCTTTCATCCAAGTCACTGAAAATAATAATGTGTATAAGAACTGAAGGATAATTAAGCAACTGTTATATGACTATCAGTTTGTCCTTAGGAAAGGTAAAGGCATCAGAGGTGCAGCATTGACGTTGCGGTTGATAATGGAAGCAAGACTGAAGAAAAACAGAGACACGTTCATTGGATTTTTCTAGCTGGAAAAAACGTTTTCCAGTGCAAAAAGGTGTAAGAAGTTCGAAATGCCGAGAAAAGTGGAGGTAAACTGCAGGGAAAGTTTGGTAATATACAATATGTGCAGGAACAAAGGGGGGAACAATAAGAATGGAAGACCAAGAAAGAAGTGCTGTTTAGTTTATACAAGGAAGAAGATTTGACAGAAACAAAAAGAAAGTTTGAAGAGTGGATTTAAAATTCGGGGATGCAAGGAGATCAGCGATAACATTCGTTGATGACGGAAAGAACTGGTGAAAGTAAGAATAAACGCAAAGCCATTCTGTGCACTCGGACTTGGTTAAGCAATAAGAATCAAAATGTATAGCAATAAGAATCAAAATGTTAAAGCTGAGCTGCCACGAGAATCTGTTACAATCGTAATGAGTTTTCGGCTCTCAGCCCTTATCATTTCTTCTTTCACAACTCTTACTCTAAAACATACATTTAAGAAACCTTGAAATATTTACAATAGTTCCAACGGTAAGTTCACATGATGTTCACAAGGAGCTGTTTAACGACAGATCCAAGTTACAGCGCTACACTCTATGAGTTAATTAGTAGCAAGAGCTTTGCCTTTAAAAGACAAATTTAATTCACCCTTGAATTTAATCAGCATCAAAGAATTTTAGCAAAGCGCATGTATCCAAATGGCAAGCATAAACTAATTGAGAAACAGGTTTAGAAGGCAAATTGGATATGGTCGCAGGTTCGAATCCTGCCTCGGGCATGGATGTGTGTGATGTCCTTAGGTTAGTTAGGTTTAAGTAGTTCTAAGTTATAGGGGACTGCTGACCTCAGAAGTTAAGTCCCATAGTGCTCAGAGACATTTTTGAAATTAATCAACAAATCTAAAAAGCTAAATTGAATATATACTTGAAATTAATTGAAAATCCAAAGAATTTCATCAAAAGCATATGCACTGGGACAGAAAATAGAGTGTACACAATGAATTATTTTAAAACAGGGTTTCGAGACAGCAATTAAAAACGAAAGCGCTGGAGCTCAAAAATAAACTAAAATAAAATACACCGAATTAAATAAAAAGCAAATTCCTTAACAAAGGGAATAAAGGTGGGCACATTTTGCATGTCAAATCAGTAAACAAGAATTGCTCGCGTACGCTCGCTTCGTAGCATTAAGAACACTTGCGTTTCACAGAACTGGGAGTTAATGCGCCAAGTAAGGGTGACAGCTGCCGCGAAGACACAAGAAAAGGAAGCAGAACACGTTCGCACAGAACACCTTTGCACAGTTTGACAAGTTACCAGATTAAATACTCAATTCAGACTTAGTTACGAAACAAAAGTAAAGAGTGCATGATATACTTCTTTTATAAATGACATGATTTAGAGGAGAACAATTTTTAAAAGTCTATATAACTGGGAGAAATAGAAATACACTTTAAAAGAGGCTGGGCTGCACCGTACAGAAGCTTCACAATTTGAAACCCCGCTTGTCCGGATCCGGTAAACAGAATTTACGACTGTACATGGGTGGGGAGAGGGGAGAAGGTTGTCGTATCCGGCTTACGACGCCAATGTACAGGAGGTCGAGCGGTCAGGACTGTGAGTGGGGATCCAGGGCTACGAGAAATGATGGAACAAGAAAATAAATCAAATAAAGAGAATTTCTGTTTTACAGGGCGCGCCTGGGGTCAGAAGCTACCAGGTGTAGGTCACTCCAGGAGAATGAATAACTAAATAAGTGAGCAACTGATGGGAAGCGCATCCATGTTAAGTTCTGTAGGGGGCCGATAATGAAATGCAGAGCCGGAGGCTATGCCTCCCAAGAAAGACGTCTGTTGTACTCGAGGTCTGGTTTACAAGAGAGCGAAGCAACTGTGTTCTGCACTGCAGAATCCTCCAGAGTCCACATACGTGACCTGTATTCCACGCACACGACTGGCTAAATCCGATGGCGTGGTGAATTCGCTAGCAGTTTCAGCAGGCGTCTCTTGTCAGCAGCTTTAACTGGACAGAACTGGCTCGGTTCTGAAAGGTAAGCAGCTTGTACCACGTAGGCACTGCGGAAGTTGCTCTGGAAGAAAACTTGTAAAGATAAGTAGGCCATCGAAATAAAATTTTTGACACCAATTCCCTAAAAAATTCCTGGACTGGGAGCCAGCCCGTACATGGGAGTCAATAACATGAGTCGGTTAACTCAGCGGAAGGGATTGGAGGAACTGGTCACACACGAGATATTCTTGTACCAAGGTTGCGACTTATGATCTAACGAAGTTAACAACAAGAAAAGTCCCAAAACGTGCTCACCCGTAATAAGCATCCGATAAGCTGCTAGGGAACACCGGTTAACTTCGTTTTGACGGTCGCCTTCCCACGATGGTAGGAATACTGCTCTGCTGGCCGCTGTTCACTAAAACACTGGTATGTCAGTGATTGTCAGGCATCGGTTCTAGGCGCTACAGTCTGGAACCGCGCGACCGCTACGGTCGCAGATTCGAATCCTGCCTCGGGCATGGATGTGTGTGATGTCCTTAGGTTAGTTAGGTTTAAGTAGTTATAAGTTCTAGGGGACTGATGACCTCAGAAGTTAAGTCCCGTAGTGCTCAGAGCCATTTGAACCATTTGTCAGGCATCTTATTTCTTGCGTTCGGCCAACCACCGACCTCTCAGAGCGAGACCCAGTCGGCGCAGCACGTCAGGCCGCGAGCCACGCCCTCTGGCAAAAGATGAGCACACTTGAAGATCCCACGGACAAAACGGGGTAAATCCAGTTAATTAGAAAATGAGTTTATGACACATTCTGATGCCGAGCCGTCGGTACTACAAGGCAATTAAAAATACTTTTAAATTTTATGGCACGTTACCGAGGTACGAAGCGTTTTACTTTTAGTAGTAACGGGAAGAAAGTTCTAAATCGGTCTTCTCACGAAAGAAAGGGCAAGTCCAAGGTTTACTTCAATTGTGTGAAACACACCTGGTACCTCAGCTGGCTTGCGGCTGCAAACATGGTCGGTTGTGTAGTACCGTCATCACCACTGTAGAGTCTTCTACGGTGGGGAAGCAAGGAAGAGGAAGTTGTTATGGTCGCCAGTTTCCTATTTCTACAACACAAATGCACACGTGGATTAATATGGTTCTTTATTTACAAGAACTGGCAATTTACGTAACTGGAATAGAGTCCACGTTCTGTGGTACAAATTCAACTATGATAGTCTTCGTGCTGGTGACGTAAAGTACAATAGTCACTACTCTGGTCACTATGCACTGTCGTAGGCTGCGAGTAAACTGACAGACACCAACTGGATGAGTGAGTTGGTGAGACCCTCCGCTCAGCGGCGGCAGCCTAAATACTTGCGGTCAAGAGGGCGTTGGCGGCGTGTTGCTTGTGAGCCTGTCTGGAGGTAGGTGCGGTTGATCCAGCGCCTACTATCGATCTTCGCGCCACATCGTTGTCGATCGGTATGCTGGCGCCAGCTTACGCCAGCACAGGTTGAGTTTCTTACTCTGCGTTGTTTCCTTACAGTAATAGTGTTTAGTTTGAAGTATGATAGGAATGTGGTGCTCTTAAGATCTTTGAAATGCATGTATCATCACAAGATGAAGGTGAGAAGCTATCTGTTAATCAGCTAAAAGGAGAAAAATTTATGAGAGAATGAGTAATGTTTGTAGGGAGCTATTTATCATGAGTTAGGCTGTGACTGCAAATGCTCGTTATTTGAAACATTCAAACAAATCATCCGCACGAAAGAGGACAGGTTATCAGTTTGTTAGATGACTAGAATTTAAAATCTTCCTATTTAACCAGTTTAATTTATGTGATATTAATTGCTTGTAGAAGGCCTAGAGTTGACGATTCCAATGTCAGAGGTTGCTCTTTACGTATCAGTCCACCGAAATGATACCATGAATTAAATTCCTAGGTTGTCTTTACTTTGCATGGAATTAACTTTTTTTGTTTCAACATTCACGAAATGTGAACAGTGATGCAATGTTTTATACTTACACCGAAGATTTAGAGAATAAAAGAGCGAATGAATTTACTATTATTATTATTATTTGCACTATTATGTGAGTAGAATCCTTGATCCAAAACTATGGGTGATTCGTGCTCAAGACAGAATAAGAACGATTCAGTGTTCATATACTGTTACTATCTCTTTAATACCATTAAGAGATTAAACAGTGTCAAAATAAAATTTTCAATAAAAGGACACTGTTACATGGAACATGATGAAAACTTTGGTTTCATAAAGAAAGAAAGTTATTGCAGAGTTACCAGAATTCCGCAAGAGTGAATCCAAGCCCTTAAAAAGTCATTGCTGTTCAACAAGAGAGTATACGAGACTGAACGACTTTTCTAAAAGCATGTTACAAACCGAAGTGTTCTTTCAAGACACGATCACTCAGAGAAGCTGCGGTTGTGATGGAGAAAAACCCATTCAAATACGGGTTTATTCAGCATCATACCAATCATCTTCAAGAAGACAACAATGTTGCTATCCTAGGCGTGTAATCAGTTTGTAATGGTATTCTGTATACCGTTAGTCTAGGTTGAAGTATTTCCCCTCAGTCCTTAGATTATTGATATGAGTTTATCCCCTTTAATGCAATGATTGGTATACACTCGACTGGGGCTTTTCATTTATTTTTTATATTATTGAAAGTTTAAATTTTCTCTCTTGAGAAATGTGTAAAATGTGACTTACCCAGTTTTTCTGTCGGCTGTTCGCTTGACGACGTGGCACGATCTATAGATTCGTGGCACAGCACTCTACAAAATTTAATGAAGGAACGAGGAAATTGCCTCTAGGAATGGAGTAACTGTGCGTATGCCTTGTGATTAAGTAGAAACGCACGTTACTTTTATAAAAGTGCCCGACTGGAAGTACTTCAACAGTTATTCTGTCACACACTGGAAGAATTTTAGTCGAGACTGTGGTGTAACGTCACGAGCTCACACGCAAAGGGGAAAGCCGGCCAAGTTGGGGACCAGAGCAAGAACGGCGGCGCGCTGGGCAGACGGCCGAGACGTGGTAGTGGTAAACACGAGACACCGGCGGACGCCTGTGCACTGCGCACCTCTGAGCTACCTGCGAGGAACGCAGCCGATCCTAGGAGGCGGTGGAAGTCGTAGTGACCAGTCAGTCAAACCCAATTCGCACTTGGCACGCAACATCAATGGCTGCCGCCGCAAACGCAGCGGAAATGACGGGAACAGATGAACTCGGAAATACTTTCACTAATTTTGTGGATGCACCCGAAGGAAGGAAGGAAAATTGGGTTTAACGTCCCGTCGATATCGGGCTCATTACAGATGGAGTACAAACTCAAGGGTGGGGAAGGAAATCAGTAGTGCCTTTTCAAAGGAACCATACCGGCATTTGCCTGGAGCGATTTACAGTTACCACGGAAAACATAAACCGGAGTAGCCGGAGGCGGGTTTGAACAGTTGCCCTGCGAAATGCGAGTCCATAGTAAACCAATGCGCCACCCCGCTCGGTGTGGACGCAAACGTGGAGTTAAGTAACACGCAGAACCAATATCAGTGGTAGAATTTTAAGCTCAATCACAAGCAATAGGCGCCCACCTGTACCATATTACGGATAATTACTGTAGTTACGTTGAATATAAAAGCTGTAAATTGACTAACATGATGAGAATTAATAGAATCTGACACACGCAACTGGATCGGAGTGAGCGAGTGCTGTTTAATGACTCACTGTAATTTCACGTAATTAGATTACCTCAGCCGCCAGTCACAGTCAATTAATAGCAATCAATTAAATGTAATCCGTGCTAATTACACATTTCCCGGGTACGCAAACACATCGGGCCTGGGATTTTTTGCTGTATAGTCACAATATACCGTTTACTTTTTTTTCTCTTAGGTATGTGTACTTTTGATGGCGTCAGCATACCACGTTTTTCGTAAATGAACAACGTGACCTACGAGTTTCCGGAAGCAGAATGGAGGATTCCGTTTAAACAGCTGCCGCATACACTGAAGCCCCAAAGAAACTAGTGTAGGCATTCAAATAATGAGATATGTAAACAGGCAGAATCCGGCGCTGCGGTCGACAACACCTATATAAGACAATAAGTGTCTGGTGCAGTTGTTAGATCGATTACTGCTTCTACAATGGCAGGTTATCAAGATTTAAGTGAGTTTGAAAGTGGTGTTATAGTCGGCGCACCAGGATGGGACACAGCATCTCCGAGGTGCCAATGAAGCGGGAATTTTCCCGTACGACCATTTCAAGAGTGTCTCGTGAATATTAGGAATCCGGTAAAGCATCAAATCTTCGACACCGTTGCGGCTGCAAAACGATCCTTCAAGAACGCGTCCACCGACGACTGAAGGGAATCGTTTAACGTGACACAAATGCAACCCTTCTCCAAATTTTGGCAAATTTCAATGCTGGGCCATCAACAACTGTTAGCGTGTGAACCATTTAACGAATCATCATCGATATTGGTTTTCGGAGCCGAAGACACACTCGTGTACCCTTGATGACTGCACGACACAAAGCTTTACGTCTTGCCTAGGCCCGCCAACACCGGCATTGGACTGTTGATGACGGGAAATATGTTGCCTGGTCGGACGAGTCTCGTTTCAAATTGTATAAAGCGGACGGACGTCCATGGACATGGGGACAACCTCTTGAATCCACGGACCCTGCATGACAGCAGGGAACCGTTAAAGCTGTTGGAGGCTCTGTAATGGTATGGGGCGTGTGCAGTTGGAGTTATAAGGAGTCTCTGATACGTCTAGACACGGCTCTGACAGTTGACACGTACGTAAGCATCCTGTCTATCACCTACATCAATTCTTGTCCATTTTGTATTCCGACGGACTTGGGCAACTCCAGCATGACCATGTGACTCCATACAATTCCAGAATTACTACAGAGTGGCTCCAGGAACAATCTTCTGAGCTTAAATACTTCCGCTGCCCATCTAACTCCCCAGACATGAACATTATTGAGCATATCTAGGATGCCTTGCAACGTGCTGTTTGGAAGAGATCTCCATCCCCTCGTATTCTTACAGATTTATGGACAGCCCTTCAGGATTCATGGTGTCAGTTCCCTCCAGCACTTGTTCAGACATTAGTCGAGTCCATGCCACGTTGGCGCTTCTGCTTGCTCGTGGCTGCACTACACGAAATTAGGCAGGTGTACCAGTTTCTTTGGCTCTCCAACGTGTATGTAACGATACGTTCAGTGGTTAAGAGGATACAACCTAGAAACTCTTAGAAAAAGTAGTGAAAATGTCAAGACTACTTGACTAATGAAGTAAAGTACATCGAGTTTTATGACGACGTGCGCTGTGTTCAGTCCCGAACAGGCTGACAGTTTAGTTCTTTATTTTTACTGTCGCGGCGATGAAACGGACACTTTGTAATGCTCGAGCGTGGAAGTGCACGAAGCTCCCCAAAAATCACCGTCCCCATTTGAACTTTTGATAAACCACCGTATATAAACGAATTCCTTATCCTCCACTCACCACTGAAGACATCGCCCTTATAGTAATCTCAGTCCTCCATAATACCCAGTCTTCTGAAAGACTTCCGTGCTACAGGAAATAACCGTCGCTACTTGCATCATATTCCATCTCCAAGCATGAGTCACCAAATCTGAAAATCAAGCCTATTTCTTTTTTCGTCTGTACAATGCATAATCATAAGACACCTTCCCACCCAGCCGAAAATCTGGAACCAGACGTACAATTCTTACAGCAAACTATCCATTCCCTCCACTCCATATAACGTCTTCCTACCCATTCCCTCAAATAACACGAAATCTATGCTCTACTCCTACACTAATCCCTCCTATATCTCCACCATTTGATACGTGTGTCTCCTTATAGCATATACTGAAATGATAATCCCAATCCTGTTACCGGTAGTGGAGGAGCCACGTGATCCACATCCCTGCCGACACTCGACCTAACACAGATACTGCTCCCAGAGCCATTACTTGGTTCCACTAATCTCTCGTGGCGCACCGCAGTAGAAGTTCTGGATCCAACAGGGAGTGATCACCTACATATGGTTCTCCTGATCTCATACTATTTACCAAATCCGACCCGAAAATTTCCTAATCATCCACACTAAAAGCACAGGATTATTTTTGGTCAGATTGGAACGTTTATAGTGCCGAAATCCGCACCCCAATCGAAAGCCTCGCCTCGAAACTTCAAAATCCGTAGCGTGGGGCTATGATAAGTGCAGCGTGGGGCTGATTCCCTACAACGCACCATCAGAAATACAATTTCCAATGATATCGAACTACGAACTGTCTATTGTGGCTGTTGCTCTTCCCCTCCATGCGTTCTTGTTCTCCTCCAAGAATACCACTGTCTTAACAGAGGATTACTTCATATTCCGAAATACATTTACACGCCATCGACAGCTACAGCAACAGGTTCACAGTTACTTACAAGCTAAACAACGACGGAACATGACTTGCACTAAACTAAACGAAACACCTATAGATTCCAAAAAGTAATGGGAAGCATTCCATAGCTTCTGTAGAAAAAATTCCACTCCCACTTACCCCATACCGACACCTGCCTGAGAACTTCTCCAAAGTCAATCACTTCGCATCCTACCCTGTAGGACACTATTACCACCCCATATGATCCACCTTGATAAATCAATGGATTACGTTGTATATCAACATAAAATCAAAGATATCACACCTTTCGCAACTACTTCCAGTATTTCCACAGGACTCCACGGACAGGAGTAAAAACACTAACAGCAAATCTCAGTAAAAAGCGAAACATTGCTCCCAGTCACGATAGAGCTTTTACTACCAGCTTAAGAAATGTCCACCACGAAGTCCTTGCCACCCTTTACAGTACCACCCTCTATAAACGATATTACCTACAGCAGTGAAAATCATACAAAGACCTGCTCCTCCTCAAATGTGGTATACCGTCCTCCAGTTTTCAGCAAAATTCTTGAAACCTTCCTTACACAATCGTCTTGTAGCCCACTTACTGATCCCAGACACCAAATGTGACTTTCACCCCACTCATTCCATCAACAAAAAACTTCGTTACCTTACACACCTTATCCCTCATCAACTAAATAACAAAAATCCGACATAGGAGTATTTGTGTCCCTTGATATGCAAAGACTGTGACAGGCTGTGGTGTTGTAGACTGTTCCTCTAGGTACAAACTTATGCATGACCAGTTAACTGCGTCTGCCTTCCATCACAAACAGCCTCCACACCATCTCCTGCATATTTCAGCCACTTGCAGGTGTGACTCAAAGTTTCGTCCTGTCTTCCACCTTTACCACTTTTACACTACAGACATTTCCAGACCACTATCGCCCCACCCATATCCTGAAATATGCCGACGACCTGACTGTCTGTCCAACTACCCACCACAGCCGTAACTCTCCTATGCTTTCCCCCAACGTCTCGTGAATCTCCTGGAAGAGTGGTGTTATAGGCGGTCGCATCACTCGGCGTTTCCGTCTAGATTTCGACCTCTCCATCTACTACCAGTTCATCCCTCTAACACAGGTGAGTATTTAGTATTAGCCCTCGACAGAAAACTAACATGGAATGCAAACCTCCTTCAACAGAAAGCCAGAAAGCGACTAAATTTACTGAAACTGTTAACAGACCAAACATGGTGTCTATGTCGTTCTACCATTATTCTCGCCACATAATCCTTCATCCACCCCATCCTAACATATGTAAGCATCGCCTGGAATTTCTGCCTCTCCTAAGCTCTACCAGTTCATTGAATTGGTAGAAAGGCATGCACTTCCCTTCGCCTTCTGCATCCGCCTTCTTCTCCCAACTCTTCTTTCCAGCCCTAGTCACAATGCCCCACCACAACATCCAATTTCCTCTTTCTCCCATCCTCGCCCTCAGTGACTTCTTGTAGCTACCTTTGGTTCCAAAGGACCGCACAGTTATTTTTCCACGTCCATCATTATTAACCTGATCATTTTCATGCACCACCAGCACCAGCCGCCACGAATTCCTTTCTTGAGCCAACCTCTTCATTTGAGTGTAGCCCTTGCTCCCTCCGTCCTAAATTATTTGTTGGATGTATTCCAGTCTCTGTCATCTTTATAGTTTTGCCCTCAACAGTTCCCTCTAGTAAGATTGAAGTTATTCGCTGATGTCTTAGCTAATTTCCTATCATACTGACCATTCTTCTTGTCAGTGTTTTCCACATATTCCTTTCCTCGCCCATATTGAGGAGTACCACCTCATTACTTACCCTATCAATCCACCTAATATTCAATATTCCTCTGCCTATAGCACCACACCTCAAATGCTTCGATTCTCTACCGTACTGGGTTTCACACAGCCGATATTTCCCTATCATACAATGTGTAAGGGTCTCACATGTTTTCTGTTGTCGTAAATAATTCACTTTTACTGTACTAGGCAAAGATTAATGCCTGAGTAATGAATAAGATTCTTAACTCTGTCTGTAATTTTATCTGTGGCTGACTTGCAAGTCAGTCCGTTGTGCAGCGCTAGGGCATTCTTATTTGAGGCATAGAAGCGAACTTTTGAGTTTTTCAGAGAATGAGATCTGTTTTCTGTGAATGTGGGAGAATTTCTTTGGAATACTTTATTATTGAAACGGAAACTCTTAACACCTATACTGATTGAGAAGATTTTGGAGGAATTTTAAAAGAAATGGTTCAAATGGCTTTGAGCACTGTGGGACTTAACTGCTGAGGTCATCAGTTCCCTAGAGCTACTTAAACCTAACTAACCTAAGGACATCACACACATCCATGCCCGAGGCAGGCTTCGAACCGGCGACCGTAGCAGTCCCGCGGTTCCGAACTGCAACGCCTAGAACCGCACGGCCACCGCGGCCGGCAGGAATTTTAAAAGTAACGAAGGCATGTGCAAGAATGAAATGTTTGTCAGAACTATTAATTGAAAGAAATCTTTGTCCCTCAGAAATCAAATAACTTGTGATTAGTGTTAATTTAATGTTTTTGTTTCCATTAAGTCTCAAATTACGTAATAGGTTGAGATGTCCATGATTTTTGTAATGAGAGAATTTCGCAGTTGTTAGAGTCTTCTTGTGTTGTGCAGTCTTTTTTGTCAATAATCAGAGCTTAATTTTACAAGAGCGGTTTTCTTCAAAGTAAAACTCACCTCCATGCTTCGTAGTAAAGTTTTAGTTTCGTCGTGTGTGAATTGCACCTTACGCCCCACGAAGTCAAGATTGATTTCGACAAGAGAAATGAAAGAAATTAGTAGTGACTAGTTTATTTTCCTCCAGCTGCTGCAACTGCTGACTTGTATTTATTTTCGAGAACATCAGTACTCCAGACAAAGAAAGAGCATGCTGAGCAAGAGGTGTGACGTAGCATCCTCGACCAAACAGTGTGTAGTCAGGATTGTTAAGCTAACAAGCATATTAATTTTCAGTCAACAGTATTGGTAATTTCAAACACTTATTTTTCTTCCGAGTAGAGCAGTAATTTATTTTTGTGGATATTCGAAGTCAAAAATTGCACTTCATATCACGTAAAGTTAATAATGTACTTCGGTACTGCGTTTTAGTTTCATAGTTTTCGCTGAGCACACAGCTACTTTCTTTTGGCATTTGATTACATTCATTTTCTTTATTTAAAATTTTTGCATTTTATGACGTTTAAAGTTTTATTTCACGTCACTGTACACATGCGCAACACATGGCCCACCAACAATCAGTATTGCGCACCGATTGAATCTCTATCTAAAGTACGCATTACATGAAAAAGTTTTGAAACAGATATATTCAGTTTTTTCACATACAGTCGATTTTTGTTTCTCAGATTAAGGTCTATGTTTGCTACTAGTAGTGTGCATGCCCTCTTTCCTCTGCTAGTCTGCATTTTATATCCTCCTTCCTTCTCCATCATGGGTTAGTTTCCTTCAAAGGTAGCAGAATTCCGTAACTTCGTCTACTTCGTTACCACCAATTTGATGTAAAGTTTCTCGCTGTTCTCATTTATGCTCCTTCTGATTACTTTCGTCTTTCTTCGGTTTACTCTTAATCCATATTTTGTGCTCTTTACGCTATTCATTACTTTCAGTAGATCCTGTAATGTCATCAGAGAATTGTATCATTGATATCCTGCCGCACTGATCTTTAATCCCACTCTGGAAGCTTTCCTTTATTTCTGCCATTGCTTCTTCCATGTATAGATTGTACAGTAGCGGAGAAGGACCCCATCCCTGTCTTACAACCTTTCTAATCCGACTACTTCGTTCTCGGTCTTCCAGTCCTATTATTCACGCTCGGTCCTCGTTCGTAATGCACATTATCAGTCTCTCACAATACCCTATTCCTATATTTCTCAGATTTTTGAACATCTTGCGTCATTTCTAATTGTCGGAATCTTAAGAGCGTATCTTGATCTTTCTTCAGTCTTGCTTCTATAACATAGGGCAACCCAGAGCTGCCTCTCTGGTGCCTTTACCTTTCCTAAAGCGAAACTAATTGTCATTTAACAGACCCTCTGTTCTCTATTCGATTCTTCAGTGTGTTAGTGTATGTATTACTCTAATCAGCAGTTAAGCTAATTATGTCATAGTTCTCGCACTCATCTGCCTCTGAGCGGATATTTTTATGAAAGCCTGGCACGTCGCTAGTACCATCGATTCAACACAACTTAACTAATCGTTTGGGTGCCATTACCACCAACGATTTTAGAAATTCTGATGTAATATTATCTATCCCTTCACCTTTATTTGATCTCAGGTCTCCCAGAAATGTTTAAAACTGTGACCCTAATACTGGATCCGCTATGTTTTCCGTATCGACTCGAGTTTCTTCTTCTGGAAAGACAGGAGACAAGCCATCCTTCTGACAGAGGCCTCCAGTGTGCTCTTTCCACCGATCGACTCCCTCGTCTGCATTTAACAGTGGAATTACCATTGAATTCTTAATGTTATCACACTTGCTTTTAATTTCACAGAAGGTTGTTTTGACTCTGATTTAAGCTGAGTCAGTCCTTTCAACGATCATTTCTTTTTTCGATTTCTTCACATTTTTTTGCAGCCATTTCGCCTTAGCTCCCCTGATCATCCTATTTTTTCATTCGTAAGTGGTATGTATATTGCTGTCTTTCTGTTCCTGTCTTCCCCTGAGAACTTTTGTGGTTCCTACTTTCGACCATCTGTTGACGTATTTCTCATATTACTTCTGATTTTATATATTTGGAAACTGCTACTAAATATGGAAAATCTTGGTGGAAGAGCGGCTTTATCTTCTGCCAACCCGCCACTAGGTGTACAATTGAAGCAACACTAATGGCAGTGGGGTGAGACACTTGCGCCGGTAGTGAGGCAAGTACACGCTTGGTTCGTCAGTTACGTGTGACTCTAGTTTGTGTGCCTGTGTGGGAGGCATATGGCCACATGTTTCGTTGATTTCTAACACTTTAAAAAGTTTGCGCTATATGTCAGTGGAGATACTTAGATAATTTCCCCAAGTTTCTGGATGTTATACTTTAACTTTTTCGGTCGTCGCCTACGACATACTTAGAGAGTTTCGGCCACGTTCGGGACTTGCAGAACTCGGTGAGCTGCAGTCCTCAACTTTTTGTTGACGATATTTCTTGTAGAACATGGTTTTTTTAGAAACGGTGTGACTTGTGTAGTTTTTGCTGGCAAACTAAGATATAAAAATCAGTGCGTTCTCAGTGAAAGGGCGTAACTTTTTCCTCGATCGATCCGCTCGAATATTGAATTTAAACACGCTGCAGTGCTTTCTTACTCTGCTTTTTATTGCGTTCTGTGACACTACTATTAATTGGAGCTTTAAAGTGACCGTGAATGAACTAAACTACTTGTTTAAATTACAACTCTTGCCGCGTCGATTAAAGTTACTGTCTACCTGCTGTCACTTTCCTAATGATTATTATTGAACTTCGTATCAAAATGGAACATATTTGACCAGCATGTGGTCACCACTCAGAAAAAGCGGAAAGTCTGCGATGACATGAAACCACACACTCATTCCACGACATGCGTAGAGCGGGGGTAGATTGCAGTGGGTACCGCAGGTTGCGTTCACGTTATGTAACCCGTTTTCGTCACCACGAACACCCAACGTAGACCATTATTTGTGTGACACACGTAAAGACAGCCGAGACAGGACACCACAAGTATGTTCAGAATGAGTGAATACATCGAGGTGCGGTTTCCTCTTGGTTATAGAGGACAATATGGCAAATTTCTGATGTTCTTAAGTGATTTTGATCATTTACAATCACCGAATCACGACAATGGCTTTTTTATAATGGGACTATATATTTTTTATGTGGAATATGAAAGATGCTTCTAAGAGAACTTCAACGACATAACATCTATGAGGCTTGATAAAATAATATCACGTATACAGCGACGCAAACCAATGTCCTATCGCGAGGGGAAGAGCTTCCTCAAACGTCAACCCTTTACACCAAATGTGAGCAAATAAATAATTCACTTATGGCTTTTGTTTTTACCTGTGTGCTTGAAGCTTATTACTCTGTTTTCTGCTGTTGTAACACTCAGTTAACTTCCTCGTAAATGTATTGAGACGTCCACAGTGTATACGCCAGTGGAAAAAGTGAATACCGTTTATGGCAAATGTCGCCAAACTATGAAAGCAGTACGGTTGCACGCTGAAGAGTATCCACATCGTGCTGAGCACTCACGATCTGTCTCTGCCAATATTATTAAAAAAGTAAGTTCTAGGAACAGGAACTGTGGAAAATAAAATACGCAAGGGGAAAACCAGAGCAACTAATTAAAACAAATGAAACGAACATTAAATGAAACAACAAGTTTACTGTTACCAGTCACCGTTTTATTTTTTCCACGACGCGTTTCGAAGGTTTAAACCTCCATCATCGGGGGGATTTACATTAGTTACTATTACACTTGTGTGTATGTTGTGTTACGATTTTGGAGGAGCTTGTGGCACTGCCTAGTGGAAAAAGAAGATAACAACATTATTACGGATGTTACGATGTATATTCTTTGCACTTTGCGATTATGTCTTCTCTTCTGCTGTACGAACCTTGCACCCAGCTGATTCCAGACGCCATATTTGTTTACAAATGTGGCAGTATACATGTGCAGTGTTACTACGTAAAAAGGAACCTGTGACCACTGGAGATGCTCTAGTTTACTTGTTAAAGTTTACCATTAGATATCAGTTTAATTTTTTGTCAAAAGTCATCCAAAACCATATTCTGAAATAGTGTCTTGTTTCTTCACTAGGCAGTGCCACAAGTTCCTCCAAAATCGCAACACAACATACACACATATGTAATACTAACTAATGTAAATCCACCCGATGATGGAGGTTTAAACCTTCGAAACGCGTCGTGGAAAAAATAAAACGGTGACTGGTAACAGTAAACTTGTTGTTTCATTTAATGTCAGTAACAGTCACGGTAAAGCCTAACCTAAAAATGTTCGGATTTAAAGTTAAAATGAAACTAACATTTTAGCGGTAGTAACGTACAACGCAGTTGTCACTAAGAGGCCACTCTGAAATAAAAGAGGGATCACTACATTCCATCGCGTTTCGTCGTCATATTTTACTGCATGTACTGCTTCATAACAGCGACTTCCAGAATTGATAAAAATTCTCTGAATGTTATCCATGAAAAGTGGGAAGTGATGTGGCCTTTCTGTGCAAAATGTGGCTTAAGCGGGGTAGGACGTCAAACGAGCCGACTTCGAGCAGGAGAGGCACCACAGGACATTTTAATTTCCACTGCCTATACTTTTACAAATAAATTCATAAAACTTTGTCAGCATAACCTGGAAAGATTCAGGATTCACACTCATAGCACTCCAAGTTCAAAACGTACCAAAATAATTTTTTTTGCATGTGAAATTTAATCATTTTTTCACTTACTATTGGCTGCATTTGTTGCTATAGGTACACGTTTTTTCGTACTTAAGAGAGATTCTTCGAAATTTTGTACAGCATACAAACCATACTTACAGGTGTAAGACTCTAGAATTTCCCAAATCTATTAAAAACTATACCTATAAAATTTGTTTTTTTTTTTAAACTTTTTAAAATTAAATAAATTCTACAGTTTCATACTCCTGCGAGTATGGTTTGTATGCTGTGAAAAATTGGAATCTATATACAGTCAACCATCTCGAACTCCTAAGATATGCTGTTGCCGCAGTTATTGGAAGACATCCTACTGGACATAAATAAACCAGTTTGGTACCAGCATTACAGATGTCCTTGCCATCACGCTTGTATAACGACAGAACATGTGTGGAGGACATTTGGAGAGCACTGGAACGCTCGTTCAGGAAACGCAAAATGTTTTTCACACTCACCAAAACTTAACATTTCTATACTTTAATTTGGCATGAAATACCTACTAACATGCGCATGTGTCATTCTGAACTCCAGATGAAGTTCAGCGTGTAGTATTGTTTCACCAGGACAACTTTATAGCGCGTAGTAATGCCCTAGGTGAACGTTTGAAGCACTTCATATAACAGACGTATGTATAACCTCTTATTTATGAATGTCAGAACATTCACCATATTGTCCGCAATAACTAAGGGAAAACAATTCCTTGACACATTTCTTCATTCCGGGTATATTTTGGGTGGCATGTAGTAGCTGCCTCGCTCTGTATATTGCAGTCTTTGTCTTACCCTTGTATACCAATCAGGTTCCTCTCAGATTATGTTGATACAAAAGCTCCATATTTAGCAATTATATACAACCACTCGCTCCCAGAAAGATCCGTAGCTAAAGACTGCAAAATTGCTCAAGTCACACCAATACCCAAAAATGGAAGTAGGAGTAAGCCGTGAAATTACAGGCCCATATCACTAATCTTTGGAGAAAAGAGAACCACTTGTATGAATATCAAGAGCTCAGATGGAAACCCAGTTCTAAGCAAAGAAGGGAAAGCAGAAAAGTGGAAGGAGTGTGCAGAGGGTCTGCAGAAGGGCGATGTACTGGTGGACAGTATTATGGAAATGGAAGAGGATGTAGATGAAGTTGAAATGGGAGATATGATACTGCGTGAAGTGTTTGACAAAGCACTAAAAGACCTGAGTCGAAACAAGCCACCGGGAGAAGATAACATTCCATTAGAACTACGGACAGTCTTGGGAGAGCCAGTCCTGACAAAACTCTACCGTCTGGTGAGCACGATGTATGAGACAGGCGAAATATCCTCAGACTTCAAGAAGAATATAATAATTCCAATCTCAAAGGAAGCAGGTGTTGACAGATGTGAAAACTGACGAACTATCAGTTTAATAAGTCACGGCTGCAAAATACTAACACGACTTACCTTAGAAGATAGATTAAGGAAATTCAAACCTACGTTTCTAGCGTTTGTAGACTTAGGGAAAGCTTCTGACAATGTTGACTGGAATACTCTCTTTCAAATTGTGAAGGTGGCAGGGGTAAAATACAGGGAGCGAAAGGCTATTTACAATTTGTACAGAAACCAAATGGAAGTTATAAGCGTCGAGAGGCACGAAAGGAAAGCGGTGATTGAGAATGGAGTGAGACAGGGTTGCAGCATATCCCCGATGTTATTCAATCTGTATATTGAGCAAACTGTAAAGGAAACAAAAGAAAAATTTGGACTAGAATTAAAAACCATGGAGAAGAAACAACTGCTTTGAGGTTTGGAGACGACATTGTGATTCTGTGAGAGACAGCAAGGGACCTGGAAGAGCAGTTGAATGTAATGGACAGTGTCTTGAAAGGAGGATTTTAAAAGAACATCAACAAAATCAAAACGAGGATAATGGAATGTAGTAGAATTCAGTCAGGTGATTCTGAGAGAATTAGAGTAGGAAATGGGACACTTAAAGTAGTAAAGAAGTTCTGTTATTTGGGGAGCAAAATAACTGATGGTGGTCGAAGTAGAGAGGATATAAAATGTAGACTGACAATGGCAAGGAAAGCGTTTCTGAGGAAGAGAAATTTGTTAACATGGAGTATAGATTTAAGCGTCAGGAAGTCGTTTCTGAAAGTATTTGTATGGAGTGTAGCCATGTATGGAAGTGAAACATGGATGATAAATAGTTTCGACAAGGAGAGAATAGAAGTTTTCGAAATGTGGTGCTACAGAAGAATGCTGAAGATTAGATGGGTAGATCACATAATTAATGAGGAGGTATTGAATAGAATTGGGGATAAGATAAGTTTGCGGCACAACTTGACTGGAAGAAGGGATCGTTTGGTAGGACATGTTCTAAGGCATCAAGGGATCACCAGTTTAGTACTCGTATTGGAGGGGAGCGTGGAGGGTAAAAATCGTAGAGGGAGACCAAGAGTTGAATACACTAAGCAGACTCAGAAGGTACTGGGAGATGGAGAAGCTTACACCGGATAGAGTAGCATGGAGAGCTGCATCAAACCAGTCTCAGGACTGAAGACCACAACAAGAACGTTACTAACGTCGATTTGCAGTAGGGTTTTGGAACTATACTGTGTTCGAACATTATGAATTACCTCGAAGAAAACGTTTATGGATACGTAATCAGCACGGATTCAGAAGATATCGTTCTTGCAAATCACAACTAGCTCTTCATACTCATGAAATAATGAGTGCTATCGGCAGGAGGTGTCAAACTGATTCCATATTTCTAGATTTTCAGAAAGCTCTCGACACCGGTTCTCACAAGCGTCTTCTAACCAAACTGCTTGCCTATGGAATATCGCCTTTGTTGTGCGACTGGAACAGTGATTTTCTGTCAGAAAGGCCACAGTTCGTAGTGATAGACGGAAATTCATCGAGTAAAGCAGAAATAAAATCCGGCGCTCCCCAAGGAAGTGTTATAGGCCCTCTATTGTTCCTGATCTATATTGAGAATATAGGAGACAATCTAAGTAGCCGTCTTAGATTGTTTCAGATGCTGCTGTCATTTACCGTCTTGTAAAGTCATCAGATGACCAAAACGAATTTCAAAATGATTTAGATAAGATATCGGTATGGTGCGAAAAGTGGCAATTAACCATGAATAAAAAGAAGTGTGAAATAATTCACATTAGTACTAAAAGAAATCCGCTAAATTTCGAGTACACAAGAACTCACACACATCTGAAGGCTGTAAATTCAACTAAATACTTAGGGATTACAATTACAGTTACCCTAAATTGGAGCGATCGCATAGATAATGTTGTGTGTAGAACCAACCAAAGACTGCGATTCATTGGCAGCACACTTAGAATGTGCAACAGGTCTACTAAAGGGACTGCTTACACCACGTTTGTCCGCCCTATTCTGGAATATTGCTGTGCGGTGTGGGATCCGCATCTGATGAGACTGACGGATGACATCGAAAAAGTACAAAGAAGGACAGCTCGTTTTGTATTATCGCGAATTAGGGGAGATAGTGCCACAGACATGATACGCGAATTGGAGTGGCAATCATTAAAACAAAGGCGTTTTTCGTTGCGACGGGATCTTCTCATGAAATTTCAGTCACCATTTTTCTCCTCCGATTGCGAAAACATTCTATTGGCACCCACCTACATAGGGAGAAATGATCATCACGATAAAATAAGAGAAATCAGTGGTCTCTCAGAAAAAGTTAAGTGGTCGTTTTTGCCGCACGCCTTTAGAGAATGGAACGGTAGAGAGACAGCTTGGAGTTGGTTCATCGAACCCTCTGTCAGGCACTTTATTGTGAATAGCAGAGGAATCACATAGATGTAGATGTACCCTAGAATAGTTTCCCTCTACTGCTGCCTATTGCTATTCAGTGATGTTTTAACACATGTCCACATTGATCCGATCGATTTTCTAGTTTGTTTTTCAAAATATCTCCTAGCTCCTCATTTCGAATATGTCCACTTCATTTTCATAATGCTTCCATAATACGACATACGAAAAGCATCTATTCACTTCTTTTTGGTTCCTCATCCACTTCAGCAAAATTTTGTACTGTGGATGGACTTAACATTCTGGCAAATGTCTTTGTCAAATCAAGGCTTATATTTGTTACTAGTAAATTTGTTTTGGCAAGGAACTCACTCTCTGTTTGTGTTAGTGTGCTTCATGTGTCTCCCCGCTTCGTCTGTCTTGTGTTGTTTTGTTTCCAAACTAGGGGAATTCTTTCACTTTGTCTGCTACATACTCCCCAGTTCTGAGGTTACTTTAGTCACAAATCGCGTGGCAGCTGCTTCTCAAAACTTCCATCTTTGAAATATCCTGTCAGTTTAAAACTGTGAACTGGGCCGAGAGCCAGGAAACTTTACTCTCGACTGAGCTATCCAGGCACGGCACACGACATGGCATCACGGCCTTTCTTCCACCAGTAGCTCTCCTCTACTTTGCAACTTTCACAGAAGCTCTGCTGCACTCTAGCACAAATAAAGCTGTGATTTAAGGTCAATATTTTCTCATTGTTGCCTCAGCTAGAAAGAGACCTTCCCGGATAGCTGAAGGTTAAGCGTTCGAGTCTAGTTTCCGGAATATCATTTTAATTCGCCAGGAACTTTCAAAACAATACACGCAGCAGTGCAGAGCGAAAGATTAATTCAGGAAACAATTCTCCATATTCTGTTTACTGGAATTCCATATTCTGTTTTCTTTCCAATCGACAGCTCCTGGCCGCGTGGGATTAGCCGAGCGGTCTAGGGCGCTACATTCAAGGACTTTGCAGCTGGTCCCGGCGGAGGTTCGAGTCCTCCCTCGGGCATGGATGTGTGTTTTTGTCCTTAGGATAATTTAGGTTAAGTAGTGTGTAAGCTTAGGGACTGATGACCTTAGCAGTTAAGGCCCATAAGATTTCACATACATTTGAATATTTTTTTTGTTTGACAGTTCCTACAATTCTCTCTCTATTTCACAGAGAACAACAGTAACATCAGCGAAAGTTATCAATAATGCTCTTCCATCTTGAGGTTGTTTTTAACTCGTCTGGACCACCTCTGAACCACAGCTCTTGCTTAGCTATGCCGTTGTCTTGCACTTCGATTGTTGTTGATAAAGCTTTGCTCTTGTTAGTAACTTGAACTTCATTTTCCTGCTAAGCTATATCTTGTGTTCCTCGGACCGTTTCCTGGTCTTATTTTGTTTTTCATCTCAGTTTCTCCCAATCACCCAATGTCATGTGTGTGTGTGTGTGTGTTTTGAAAACCGAAATAAGAGTTATAAATATTGCAATGAGACTGCAGCTCCTCTGAAACTCTGAATTGAAAGAGGGAAGTGTAAGTTTACCCCTGCCCAGAACACAATTAAAATGCTTACGGGCCTTAAGTTAGGTTTTTATCTTGTTTCACTATAATCTGCATGTTACTCTGCAGCCAAACAACTCTTCTGTGCTACAGGAAGTCTGACTGCTTGGCTCTGCTTTGCTGATTCCAGGTCTCGTCCTACGGCGAAAGCGCATTGTAAGAAGAAATCAGAAGCATTCATATTTCTGTTTACGGTGTGCGCCGAGTAAAATGTGGCTAACGGGTCAACAGTGACCTGGTGGACAATCTAGAGGAAGGCAAAAATTGCATTCGCGTTGAACAACCTGATAAACAACGTGGTTTACATTAACACGTAGTAAAAGAAGAAACAGCAAGAAAATAGGAGTACAACTTGTACATAATGCTCAGCATGTATAGCCAATGATTGAACGCATACAAATACACTACCACATACTAACTGAGAACAATCGGTTCAAAATCAGAAAAGTTACTGAAAATGAGTGTGAGAAACTGAGATGGAAAAGGTAATTACATGGAAAACGAAAACGAGAAGCAAAAAGGTCTGTATGGGCCTGTACTAGAATACAGCCACCAACCACTATAATTTTGGTACAAATGCATTGTTATGAATTGCCACATATCCAGTCTGGCATTTCCATAAAATTGTGAACTTACTTTCGTACGATGATTAACAAGAAGAAACAGAGGAAACCGGTCGATAATGGGGATTGCATACCGCCACTGTAGTTCACACCTGTCCTATCTGTCCTTTCCTCCGCTTGCATATTAACCTCGTAAACATTCGATCAGTCGCTCCAAACACTTGAATACCACACACTTAACCTTGCTCACCAAATCTACTTACATTCCCCTACAAGTACAATATATTGGCTCATCTCATTTCTCCAACATGTTGCCCACGTGGAGCACCTCCGTATATCCTACACCATAAACGTACTCCAATAAGCGACATTATCCCGCCCGCCCCACGGCCCCGTACTGCGCCAACCCCCCAATCATAAATGCTGTTGTTCAGTCGTGAATATAGTAACACATCCTACCCACACTACACTTAAATACCGTCTATAACCTCTGCAGCACAATTTTAACATACTCCCACACCTTGAAAACGAAATCCTTCGTGACGTTTATCCTTCCAGTCAGACGTAACCCGCTGTTCCCTATCTCTTTCCGGTTTCAGGACGCCCCTCCCACCTGATTTCTACATTTTGTTTCCTCCTCATGACTAGGACTGGGCCTTGTCCTAGATATCGCTATCCCAAATCAGATCTTCCTACTCACCATGCTCTTGTTTATTTGCCTGTCCCCACATCCCAACCTTCTGAACAAGTAGCTTAATAAACGCTGTAACTACCTGTAAGGATCAGTCCGCCTTCCCTCTCCCCGTTACAACTCTTATACGAGTAAGCAGGTCTCTAACGCGAAGCAGTAGTGAAGTGCAACACAGTGCAGTGTTCGTTCCAACTTTCTGATATCTCATTGTCAGAAAGTTGAATACTTCCGGTACCCGTAGTCGAGGGACAATGTTGTAGACACCACTGTGCATCGTATCAGTAATATCGTGAGAAATTGCCGTCAACTGTCGGAGACTAACGGGAGAGTTTCGACTTCAGCTAATCCAGCACTCAGACTGAGACCGAGGACCCTCGTAGGCTAAACATGAGGAAGTGGCGGCACAGCACGCGAACCTCATCAAACGACGTGCTGAAGAGATCTTCCACGCGTGTAGCAATATGGCATAGAGCGCCATTCCTCATCAATGTCGTACTATCAAGCATGTGTTTATCACGCAGGCTAGGGTTTATGCGATTCTGTAATGTATCAGCGTAACTCGCCGCCGCATGGTATAAAAAGCAGCAGCACGCAGTTCCTTGAAGAAAAGGTGTCCTATCACGATTGCTGTGATAAATCATCTCACATCGTGACTTTCTCGTCATTCAATGGGGTTTCCGGTAGCCCAGATTCTGCAGCTGTGTGTGCTGACGGACCCTCGAGAGTAAATGGGCTTCGTTGGTCGACAAAATGCTAGTCAAACCAATCCATATCTACCGCTATTTTCGACATGTCCACATGCTCTTCACCTCACAGTATCGATGGCTAACTTTTCATGATGCTTCTGGCTTTTGTACGGATAGCATTGGAGGGCACGCCTTACTTCTTTCCAAACGATAGTGCGTGAAATACTGCCGTGTCGTGCGACTTCGCGAGCACTGCGTTCCCCACGAGGAGATGAACTCTCCATTTCTTCCTGTACTGTCCGAGCAGCCGTAGTGCTTTGCCTGGCCGCCCACTACTGGGCCGATTGTCTAAACAACCCACGTCTTCGAATATCGTGATCGTTTCTTCACAGTGACATTTCTCGCAGTACCTTAGCTGTTCGAATACCCTTCTTATGGGGATAAAGATGCAGTAGCACGTTCTCCATTCTGATAGTAAAGTTCGCTAATAGTGCCTATTGTGGTAAAGTCAATATGACGCGAGTGCTGGCGCATTCGACTCCCTCTCTCTCTACAGCTCACTTCATACACAAGTCTCATGCGGTGTCACTGACGTCTTGGTGTCCAGCGGCACCGGTTGGCCTGTCTTCGGACTCGTTCCTGGTTTCGATAAAACCCCACGTCGTATGTCTCAAGTCTTACCTACCTATATTGTTCCGTGAATTAGTACATTTTTGGCTCATCCTGTACATCATCTCACTATGTTTGGGCATAGAGTTTTCTTGAGTTATAAGAGAAAGTATATAGTTTATTTTGCGAGAATCTTAGACCGCCGAAAGTTTTTTATTGTTTACGCACCAGGCGGCTTTTTAACTTCACGACATATTAAGGAGAGCTACGTAGGTAGGAAATCACCCAATGCCGCAGGGCGCCGCATAGCTTGTAATTCAATAGATTAAATCCGGCTACTGCGCGGCCTAGAGTCGCCCACTGCTGGGCAAACCTCCGGCCCACCACCACTGCCGGCAGCACTGCCCTCGCCCCTGACGCATATGCATGCCGCGCTGCGCAGCACGCCACTGCCGCGTTGGCTTACCGGCCCAGACTTGCACTTTCCGGCTGGATCCTCTGCTGCACTGAGCGGGCTTCTAATTTTCATGTTTGCAGAGGACGAGAGTTAATTTCAGCTGCATGGTTTCTCGCGGCGCCACCTCCGTCGCCTAGTCTCGTTTAAGATTCCAGAAGTAAATGTGTCCCGTAGAGGTTTCGCTGCGCAAAAATAGCGGCAAGTGTGTCTGGTACTTTACTTTACTTTACACGTGGCTAAGGCCTTATCGACCATACACCTGCTCTACGAGTCTCTTCCAATTATTTCTATCCAGGGAAATTGTTGTCCAATCAGAGTTGATGCCCATCCTAGCTGCATCTTCCCGGATATTCTCCATCCACCTAATTCGAGGTCTTCCTCTTCTTCTCTTTCCTTCTAATTTCTTAGTGGATGCTATTTTGGGTAGTCTGTTCTCCGGCATCCTTGCTACATGGCCAGCCCAGTTCAGTCTTCTATTCTTTAACATTTCCACAATGGTACTATGTTTGTACAGCTCCCGTAGTTCTTCATTTTTCCTTATCCTCCACTCCATGACATTTTCATCGAAGATTGGTCCAAATATTTTTCTTAATATTTTTCTTTCAAATATCAACAGTTTTTCTTCATATTTTTTCCTGAATGTAATAGCTTCACATCCATATAATGCTACTGGTACAATAGTTGACTGATAAAAACGGATTTTGAATTCAGTACTAAGTGATCTCATCCTTAAAATTTTGATACAGCTGTAAAAAGTTCTATTAGCTGCTGCTAGACGGGCGTCTATTTCTATTTCTGCTCTATTGTTTCTGCTAAAAAGACTCCCTAAGTACTTGAAGTGGTCAACTGCCTTGAAAGTGAGACCATTTACGGTCAGTGGTGTATTCTTTTGGAGTTTTTTACTTATGACTAGATATTCTGTCTTTTCTTCATTCACATGAAGTCCAGCTTTCTCAGCTATTTTGTAATAATTTTGCATCATCCTGATTAATTCAGCTTTTGAAGTGCTTATTAAGGCTACATCATCTGCATAAGCAAGTCTAGTAATGTTCTGTCCCTGCAGTTGGATCCCTTGTGGATTAGTTTTGGTGAATTCTCTATCAATCTTCTCTAAGATAATATTAAATAGAAGTGTGTCTGGTAAGGTGTCTGAAAACATAAAACGAGGAAGGAAGGTAGCAAGTATGTGGCACACATGAAGAAGTCTTTAGAGACGGAGTTCAAGGTCTTATTAGACAAGGGTAGGGAATATAAACTGCCGCTTATTTATTCAGTGAAATAATTCTTAACGGACGATTATACGAACCCCGCAACTCTCTAATTCGAGTCTGACGTTATAACAACTTCAGTACGATCGTCAGAATTGCGTTGTCTACACTGATAGAACTGGAAAGTGTATACAGCGAGCGTCAGCAAGGAAACTGTTAGGCTTACTGCACGATTTCAGTGCCGTATAGAGGACATAGTAACACCTATCCCTAGCCTAGAGGTACAACTCTAAGAATGGAAAGCAAGCAAGTCAACAGGTTCTGATGGAATCCTAATACGATTTTGCAAAGAACTCTGCAGCATTGTCCCCTTACATAGCTTAAATTTATCGTTAATCTCTCGCCCAGTGTTAAGTCCCAAGCGACTGGGAAAAAGCGCAGGTGATTCCTTATATGAGAAGGGCAGAGGAATGGACCGCAAAATCACAGACTAACATCCTTAACATCGGTTTGCTGTGGAGTTCTTGAACATATTCTCACTTCGAATATAATAAATTTCCTTGAGACGGAAAAGCTTCGTCCATGAATCGCTCGTGCAAAACTCGGCTTGCCCTTTTGTCACATGATATCTTGCGAACTATGGATGAAGGGCAACAGGCGAGTTTCATATTCCTAGATTTTCAAGAAGCATTTGAAATGGTGACCAACTATAGGCCGTTATAGTAGGTATGAGCAAAAAAATGGTTCAAGTGGGACTATGGGACTTAACATCTGAGGTCATCAGTCCCCTAGAACTTAGAACTACTTAAACCTAACTAACCTAAGAACATCACACACATGCATGCCCAAGGCAGGATTCGAACCTGCGACCGTAGAGGTCGCGCGGTTCCAGACTGAAGAGCCTAGAACCGCTCGCCCACACCTGCCAGCCCTGTGTACTAAAAGCTGCGCCACCTCATTGGTTATGAGCATACGGAATAGGTTCCCAGATATGTGAGTGGTACAAAGACTTCTTAAGCGACAGAAGCCTGTGCGTTGTCTTCGACGGCGAGTGTCCAGAGACAAGGGAATCGTCAGGAGTGCCCTGAAATGTGTGATAGGACCTCTGCTATTTTCAGCATACATAAATAATTTTGCGGCTGTTAGCTGATAAATCTGTTGTCTACGGGAAGGTGTCGCCCTTGAGTGACTGTAGGGGAATACAAGATGACCTATACAAATTTTTACTCGATGTGGTGACTGGCAGCTTGCTCTAAATGTAAAAATATGTAAGGAATGCAAATATGTGGGAAAACAAACCCTTAATATTAGAATACAGTATTAGTAATGTGCTACTAGACAAAGTTACCCGTTGATTAAATACCTAGGCGTAACGTTCCAAAGCGACATGAGCTGGAACGATCGTGTAAGGATTGTAGAAGGAAAGGCGAATGCTCTACTCCAGTCAATTTGGAGAATTTTAGGAAAATGTGATACACCTGTGAAAAAGACCGCATCTAGGGCATTCGTACAACCCATTCTCGACTACTGCTCGAGTGTTTTGGATCCTCACCAGGTCGGACTAAAGGCAGATATCGGAACAATTCAGAGACACGCAGGTAGATTTGTTACTGGCAGTTTCGAACAACACCGAAGTATTATGGGCATGCTTTGGGAAATTAAATGGCAATCCATAGACGGAAGGCGACTTTCCTTTCGAGGAACACCACTGAGAAAATTTAGAGAATCTGATGCCGAATGATTCTGCTGCGTAAGTACCAAGAACATAGAGAAATTACAGATCCTACGGAAGCATATAGACGTTAGTTTTCCCTTCTTTTTTGCGAGTGGTACTGGAAAGGAAAATCAGTAGTGAAGGTAGTGACGTAGAACAGACGGTTTCAGGTCAACAGTGTAGCAGTATAGTAGGGATGGGTGTCTCCAGCTAGACTACACCAAGAGGAGACCGTAGGGTTATCCATCTTGTTCTGACGAATAGACGGGTGAAAGTAGCTTTAATTCGGGCAGAATTTATAGGCAGAATATCACAACGAACCATATGGAACACATTACTGGAGGCTGGGGGATATTTCCAGTTGCCGCGTGTCACTTACTGCTGACACCGTACCACACAAACAGAGAACTGCATGGTGTAGAGCGGTATCTTCTGATCGGAAAAACAGAAATCTTTATTTATGTTTCGGTCACGAAACAAATTTATTTTTAAACGATCATTCCTATTTAGTAAGATAATAATACTGATTAAGAAGTTAGCAATAATTAACTTTTTTCCAAAAACTAACATTAGCGCATGACACAGTGTGGAGGATGCTACAGTTTGTTAAACGAATGTAGGAACAACTTCCTCACACATTTCACCCACTACACAGATACACTCTACCATGCATCTTCCAAGACAGCAAAATTGATACATGTGTATTCTATCTACTTAAATATCTTATGGATGTGTTTTCTCTGAGTTGTAGATAGTACCCACAGCAGACTAGAAATTGCTTCATTACTCACTTCGCCACCATAAACGCACTAATAGAAAGGTCACCACCACAGCAACTATGTAATGACTACTCACTGCTGTAAAGCCTACACCATATTATTATTATTATTTCCTTCACTTTCTCAGACGTTAAGTCCGGTTAAAAATGGAGTGACGCGGACCTTGATCAAGCGTCACTTCCTTTTAACTGTACAGTATGTGTTATATTGCATTTAGAAACTTTCGGGTAATTGAACATGTATCAATAATTACGGATTTCTGTAGTTGTGTATATATGTTTGGATGTAGCTGTATTGCATTGATGTACTGGTGGATATTGTGTGGTATGACTCCTGTAGTTGATAGTATAATTGGTATGATGTCAACTTTATCCTGATGCCACATGTCTTTGACTTCCTCAGCCAGTTGGATGTATTTTTCAATTTTTTCTCCTGTTTTCTTTTGTATATTTGTTGTATTGGGTATGGATATTTCGATTAGTTGTGTTAATTTCTTCTTTTTATTGGTGAGTATGATGTCAGGTTTGTTATGTGGCGTTGTTTTATCTGTTATAATGGTTCTGTTCCAGTATAATTTGTATCCATCATTCTCCAGTACATTTTGTGGTGTATACTTGTATGTAGGAACGTGTTGTTTTAAAAGTTTATGTTGTAGGGCAAGCTGTTGATGTATTATTTTTGCGACATTGTCATGTCTTCTGGGGTATTCTGTATTTGCTAGTATTGTACATCCGCTTGTGATGTGATCTACTGTTTCTATTTGTTGTTTACAAAGTCTGCATTTATCCGTTGTGGTATTGGGATCTTTAATAATATGCTTGCTGTAATACCTGGTGTTTATTGTTTGATCCTGTATTGCAATCATGAATCCTTCTGTCTCACTGTATATATTGCCTTTTCTTAGCCATCTTGATCGATGTGTGGGCTGTGTTAGATGATACGGGTGCTTGCCGTGAAGTGTTTTCTTTTTCCAATTTATTTTCTTCGTATCTGTTGATGTTATGTGATCTAAAGGGTTGTAGAAGTGGTTATGAAATTGCACTGGTGTAGCCGATGTATTTATGTGAGTGATTGCTTTGTGTATTTTGCTAGTTTCTGCTCGTTCTGTAGAGAATTTTCTTAAATTGTCTACCTGTCCATAATGTAGGTTTTTTATGTCGATAAATCCCCTTCCTCCTTCCTTTCTGCTTAATGTGAAACTTTCTGTTGCTGAATGTATGTGATGTATTCTATATTTGTGGCATTGTGATCGTGTAAGTGTATTGAGTGCTTCTAGGTCTGTGTTACTCCATTTCACTACTCCAAATGAGTAGGTCAATATTGGTATGGCATAAGTATTTATAGCTTTTGTCTTGTTTCTTGCTGTCAATTCTGTTTTCAGTATTTTTGTTAGTCTTTGTCTATATTTTTCTTTTAGTTCTTCTTTAATATTTGTATTATCTATTCCTATTTTTTGTCTGTATCCTAGATATTTATAGGCATCCGTTTTTTCCATCGCTTCTATGCAGTCGCTGTGGTTATCCAATATGTAATCTTCTTGTTTAGTGTGTTTTCCCTTGACTATGCTATTTTTCTTACATTTGTCTGTTACAAAAGCCATACTTGCATCATTGCTGAATCCTTCTGTTATCTTTAGTAATTGGTTGAGTTGTTGATTTGTTGCTGCCAGTAGTTTTAGATCATCCAAGTATAGCAAATGTGTGATTTTGTGTGGGTATGTTCCAGTAATATTGTATCCATAATTTGTATTATTTAGCATGTTGGATAGTGGGTTCAGAGCAAGGCAGTACCAGAAAGGACTTAATGAGTCTCCTTGGTATATTCCACGCTTAATCTCTATTGGCTGTGATGTCATATTATTTGAATTTGTTTGGATATTAAGTGTGGTTTTCCAATTTTTCATTACTATGTTTAGGAACTGTATCAATTTAGGATCTACTTTGTATATTTCCAAAATTTGTAGTAACCATGAGTGGGGTACACTATCAAAAGCTTTTTGGTAATCAATGTATGCGTAGTGTAGCGACCTTTGTTTAGTTTTAGCTTGATATGTCACCTCTGCATCTATTATCAGTTGCTCTTTACATCCTCGTGCTCCTTTGCAACAGCCTTTTTGTTCTTCATTTATAATTTTGTTCTGTGTTGTATGTGTCATTAATTTCTGTTTAATGACTGAAGTTAATATTTTGTATATTGTTGGTAGGCATGTTATGGGGCGATATTTAGCTGGGTTCGCTGTGTCTGCTTGATCTTTAGGTTTCAGATATGTTATTCCGTGTGTAAGTGTATCAGGGAATGTGTATGGGTCTGCAATGTAACTGTTAAATAATTTAGTTAGATGTGAATGTGTTGAGGTGAACTTCTTTAACCAGAAATTTGCTATTTTATCGTTTCCAGGGGCTTTCCAATTGTGAGTAGAATTAATTGCTTGGGTGACTTCATGTTGCAAAATTATCACTTCAGGCATTTGTGGTATCATCTTGCATGTGTCTGTTTCTGCTTGTATCCATCGTGCATGCCTGTTATGTTGTACCGGGTTTGACCATATGTTGCTCCAGAAGTGTTCCATGTCTGTTATGTTTGGTGGATTGTTTATTTTAATGTGTGTGTTATCTATTGTCTGGTAAAATTTCTTTTGGTTTGTGTTGAATTTTTGGTTTTGTTTCCTTCTATTTTCACTTTTTTTGTATCTTCTGAGTCGTTTGGCTAATGCTTGTAATTTCTGCTTCTTTTCGTCTAATTGCTCTGTCGCTTCTTGTTGTGAGATTTTACCTAACCTTTTTCGTTTTTTTTCCGAGATTTCATTTCTTATAAATTGTGTTAGCTGTCCGATGTCTTTTCTCAGTTTTTCTACACTCCTGGAAATGGAAAAAAGACCACATTGACACCGGTGTGTCAGACCCACCATACTTGCTCCGGACACTGCGAGAGGGCTGTACAAGCAATGATCACACGCACGGCACAGCGGACACACCAGGAACCGCGGTGTTGGCCGTCGAATGGCGCTAGCTGCGCAGCATTTGTGCACCGCCGCCGTCAGTGTCAGCCAGTTTGCCGTGGCATACGGAGCTCCATCGCAGTCTTTAACACTGGTAGCATGCCGCGACAGCGTGGACGTGAACCGTATGTGCAGTTGACGGACTTTGAGCGAGGGCGTACAGTGGGCATGCGGGAGGCCGGGTGGACGTACCGCCGAATTGCTCAACACGTGGGGCGTGAGGTCTCCACAGTACATCGATGTCGTCGCCAGTGGTCGGGGGAAGATGCACGTGCCCGTCGACCTGGGACCGGACCGCAGCGACGCACGGATGCACGCGAAGACCGTAGGATCCTACGCAGTGCCGTAGGGGACCGCACCGCCACTTCCCAGCAAATTAGGGACACTGTTGCTCCTGGGGTATCGGCGAGGACCATTCGCAACCGTCTCCATGAAGCTGGGCTACGGTCCCGCACACCGTTAGGCCGTCTTCCGCTCACGCCCCAACATCGTGCAGCCCGCCTCCAGTGGTGTCGCGACAGGCGTGAATGGAGGGACGAATGGAGACGTGTCGTCTTCAGCGATGAGAGTCGCTTCTGCCTTGGTGCCAATGATGGTCGTATGCGTGTTTGGCGCCGTGCAGGTGAGCGCCACAATCAGGACTGCATGCGACCGAGGCAGACAGGGCCAACACCCGGCATCATGGTGTGGGGAGCGATCTCCTACACTGGCCGTACACCACTGGTGATCGTCGAGGGGACACTGAATAGTGCACGGTACATCCAAACCGTCATCGAACCCATCGTTCTACCATTCCTAGACCGGCAAGGGAACTTGCTGTTCCAACAGGACAATGCACGTCCGCATGTATCCCGTGCCACCCAACGTGCTTTAGAAGGTGTAAGTCAACTACCCTGGCCAGCAAGATCTCCGGATCTGTCCCCCATTGAGCATGTTTGGGACTGGATGAAGCGTCGTCTCACGCGGTCTGCACGTCCAGCACGAACGCTGGTCCAACTGAGGCGCCAGGTGGAAATGGCATGGCAAGCCGTTCCACAGGACTACATCCAGCATCTCTACGATCGTCTCCATGGGAGAATAGCAGCCTGCATTGCTGCGAAAGGTGGATATACACTGTACTAGTGCCGACATTGTGCATGCTCTGTTGCCTGTGTCTATGTGCCTGTGGTTCTGTCAGTGTGATCATGTGATGTATCTGACCCCAGGAATGTGTCAATAAAGTTTCCCCTTCCTGGGACAATGAATTCACGGTGTTCTTATTTCAATTTCCAGGAGTGTATTTTGATCTATAGCCTGTGTTTCCATGCTGGTTTTGTGGGTTTCTTCTGTGTGTTGGTTGGTTCTGATCTCTGCCGAGTGTGTATATTTAGTGTAGTGAGTGCTCCTATATAAACCAGTAGTTGTAGCTCTTCCATAGTTGTGTTTTCATTTATTTTGTTGTGTATGATTGTGTTGATAGTTTTTATTGTTGTTTCGACTTGTGGGTTATTTGGTGGTCTATGCAAGAATGGTCTAATGTCTGTATTTATCTCTTTGTATGCTATATATGTTAGCTGAAATTTTTCTTCTATATCTAACATCTGTGTCACTTCGTGTTCTATTTGTGCTTGTTCTGGTGGCTGTCTTAAGATTTCGTTTTCCTCTGATTGTTTAATTGGTGCGTGTTGTTCTTTGTTTGTTTGCTCTAGGATGTTTGAGTCCATTACTGTATTTTCTTCTTCTTCTGATTGCACATTATTTTGTTCCAGTATTTGTTGTACTTGTTGTTTGATGTTTTCTAATTCTGACTGGGGTATCCTGTTATTTTTTATTATTACACGGATCTGATCAGCTAGTCGTTGTTCTGTTAAAAATTTTAATTCTGGGTATCTGGTAATAAATGTTGTGTATACTTGTGATCTGTATCCAGTTGTGTTGGTTCCTATGTTTGTTGCTTGGTAATAACAGAACATGAGGTGTCGATTAACTTCATCTGACCATCTCATCCTCTGTCTTTGTTTTCCTTCTAGGGTGGTTGCAGGAAGCATATCCTGCAAAACACCTCTATTTGGATTTAAATCATTTTCCAGTTGGCTAGCAGTGTCGTTACCATTGTGGGCGGGCATAGGGTTCAAGCGTCGTCCCCGACCATGACGGCGCTTGTCCGAGGCTTCTTTAGTTCTGTCCTGAACCAACTAATCACACTAAAAGGGGGGTTAGCCCTATTAGTGGTTTGTTCTTTTCGTCGCCTTTTTACGACTGGCAGAACATACCGGAGGCCTATTCTTTTTCCGGGCCTCCACGGGGATTATTATTATTATTATTATTATTATTATTATTATCATTATTATTATTATTATTAGTGGCAGTGGCCAGACACAAAGCACTGACAGCATGAAATCTTCCAAATTCTTCAGGTCCAGAAGTAAGGAGTCTAGCAGATAAGTGATTTACAAACAGTAGGTAGAGTGCACGCTTTTTAACGTGGTTGATTTTAATTGGAGGTGCAGGGCGTGGGTGAATCAAGTGTCACCAGGCAGACGTGTGATGTAGCGGACGCGTGGTTCATATGATGTGTCTGTACTCAATGTCACTAGTTACCTTCCTTCCATGAAAAGGAATTGTACACATGACTCTCGATGGACTCAGAATTGTTTCATCATTCTTTTTTTTAAAAAAAGAAAAAAAACGGACAAATGGAAGTAGGACTCGTGATTTGAGGGTTACATACAAATATAATTTAGTGTTTATATATAGTTCATCCATAGATTTTGATGAGTGAGTTTACGACTGTGAAAATATGTGATATAATTTTGCTGTATCTTTCGATTGCATCGACTTAGAAGCTTAAAATGTTTACTTGGCCAAGGGACCATAGACCTTTGTATTTGACATAAATTTTGACTTGATACCGCTACCCGTTCCTGAGAAAAGGTTCTCTTAACTGATGGACTGACAAACAAATATATGGATGGAACAGAGGGGTGATCCTATAATGGTTCGGTATTTACCGACTAAGGTACAGAACCCTAAAAATGGGAATAACACATTTGATTGCATTGCAGGATGTTGTCCACAGAATCGGCGATGAAAGGAATGTTTGGAAAACACTGAGAAGAAGGAGGAACAAGATGGCAGGACAGCTGTTAATACATAAGGAAAGAACTTACATAGTACTACAGTGAGAGGGTACAAACTGAAGAGGAAAACAGGAACTGCATTACACCAAGCAAATAATTGAGGGCTTAGGCTGCAATTGCTACTCTAAAAGCAAAACGTTTTCACAGGGAAGGAATTCGTGCTGGATCATATCAAAGCAGTCAAAAAACTGATGGCTCTAGAAGAACAGCCCAACCGAGAAGATTTTCAGGTCTTGTCGATAATAGTCGGCTTCAGAACCGGCAGGAGTTGCTGCTGTCAGTCAATTCTGGTGCATCTCAGCCAGATTTTGGGAGAAAATTGCGAAAGGGAATGGATATTAGTATTATAGTATCTCGAAAAACGTCGTTGTGTAGTGGGACGTGAAATTGAAGCGTCACCCATCCACTAGTGTCAGCCCAGTTTGCAGGTGAATATAAGTTTAATTTAGTTTTGTTTATGTATTTTTGTAATATTTGTCATGGTTGTGAATTGTCTAAAGTTTTTGTATTTATTTTTTGTGTTTCATGTACGGAGAGGGCGGCGCAACGAACAGAGACAGCATCTTCACTGCCGGGACCAGAGAGAAAATTGCTGGCCACTATACGTCGCGGGTCGAAAGCCAAAGAGCAACAGAAGATCCTGAAACCGAGTTGTTGCGTCGTGCTTCTAAAAATTGAAAATTACGAATTTGTAATGTTTCTACAACAATGACGTCATAGAAAGTTTAATCATGTTGTAAATGTTCAGTCCTATCTTGTCAAGGCTCAGGTTCACGTCCATATGTAGGAAGATAATAAACTAGTGGATGCTACTGAAGTTTAAATACGTGTTCCGAGAATTTATTTATGAAGAATTATGTTAAGTGATTTATTTGACAATATTATTATTTTTTGACAACGTTCATCGTGAGTTTGATTCTTGAAAGGTTATTCATGTGGTTCTAATATTTATGAAAGCAGATGCATTAATATAATTTCTGAAGAGAAACAAACGACATCTAAATTGAAAAAATTTGCGCAAACCAATTGGACTGAGTGAAGTAATTCTGTGAAGTAATTCTGCGCATACGACTCAAATGATGATGTTTTATAGTTTCGTTCAAGTACCATTCAGAGACAAATTTTAAAAAGAATATAAACAATTTTGAAATGTGTTGTAACTGACGTAGGTGACGAAGTCTGCACATGGTCATATGTCAAAAGAAAACCATTTATACAAAAACTTACGTCGGTACACTACACCGTGGCGACCTTATAAACAGGACTTGTGTGCAACTAAGGCACACAGGTACGAAACAATTAAAACATCAAGAGTCC
This sequence comes from Schistocerca americana, assembly GCF_021461395.2. Classification (NCBI taxonomy): domain Eukaryota; kingdom Metazoa; phylum Arthropoda; class Insecta; order Orthoptera; family Acrididae; genus Schistocerca; species Schistocerca americana. The sequence continues at coordinate 966,669,647 of NC_060120.1, read as the reverse complement.
TTCGGAAGTCAACGAGTCTTCGTGGAGCCTTCACCAGCCAGCGGAGACTTCGCGGGTGTGGGCAACAGGCGGAGCGCAGCCAAGCGGTACGGTCACGCAGTTATTCTACGAGAAGGCGCATCTGTTGGGCAGCAGCTGAACGCTGCAAACCCCGACAACCTTTTCTTCCCTAAACTGGGCGTTCCTCCGGCTGGTATTAGAGGTGTTGCTGAGGGCTTCGCCTGTCTACGGTGGGGCCGGGCGTGGTTGCAGCCAGTGACGTCTCCGGTGTTCGACTTAGCGTCCTGCCGGTTGCGGAAGCGGGGTCGCAGCATCTCAGCGGCTGCATTGACGGCTGTTACTTCTGCAGCCCATAGCAGCACACTGGTCACCGTGAACTACAAACTACAATACTAGTGTCCGGTGAGACTGTTTTAAGTTGGAAGTGGAGTGTTCTACATATGGAGTGTGCTTTAATAGAATTGTTGATTACAAGTCTGCGTGTGTAACTAGTTAATATCTTACAATAATGTCGGGAAGTGAAATGTCAGACGAAGAGCAATCTGTGTCCGATACGAGCATGAGATCCCTTTTTAGGGCGATCGCTCTAACGGGGATTTTATAGCTGAATTAAAACATTCTAACGAAGAATCTACTGCTAGATTAAGAGAGGAACTAAAACAGGAATTAAAACAGTCTAACGAAGAATCTACTGCTAGATTAAAACAGTCTAACGAAGAATCTACTGCTAGATTAAAACAGTCTAACGAAGAATCTACGGCTGGATTAAAAGAGGAACTTAAAGGGGAGCTAACAAAATCGACAGACAGGTTACAGGAACATGTTAATGAAACCAGTCGAGAATTAAGTGATAAAATAGAGGCTTCTAAAGTTGAAGTGCAGGAAAATCTAGTAGGACTCAGTAATAAGATTGCTGATAATTGTATAAGGTTAGAAGAACATATCCAGGAATCGCGTGAGGAAAAAGCTCGCATGCGATATATTACTGACTTAACCAAGAGACTAGATAATGTCAATGTCTTAGTTGTGAATGAAATAGAGAAAAATAACGATAAGTTACGAGATGAATTTTCTATGCAAACAGAAACTGTTCGTAGAGAATTATTAGAATCTGTTAAAGAGGTTTCTACCAAACCTGTAGAGATTTCTTCAATAGCTAATGTAGAATTAGAGACATTAACTCAGCGAGTAGAAAAAGATCTTACTGAAATAGAAAACATGAAATTTTTAATTACCGAAATATGCAGTAACCTTGAGACTACCAAAGATAATAACATTGACGAAGGTACAGAGCGTTCACATCGCGAACACAGTGATGAATCGATATTAGCTAACCGCGTATCCAACACAGAAATGCGAATACAGGAAATTACTAAACGGTTATCGAAATTAGATAATAATGAAAACATTTCAAGTAGTAGAAGTAATAACGTAATCAGAGACAACAGTCGCATCGTGTTTGCTAGCTCGGACGACAACAACACAGATAAAGAAATCACGGCAAGCAAATCCGACGCAACTCCGTCTCTGCAATCTAAACAAAATCCAACTATGTCTCTCGCAGAATGTTGGGATGATATAACGACAAATTCAAGTGTAGCAAGTCGATTTCCTGTATTCAAACCAGGAGGCGAACTTCACCCTATAATCTTTATAAAAGCTTTTGAAACTTCATTATCTCCTAAATGGAGTAATGAAAAACGGATTCAATTTGTAATAGGACATTTAGAAGCAGAAGCTGCGGAATGGGCAGTACTGCATAGAACTGAATTTAGGGACTGGGATGATTTCGTTAAGCAGTTTAAACAAAATAATTGGTCAAGAGGAAAACAACAACACTTAACTTTAGAGTTGTTAGACACTCCTCCGTATTCTAAACGGTGGGGAGGTTATAGGAATTATTTCGAATGGCATTTAAACCGTGCTAAATTAATTGAAGAACCAATTATTGAAAGTCATCTAATACGAGTCCTAATTAGTGGGTTACCGTATTATGTAAAGGAAAGAATGATAGAAAGGGAATGGTCACAACCTTGTGAATTATTAGGATATTTAGAACAGTTAGATATACTTAATAGAGAACGGGAAGACGAGAAAGTTAGATTTGGTAGAAATGACAATCCTCGAAATAATAATAATTCAGAACCACGAAAATTTAACAACAACAATCATAGCCGGTTTTGTTATATAAAACGGCAATCTAAAGATAAAGAGAGCCAACAAAATCGTTGTAATAACTCTAAAATACGAAAATTACACAATAACGATAGTGAGATACATCATCTTCAAGTAATTAATGAAGGTCAAGTTGTAGGTGACGTTATCATAGAAAGTTCGGAAAACTAGTAATGTCCTTTAGTACAGGTCAACTAAAGGGAACTGTTAGTCCAGATTATACAAGACCCAATTGCAATTTATCATTAAGCTGCCAAAAGGAAGGTGATTGGCAACAAGATTTACTTCAGGAAGACAATCGGATATTATAACTTATAAACCCGTTATTAAAGGTTATATTAAAGATACCGAAGTAAATATTATAATCGATTTGGGTAGCGAAGTAAGTATTTTATCTAAAGAATTATTTCAACTCAAAAGAAAATATTGAAATTTCCCAACCTTACCCGTAACTGGGTTGAAAATTATAGGAGTTACTGGTAAAAGAAGTCAAAATATTACTGAGGAAGTTTATTTAACTTTTGAAATTGCTAAACAATTAATTGCTCACTCTGTACTTGTCGTAGCCTACTTAAATGTGGCCATAATTTTAGGTATAGATTGGCTGTGTAAATATAAAGCTATATTAGATTTTAAAGACTCTTCCTTAACCATCCATAAGGGGGCATGTGCTTTTAAAGTGAGGTTTTCTAATAACCAAGTAGCTGAAAATTGCTACGAATCCTTACAGATTAAGTACACACAGACCATGAACCTATTAACAGATTTTAGTGATCTTGAATATGAAGTAAACCAATGTGAGGCTATTAATAGTATCGAAACCGGAGTGAGCGAAAAATGTTATTCTACGAATTGTCTACCCGAACAAGAAAGGGAAGAGTTGGAGTCTTTATTGTTACAATTTAGAGCCGTCTTCTCAGATGAACCGGGGAAAATCAAAGATTACGTTTGTAAACTTAAGATTAAAGATCAAAAACCATTCTTTAAGAAACCTTGTCCTATTCCAGTACAATTCAAAGAACCGGCTAGAAGAGAAATAAGTAAGATGCTAGAACAAAATACTATCGAACGATCATGTAGTGCTTTTAACAGTCCTTTGTGGGTAGTTAAGAAAGCTACTGGTGGGGTACGACTGGTTCTGGATGCTCGTGAATTAAACAAAATTATAGAGATAGAAAGACACAGACCTATTCCTATGGAGGACGTACTTCTTAAGATTGCTGGTTCTCGTTATATGAGTACAATGGATTTAACTGCTGGCTGCCATCAAGTAATATTACACCCGGATTCACGGCAATATACGCCTTTTCTTTTTGAAGGCAGATCATATATGTTCCACGTTTTACCTTTTGGACTTAATATATCAGTGTCAACTTTCATTAGGGCATTAGATTCTGCTTTGGGTCAACAATTATTACAAAAGATTATTTTATATGAAGATGATATTTTGGTAGCCACTGAAACGTGGGAAGAACACGTAACGATATTACTGGAATTGTTTAACCGTTTAATTGACAGAGGAATTACTTTAAAATTATCTAAGTCCTACTTCGGAAAGGAGGAAGTGAGACTTTTTGGGGCATATAGTGGACAGTAAAGGTATTAGGCCAGACCCAGCACGTATTGAAGCTATTGCTCGATGCCCGAGTCCTAGAAATCGGAACAACTGAAATCATTCGTAGGAATGGTAGGATTTCTGAGAAGATTTCTTCCAGGGCAGGATATTGTTAATCCTAAATTACTGGATTTATTAAAAGAGAAGTCAGTGTGGCTCTGGGGAAAAGAGGAAGAGGAAGTTTTTAATAAGATAAAAGGAGCGTTAACAGAAGCCAAAATGTTATATCTTCCAGATTTCAATCAGGACTTTTGTATATGTACGGATGCCTCTGATTATGGTGTGTCTTGCGTAATATTCCAAGGGATCTGACCAATGAAAAGGGATTATATCAGCCTATTGGATTCGCTAGTAGAACTTTAAATAAACATGAAAGAAATAATTTTATACCGAGGAGGAAGCTCTCGCAGTGGTATGGGGTTTTCAAAGATTTAGAGGATTATTAATGGGAAGAAAAACGTATATACTGATCATCAGGCTTTAACTTTTTGAACAATTGTCGGTTACTTCACCGTAGATTATTACGTTGGGTATTATGCTTGCAAAAATTTCAGTACGAAATTAGGTATATAAAAGGATCTCAAAATGTAGTTTCGGATGCTTTGTCGAGACTTCCAGTAGGAATGGAGAATATTAACATTGCAGAACAACCTGGAACAAATTACCATGTTTATTTCCTTTTAACTCAGGAGAACGAACGTAAGGTTAAACGGATAGTAACTGCTATTAGATGCAACCAAAGAAATGACGATCAATATAGGGAACTTATACAAAACCTTAATAATGGGGACGAAACAGTTAACACCCGGGGTGTGTGGTTATATTTCAACGAATTGTTGTATTCGAAAGCACAGAGGGAACACCAGAGATGGAAAATCTGCATTGCGAAAACTGTTGTGTACGAATTAATTACTTATATTCATGAAGGTTACGGGCATTTTGGAATTCATAAATGTATTAAACACCTAATGAAGTATTATTATTTCAAAAATATGTCCCATATTGTGAGAAGTATTATTAGGACTTGTGAAACCTGTCAAAAGGTTAAAGTTAATAACAAATCTAAGCGTTATAAATTATATGCTGTGATTCCTCGAGGTCTGTGGGCTCTACTGTCATTAGATTTTTTCGGCCCTTTGCCTCGTAGCTCAGGAGGATTTACTTATATGTTTGTTCTAATGGAATGTTGGTCCAAACATGTGGAGCTGTATACTTTGAAACGAGCGAATACCGCAAGCGTTATACGCTGTCTTACCCGAAATTACTTTGTTAACTGGGGCATTCCTAAACGACTTATGTCCGACAACGGTTGTGCCATCATTAGTCAAAAGTTTCAAGATATGATAAAACAATATGGAATCAAACATATCTTAAATGGTTCAAATGGCTCTGAGCACTATGGGACTCAACTGCTGAGGTCATTAGTCCCCTAGAACTTAGAACTAGTTAAACCTAACTAACCTAAGGACATCACAAACATCCATGCCCGAGGCAGGATTCGAACCTGCGACCGTAGCGGTCTTGCGGTTCCAGACTGCAGCGCCTTTAACCGCACGGCCACTTCGGCCGGCAAACATATCTTAATTTCGAAATATCACCCTCAAAGTAATTTAGCAGAAAGAGTCATGAAAGAATTAGGACGATTATATAGAACTTATTGTGCACATAACCATACTCGCTGGGCCAAACTAATGCCTGAATTCGAAAAGAAATGAATTGCCTCATCTAACGACGGGATTATCACCTATAGAAATTTTAGGCAAACGAATTATAGGTGAGCCTTTACTAGCTGCTCTACCTTGGCCACCAGTAAATGAGATCCAACAATGCATCCCAGACGAAAAAGTTTGCGAACAGATTGTTAAAAATGCTGAACGGAGAATTAAAAGTTATAATCAACATGCTATAGAACCCTCATTTCAGGTAGGAGATCTTGTATTAGTACGATCTCATCCTAAAAGTTCGAAGATCAATAAGGAATGTAGAAAATTCTTCTTTACCTTTGAAGGTCCATATGTTGTACATAAGATTGTACATCCCAAAGCGTTACTTCTTATGGAACCTTCATTAGGTGTAATTAAAGGATTATATAGTGTCGATCAAATTAAACCCTTCATTCCTAAATAAGTTAATATTTAGTATATGTTACATACAGAAGAGCGTTCATAGTTTATTCCTGTGAGGTTTTTCGTGATAGTTACGCGTTTTTTTAAAGAAATGACAGCCCAGTTTGCGGGTGAATATAAGTTTAATTTAGTTTTGTTTATGTATTTTTGCAATATTTGTCATGGTTGTGAATTGTCTAAAGTTTTTGTATTTATTTTTTATGTTTCATGTACAGAGAGGGCGGCGCAACGAACGGAGACAGCATCTTCACTGCCGGGACCAGAGAGAAAATTGCTGGCCACTATACGTCGCGGGTCGAAAGCCAAATAGCAACAGAAGATCCTGAAACCGAGTTGTTGCGTCGTGCTTCTAAAAATTGAAAATTAAGAATTTGTAATGTTTCTGCAAAAATGACGTCATAGAAAGTTTAATCATGTTGTAAATGTTCAGTCCTATCTTGTCAAGGCTCAGGTTCACGTCTATATGTAGGAAGATAATAAACTAGTGGATGCTACTGAAGTTTAAATACGTGTTCCGAGAATTTATTTATGAAGAATTATGTTAAGTAATTTATTTGACAAGATTATTATTTTTTGACAACGTTCATCGTGAGTTTGATTCTTGAAAGTTTATTCAATGTGGTTCTAATATTTATGAAAGCAGATAACTTGCATTAATATAATTTCTGAAGAGAAACAAACGACATCTAAATTGAAAATGTTTGCGCAAACCAATTGGACTGAGTGAAGTAATTCTGCGCATACGACTCAAATGATGATGTTTTACAGTTTTGTTCAAGTATCATTCAGAGACAAATTTTAAAAAGAATATAAATAATTTTGAAATGTGTTGTAACTGACGTAGGTGACGAAGTCTCCACATGGTCATATGTCAAAAGAAAACCATTTATACAAAACTTACGTCGTTACACTACAGTTGTTCACAGCAGCAGATAAAACTGCTCGGCTTGGATGGGTAAAACAGATAATAAAACTGGACAATAGCTGAATCAAAGTCTGTGGTGTGATCTAACTACAGAGGTGAAAATAAATATTGCATATTGCTTTATTGTCAATACTGGGCGTAATACGATCAAAACTGATTTTTTCCTTTCACTGACAGTCATAAGAAAACAAAACTTAAGAAGATAAACATGTTTCCACTTGAAAAACACAAATAAATAAAAAACTTACAAAATATTTCACAGTAAATAGTAGATTTTGTTCTCACTGTCTTGCTTGTTTGTGAACCAGTTATCCTCCTTGATACTGGAGACACTTTTGAGTGCGGTTCGGCACACTTATTCCAAAATTGTCCAGACAAGTCTATGGGAAATTTTCCCATTCTTCCATAGAGGCCTCTATGATGCACTGTAAGGTTGATAAACCACTTGTTTTCTCTTCGCGTTTTGAATGCAGTTGATATCTGAATAATATGTGGGCCATTTCATCCGACTTACTGTGCTCCACAAGGAAACTTCACAATATTGTGACTATGAGGGTGTGCACTGTCGTCCATCAGCGTGAATCCCACTCCAATATGTTCGCCAAACGGAGCCACAATGCGTGCAAGGATGTCGTCCCGATACTTCACACCCCTCCAACTTATTGGCACTAGGTTCAAATGGTTCAAATGGCTCTGAGCACTATGGGACTCAACTGCTGTAGTCATCAGTCCCCTTAGAACTACTTAAACCTAACTAACCTAAGGATTCGAACCTGCGACCGTAGCAGTCGCACGGTTCCTGACTGCGCGCCTAGAACCGCGAGACCACCGCGGCCGGCTATTGGCACTAGGGATGTCTTGCAGCCGTACATAATTCTGCTCCGAAACATGACTGAATCGCATTGATCAGGGTGGAGGTTTTAAGAGTTATCGACAGCTAGCGAAGCAAGAGCTTCGTGGTATGAAAATAAACATGAAATTTCTTCTTTTATGTTACTGACAACCGACACTATGAGGTTTTTCGTAAGCTATTGAGCTCTGTGATTGCCAATTACTCGTTTAATGAGGCACTCAGTTTCGGAATTCTGTCTCAATAGCTGCTGTGAGATGAATTTGGCAAATTACACTGTGACAAAGGAAGTACAATTAAACTATTCACCAAGAGAAATGTGGCCGTTACTCGCAAACGGTGATGCTTCTTTGAATGAGAAAAGATTAACAACTCACACTAAAATAGATTGCCAATTACGTTAGAATTTTGGTGGAATCCACGTAACCCATCGTATTTTTAACACTGAGCGACTGGAATGGAAACTTACCAAAGGGTGTTATTCCTTCTCTTGATCTGAGCAGTATGAAAATAATGACGAGCGTTTCTTCAGGCAGAATGATAGGGACGTGCCAGATACTGGTTACTCACCTACGGCTTGCCGAACTGACAATGTGTGATCGCGAATAAAATAGTTGTTATTGAGAAAAATAAACAACTGATCTGTTGCACAAGACAATGGTCAATGTATTGTCACCAGCGGAGGATAACGCGCGCGACAGGAATGCACAAGCTAGCCATGTGTGCCTTGTGAGTTGGAGTTCGAAAACCATTGTCATGAAAGTAGATCTGCCTTTGTCAGCAGTACATTTCAACAAATTAAATATATCTGATCATAACACTCTTTAGGAAATTCCTACTTTCGTAATAATACCGACCATTTTCTTCATTTGTATAGCCTGTTGTATAATTAGTTTATTAATGCTGATAATGTGCATGCAACAATTGAAAAGCTTTTCCTGATCACGGCGAACCAATTAAAACATTGTTATTTGTGACTACTTTTCGACTGTTTCTAGCTTGCAGTGGAAATGTGACCTTCACATGCATGTAGTACAGCGTGTCGTATTATATTATTACACCCATATCCAAGTAATCACAGTGAGACTTCTATACTTCAGATCTTGGACGCTTTTTACCAGGAGCACAAAGGAATCACACCTGTGGCGATTATCCCTTTCTAAATTTTTGTAACAGATAGTACAGATACGCCAGCACACTAGGATTCTTAATCACATGATTTTATAATATTCCTTGCTTCCTTATTCACTACCCTCTGCCCCTTCTTGCGATCTGAAAACATCGCGGAGGCACATGATACAATTCCAGCGGCCAATGGCTCATCCGTTACTGAAGTATGCATTTTTCTTGAGAGAAGGAAAACAAAACTATACAGATATAAATAACAGAAAAGTATAATGTACTAACGAAGAAAGATGGAGCGTTTAATTGGCAAAAAAACGAAACACTACCCAAAGGAAATGAAATTTAGTACAGAGTAAGGCAAAATTTATCGTATGGGCAGTACTACCACCACTCATATGCGCCGTTCAGATGTGAGAATATGGCCGGACTACTTTTCCGCTCCCCGCCTCAAGTTTCCCACGGTGCTAGCAAAGCACGCGCGACGCGCGGCGCGAGAAACTGTGCCACAAACACAACGCCGCGCGACCTGGCGCAGGCCCGTGTCGCGTCCCAGTCGCGTCGCGTCGCAGTTTGCGCGGTCCCATTTGAACCTGTGATTTTACAAAAACGCGCGCTGCGCTGCGTCGCGCCACACGCACTATCCGCGTCTCAATTTGCGGCTAGCCAGAGAACTACAAAGAGCCTCTGATACTACGTTGTTGTTGTTGCTCGAACCATCCTCAAGCAACACAACTCTCGTAAGTAATTTATTATTTACAGGTGACACGGCTGCTGTAGACTGCACATACTGTCTCCTCACGGTAGAAATTGAGCTTTTTTTTTGCAACAGTTACGTTATACTGCGTGGACATCATAACATATTTCTGAATCATAACGTTCGATATTAAAGTTTCGGCAATATACAAGATTTTATTTTGAGCGATGTAATTCCTGTAATGCCTCTTTCTCAAATAATACAAGGCGTCGAGTACACCTCTCAATCAAACGTGCAACACGCGTTGTGTGTAGGGTGGAATTCAAGCCAGAGGTCTTTCTTTGGTATTTTCGCATTAAGACTATGGGGAACAAATCCAAGCTGCTTTTAATATATACCAGGCTCTTCCACATAGCGGCTTCTGTGTTCTCGTAGAGAAGTTACAATCACCGTCATTTTCATACGAGTCAGCAAAAATTTCAAAACAGTATCCATTATTTTCTCATGCGTTATAGCTACCGAGTCTGGTGTAACGCGAATTTTAGTCCAGAGGGAGAATCTTCATCTGACAAACATCAGACAAAATTCGGTATCACACTTACTGAGTAAAACTGGGAATAACTCCAGCTCAGAAATACGAGGTAGTTTCGGCATTCTAAACGAGCGCACACAAAAGTTTGTAATTGAGACCATGCAGATAGCACGTTGACTATTTAACAGGTCAAGGAATGGTTAGTTACAGGTTTACACGCAAACCACACTAGGCTCAGGCAGCGCAAATGCGTAGCACGAAGTGGTGGAAATCACACTACTCCATCTCTCCACAAATATGTCCTTTCGGGTCTCTCACTGAGGACACGCTTTCCTTGGTCCGCCGCAAGACGGACTTCGCGACGAACGATATGTCGTATTATGGGGCTCGTGCTTAACATCTCTCTTTGCGCTACAGAAGTTATCGAAATCGCTTTTATGTTTCCTGTACCTCATCAGTTTCATCTCAGCCCAGTTTAATATTTAACGCGGTGCGATTTTCACACGCTCTGTTTACATAATCCGTTCCTTGGACACTGACGTCCACAGTAGCTCCTCTCAGAAATCAAACACCATCTATCATTCCAATAACTGAAATACCAAATTGGTCACGTCCAGTATATTTACTGTACTTTTGCACAACACTAACGGATAAGTGCAGCAATTTTGGTTAAAGATTAACTCTTGCTAAGGCGGCATTTAACACTGGTCAACGCAAAATTCGACTGCAGCAACCTTGGTTAAAGTTAAACGAGGGAGTTGATCATGGCTAAATTAGACCGAGGTCGGGGGGATGGGGGGAGGGTACCTTACATATATGCAATGGCATCCCACTCACAGACATGACTCCACCCGAAGGACCAGACACCTGGTTATTTGACATGCCTGAAGCTGTGTACTTTATTTGAAGTCTTTCAAATCGTTAAGAATTGGGATAAGGTTCAGGGGGACGCGCCTTGTTATATCCATTATACAGCACAATCTACGAGCAGACTCGACGAGTTTTATGTCTCTGTCCACTTTGGAAACGAAGTCTTCCAAGCATAAAAATGACCTCTTGCGTTTCCTGAACATTGCGCCATCATCTGTATGCTCACTCTACCATCTCAGTCGGTCTGGCGCAGCAAAATGTTCCGGAAGCTTAACATAACACTTCCCCGCTTGGAAACCCACACTGCCGACAACGAACTGCCACTACACGGGCGTCCTTCGAAAAGCATCTCCCCCGGTACGCATCCAAGTTGCACTGGTGTCTCAAGTGTGCCAAACAAAGGACTTCATGCAGTGTGGCAAGGGAACAGCGGCGCGACAGCGGGACACCACCAGCTTCCTATACAACATCCTTAGCGAGACTGATGCACTCCCCCAAAAGATGATGTCCACAGGGAACGTCAGCAGATTAAAGCCCATCTCCTCAGCCGCCAGAGCGATAAACTCCACGGCGTCATGGTGCGTTCGTGATGTCAGGACTTTCTACACGACAAATCGTCGTCCACAGTTCACGCTTAACCGACGTCGATTCATCGTTTCTAGCATCAGCGGCCTCGATGGTACTCACTACAAAAAACGTATGGCGGTGGTGTCTGTCTTCGGCGACCACTACCGCTTTTACGACGACGGTCCGACGCCGGCGCCCACTCCTGATGATCTCCCTTCCGCTTCTGAACGGACACTCACCGATTACCGTGGACGAGGTGGCCGACAGCATTGACAGTGGGTCGAAGAACAAGTCGCGAGGAGCAGACGGTCTTCCGATGGAGCTCTACCGCGTGTTCACCACCTTAATGCTCCCTCGTTGAACCGAGTAGCTTCAGGAACTATTCACTCCATTCTCCCTGTTACCACCAGAATATTTCACTGGCGTCCTTCTACTAGTGCCTAAGCTTTCGGGACGGACGAATGTCTCTGCATACCTCCCTCTAACATTAATTCACGTGGATTATAAAATCTACGTTCATCTTTAGCGTCGCGCATACGCATAAACCTACGCTTTTATCATGAGAACAGATTGCACGTGGTTGTGGGTCTTCGGCTTTGGGAGAATAGCGTGACCTCATCGCGATAGCCATGGTCTGTCGACTACGCTCGGCGCTTATACCATTCCTCCTCAGAGCAGAGACGCGTATGGCGTTCCTGTCGCTCTTTTTGGATGCTATTCGCCGGTTACTGATTCCCACTGTCTCCTCGGTCAAGATCAATGGGAGACTTGTTGGACCAAGTCCTATAAGCCGTTCTGTGAGTTATGGATGCCCTCAGTCCACACTAACATGCCATCGCACTCGAGGCCCTCGTCGCCGATCTTACAACTCGCCTATAGTGTCTCCTCTAGCACAGTCATACCTATCGTTGCTGGGCCTGCACAGATGATCTCCGACTTCTCACTCACTTCGCACAGGAACTCAAAGATGCCAGCCACCGGATGCAGTTGTACAGACGTATTTCAGGTAGCATTCTTAACTTCCGCAGTTCGATGATGATACACATCAGACGTGAACTCGGGGTCGTGGTGCCGGACCCGCTGCACGTCAGTACCACGCAGCATTACTTAGGGATCGACTGTAAGGGCTCCACACACCGCACTGCGGCACTGACTTACTGCTGTCTTTTACAGCCCATGTGGCTTCATGTTCACTACCATGTCCACGACAACTGGAGCCAACTACAACGTGTGTCCTATGTCAACACATTTGTGCCCCTAAACTGGTACATGTTGCCCGATGCCATTACGCATTGGTCGACAACTTCAATCGACCTTCGGGTTTTCATCTCAACAGGGACCCTTCTCAAGGTCTGTTACGAAATTCTAATAGTGCCCCCTCTAAAAGCCGGCCACGTACCTCACAACGTGCAAACGCGAGCCACCGTGCTCTTTATGCATACTACGTATGCTTCTCTCCAACCACCGATCCCCATAGCACATATCCCATGTTGAAACTTATTTCGTCGAATTCAGCTACGTTCGGGACAATCTCCTGGTCACCCACCCTCTCTGTACAGACTTTTATCCTTTGTTTACATCGTCCACCCTTCGCAACCCGATGGAGAATCAGCGTGTTACTAGCTATCGATGTGGGCTTTGCTTCTTGACAAAAGCTATTGAACGCATTTTTGTAAAAAAATGGTGGGCTCAAAAGAGTGAATTATTTTTGTTGAAATTATGGTATAACTTTCCTGCCGTTTATGCCAGCTTAAATTGATAATTGTCATTTGACCGAAACTAGTAGCGAATTGAACAAAATAAAGGACAGCCGAAGGTTTCACCATGAACTGTAACAATTATTTGGCGGCTGAATATCCCCATCTGCAAACATGCATCACGGACTGTTGTACTCATGCCAACGACGACCACCCTAGAGTTTATTATGTGTTGCTCCAGACTTTTCACTACCCTCTTAGAAAACGCTACGCACGCCCTCATCTGGTTTCGAGAACAGCCTTTAGAATACCTCCATGACTGTCCGTGTGCTGACCTTGACTTTCTGAATCGGGATGTGATCGTGCACAGTACACTCATCCAGATACCCTATTAGCGACTAAACAACGTAGGAAATCTCCATAGCGCCATTCTTTGACCAGCCCCGCCCCCCCTCCCCCCTTTCAGTTGGGGTGTGCGTCGTTGCCCCATTCCATGACGCACCCGTGATCACTTTCACTATAATGTGCGCCAACACTTACAGGCTTACAGGCCAACGAATGAATATAGCATGAAAAGAAAAATCCTTGTTTCATGGCTGCTGCGATCTCCTATCCATAGTTCCTATCGCCTTAAAGATTGGCGTTCGAACTGCTGCCCCATTTTTGTTATCTTTGTTTCCTTAGGCGGGAGGGGGGGGGGGGAGGTTTAGGTGTAGTTAGGATGGCATGCCTCAAGAGGGATCAGTTTATTTTTGTATGGTAGGGTCAGAAGTGGCGGTGCCCCGTAGGGTTAGTCCGAGGTTTTCTGTTTTCCTTTTCTAGGTACCGTTCAAGCGCTAATAAATCAGAAAGAAAACTAATAGCGTCCTAAGCTAGGAAGAGAAAGGTAGAAGCTTCGCGTTCACCTTCTTCCAAATATAGTTTTTCACTGTTTGTTTTCTAATCTATTATCTGTCTTTCTCGTTAATTTTAATGGAAGTATTGGATGTAGTACTCGATGATATCTTGCCGGTAAATGTATTTTTCAATAACGATGAGCACATTTGAAAAACTCTCAAGCTAGATTCAAATGAAATTACGAGAAGTATGTGTGTGGAAGTATGTTATGTCAGAGCAGTGGTACTAAATGCAACATAGGGAACATTGATATTATGCATGTGGAAACTGACATTAGACACTATACTTTATCTATATTCAATTTACAACCGAAAATGGGATGATGACTCGCTTGATTTAACGAATAATTTTTACTATTATGTATGTCAGATCGTTGTGCAGCATTATCTGCTGTTTAAGCATCGAAGAGTCCAGAATCTTCTTAAAACCACACTCGTTAGTTTTCATGCATTGTAAAATTTTTGCGTTACAGCCGACCGGCTCCAAAGGGATATAAGTTTCAAATTTTGAGAAATTATGCATCCTTTTGCTGCTCTCCACAGCGTGGTAACAATACCCACGTTACGACAGCACACTGAAAAGAGCGCGTAAGTGCCAAGTATAGCGATTATCATTGTCTTTGCATGTGTAATGCGCGCTTTCACTTGTAACATACGGAGTTAACTGCGATCAATTTCCCGGTACCTGAATGTGTTTGCTAACCGGTATTTAACGTTGATGCAGCGAAGAGACAATGTAATCGTGATTAATGTGTAACCATGATCACGAGACATTCTGTTACCTTGCTTTGTAATCGACGTTGATGGAGCTGGCCATGAATCTTTCTTTTTCTCCATGTCTATTTCAGCTATACGTTTGTGGAATGAATTACTCTGTCACCTGAGCCATGTCTAAAACCATTCCGCGTTCAAGAGGAGTTTAAAGTTTTCTAACATGAGCGTAATTGCCCTCTCAGCAAATCCCGCCTATCTTCTCTCTGGCAAACGGTAATCAGTATTTTTGTCACACTATAAACTACTAATGCTTTCCTCATCCCTTGTTAATTCTGATTTCTTCCTTCAATCTAATCTGCTAATCTTACCCTGTCATCTCTCCTCCTCCTCTGACTAGTTCTTCTTCACAATGAATACTTCTCCACGCTTTATACCACTACCGTCTGCTACTGCTATACCATAACCTTAAAGTTGAAGGCAGGTCGTGAAATAAAACTATCTTGATAAAGCAGTTATGGTATAAAGCAACAGAGCAGTGTTACCCTCTGAAAGGAATTTTGTAGTGTTGACCGTGTTGTACCTAACGGAGGTGGCTTATCAGAAGTGAAAGTCAGAATTATGTAAATATTCAAACAGTAACAAACAATAATTTACTTATCCACAGCGTCCAAATGATAATAAAGAAAACGGTCGCCAGCCTAATCAGGCATAAGAATGAGTAACATTCTTGTGCAATAAAATAGATGTGAGTAACTTTAATGGACAGACAAAACTTCTACTTTATCATATGAGAGCGCAATGAACTCTGTCTGACATTAAAGAAAGTACTAAAGTTATAGGAGAACAAGACTACTTGCATAAGGACAACAGATTACCTTGAGGACTTAGTCAAACTGAATGGTCTCAATAAGGGTACTGCTAATACTCACTGTAGAATCGTAAATTGGACATGGGTTCAATATTACATTTCAGACATATTCCTATCTGACATGAAATATGGATATGGTTCACAGCAAAAGTAGTTATTGTGCATAGATTAAGTCTCTCAATACTAAACACCTTTCTGCTTAGAATGAAAATTAAATGGAATTCACTAACAGATTACTTCTCACTGTCTTTTGAATAAAGAAATTACTGTTTTCATATATAGAGGTCTTTCTATTAATCGTCATCTAACATTACAATAGACAAACTGTTAATCCTGCTACACCATTAATATGCACTTTTAATACACAAGAGGAACCCAATATTGTACAGAATTTCTATTGAATAGCAAGAATAATTGAAACTTTCTATAATTAAGTAACTTTGTGTATTTTAACTACTTTCAATTGGGGGGGGGGGGGGAGGGGACTTACTCTTGACCACTGTAGCAGAGCAAATTAAACACTCTTTCAATACACTATAGAAACAAGCCCTTATGAAGCATGAACATGTAACTTTCAACAGTAATAGTTCTCAACTTCTACTGCAGTAGAATACAACTTGACGTGGTTATAAGACAACAGCTCACCTTTGGGTGATTTTCAACAGGCTGCACCGTGATCATTTAATTTGCAAAACTCTATAAGCCACGGTTTTGTCAGCAAAATATTATAAAACAATTTTAATAGAAATATTATTTTCCACAAGCATCATTTACTATATTACTCAGTTCTGCTACATTGACTTTAACTTAGATTCTTCTTAATATCTTCAAATGGCACTAATTAGTAAACACTGGGCTTTCCTATTGCATTTTTGACATGGGAAGGACCCTAAGTGGTTGTGTGACTAGGGATAAAAAATCAAGGTAGGTATAAGAGTTCGAGTATAAGTTACCTTATATTTGCGCGCACTAAAACATTCAATGAGCTGATCTTTCACTTTACATATTTACATATCCTTGGTTCCTTTTTTCAGCGTTTGCGCATTGTGGTGGCGAGTACATGTCGGTGGGTGGATTTTCAGGCGGAAATGCTGGACCTTGTCATTTCTTGGTGGCGATGATAGGTACCAAATCCAAAACAGTTCCAGCTCCTTATCAATCCATCCGATGCATTGGAAAGCGACACGGAAAGCCTCTCTCGGCACCAGCACAAGACACAACTTTTACATGAACAGTTGACAGTTTGGTAGCTCGTCCCTGACTGACTCTTGATTCCACATTTTTATCCATGCCCACCATATTTTGCCGGCGCTACTAAGTTCCGTTCCGTACCACACCACCTTTTACATACAAAATAACTCAGAACCCTAAGTGATGGCCAGCAGTTGACATAACAGCAAACCTTTAAACAAAACATATTATTTGCACATATTGGTAGTTCTACAAAAAATTATTTAAGTAAAATTACAATTATATATATTAAGTTTTGTTCCCTCCAAATAAGCAAAGAATTTAAATGATGGATACACTACATTGCACTGTATTTTATCGAGACATTAAAGTTTTTACAAATAAAGAAGTATACAGTTTTGTGTTATCGATTCAATCAAACAACATTTACAGAAGCTCAACAATGGAATATTGAACAAAACAGGAACCGAAAGGAATCAATAAAAGGTATGTAGTATCAAAGCTATGGCGTTACAGCTTGTCTTACGTTTCTGTTAGATGTCGCTACTCGCATTAACAAGCACTTATTGAGAAAATTGCTTAATGTTAATAAGACCGAGATTTCTTATATTCCACATACTAATTCGAATATTTGTCGTAGTAATTATAACTACGTATTGTTCCTATCTGCAATATTTGATCAGTGAGGGAGTGTGGTTAGATGTGAGACGGGCCAGGTGAAATAAATGCATAAAAGACAAATAAAGTTGCGTGCTAGATAGATATTCTTCTCATTTCAGTAGTTATGGTACGTTGTTCTTTCCAGCAAAAGGATTACGCAGTATTGTCTTTTACTATATTTCTGCGTTCTGCAGTTTTCTGCCGTTCTATACCTTTCTTTTGTGACATACACGTGTAACAGTAAGTTGCAGCCCTGCCTTGCAGACTTCTCGAAACGCATTTATCCTGTCGGACTTCCGGCTTCTACGGGTCACACTTGCCTTTTATGGACACCAGGGTCACGCTGTAGCACAACGAGAGTGGGTTTTTCCCGGTGCGGCGTTGTGCGCTGCACGTGCCACGTGGCCGGCCGGTTACTGTCTGCATTGGACGGTGCAGCGCGGAGCAGAGCACCTGGTGCTCCGGTTTTAGGGCGCGCAGTTCGGTTTACGACGTCCTCCTAACTGCGAGCTGAGCGCCGCCTGCGGCCGCTACCCGCAGAGTGCTGCTGTGCTGCGGGCGAGTGCAGCTGCGGGTACGCTCACCAAGGCCTCAGAGCAAACCACCACCTATCCGAAGTTGTCTCAATTCACCTATACCGCCGCAGCACAGAGAACTACACTGCTGGCTATTAAAATTGCGGCATTACGAAGGTGGCATGCGCCATTACGAAGGTGGCATACGTCAAAGGTAACACGTCTCCGTGGTGGAGGTCGCTAGGCATGCCTCCGGCCCGGATGTAGGGGGGTGCAAACCGGGGTATCTGGCCCGGGTGACAATTCTTGAAGAAAAAAGCCTTGCTTCACAAACACAAAGCGGCTAGCGTCCAGGTCACGTTTGTCAATCGATTATTCATGTGATTTTGAAACGTATCCCTGTTGGTTTTTGAACACATTCCAAGTTAATTTCTGAACGAATCATAAGTTCATTTTTGAATGTGGGCATAGTGTACTTGATGGCTACGCCGGGAGAATCCCCGTCGCATCAAGAAAGAAAACCTTTTCCGCAGAAAAACAGGCACAGGGCTATACGAACTGAGCCGGATAAACATGAACGGGTGAATACCAATCGCTGTTTGTTTATGTGGTTGACTGTGTGTACAAATGATAAACGTTGTTATAATTAGTAGCGAAATCCGTAGATTCAGATTGAAAGAGTGGAAATACACCACTAGCATGAATAACAGATAAGAAAGATTACATATTATCTTCTCGATGTACCAAAGAAAAAAAACTGACAAAATTTTTGCCAGATTGCCGCACTACTAAGGGTCAGTTGCACAGTCTCCAGTTAGCAGCCACTTAGGATCTATTCTCGGAAGCGCGGAAGAAGCGTTGTACAAACACTTAATAACGCCTTACCGAAGCATAAACTCTGGATAACTACACGTGATTCTGACGGGGTTAGTGAAGTTAACTGGAGAATAAGCTTTGATAACGGCAGGAATAGTTACAGAAATATTGATGACAAGATCATTTGTTAGAACGAGGCAGGAGAAGAAAGGGGGGCACTTCACAAATTATATGGAAGAATATGACGATAAGAAATTTATATAAAAATTATTACTACTACTACTATTACCTTTCGATCTCATGCTTGATAACTTGGAGTATATGAATGGAATGTGAAACTATTTTCTCACATATAACATTTTCCTTCTAGCAGACCTAATAGACGTTTGATATTGCTACTTGTGAATTATATTCTGTCGAGCTATTTATGTAAATGAGGTAGACGGAAATGACCATTTGTGCCAAAACAGTATCTTACTTGGCATTTGTTACAACTATTGCAATATTAGGAAGGCCTATTTCGGTTTATCTAGCAAACACTGACAAAATAGAAGTAATAAAATCGAGAAATCACACCAGTCTCGGTACTATTCATATTAACAGCTTTTTCAGTATTAGACAGGGTCATTTTGATTTTTCACGTAACAAAAGTTTGACGAACTTTCATGAGGTAACAGGTTCTTTCGCTGAAAGGAAGGAACACTGTGTCAAACGATAGAAGATTAGAAAGAAAACAAATGTTGGGACCTAAGGATTGAAGAAATGCGTACTGCATTGCTTGTCTCAAGTTTCCTACATTTAATTTTGTGTCACAGAAAAGAGAAAGTTCATAGCAACTAGATAATAAAAGAGTGCAGTTTTTCTGAAGAGTTGTTATTCTCACTGTGTCACAAATAATAGCATCCAGTATTAACTGTGAGGTTTTTTTAAGGGTATAGGACGCCAAACCGGCAGACTGGGAGCGGAAGAGGACATTTTAATTTCAACTATCATTAGATTATGTTTGTTGGCTTGCATCACAAAATATAGATATTTGAATTCCACAGAGCGAAATACAGGCACGTGCCACCGAAGAATGATGTATGAAGGGGTTTGGCACTGCACTTTGGAACACATTAGACCAAATAACATGTCTTAAATTTTCCCGACCGTATATGCTTTATACATCAACCTCTTCAGAAAGATGAGCGCCACAAAATGAACAGATTTTTGAAAAATCGAGTTTTTAAAAATTTTACTTTCGACCTCAAACCCTGGAATGGCAGGAGGGCGGGGGAGGGGCGCCATTATCAAGTGTTTGCCCCGATTCGGAAATATCGTAGATCTGGAGTTGTCTGCACTGGATGCTCAATTCGGAGGTGCATTGTCTCTAATCCTTGTTGTAGATGAAATCTTCACTGAATGTATCTGCCCGGAAAGGCGAGAACGGGTGGTGACATAAGGTTCGTGTTCATCAGCCTCTGCGCCAGTGTCGTGGATTAACTGTAAAACATCGCCGCAGCGTCACATGAAATGAAGGCGTGTCACACTAGTCATTTGTCTGTCGGATGGGGACTGAGAAACCAGGTTTCTCAAGGTTGGTGGCCCCCTTTGTACTACTCAAGAGGAGAAGAATGGCGGCACGATAGAAAGCTTGGAGCCCCTAAGCACGATGATTTATACACTTATAGCTAAGATTCTGACATAGACCTACTGGAGAGGACGAGTAAGTTTCCTTCGTTAAACTTGTCCTGTCATCCTTTCCTAGATCGTTCTGCCCCAAGCACGGGTTGCCAGATTTGCAGTTTGCGAAGTTTCCCCGTAGCACGCAAGTGCCCGAGTTATAAAATATTAATCCAAACTTGCTCACACTGTGTTAACTGATCCATGTCCTCATTCGTTGATCAGTGTCGCAATCTCTCGCCTTCCCGAAGAGCTTTATCGTATTGTCAACGACATAGTTTAGTGGCTTACTCAACTGGCCCGTCGGCTGGGATGGCCTCTACTGCGTAGCCACGCGCAGGAGTAAAAGTTCGCGTGCTGAACTTTTTTGGGGTGCAGCAGCTGCGTGACGCCACTGAGTTTCGCCTTCTCCCTTCTCTCATCGTCATCACACGACACAAACATAACACTACACTATACTTTCATCCATCAGATTCATCTAAACACAAAAAATAGACATACGACGGAACTCTCACGTTCCAGGAAGGAAATGGATCAGTTTGCATGGCGGAAGAACCCTCTCTCCAACAGGATGCTCGTACATTATCAGGGGATTTCCCGGCCAATAATGCCATACGACAGTTACATATTAATATCAAAAGTCAGATAGGTATGAAGTACACTTCTTTGATTGTATATGCAAATGATTAGGATTTAAGAGCAACCGCGTAAGAACGTCGTCTGCAATGTATACGCGAGGAAAAATTATATAGCAGGTTTCTCATTTACAAATTATGTTTTGCAATTTTCTTTTGAAAGGATCGTTTCATATCTACTAAAATAATTAGAAATTCCTACACTGAAGCGCCAAAGAAACGTACACACATGGTAATCAAATACTGAGATATGTAATCAGGCAGAATACGGCGTTGCGATCGGCAACGCCTATATAAGACAAGACGTGTCTGTCGCAGTTGTTAGATCGGCTACTGCTGCTACAATGGCAGGTTTTCAAGATTTAAGTAAATTTGAACGTGGTGTTATAGTCAGCGGATGGGACAGAGCTTCTGCGAGGTAGCGATGAAGTGCTGATTTTCCCATACGACCATTTCACGACTGTACCGTGAATATCAGGAATCCGGTAAAACATCAAATCTCCGACATCGTAGTGACCGGAAAAAGACCCTGCGAAAGAACAGGACCAACGACGACGGAAGAGAATCTTAAGAGAATCATTCAGCGTGAAAGAAGCACAACCCTTCCGCAAATTCCTGCGGATTTCAATGCTGGGCCATCAACAAGAGTCAGCGTGCGAACCACTCAACGAAACATCATCGATATGGGCTTTCTGAGCCGAAGTCCCATTGTTGTTGCAGAAACAACGAAACAAATGTGCTTTCTCTGTGCGATAGCAATGGAGGTATTGTCGAAGACACTGCTGCCAAAGCAGATTTACTAAACACAACTTTAGCCCGCATCTCGTGGTCGTGCGGTAGCGTTCTCGCTTCCCACGCCCGGGTTCCCGGGTTCGATTCCCGGCGGGGTCAGGGATTTTCTCTGCCTCGTGATGGCTGGGTGTTGTGTGCTGTCCTTAGGTTAGTTAGGTTTAAGTAGTTCTAAGTTCTAGGGGACTGATGACCACAGATGTTAAGTCCCATAGTGCTCAGAGCCATTTGAACCATTTTTTAAACACAACTTTCCGTAATGCCTGAGGCGTACACAGTTCGTGTTCGTGCCGTTTTTTTTACTTGACATCTTGTCTTTCCGGTACTGCCGTCTCGTTTCTTATTCGATTTACTGGCGTCACTAAGTTTCTGGCCTGCCTGCCTGTGAGTGGCAGCAGCAGCGCTATCAAGAATAGCATTGTTGTACTATCTTTGGAGAGACCGCTAGTATTTCCAGGTTGTGGAGAGCAGTGAGTTGAGTCGGGATGGAGCTTCAGTGAGGCCTGGACAGACAGTACTCGCGCGACCGCTGGGGTCACCCACATACACTCTCCAACGGAAGGAGACTGGAGCGACGACGACCGTTGGTTCGGTTGTCTCATTGAGCGACGTGTATTTGGTCTTCCAATCTCTTCTGGGCCCCTTCAATTGATTATCTTGCGGGACTTCGGTCAGTTGCTTCCTTGTGCAGAGATGTCTAATGGCCAATGGACAAGTGTTCCCTCCGTATGTTTGGGTCCAAGCCAGTGTCTCTGGGTCGTCGTCCATCCAAAGGCAGTCGGGGACGGAGCAGCAGTGAGGTCCGGACAACCATGACTCGCCCAAATGTTGCCAGCACTCATGACTTCGTTGGGGCGGCCTCGGTTGGTCGTTCAGTCGGTCGTCTCATTGGACAACGTGCAGTTGGTCGCCGACCGCTTCCGGGTTCTCTGTGTGTGTCGACTTGTGATTCTTCCGAGTTGTTCCACAGTCACTGGTTTTAGTATTGTTCGAGTTGTTTGTGGAAGTGTTTCGTGGAACCGTGTGTAACTTGTGTGATTTTGACTGAGCAGCTATTTTAATGCTGTCTGCATGCTGCAGGCGAGTGAGTCAGTTGGGACGGAGCAGCAAACAAATCTCCACGGTGCGTCGCCAGGCCGGGACCGACAACGGCGTGCACACGCTGTTGGATCGTGAGGCGCTAGCTGTGAGAGCGACAAGTTCGCTGCCCACTGAACCTGGACGCTGAAGCTGAGTGATCAGTTAACCTGTTATGAGACCTAAACTACTGTGAAACCTCTTCGTTCATTTGTAGGTTGTTGCCCCCTTGGCCGTTCGGGCTAGCAGCATTATATGTTGTGCTGGAGTCAGCGAAATCTTGCAACCGTCTTCGTATGTTGTGATTAATTTTTAGTTCCACTGTTACTTATCAGTGAGGTGCACTAGCGGTATTTTCTGCCCCGTGGCCGTTATCGCTCCAGTTACCTGTCCTGGTCGTAGTTTGTAGGTAGTGTGTCTTTTCCTCGTCATGTTGCTGTCCAACAAGGCGTGTAGTTCGACAGCCTTTTAAGCTGTTTGGTTCATATTTGCTTAGTGTGGTTACTGTTTCCATGGCTGTTTTTAGACGCCAATTTCTGGAGGCATAGAGCTGTTCGTATTCTCGTCCTCGGCCGATATTCTCCATCATTGTGCCGTTTGTCGGACGGATGGGAGTTGTTGGTCGGTCCTTGGGCTATCCCTAGTTTGTGTTGCCATCCGATTACCTAACTTTAACTCTTGGCGGCCTTTTTCATCTCACCTTACGTCTGAGCTACCTTCCAAGGCGATCCTTGGAACACTTCTGTGCACCAGTTGTTCTGTTTGTTATAAAATTGTGATTTTCATTTTAGTTGAAGAATTGTGCGAGACCTTTGGCCATGTATTAATTCAGGTTTCTTTCTTTAAATTTTACATGAAGGCCTTCAGCCATGTTAAATTAAATTTTTGAGCATTGATTGTTTTACAAAAAAAATTATTCTTAGAAATTGTTCTATCTGAAATTGTTTGTAATGCAGGCCCACAGGCGCTAGGCCATTAGTTGTTCCATGTGTTACGTGTGGCCTTCAGCCAAGGATTTGCATGGACAACTTAATAAGGCTTTTACGTGTGTATATTCTTCAAAGGAAATTTTTTTTTAATAATTCAATGTTATTCATCAGACTTGTGGCCCAGGCCTTCAGCCGTTGTTTCAAAATTGTTTGTGGCCTTCAGCCGTGCAATAAGTTAATATTTCCTTAATCAGGTTCCGGCCATTCTGTTGTAAGTTCAGAAGGAAATTTCTTGGTTAGAAAAATTGTTTATTATGTTCTGTAATTATAGTTGTCCTTCAGACGTGTAGTGTAGACCTTCAACCGCTAATTGTTTCCATTGCATGTTTTTTGAAAAAAAAATTACCTTCTACTTTTAATTGTTTTGATTTCCAAGCCAGACCTTCAGCCGTTCTTGTGTTTGCTGTGGTTTTGGGGCCTTCAGCCTGGAAAGCATCTCAAGTTTTCTTTAACTATATTGTTTAGTTGTGATCTTCAAGCCAATGTGTAAATAAGTGGTTCTTAGAAAATAAAGCTGTGTGTTTGATTGTGCAACCAATAGTAACTGTTTACAGCGCCATCCACAACTTTAAACTTATCCTGTGTGCTCTCTAGTTACCTAGCAACCAGGTCTCAATGCCTTCACAAAAGAAGACGAAGTAAATATTCCAGAATACGAATCAAGAACAGCTGCCGACATGAGTAAGGTAGAAGTAAATATCTTCGGAGTAGTGAAGCAACTTAAATCACTTAATAAAAGCAAGTCTTCTGGTGCAGACTGCAAACCAATTAGGTTCCTCTCAGAGTATGCTGATGCATTAGCTCCATACTTAACAATCGTACACAACCGTTCGCTCGACGAAAGATTCGTACCCAAAGACTGGAAAGTTTCACAGGTCACACCAATATTCAAGAAAGGTAGTGGGATTAATCCACTTAATTACAGGTCCATATCATAACGTCGATATGCAACAGGATTTAAGAACACATATTGTGTTCGAACATTATGAATTACCTCGAAGAAACCGATCTATTGACACACAGTCAACATGAGTTTAGAAAACATCGTTCTTGTGAAACACGACTAGCTCTTTATTTGCATGAAATGTTTAGTGCTATTGAAGTGTTTAGTGCTAGGGATTTCAGACCGACACCGTATTTCTGGATTTCCAGAAGGCTTTTGACACCGTACCACACAAGCGGCTTGTAGTGAAATTGCGTGCTTGTGGAATGTCGACGCAGTTATGTGACTGCATTTGTGATTTCCTGTCAGAGAGGTCACAGTTCTTAGTAACAGACAGAAAGTCATCGAGTAAAGCAGAAGTGATTTCTGGCGTTCCCCAAGGACGTGTACGATACATAGACGTCTACGTTAAAATCAGACCTTCTTTAGCTAACGCCAATGTAATATTGCTGAGTTACAAAGGGACACGGATGCTCATGCTTTGTCATAGTGCTATACAGAGATATAAAAACAAGTTTGCAGTTAGTAACACTGCAATATTTAATATACACTCCTGGAAATGGAAAAAAGAACACATTGACACCGGTGTGTCAGACCCACCATACTTGCTCCGGACACTGCGAGAGGGCTGTACAAGCAATGATCACACGCACGGCACAGCGGACACACCAGGAACCACGGTGTTGGCCGTCGAATGGCGCTAGCTGCGCAGCATTTGTGCACCGCCGCCGTCAGTGTCAGCCAGTTTGCCGTGGCATACGGAGCTCCATCGCAGTCTTTAACACTGGTAGCATGCCGCGACAGCGTGGACGTGAACCGTATGTGCAGTTGACGGACTTTGAGCGAGGGCGTATAGTGGGCATGCGGGAGGCCGGGTGGACGTACCGCCGAATTGCTCAACACGTGGGGCGTGAGGTCTCCACAGTACATCGATGTTGTCGCCAGTGGTCGGCGGAAGGTGCACGTGCCCGTCGACCTGGGACCGGACCGCAGCGACGCACGGATGCACGCCAAGACCGTAGGATCGTACGCAGTGCCGTAGGGGACCGCACCACCACTTCCCAGCAAATTAGGGACACTGTTGCTCCTGGGGTATCGGCGAGGACCATTCGCAACCGTCTCCATGAAGCTGGGCTACGGTCCCGCACACCGTTAGGCCGTCTTCCGCTCACGCCCCAACATCGTGCAGCCCGCCTCCAGTGGTGTCGCGACAGGCGTGAATGGAGGGACGAATGGAGACGTGTCGTCTTCAGCGATGAGAGTCGCTTCTGCCTTGGTGCCAATGATGGTCGTATGCGTGTTTGGCGCCGTGCAGGTGAGCGCCACAATCAGGACTGCATACGACCGAGGCACACAGGGCCAACACCCGGCATCATGGTGTGGGGAGCGATCTCCTACACTGGCCGTACACCACTGGTTATCGTCGAGGGGACACTGAATAGTGCACGGTACATCCAAACCGTCATCGAACCCATCGTTCTACCATTCCTAGACCGGCAAGGGAACTTGCTGTTCCAACAGGACAATGCACGTCCGCATGTATCCCGTGCCACCCAACGTGCTCTAGAAGGTGTAAGTCAACTACCCTGGCCAGCAAGATCTCCGGATCTGTCCCCCATTGAGCATGTTTGGCACTGGATGAAGCGTCGTCTCACGCGGTCTGCACGTCCAGCACGAACGCTGGTCCAACTGAGGTGCCAGGTGGAAATGGCATGGCAAGCCGTTCCACAGGACTACATCCAGCATCTCTACGATCGTCTCCATGGGAGAATAGCAGCCTGAATTGCTGCGAAAGGTGGATATACACTGTACTAGTGCTGACATTGTGTATGCTCTGTTGCCTGTGTCTATGTGCCTGTGGTTCTGTCAGTGTGATCATGTGATGTATCTGACCCCAGGAATGTGTCAATAAAGTTTCCCCTTCCTGGGACAATGAATTCACGGTGTTCTTATTTCAATTTCCAGGAGTGTATAAATTCTAAAATAGCTGTGTGTGAGAGCTGCACACGCTTTGGACTTGATGACAGCA
The DNA here is from genome assembly GCF_021461395.2 of Schistocerca americana. Taxonomy (NCBI): domain Eukaryota; kingdom Metazoa; phylum Arthropoda; class Insecta; order Orthoptera; family Acrididae; genus Schistocerca; species Schistocerca americana. The sequence goes on along the minus strand of NC_060120.1, from coordinate 966,642,687 downwards.
TATATCTACAATGCACGGCGTCACAACTTATTTCACCACATTACGAGGGTGAGTCAAATGAAAACCTTAAATTTGTAATAACAAACAGAAATTTCGCGCCGTTATCCTGTAAGTTGGTAAGCGTGCTACAAACAGCGTGCAGACTGGCCAGTAGGTGGCAGCGTAGTGCAAATGCACACATACCTTCGCAGTATCAGTATAAAGATGGCCGCCTCACTTGCGACTTGCACCAGGGCAGAACAGCGTTCTGTTATTCGGTTTTTGCTTAGTGAAGGTGTGAAACATATTGAAATTCATCGACGAATGAAGGTTCAGTACGGTGATGCATGTTTGTCACGGCAGCAAGTCTACGAATGGAGTAGGAAGTTCGCAAATGGTGTGACTTCATCGGAAGATGCTCCTCGTCCAGGTCAGGCACGACGAGTTGTGACTCCACAGAACATTGCAGCAGTTGAAGCCATAGTGAAGGAAAACCGCCGAGTGACACTGAATGACATTTCAGCATGTCTACAGATTAGTCATGGGTCAGCACGCCACATTGTGCATGATGTGCTCCAGTTTCACAAAGTGTCTGCAAGATGGGTGCCACGGCAGATGACTCCTGAAATGAGAGAGCGACGTGTTGATGCTTGTGAAGAACTTCTTCGGCGCTTTGAATGAGAAGGTGATGGCTTACATGCTAGAATCGTTACTGGGGACGAAACCTGGGTTCACTTCCACCAACCAGAAACGAAGAGAGCGAGCAAGGAATGGCGCCATTCCTCATCACGAAAACCAAATAAGTTTCGAACAGAATCATCGGCGGGGAAGGTTATGCTGACTCTCTTTTGGGACGAAAAAGGCGTCATTTTGGAGCATTACATGCCTAGAGGGACCACTGTCAGTGCATAATACACAGATCTCCTAAAAATCATCTGCGGCCTGCAATCAAATCAAAGCGACGCGGATTGCCGTCAGCAGATGTCCTTTTGCAAGATTACAATGCAAGACCCCACGCTGCCCGTAAATCAACTGCTACAATGACAGACCTGCATTTTGAGTGTCTTCCTCATCCACCATACTCACCTGACCTTGTCCCAAGTGATTTCCATAAGTTTGGACGCAATGGGAGGAAAGAAATTCCGTTCTGATGAAGAGGTTCGCCACGCGGTGCATGAGTGGTTGCGCGGACTACAAAAAGAATTTTTTTCTAAAGAAATTTATGCACTTTGTAAGCGTTGGAGGACTTGCATTGAGCGTGGGGAAGATTATGTTGAAAAGTAATGCAGCTTTGTACCACTTCTGCACAATAAATAATATTTAAAAAAATATTTAAGGTTTCTATTTGACACACCCTCGTATATGATGTTCATTATGGGCAAATGCTTGAATTTTAAATAAGGGAATTGGTTATGCGCATTAAGGCCAATTTTTCAAGAACATTAAAGTTACCTATACGTTTTCTGTGTCAATGTGACAATGCTGAACGTCGTTCGTTATGTAGACGATATTTTTTCATGTTATATAATTTGCACTTGTTTTCATCTCCTTTTTTTATTTTACGTGTTCCTGCATACTGTTGGCGTAACTAACTGACATTATATCGTAGTTCATATTTTACTTGATGTACTGTACCAGTGGTATAGCTGCAATATTATACATATTAGAGTACATTCTTCACGGAGAAATTTTGTAACTGCAGTGGTATATTAGTAATTATGGTTTTCAATAACGTTGTACTCGTACACCAAATTTTATTTCTCACGCCGATATGGCTCTATGTGAGTAGCAGTGATATTTACCAACTGTAAACTGGTCCAACGCCCTCCGTAACAGTTTATACCTACAGTCTATTTTCCCCTTCGTAACTCGTCGGTATTGCCGAGACCCTCTGACACTGGAATAGCACTCCAGCTTTGTGCGTAATGGGGAAATCCTGCCTGTAACTCAGGTATAGGTGATCTATTGATTCGATGGAACTACATTTTCCTGGAGACACTGGTATCTACTTTACGTTCTGTAAGGATGGAAGGTGATCCAATGAATTAAAGTTCATGGCACTGCTGAGTCTAGGAAGAGTTGCTTGCTGGGAAGAGTTCCTAACCACTACCCCTCAGCCACGTAGATTCCTGTTTATCCATTACTTGTTGGTGTATCTCTAGCTATCAGCCGGGTACTAGGCGAAATGTATGTCGCTTCTTGTTTATTATACCACTTTGATGTACCTATTCCTTTACGTGACGTTGTGGGGCGTTATGTAAGTTGGTGTAGCGGTTAGTACATCTGTATCCCACTTCTACTCTTCCTGACTGTTGTTGTTGTGGTCTTCAGTCCTGAGACTGGTTTGATGCAGCTCTCCATGATACTCTATCCTGTGCAAGCTTCTTCATCTCTCAGTACCTACTGCAACCTACATCCTTCTGAATCTGCTTAGTGTATTCATCTCTTGGTCTCCCTCTACGATTTTTACCCTCCACGGTGCCCTCCAATGCTAAATTTGTGATCCCTTGATGCCTCAAAACATGTCCTACCAACCGATCCCTTCTTCTAGTCAAGTTGTGCCACAAACTTCTCTTCTCCCCAATCCTGTCCGATACGTCCTCATTAGTTATGTGATCTACCCACCTTATCTTCAGCATTCTTCTGTAGCACCACATTTCGAAAGCTTCTATTCTCTTCTTGTCCAAGCTAGTTATCGTCCATGTTTCACTTCCATACTTCCATACTTCACTTCCATACTTCCATACCTCCTGACTAGTCTCTTCAAATTCAACCCACTCTTCGTCATTACTAACCTGTGATAGGAGTCTGTACCTTCCCGTAACTTTTTACACTGCTGCATGATAGCAGGTTTTATGGCTTTTGAACCATGTTTTCCTGTTACGGACATTCGCACCACTGATGAGTGGTGTCGGAATTCCAGCTCGCCCCGAAATTTGCTGCGTCTGGAGATCCATTCGTGTTGTTTTCATGCTGACAACATTAGAGAGTGTGACACGCAGTTCTTCAGTGTCTTTTGCAGCTGTCTGTCTTCCTCTTATTTTTTGCCACGATTCTCCTCAATGACCGTCTGTCAACATCGCTCATCACGCACTTTCGCCCTTGTTATGAGTTAGCGGACGACGCTTTTCTTTCTTTGTATACGGTACCTCTTGAAAGAGCAAACACCGCGGCCACCTCAGTGAGAAGCACTGATCACACGAATATCAACAATATTCCAAAGACCGAATTGACTTATCTTGGACATAATGCACTCGGAAGTACACAATACACTGTTCTGACCACAACTAACACACGCAATGTATTGGGGATACTGCACATGTTCCGTTCACGATAAATAAAACAGCGCAACCTGCAGGCTTGGCTTTATGTTCAAGCATGCATTTCTTACGATGTTTCCGTAGTCTTTTTCAACCCGCGTACGTTGGTGTCAGTAAGAAATATGATTTCTGTGCTAAGTTTTATATTTCACAGATGATCCTACCTTCTGATTTGACTTAATTGTGCTTTCGACGTGACACTGCTTGTTAGAGACCCCGAGTACCTGAAAATCATCTACAGAACTGTGGTTCCAGTTAGGCAGGGTATAAGCTGTCGCCTACACGGAACGAGAATACAAGCAATATACCGTCCCTACGGTCAGTATATTCAGGCTAAATGGATTCCAAAACAGCAGTAGGCCAGCTGCATATCAGGCATGTATCATTGTTTTCCAGAGACGCTGGTCAGAGCCCACCTAATGACTGAAACGACTGGATTGAATCGCCGAAGAGAAGAGGTGGGATTACATGGCGTATTTGGCAAATGTGTACGTTTCATTGGTGTGCCTAGCCCAGCAGTAATTCGAGAATGGCGAAAAACTATCTGTGATAAATATCACGCCGGACTGAAGGAAAGGTTTGGCGACAATCAGCGGCAATTTTACTTTGTTCACCTTTCTCTGGGACTTCATCCTAATACTGACTTCGTCCATTTTCCGTAATTTTTTCGTGTTATATGTCCTGCCCTTTTCCATTCCCATTTTCGGTCTTCACCCTTTCATATTATCCTAAATTCATGTTACTGCCCTTACATCTTTTCTTCTTTTCTCCTCTTAGTTAAAGTAGAAAGTGATTTCCCTAGGATTTTGAGCAGTTCATTTTTCTTAAAATGCAAGTTTTACATCCATATGTTAGTACAGGAAAAACATAGTGTTCGAAAAAATTTTTTTTTTGAGTTGACATATTAGGTGTAAACAGGGTTGCATTTTTTGCCTGAACTTCCAATGTAGTTTGATTGGTCGAAAAATTATGTCTCCTTGGATATCAATTAAAAGTCACAAATAAACATTTGTTAACATTTTAGACTGTTTTTCTACCGTATTGGTTGTCTTTCAGTTACCCACTTCCTGTGTATATTACATTTTTTTAACGGTTTTATCTTAAAATCCAATTTGTTACCACTATCTGATAAATTTTTAATGGAGGATTGCAATTATCTTCTGCTGCCGGCTGTATTATTTCGTTGGTAAATTTCACGTTGGTAAACTTTTTCCCATTTATTCTAATCCCATTTGTTTCCAATAATTTTGGACATAGCCATCTCAAGGACTGCTGTACTTGTTTTCCAATAGAAAATTACCTCGTATTTATTGCTGTGCTGACAGAAGTCATCGAAATATGGTAGACGTTATCGACACATTCATACACTTTGTTTCCACACCTCGCTAGGCCACTGTTGTGTCACTGCGGAGTGGCAGAAAAAATCTAAAACATTTTCAACATCTATATAACCAACGGATTGTGACATTTTATACTCCTTGGTCCGATTAGTCATTCACGCGAGATCTGTATATTACCAGTTGTGCTATAACCACTGCGGAATGAGATTAAGCTGGTTGCTTTGTCCTGTCCACGCAGTTTCCGTGATGTTATCTTTCAACAAGACAACGGAACAACACATGTTACCCGTGGTGGTCTAAGCGTGGTCGATTGTTTCCCTGACCAACTTGTTCTCTAGACCTCTCACCTGGCCATAGGTTGCCGAGAGACTGGTGCGCCACCCATTAGGATAGACAAAATGTTTCACAGAGCTGAAGCATGGAATAATGTATCCGTGTATATCATAAAAACTGATGTTACTTGACAGCCAGCTGGGTTAGAGCCGTTTTTGCTGACAGATTCAGCATATATGTGCACTACATTTCACACTCTTCATGCCAACATATTTAATGTTACGTTATTGGTATGGTATGTTTAAGGGGGACTAAACAGCGAAGGTCATCAGTCCTGTTACGTTATTCTTCCTACTATAATGTAAAAGTAGAATATATAGAATTGGGTTTTGGTTAAAAAACAAGAAAACGATCTTGGAAAATCAACGGGACTCTTTACAGCAATTTATGGCATTTCACGTGTTTCATACCACCATCTGGCACACAACCCCACACTATCGATAAGATGAACTGGATGTTGCGCCGACATAGGTCTGATGTGACACTACCGTTTTCACCTGTTATGGTGCTGTGGTTTTGGGTGCATACACACATTTTATCAAACAGCATTCACTTTCACATCTTCCACCCTCACTACATGCACTTCTTAGCACCTCGTCAATCACATTCATATCACTATGATGACGTTGTGTGGAACTTTTAAAGCGGGGCGGGGGCGATCTCTATGCGTTGTATGCTGACATTTTTCTTTTTCGACGTTAGCGCAATTTTTCATTCTCATCAATCATTTGTGATCTCTTAAAAGGATTGGTTATTTCGACAGATTCTCTAATAACAGTGTAGGTGTCATAGTTAAAGACGGCGTAGTCGGACGTTTCCGTACGACCACATCAACAGTTATAATTATCTTTCAGTTTGAACTGACACAGGTGAATTAGTTATTGACCGCACCGTGTTAAGTAACGTAACAAGCGATGGCTCTGGTTTACATGGCCTAGAGCTGGACGTTCACGAATGTTTGGGAAAAGCTGATGGATTCATACACAATATGTATAGAAACAGCAAAATATTGGTCGTTTTACAAGAGAACTCGTGACCGGAAGCAAAACTTTTGGCCGGAACGTTCTGCACTGACTTTAATGGCAGTATGATACTGATATCCGGTAGCAGCTCAACGGAAAGGGCAAGTAGTGATGCAATTCTGTCGAGAATTGGATGGTAAATGAAATAAGAAAGAACTTATTGAGCACATTCACAGCGGCTGTGCTTACGTGTGTTCCGTCACGAGGTACCATCGTTACCTTGGGACCTCGCAATTCGGACGACACCACGGTACTCACACAGGGCGACGCGGTAGCATGACCAATACGGACGCAATAGTGACAAACTTACTTGTGCAAGTAAAGCGGCCCGCCATCTAAAGATCGGCGTTGGACCGAGCAGGAACAGGGAAGGAACTATGACTGACCTCTGTTAATTTGTTCTTAAAGGACGATACGAAGATCATGGACCTCTATAGCCAACATGGATGGAGCTGCGACTTGAAAGACCAACGTTTAAGTACACTAAGCGTGATCACATTACTTTTAGACATAAATACGACGAAAGAGAAGACCATAAGGAATGAAACTGGTATTGTGACTTAGTAGATTATGCTTCGGCTTACTTACAATATCCTACGGATAATGTGTTTATGTAAATATAAACGACCGAATCTCTCGGTGCAAGGAGTGGCAAGGAGTCGATCCTGAGGTGGCTGCGAGAACAAGTCTAGTATCACTTCAAGGGCTTAAGAGATACCATGGGAAACAAAGATGGATGGTGATTTGAAATCCCACTCTCTGCAACTAAAGTCCAGCGTTCCTGGCAGTGTACGGGTAACGGCAATATACATTTGCACGGTACAGTTGGCTCAAAACACGAAGAGACATGTTACCTTAGCTTACTGTGCAGGATACATCTTCCGTACACATCTGGTAAGTGCGGTAAATATTAAACTCTTCAGTACAAGAAAAAGAGAGAAACACAATTCCAGGACCACGAAATGTAGTCCTAAAACCGCTCCATCTTTGTAAGTTATAAACTTATCACCGAACTGTAAGATCCCAGAAAACAGAGCTCATATTTTTTAAGATTTTAACAAATTCCTACTCTAAGCGACGAGTCAAACTATTTTAATTTGACGTATTATAGAGAACATTGTATTATGAAATTCATGCGTAATAAGGAGTAAGAGTAATCCCCCTTTCGGATCTCCAGGAAGGGACTGCCAAAGGTGAGGTGACCATGAAGAAAAAAAACTAAATAACCAACGAAAGGATGATGTTCTACGAGACTGGACTTGGAATGGCAAAAGTTTGAAAATAATAAGGAAGCTAGAAAATCTGAAAAGGGAAATACTGACGCCGAGTCTAGATACAGAGGGGGTCAGTCAACTGAAATGGAATGATGGTTATGATTTATGATCAAATGGGTACAGGGTAATATCAACATCAGCAGCAAATAGTATAGCGGGAACAGGAATCGTTTTGATACGAAAGTAGGGCAGAGAGTGAGTTAGTGTGAACAGTTCAGTAATAGGTTTATTCTCATCAGAATCGACAGCAAACCAACACCAACAACAATACTTTAGTTATACGTGACGAAGATGCAAGCAGAAGATAAAGAAATGGAGAAAGTATGCGAGGATATTGAATGAGTAATTCAGCAGTACCAGAAGACGAAAATGTAATAGCCATGGGAGATGGGGTTAAGGGAGAATATGGGTTTGATAATAGGATTGAGATAGGAGAAAGGCCAATTGAGTTCTGTAATAAATATGAATTAACAATAGCGAATACTCTGTCCAAGAATCACAAGAGGAAGAGATATACTTGTAAAAGGCCGGGCAGTACAGGAAGAACTGTCCACCTATTATCTAAGAATGAAATGTAATTCTGACCTCCGATTGGTAGGTTCATTTTACTGTTATGTCATACATGCGTATTTTGTTCCCGTGTTTATATTTACACAGAGTGCCATTATTCTTCCGTCTCATTTTTTAGTTTATTACTGATTACACAGTTGATTTTTGTTAACCACGTACTGCCACAGTATATAACTGATCTCTCATACTTTATACCGCCCCATTATTATATACGTTTTATGTTACGTAACGTCATGTAGTTATTGCTATTTTTGCACAGATGCCTGAAGATGGCGTAGTGAAACGCCAAAAGTGATCTCATGAATACGTTGTATTCAAATTACAGAGGCTGCAAGTGGTTTTAATTTTACATTGAGCGTTTGTGATTGCTCCTTATCTCATCCACCAATGCTGAAACAATAATGGATACATGGTTACCGTTTAGTCGGGCGGTACGCAGGATGATTATGTGAAACCGCTCATCATCAGGACCGAAGAAGCAAGGCAGTTGATCACATACAGACCCTGGACGCCCAGTAGAAGGACCGAGAGTACTCAGACCCAAGGCACCAGCTAGTGGGGTGTAACACAGGAGACTTGTACGGATTTTTATGCCTCTGGAGAAAGTGAGACTATCGAAAATTACTAAAGCACCATGTGTGACCGAATTGTATTATTAACTGCTTGTCAGACGTGGCATACAAAGTCAACAGATATGACCCCTCATCAATCAGAAATAATTGCCGTAGTACAGTCCAACATATCGAAAGCAGATGTATGAACATAACTAGAACGCAAAAATCCTCCAACGGTGCCATACTGACGACCACTGACAAGACTTTGATCCTGGCTGCTGTTGTCGTCTTCGGCGGGAATTTCAGAAACAATGAGTCCCTGTTTCTCCAGAGAAACGAAAATATAACATCCTGTGAATATAAGATCAGTGAGTCATAGTTGGAATGTGTAAACTCGTACACATACGAGGGGGTAATACTTAGTAGAGACACAGGCTCAGTCTTGGGTAAAGCAAGTAGAGACTTCGATTTACTGCTATAGCATTTGGGGAATACAATCCGTCTACTAAGGAGATTGCTTACAAATCATTTGGGCGACCCATTCTAGAATACTGTTCGAGTGTGTGGGACCCCCACAAAATAGGACCAACAGGTGATGTTGAACGTTTAGAGAGAAGGGCAGGACGAATGGACTCAGATTTGTTTGAGTCGTGAGAGACTGTCACAGAGACGATGCAAACTGAAGTAGCAGGCTGTTGAAGATAGAAACAATCCCGACAAAGTAAACTAACAAAAATTCAAGAACCACCTTTTAATGTCTACAGGGGTATACTATAAACCCCTCTATTTCTGTCCCATAGAGATCGTGAGGACGAGATTAGATTAATTACAGCACACAAAGAGGAAATGTTGTGTATTCTGGAATATTCTATGTTGTATAAATAGCAACATTCTTAATTGTAGCTGTAAGTTGGCATCATTAATAAACGCGCTTTGAGTGCTACATATTGTACTTCATTGACGATCTTGCCTTCGGACTTGGACCTGCTTGTGATTTCCGCGTGACAAAATACAGAGTGAACCAGAACTCCACAGACAACTTTCACAGTCGGTAGTACGAACGAAAACAAGAAACAAATGTTCAGTAAAGCTGGGCTCTAAATTAGATAACTAAATTCTACGAGAATTAGGTCATATTCGCTACTGTGAAACACAACTCTTCTACTGAACAAATGTTTATAGCCGTTTAATTATCTCATTTTATAGACCACGTTTACTAGACTTTTTTTCTTGTTTTTATCCATATAACGACTTCCGGAAGATTGACGATTGAGTTCTGGTTCACGCTGTATTTGTGAACAGGTGTCTCGCCCTTGCATTGTTATTGTGAAACATGTTTCAAATGCCCCTTTCTCAAATGGTTCAAATGGCTCTGAGCACTATGGGACTCAACTGCTGAGGTCATTAGTCCCCTAGAACTTAGAACTAGTTAAACCTAACTAACCTAAGGACATCACAAACATCCATGCCCGAGGCAGGATTCGAACCTGCGACCGTAGCGGTCCTGCGGTTCCAGACTGCAGCGCCTTTAACCGCATGGCCACTTCGGCCGGCAATGCCCCTTTCTGCTACATTTTATACTTATTCATTCCTTTTTAAAGTGTTCAATTTTCCTTTTTATTTAACCACTACAAGATTCTTGCAAGCAATATTACTACTAAAACATCATAGCTTAATTACTAACTACTTATTATTATTATCATCATCATTATAATTACTGTGCTAAAACACAACTTTGTTGTTGGCCATAATATCTAACTCATTCTAAAAAAACAGAAGTTGGAAACACAAGGGTGCAGATGCACTGCTTTGATTTGCATTTTGTTATTGTTTCTTTAGATCGTTTCCAATGCTAGTATGAAAGTTATGCCACATTTCCAGAATTATTGTCTTCCAACTGTCTCTAGCAAAAAAACTTAAGAATAACAGTGAAACTTAAAGAAACAACAGTTAATAGAAACGACTTGAAAATTAAAACGAACGTTGTCAGTATCATTTGTGATGGATAACAGAGCCAACTTTTATATTCTAATGTGGCATTTTCAGCTTCAAGTAATATTTCGTAGATTTTTGTTAATATTTTGTAGACATCAAAGTTTGCAAAAATGCTCATTAGATAACCTTTTGACTCATCGCCTATTCTAATAAATGTATCGTATTACTCAGCTCGTTTGAAGCTAGACATACTCTAGTGAAACATAAAAAACGATAATTTCCGAAACATAGTCCCAAAGGAATTATGAGTACCACGTCTATGAACATATTTACATGGCCAACTCTTTCAGTATCCCGTGTAACCTCCTACAGTAACAGTAGACTAGTACAGTCATGAGAAGCGGCAAGGCTATGGATACTATCTTGAGAGATAATTTCGTAAGATAAAAATATCATACCGTTTCCTATATGCATTTTGAAGTCTTTTAAGCTTGTGTCCTTCACACTCTCATGTTTATTTTTTGCACCCTCTCATCTAGACGGTGCTGGTCTGTTTGGCGGAGCAGCTTTACAACCATGTAGCGTAATGCTTTGGTGTGATGAATGTTATGTGATCATTGTTGCAGTTTTCTTACATATCTTCCATTGCTTCCAGCCATGGGCTGATATTTGATATCAGGGAAGAGGTGAGAGGATGAGATCTTTTTGACAACGAAAATTCTAGCTGCAGAGAGTCAGTTACAAAGTTAAATAAACTAGACGTTCCTTTCTACGTAGTTTCTGAAAGGAAAGGTCGTTCATTACATTGCTTTTGTTAACTTTTACTTTTTAAGTACTCGTACTTACAGGGAACTTATACTTAGAAGTAAATGTCTTACTGTTAAACGAAGTGTGAGCGCTTCTGCACAGTACGAAATTAAAAAGAAGAGAAAATGTAAATACAGCGTCCAAAGGAATTTTGCAGTATGTAATTCCATATTTAAGGGGCTCCGGGACGCCCTATACTTGCAATGTTAAAATAACGCTTATAAATTACATCTTTCCTCACAAAGTATTTGAGATAGGAAGTTGAACTTTTTACAGATTATTTATTGGAATATGGGCTACAACTTAAAACAGGGATTTTACAAAATTTTAGTTCAGTTATTAAAGATGATCTTTTTTCAATTGTAATGAAAATTCACAACATTTTTTTACAATTTTTTATTTATATATTCAAAAATATACAGTTTTTTGGAAAAAGGCTGTGTTAAATTATGCAGAAGGTACTGTGTAACATTTACTGAAAGTTTGAAACAAATATGTTTGGAAGATCCTTAGAAAACATGTACACTCCTGGAAATTGAAATAAGAACACCGTGAATTCATTGTCCCAGGAAGGGGAAACTTTATTGACACATTCCTGGGGTCAGATACATCACATGATCACACTGACAGAACCACAGGCACATAGACACAGGCAACAGAGCATGCACAATGTCGGCACTAGTACAGTGTATATCCACCTTTCGCAGCAATGCAGGCTGCTATTCTCCCATGGAGACGATCGTAGAGTTGCTGGATGTAGTCCTGTGGAACGGCTTGCCATGCCATTTCCACCTGGCGCCTCAGTTGGACCAGCGTTCGTGCTGGACGTGCAGACTGCGTGAGACGACACTTCATCCAGTGCCAAACATGCTCAATGGGGGACAGATCCGGAGATCTTGCTGGCCAGGGTAGTTGACTTACACCTTCTAGAGCACGTTGGGTGGCACGGGATACATGCGGACGTGCATTGTCCTGTTGGAACAGCAAGTTCCCTTGCCGGTCTAGGAATGGTAGAACGATGGGTTCGATGACGGTTTCGATGTACCGTGCACTATTCAGTGTCCCCTCGACGATCACCAGTGGTGTACGGCCAGTGTAGGAGATCGCTCCCCACACCATGATGCCGGGTGTTGGCCCTGTGTGCCTCGGTCGTATGCAGTCCTGATTGTGGCGCTCACCTGCACGGCGCCAAACACGCATACGACCATCATTGGCACCAAGGCAGAAGCGACTCTCATCGCTGAAGACGACACGTCTCCATTCGTCCCTCCATTCACGCCTGTCGCGACACCACTGGAGGCGGGCTGCACGATGTTGGGGCGTGAGCGGAAGACGGCCTAACGGTGTGCGGGACCGTAGCCCAGCTTCATGGAGACGGTTGCGAATGGTCCTCGCCGATACCCCAGGAGCAACAGTGTCCCTAATTTGCTGGGAAGTGGCGGCACTGCGTAGGATCCTACGGTCTTGGCGTGCATCCGTACGTCGCTGCGGTCCGGTCCCAGGTCGACGGGCACGTGCACCTTCCGCCGACCACTGGCGACAACATCGATGTACTGTGGAGACCTCACGCCCCACGTGTTGAGCAATTCGGCGGTACGTCCACCCGGCCTCCCGCATGCCCACTATACGCCCTCGCTCAAAGTCCGTCAACTGCACATACGGTTCACGTCCACGCTGTCGCGGCATGCTACCAGTGTTAAAGACTGCGATGGAGCTCCGTATGCCACGGCAAACTGGCTGACACTGACGGCGGCGGTGCACAAATGCTGCGCAGCTAGCGCCATTCGACGGCCAACACCGCGGTTCCTGGTGTGTCCGCTGTGCCGTGCGTGTGATCATTGCTTGTACAGCCCTCTCGCAGTGTCCGGAGCAAGTATGGTGGGTCTGACACACCGGTGTCAATGTGTTCTTTTTTCCATTTCCAGGAGTGTAATTAGTATGAGAAAATAAAAGTTTTGTGAACCGAGCGACAAAGATTTGATTAACTTTTTAGTGCATTCCAGGTCCATAGGATGGATTATCTTCATCCTCTGCAAACTCCTCCTCCAGCTTCCTCTTGTTCCTCCTCGTGTTTACTCTTGCTTGTTCTTCTAGACTCTTTACAGCCCTGTCTCATTATTATACTTCAACAAAACAGAGACTCAAGAAACAGAATTAATTACGAATATTTTCGAGATAACGACAGAGTAAATAAACATGAAACAATCGACAATCACACCAGCGATATATATTGAACCATCACAGGTTAGCCACAACACATACTTTATCTCACATCACTAAAATGTACCTGATGAACACGGACGTTAATAATAACACCATTTGACAGCAGTTTAACAGCGCCACAGTGGGTCACGCCCATGTAGAACACATTTCAAAAAAATTTAAAAATAATTGTAGTCTTCGGAATTGAATAAATTATATATCTATTAAAAGGTAATAGTCTGCAGATTCAGAAAACGCAATAAAGTAGAAATTGAACTTTTCATGATTTTGAGCCTCTCCGGAGCCCCTTAAGTTGATCTACGTGCAGCGTATCAGTGAACTACCTTCGTTATGTAGCTACAATCAGTACTGTCCTGCACGTCAATAGGATTACTGGCACAAAACTACGTAAGCACAAACATCACAGTGTTACGATATTCAGTGTGATTTTACCATCTCGAACTAAGGACGTTGCTTAGTACTGAGAGCGAAAAGTAGTAGTTTCATAGTGTTTCTCAAAATTTGAGATAAGGACTTACGTTGGACGCTGAAGCAAGAAGGCAGAGAAGGTATATTACTGACACCACAACCTCGGTTACAGGCAACAAACACGAATGTTCTTAAGTGAAACATTATTCGACAGAATGGCCATCCAGGACGCCTTTGGGAATCTATGAATCGCACTAGATGGCTTTAAAACGATTAGGAGTATCAATGCTATCCAGTGCAACCAGGGTGCACATGAAACACATTTACTTCTATTCTCCGCAAGTCACCTTGTTGCATGTTGCAAGTGTTTCCTCTTCTTCGAGGGCTTGGCCAGGTTCTCAGTCATACTTGGGTACTAATGGATGTTTATAGCTCGTACTTTTCCAAAAAATCGCAGGAGTTGGGTCATGAGTAGCCCAAAAAAGATTAACATGACCTTTCTAATCGATGGTTGTGTTTTTATTCCTTATAGACTGGCGATTGATTGTGTATCCCCTGGGTGCTTTGACGCTTGGACTCTGCCTAAAAATAATACATACAAGTGCTACCACAGGTTAAAATTCTGTCCAAACTACATAACATTTGCTGGTGAAAAGAAACAAGGTGAAATCTCTGCTCTTTGTAATGAATTCCAAGCTCACCAACCCACCTTGCACAAGTCACAACCCACCTTGCACTTAGTTACCTAAGTTCGTTTCGAGTGATGGAATTTTCTATTAATTTCTTGCAGCTGTATGTCTTTGACCTTCCGGAATAAGTGCATCATTACGAGTCTGCAACTCCCGGAGCAGTGCTCGTATGTTACACTTTTATGGCCATTTTCACATTTCTCTGCGCACACATATAAACTGGCACCGTTCGAACCATTAATGTCGTATGGCTTGTTCACCCGAAAGAATAATTTGATTATCCTTCACATTCCCAAACTGAAAAACGGATAAAAGAACACTGTCAATGCTGGTGGACGCTGTATTTCAGCTTTTGTGTTATGTAAATTGGCCCAGTTAATCTGACATTAATAAATCGTAGCTCCTTCAAAATAACGAAAAGGGAATTCATTAGCTTCGAAATTGAACACTATTCACAATTAATTCAGTTTATTGTGTTAATGTGGGAATTAAATCATCTGACAGATATTGGCAATCTAGAACTATTAGCTTGGCAAGTCAGGTAAAAGAACTGGGATCTGATTCTAATAATTGGGTCTCAGTACAAAACAATAACGTTCGCGAACTCGTATCGTGATTGCTGAAATGTTAGTAGTGAAAGGTAGGCAGCGCTATAGGAGGGTGTACATTTGCATCTGTGGCTGAAGTTGAAAGCATATTGATCGTAAAAATCTTCAAGCAAGTGTCTTCAGACTGAAGCTTGAATATTACCAAAACTCAGCAGAAATTATTTTACTGTCCCTACAGTCCATCTCGCTGTCGCGGCCAGATCTCACCATATAATCTATAGGTGGAGGATGCAAAATCAGTCACTTGTGCGGCACGAAAAACTTGCGTCAGCGGCTAAGTTGAACTCAGCCCGAAAAGGTCCCCTGCTCATCTGGTCGAAGAGGCAGACTAGGGTTTTCACGTGTTCATTATTTACGTAATTTTGTTCTCTGAGCTATGGATATTCCAAGTGCCACCCAGTAATAAGACACCTTAAGCAGGTCAGCTACCTGACTTTTATGTCAGGCCGTTAACCAGTAAAACATTCTCTAACATCTGGTCCTGAAAATCAATGCCCTGCTCTCTCTCTCTCTCTCTCTCTCTCTCTCTGTAATGAGTTTGGTGCACGACAGCACAGCAGTGTATGGTTAATGAGATGGGTCCTCGACAACACAGCGTGTTTCTCTTTCTAATTTATTTACGTTAGCCGGTCATGGCGGTTCTTACTTTGTGTTAAACGTTTAGTTTTTGCAGTGCCTCGGCTCGTCGGCAACCTACGCCCTCGAAGGTGGCCTGCCAACAGGTTCTCACTTGACGTTTCAATCTTATCTCCAGGCATTGTAGTTCGAAGTGTTTCTACGTCCTTCTCGGCCTCTCAAAAACGGCGTTTGTCCTCTTTCCACCTTCAATTGTAAAACAGACTATGATGGTGGCCCTATTCTCTGGGTGTATATACCAGGTACTTTTGAAAGTCCAGCATACTGCGCATGCGCGACCTTTAAGGTGGTGTGATCAAGTTGAAATTCATGTCAATAGCGAGCAAGACTTTAGGTGTAACGGTCGTATACGTGTTTGCTGGTTCGCGTGGTTGTGTCCTGCGTAATTCAGTCTTAAAATGGAAGCTGGGACTAAGTCAGGTTTGATTACACGTAGTGGCCAAGAGTTCTTACATCAAAGTTGAATGGAAGGAACCGAACGGAAATTTACAATGCTTTGAGAGAGGTAGGTGGCAGTAGTGTAGTGGATCGTAGCAGTTACACGACGAGCTGCTCGTTTCCGTGACGATCGGGTAAGCACTCAGGACAAGCCAAGAAGTGGGAGGCCATCAACTGCAACAGACGACACTTCTCAGGTTAGTGTCAATAACATTTTCAGAGAGGGTCAACCAAACACACATGAGGAAATTGCATATGAGGCCGGAATGTCTATAACGTACGCCTACAGGGTCGTAAATGAAAAGTTGCTGCCAGATGGATTCTATATGATCTGAGTAAAAAGCTTAAAGTAGGTCACGAAAGAATCGCGGAAGAAATCCTTAAAATTTGCCGGAAATATGAACAGTTTCCGAAAAGACCGTTGCACCTGACGAAACCTGGATTTTGAGCCACAACTCAAATCTCAGTTGTAACAATGGAAAGATTGAAGAAGCTACCAGTGAGGTGATTCGAATAATCAGAGAGCACAACAGTGAATGTGCCGTATCCCGAATATAGAAGTTTCCAAAACGTTGGGAAGACGTCACAAGCAAGAATGGAGATTATATTGAGGGCCCTTGAAGGTATGTTGTAAAATAAATTATTGTTAAAATAAACTATTCTCCTCAATTCTGTTTTACAGTTTACAGAAATTTTGAAATGAGCGATATTGCGACGTCAATGACCGGCGCCCAGCAAAGTTTCTTCAAAGAAAGACCAGATGATCAAGTGGTGTTGATATCAGCGGCTGTCGGCTAACGCTTTCCCGGGCGGGTGAGGCCATACTTGTCGGCCTACAGGACCTGGAGCTTGCTCGTTCGCCTGTGGCTCAAGAGTGAACCCTTATGTAGGTGATCCACGCAAATCCGTGTAAAAGTGTAAACTACGTTCATTACCTACCGGTAATCATTGATACTGACACACATTTCATTACTCACTGTTTGTTAATTATTCCGATATCTTATATTAGTTAAGGTATAGTTTAAGGAAAAGATAGTTGCATAACTAATTCAAAATCAACTTCTTAGGGCGGACATGACCTTGTAACTAAGGTCTGATACGTTATGTCCACGTAAATATTAATGGAACAAATGATTAAGACTGCTTGCAAAGTTGCCAGATAACTGTTATAAAAGTTTCATTTCCCGGCACTGACGTTGCCTTCAATGTGTAGTTACTGAATGGCTCTTTGTGTTTGATTGAAGCGAGGAAAACGAACATAAAATTGCATGTAGAGATGGTCATCTCATGTTTGTTCTTTTTTTTTTTTTTTTAGTATTCATTATAATGCTGTTTTGGTTTTCAGTCAGGAGACTAGTTTGATGCAAGCTAGCCTACCTGTGCAAGCATGTTCATCTCGAAATAACGATTGCAGCCTATCTCCATTTGGAGTTGTTTTTCACATTCATGCCTAGGTCATCCTGTACAATTTTTAACCACTGCAATTCCCACCATTACCAAATTCACCATTACTTGAAGTTCCAAGATAAGTCTTATCAACAGATCTCTTCTTTCAGCTAAGCTGTGGACAAAAATTTCTTTGACACCGTTTCAGTCAGGTACCTCCTATTTAATTATTAGACCTACTCATTTAAACTCCAGCATTCTTCTACACTGCCACATTTCACAAGCTTGTATATTTTTCTTGTCTTAACCACTTATCGTCCTTTTTCCGCTTCTGTGCAAAGCTATACCCCCTGCAAATATCTGTACAAGATATTTCCTAACTCTTAAACTTACGTTAGGTGTTTAAAACTCCAGTTTTTCATACATGTTCTCCTTGCTGTAGCCAGTCTTCATTTTATATCCTGTTTGCTTAAGGCATCGTCAGTTATTTTGCTACTCAAATAGCGAAACTCAGCTACTATTCGTAATGTCTCATTTCCAAACATAACCCTTTCAGCATCCCGAGATGGTCCGCTTCTTTCACTTTTGTCGATGCTCATTTTATAATGTCTTTTAAAGACGCCATCCTTTCCATTCAGCTGCTCTTCGAGTCATTTGCTTTCTCTGACAGAATGACAATGTCATCCGCATACCTCAAAGCATTTTTCTTCTAGCTGAACTTTGATCACTCCTCCAAACTTTACTTTGATTCCCTTTATGCTTGCTCAACGTACCGATATACTAACATCGAGGATATGCTACAGCTCTTTCTTACTCCATTCACAACTGTTGCTTCCGTTTCATGTCCTTCGACTGTTATAGCTACTATCTGGTTTCTATATAGGTCGTAAATAACCTTACACTCCCTCAGTTTTCCCCCATTTATCTTCAGAACTTGAAAGAGTGTAGGCCGGTCTTTATTAACGAAAGATTTCCTTAAATATAAAAACGCTATTAATGTAGGTTTGTCTTAGTTGAGTCTACCTTCTAAGGTAAGACGTAAAGTCGACATTGCCTTTTGAGTTCCTGCGTTTCTGTGGAACTGATCTTCGTTGAGGTCGGCTTCTACCAGAATTTTTACTCACCTCTAAATAATTTATGTCAGTATTTAGCAATCGTCTCTTAAACTGATGGATCTGTAGTATTCATAAATGTTAGCCCTTGTCTAATTTGGAACTGGAGTTATTGCATTCTTCTAGAAGTTTTGAGATTTTTCATCCAACTCTCATATATTGCACATCAGATGGAATAGTTTTGTCATGGCCAGCTCTCCCAATGATATCAATAAATCGGTGGAATAAATCGGTCTACTCCAGATGCATTGTTTCTACACAGTGCTTTGTCAAATTCTTCTCGCAGTATCGTATTTCCCATTTCACCTTCACCGCTTTCTCTTCTGTTTCTTAGTACTGTTCTCAAGTTCTTTTTAGTTATTCACTGTATATTCCTTCCACATTTCAGCTTTCACATCTTTGCTGAGTGCTGGTCCACTGTCTGAAATGTTGATATTCATACAACTGTTTCTGGTTTCTCCAAAGTCTCGCGATTTTCCTAGAGGTAGCATCTGTCATTCCCGTAGCCATGCATGTCTCAACAGCCTTTCATTCTGACCATCCTTGCTTAGGCATTTGGTACTTACTGTCACTCTCACTTTTTAGACACCTGTATTTCCTATTGCCTTGTTTATTCGATGTATTTCAATATTTTCGTGTTTCCTCTGAAACTCTAAACAATCTGATTATTTCAATTTTTCCAGTCCTCTCCCGTTAAATTTCTACCTGTTTGCCATTTGTTCATCTTTAATCTATAGATCTTAGCCAATAATTACGGTCAAGTCCTTATTAATCCGTGGAAATGTTTTACAGTTTAAAACCTGATTTCGAAATCTTGTTGTACATATTGATAAATAACTGTTGTCTGTTTTATCATTTCCAGACTGTCTTAAGTCTCTAATATGTGTACGTGGTCTACTGTCTCAAGAAGATAGCATACCAGGAAAGAGTTTTCTCATCATGTATTTAGCCCATACTCTGCTTGGGTCCTTATATGATGTAGCTGAGCACTCTTATATCAGTTTTATAAGTGTCAGAACAATGTTGCTTATTACAAACGTGATATTTTGATCCGGGTTTAGGTATTTTGTGGCTCTTCGTTCAAGAAAATTTTGTGGAATCGTTATTCGTTGTTTATGAAGCAAGTGTCACGGATACGCATTAAAAATTACTTTGATACTTGGCGATCAAATTTATCATAACATTTTGTAATTAACGTGTTCAAATAAATATTGAGTGCTAGTACTGATGACTGGAAAAGAGTTACAAGATATGTTAGCCTCAAGGGAGTTATGGCTTCGATATAACTCCTTAGAAACGTAGATGAACCTAAAATGCCGAAAAGACTTCTTCCTAATTTCAAAGTAAAGTTTTTGTCACTTCTTCTCAAAATTAAATATTTCTTTCGTTGCATTATTGTATGTGATAAAAATAATAATACGCTGTAGTAAATTTATTGTACAAGAAACCCGAACGCAGGAGCGAACTGGTTATGCTCCTGGGGTCTCATTCCTGGAGAATGGAGTCAGGCCATCCAAATTTAACTTCACAACAGTTTCCATTAATTGCTTAAGGCATGTTTTGGAATGATGCGTTTGAAAATGCTCAGCCGATTGCTTCAACATCACGATATTGTGCTCCGTGTTCAACGACCTAATCATCTCCATTCTGCGGGACACGAAACACCTTTGGCTATAGCTTCTCTCATATCGATGGAAAGCCAGTCCCACGGAATCTTATGGGTTTACATACATTTAACAATATACAGACATTCGTCTGCGTACAATCTTTATTGGCTATGTGAACATGTTACTGGCTAGGGGTAAAACTTATGAAACTATGTGAACAGACGTAAGTAAGATTGCTGTCAGAGGTTGATTATGAAAATTACTTCATCATTCTGTCGGTAAGTGTGTGGAATGGTTGAAAAAAGGTTCAAGAGGGGGGGAGGGGTGGGGTAGCATCTAAATTCCGAAGTAAAGAACTAAAGAACTGATACCTGCTTCAATTACGACGTCTTCTCGTAGCATAGAAAAGTTGCAACGCGTAGAAAGTTTTGCCGACGTCTTATAAGAACAATACTAATATCTTACTTAGTTATTTTAAGGGACTGTTTATAGAGCCGCGACTTAGGTTTCCGTTCAATTTTATTTATAGTTGTTTCGAAAGAAAGAAGTGTTCAGAGAAGCTGCCTTACCCCCCAAGCATAACTGTTGACCTTTGGGACGTGCTCTCCAAACCGCCGTATATTTCAGCAGGTAGACGAAATATGCGAGGCTATAAACGGAAAAATCCTGCTACTACTTCTCGGCCCGATGTCTGCTGCTTTACGTTGCATATACGTCATGGTGCCACATGTTTTATACGGATCCGATAATACAAGAAATTCCCTTTTTCCTTTTCTCTATCGCCTTGATTTACGAAAACAGCAAGGTAGGTTTTTGTTACTCGCCACGCTTAGACTTTGTAAACAAGTGTAAACAATTGAAAACAATAGTACGAGATTAAGACATCTAAAACGTTTACTTTAATAAATAAATAAGTTCCGAGAAATTTCTGTTTCGTTTGTTATGATTTCCAGAATTTTAATACAGCGCTCTCTCTGCAACTGCATCGTGTAATAACGTCTTTGACGTAAATCTTTTGTAGAATCCTGGAAAATATTCTAAGCTTATACGCAATAGGGTATTTTTGAAAGAAAAACCTCATCCATGCCATGCGGCATGGATTCCGAAAGCATCGGCTACGCGAAGTCCGATTCGCACATGACATGCAAGGCATAGGTCGAGACATCCGAAATCAGATACTGGATTGTAAAGCGTACCCAGGAGCAGACAGACTCAGATCACAATAGTGATGAAGAGTAGGCTGAAGTTTAAGACATTAGTCAGGAAGAATCAATACGCAAAGAAATGGGATACGGAAGTACTAAGGAATGACGCGATACGGTTGAAGTTTTATAAGACTGTAGATACAGCAATAAGGAATAGCTCAGTAGGCAGTACATTTGAAGACGAATGTATATCTCTAAAAAGAGCCACCCTAGATGTTGGAAAGAAAAACATAGGTACAAAGAAGGTAACTACGAAGCACCATGGGTAACAGACGAAATACTTCAATGGATCGATGACAGAAGGAAGAACAAAAATGTTCCGGGAAACTCAGGAATACAGAAATACAAGTCGCTGAGAAATGAAATAAATAGGAAGTTCAGGGAAGCTAACTCGAAATAGCTGCACGAAAAATGTGAAGACATCGAAAAAGACATGATTGTCGGAAGGACAGACTCAGCGTACAGGAAAGTCAAAACAACCTTCGGTGACATTAAAAGCAATGGTGATCACATTAAGTGTGCAATGAGAATTCCTCTGTTAAATGCAGAGGAGAGAACGGATAGGTGGAAACAATACATTGAAAGCCTCTATGAGGGGGAAGATTTGTCTGATGTGATAGAAGAAGAAACAGGAGTCGATTTAGGACATACAGGGGATCCAGTATTAGAATCAGAATTTAAAAGAGCTTTGGAGGGCTTAAGATCAAATAAGGCAGAAGAGATCGATAAGATTGTGTAGAATGTATGAGTGGCGACATACCATCTGACTTTCGGAAAAGCATCACACACACAATTCCGAAGAGAGCAAGAGCTGATAAGTGCAACACAATCAACTTAGCAGCTCATGCATCCAAGTTGCTTACAAGAATAATATAAGAAGAATGGAAAATAAACTTGAGGATAAGTTAAATGACAATCAGTTTGGCTTCATGAAAAGTAAAGGCGCGAGAGAGGCAATTCTGACGTTGTGGTTAATAATGGAAGCAAGACTAAAGAACAATCAAGACACGTTCATAGGATTTGTCGACCTGGGAAAAGCGTTCGACAATGCAGGATTGTGCAAAATGTTCGAAATTCTGAGAAAAACAGGGGTAAGCTATTGGGAGAGATGGGTAATATACAATATGTACAAGAGCAAAGAGAGAACAATAAGAGTGGACGACCAAGAGCGAAGTGCTCGGATTAAAAAGGGTGTAAGACAGGGATGTAGTCTTTCGCCTCAACTGTTCAATCTGTTCACTGAAGAAGCAATGATGGAAATAAAAGAAAGGTTTGGAAGTGGAATTAAAATTCAAGGTAAAAGTACATCAATAATACGATTCGCTGATGACATTGCTACAATGAGTGAAAGTAAAGAAAAATTACATGATATACTGAATGGAATGAACAATCTAATGAATACAGAATATGGATTGAGAGTAAATCGAAGAAAGACGAAAGTAATGAGAACTAGCAGAAATGAGAACAGCGAGAAACTTATCGTCACGATTGACGGTCACGAGGCAGATGCAGTTAAGGAATTCTGTTACCTAGGCAGTAAAATAACCAATGACGGACGAAAAGGACAGTGACGTACATAAGCATTAGTGCCGAAGTACCTGCATTAAGGAGAGATGTTTGTGGGGAGAGGAAAACACAGGCAGCTCTGTAGCGGGGAAGTTTGTGTGTGTGGGCAATGATTATGGGATGGTGGGAGGGATCTATAGAAAAAAAAAAAAAGGTTGATCTTAGGGTGGGCAATGGAAAGGAGCCGGCGCATGTGATGCTTGAGCTCATGAGCTACGATAAGAATTTTTATGTGGTTTTGACTAATACAAGAGGAGGTTTTGTACATATAATAATTTATAATTACAGTAATAACGAAGATTGAATATATATCTTGTTATCTGTCCCATACTTAATTAGCGTTTGTAGTGACATCTCAGTGACGGTATTTATGAGCCGGTCAGCTACAGAGGCGGTGTCTAGCGGGAAAAACAGTTAAAAAATCAGGTACTGAAATTCCAGAGACCAGTGAAATTGGACCAGGACCTGTACATTCTGTACAGCCATATAGGCCTATGTCCTGTGTATATAGTATAAATTAAATGTCCCTGCCACGTTTCCCGCTTTTACGTAAAACTACTGTACGGATTATGAAACTATTATTACTAACAGATTTATTCATGAGGAACGTTTGCATATATTACTTATTACCGCTGTGCCACACAAATCGTATGGCACTCATCACTTAGTGATAACCATGCGAATCTAAGGCTCGTCGGTTAAGACGTGGCACATATCTGCGAATTTTATTCGTTTGAAAAAGTCATAAGAAGCATACTTGCATTTCTGAATAAAGTATCAATCATTTATGGTCGGGCTTCGTCCAATTCAATTATTGTTGTCCTGTCAAGTTACTAAAAAGGGATCGGAGGTTGTCAATTTGCCCTTTCATTACATGTGCACAGTGTGGTTTGAGTAATTTTGACGTATATGTAAACAAAGGGTTTTAAAAGGTATAGACGAAGGAAGTAGTGGAGGACCGTTACCAGAAGGAGGTAGGTACGAGATACCGGTTTGTTGCTAAACTGATTATGTAACGAGACGTTGACACGTCACACATTACGAACGCTATACTCACTTTTATAATATTTAGTTCTGCACATATTAAACCATGGGACCTGATTCGCCAGGGGGAACAAGAAAGAGGAAATCGGTATAAACTTTGGCTTGTTTTGACTTTAGATTTCACGACTCTTTTTGTCGGTCATCCGAATGGTTGATGCGGCCCGCCACAAATTCCTCACGCGAGCCAACCCCTCTTCATCTCACAAGGTACGTCTCCCGGCTCGAACAGGAATTTGTATTTGAGCATTTGTACGCAGACCCTTTGGGCATTCATAACCACACCTGCGGCTGTGTGTGAATGTGTTGCTCTTGGTTTGTGCACAACAACACTTGAAATCTTGGAGGAGGGGCGAAGAGGTTAACAGTTACCTCGAGCAGTTACTTCAGCAGGTAGGCGACGTGTTTAGTATATTGTGTCAGAACTATCATACATATACAGCAGAAATCAGTGAAACTATTTACGTATGGAACGTTTTACACATTGTGGTATCCAAGTTAGCAAAGCGTTATTCAACAGAAGAGGTTATCAATGTTTTTGGTGGATCCTATTATTAAGAAACATATATATTCATTTAACTACTCAACAGAAGTTACACTGGATGCGATAGTGGGTGCAGAAAAAGACTTTATAGACTATAACACGATTAATAGTGTTGAAGATTGTAGTGCTGGTGGCAGTGGCGTAAACAGTACTTCTCAAAGAGAAGTTAACAGTTTTGCTATGAACCTTCAGCAAAAATGATATACACTAGTGTTAGCATTTTAAGACAATTTTCAGTAGAACGTCCTGAACGTATTTATGATGATTATTGCACACCACCATGCTCGTTATTGGAGAGATGTCCGGCTATAGAAAGCACATCGAACATCAAATTAATATTTGATTATGTGTAGAAAAAAGACGCAGTGAACATCCATTTCGACGAAACAAGGCAGTCTATCTGGAGATAAAATAACATATTCTATCCACATTTGACGTAGCAATGTGTGAAGGAAAATGTGTCAATTACTGACACCCGAAATTTTTGGGTAAGCAGGAAAGCAAGAGAGTATGGGCACAGAAAGTTAAAATGTTCTTCAGCTTTCATAGCACGTAACAAGAAAGAGTACAGAAGTACCGAGGGCACATGACTGCTTTCATGACAGCCAGAGGCATACAGTAAGACTAAGGTGCTCGCCAGTTCCGGGCCCGTTTTGTAGAAGAAGTAAACCAGACATCTGCAGGTTTCCAGATACAGCCACATCACATTTGTAACGTTGATCAAACGGGATTTAATTATAGACTAACCTCGCGTCGACACTTTCTTAACTTAGGGGATAAACAGCAGTTGCTTTGGTCCAAGATGGCATACAAGACAAGCCATAGTTATACAACACATGTTAGATTTTCAGTGGGTGGATACCTGTCAAAGGCTGTATATTTTTCGTCAAGGAAGAATTTTGGCTTGAAAGATAAAAAGGCAACTGAAGACAATTTTTCACCAAAGATACATTTGGAGGCTAGCAAAAATGGGAAAATATCAAAAGACCATTTAAAATCCTTTTTTATGAATGTTTTTTATGATAATGTCGCAAATAACCGAAATAATTTACTACTTTGTTATTCTTGGAGCGCTCACAAAGACGTAAAAGTTGGGGGTAAACACGTTGAACGTATGATCATTCCGCCAAAAACAACAAAATGCATACAGCTGTTGGACGTATATTTCTTCCGACAATATGAAATAGTTACAAGAAGGAAAAAAGGCTCTATAAGGACTCTCTGCAGTGACTTCGACACTAAATTACGAAGCAGAATTTTCATAACTAAAATGCATTCTTTTATCTATAACCAGCTGTTTGCTCCATCGTATGAGCCTATGCTTCAATATTCCTGGCAAGCGGCTGAGTACAATACTCCCACACACATTGCTGAATTCAAGAATGTAATTCAATGGTATTTGATTCTGCAGCTCAAGAATGTGATTTTGTGGAATGGTCAGATAACTGCTTTCTCCAAATTTGCCTATTGTGATTCTGCATCTTGTTTCATGTACATTTTTAATCTCCGATTGTGGACAAACTACGATTAACACGATCTAATGCTTTAACCATCCTAATCACAGTGATACGTTAGGGCTATAACTACAATTGGAACACCGAGTCCTGTCCGAGCCTAGAGACTGGGTTTGTCAGAGAAGCACGTGCACTCTGCATCTTCAATATTATCTGCTGCGTGTGTTCCAGTGTCTGTCTTCCCCAGAGATATTGCCTTCTAGATCTTCCTCTAGTGTCCTGGAGGTTATT
Organism: Schistocerca americana; assembly: GCF_021461395.2. Taxonomy (NCBI): domain Eukaryota; kingdom Metazoa; phylum Arthropoda; class Insecta; order Orthoptera; family Acrididae; genus Schistocerca; species Schistocerca americana. Next base: position 966,616,345 of record NC_060120.1, on the reverse strand, counting down.
CTCAGACGTCTTAATACCTCTATCACCTTGTCCCTTCTTCTTGCAAGTGTTTTCCACATGTTCTTTTCATCACCGATTCTGCAGAGAATCTCCTCATTCCTTATGTTATCAGCTCACGTAATCTACAACATTCTTCCGCAGAACCACGTCTCTAATCTTCGATTCTCTTCTTTCCCGGTTTTCTCAGTGTTCATGATTCAGTGCCGTACAATGCTGTGCTCCAAACGGAAAATCTCAGAAATTATTTCCTCTGATTAAGGTCCATATTTGATACCAGTGGACTTCTCTTGGTCAGGAATGCTCTCTTCTCATTTCTGCTACTTCTCATTAGTTTTATTTTTTTACTTACATTGAAGGTAGAGGATGGGAAAGAAATGGAAAGGGAAGGAATGTATTTGTCACCGGAACTTGAACGTTGGATCTCCTGCTTACTAGACTGTTATGTTGACCACTGCATCTCCCGGACATAATGTTAATCGCAGATCCGCCTATTGTTTTGGCACTCTCCCCAACCAACCCACATTCCAACCATTTACCAACATTCCGCATCCATGTCCTCCGTGCTCGCTAATGTTAGATTCCTGCTGGAAGTGGAACGTAAATTTTCATCTGTGCTGATGGTTGTCCGATGTAGCTGATATGTTGAGATCCTTCGATTTCCATTCCTTTCTCTCTCTTCTACCTTCAATTTACGTAATATGTATCAACTGCGGATTCCGCATGATGTCTGTTCTATTGAATATGTCCAAAATAATAGACACCATCCTTTCATGTAGATTTACCTATTTGTGGTGTACCCTGAACCCCTATTACGTACGCGTTGGACTGTTAATTCTGTTCAGCGACTCCTGGTACTCTTTTTCACTTTTACTGAGGATATCAATGTCTTCAGCAGATCTTACCACTGATATACTGGACTTCCATTCTGAATATTAACCCCACTCTCAAACATTTCTTTTGTTCACGTCATTGCTTCTTCTATGTATATATTGAACAGTAGGGCCAGAAGACTGCACTCTGCCCTACACCCTTTTCAATACGAGGACTTTGCTCTCGTTATCTAGTGTCATTGTTCCTTCTTGGATCTCGAACACACTGCACATTTTCCTGTAACGTACTTCTATATTTCTTAGAATTTCGAAAATTTTGCCACACTTCACACTGTCTAACGCCTTTTCTAGGTCGACAAACCCGATGTGTGTGTTTTGACTTTTCTTCAGAATTATTTGGTGGTCTAGCGGTTCTAGGCGCTCAGTCCGGAGCCGCGCGACTGCTACGGCCGCAGGTTCGAATCCTGCCTCGGGCATGGATGTGTGTGATGTCCTTAGGTTAGTTAGGTTTAAGTAGTTCTAAGTTCTAGGGGACTGATGACCATAGATGTTAAGTCCCATAGTGCTCAGAGTCAGAATTATTTTTTTTAATAACTATGGGACTTTTTCTACTGTGGTCATCAGTCCCCTAGAACTTAGAACTACTTAAACCGAACTAACCTAAGGACATCACACACATCCATGCCCGAGGCAGGATTCGAACCTGCGACCGTAGCAGTCGCGCGGTTCCCGACTGCGCGCCTAGAACCGCTAGACCACCGCGGCCGGCTTTCTTCAGAATTGCTTTCACTATCGTACGCAAGGACAGGACTGGCTCTCTGGCACCTTTACCTTTCCTGAAGCCAAAATGATCGTCGTCAAACAGACCCACAATTTACTTTTTCATTCTTAAGTATATTATTTTTGTCAGCAGCTTAGATACATGAACTGTTGAGCTGATTGTGCGATATTTTCCATCCTTACCCGCCTTATCTTCGGAATTGTGTGGGTGATGTTTTCCCGTTGTCTCAAACATTCAGCACCCCAACTTACACGGTCGTTCGGTTGCTGTTGTTGTTGTTGTTTTTGGGGGAAGGAGACCAGACAGCGAGGTCATCGGTCTCATCGGAGTAGTAAATGATGGGGAAGGAAGTCGGCCGTGCCATTTCAGAGGAACCCTCCCGGCATTTTCCTGGAGTGATTTAGGGAAATAACGGAAAACCTAAATCAGGATGGCCGGACGCGGGATTGAACCGTCGTCCTCCAGAATGCGAGTCCAGTGTCTAACCACTGCGCCACCTCCGCTCGGTTGCTACTGGCCCCAATGTTTTTAGGAATTCCGGCAGAATGTTATCTATCCCTTCTGCTTTATTGGGTCTCGGACCCTGCAGAGCTGTAACACTGGATCCCCTCTGCCATACACAGCAACTCCAATTTCTTTTTCTATCACGTCGTCAGCTATTCTTCCCTCTCATAGTGGCCTTCAGCGCACATTTTCCGCCTATCCGCTTTTTCCTACGCCTTTAACATTGGAATTCCCATTGCACTCGACCACGCTTCTTTTAATTTCAAGGAAGGTTGTTTTGACTTTACTTTGAGTCAGTCCTCCTGGCGATAACTTCCTTACAAATTCTTAACGTCCTCCCTGCAGCCATTGCGGTTTGGCTGCCCTGCTTATACTATTCATTTCATTCCTAAGTGATTTACATTGCTGTATTTCTGTCTGTCCAAGAGCATTTTCTGCTTCCGTCAATCGTCGGCCACTTGAAATATTTCTTCCTTTACCTAATACTTCCCTCCATTTACCCTCCTTGTACCTATGTTTGACTGTCCAACAACTATGATGGACGTTTTTATTGCTGTACACACCTCTTAAACTCAACTGCCTGCTCTGGTATTCTTTGCCGCACTGTCGAAATCCTTAGCGAACTTCAAACATGTCTCATCCTTCCTCGATACTTCGGTATTGCACTATCTTTCACACTTATTCCTCCGGATGACTGTCTTACACTTCAGTCTACACTTTATTAGAAAATTGTGTTCTCAGTTTCTATGTGGGTGCACTTTACGATCTATTATCTGACAAGCTCTGCGTCCGTGATGTAATCTATTTGCAATCTTTCCGCGTCTCTGGATGTTTTCAAGTATATTTCCTCCTCTTGCATTTTTGAATAGGTAATTCACTATTACCATCCGGAATTTGCAAAACTCAGTCTCTCTCCTCTCTCACTCCTGCCGCTAAACCTATATTCTACCGTACCTCTTTCTGCTATTCCTTCCCCTACAATCGCGTACTAATTCCCCATGATTATTAGACTTTCATCTTCCTTTACATACTGAATTATACCGTTTCATATACTCATATACTTTCTCTATCTCTCCATGATCGTTAAATATAAGACCGCCGACTAATAGGGTGTAACTCGAAGTTATCACACGTGCATTTAATATTTTATTAACGAGATATGCCAGATGCGGTATTAACAAATGTAATCAAAACTGTGCCACAACAGCTAAATTATCTTGGTATCGTAGAATAGATTTACATTTTTAAACTCAGTAAAGTCTGACTTTGTATTAGATAGAAACAGTTCTTAATGTACAAATAAATGCTGTAGCGCCAGTTTTACTTCTGTAATGTTACAGTGTAGCTATTTGCAATAGACATGATGTGTATCTTTACCTTCGAGAAATACTGTTTTACCAGTTTATAATGTAATTCTCCATACGTTTGTTAACAAATTGCTCCATTTGACCAGATACTCAAATAAAAATATCCCACTTCAGTAAAGTAACTTCAGGTTAAATTTTATAATTGTGATATACAATATACCGTTGTCTATTTGAGTCTAGCGTCTGCGTAATTGCTGATAATACTGCTGTATAATGCCAGTGATATTCCTTTATTATTTAGCGGTTTGGGTTTCATTTAGTTGATTCTTAATTAGGAATAACAAATTGACATTTACTACACTTATTATTATCTCACTTTTTAAGTATATGTCAAATCAACGTGCCTAGGATGGAAAGACACGTACTTTTTGCACAAATCTTAGAACGTTTGTGATGTGTTGGTAAATGTGCCAACACCTTGTAGATAGAGGAGGCCTTTATGCACGCTATCTAACGCAGACGGGCGTGACTTCTGGAACAGGATAAGTAGTGAAAGCTAATAAGAAAAGTATGCAGCTCCTCGAATACTTAACTTTTATTTATCCTTGTTGTATACATCGTTCTTCTTGTTGAGACATTTCATACGATCACTATCAAACTATGTAAGGTTAATGGCGCCTTGCTAGGTCGTAGTCATGGACTTAGCTGAAGGCTATTCTAACTGTCTCTCGGCAAATGAGAGAAAGGCTTCGTCAGTGTAGTCGCTAGCAAAGTCGTCGTACAACTGGGGCGAGTGCTCGTCCGTATCTCGAGACCTGCCTTGTGGTGGCGCTCGGTCTGCGATCACACAGTGGCGACACGCGGGTCCGACATGTACAAAATGGACCGCGGCCGATTTAAGCTACCACCTAGCAAGTGTGTTGTCTGGCGGTGACACCACAGTTTGGTATAATGCTGTGTCAATAAAATTCGAAATAAAATTCCCTATGCTTGTGTAACCCGCATTCCCTTTAAAAAAATTAAAAATAATAAATTGGAGGCAATTACCACACAGCTCTGCCACTTTTTGTCCACATAAATACAGTAAATAGGCCTTTCATAGTATTCACACACTATCTTCCCCTCTGTATACAAAACCCATTATTACTTTACAATATTTCACAGCTGCGACTCATACATCAACGTCAACATCGGAGTTTCAAAGCGCGCTTCTTTTTGTACATTACCTTCTCGTAAATTATAAGGGGCGATCAAAAAGTTTCCGATTGAGAGAGTTGATACATCAGTGTAGCTGCAACGTAGCGCGACTCCGATGTGGATATATAAGCGCCAAGGTGTAGGCAAGGGACTCATGCCTTTCCGACGTGCGTACGATGAATGCGGAAACGTCAACTACGGCGACGTTATTATCAAATGCATCGAAACAAGACCAACGTGGTGTTAATCGTTTCTCGGCTGTGAAAGACAGGTATCGGTAAAGACCCTCTGGAGAATGAATAATGTGTGTGGGACAGCAAGTCTGCCGAAAGTCGCCCCACCACAAGGGGTTGCAGCTGCTTCTTGATAACGCACATCTCCGTATTGGAAATGTCGTAAAGCGGAAGTTACGTCGACTCCCGTGGGAGACGCTTCAGCACACAGCGTCGCCTTGCGATTATCATGCCTTCTGTCCCCTAAAAAAAAAAGCCTTGAATGGCTGACGATTCCTGTTGGATGAGAATGTGCAGCCGGCTGTTAAGGCCTTCTTCACGCAGCAGGATACAGTGTTTTACCAAACAAGTATTTTAAACTTTTTGCGTCTGTGAGACGATTGCCACAATACTTACGGTGATATTGCCTCATTCGCATACCGGTTCTGGACTGTTTTGATGTACCCTATACAATACGAACTTCTAGTGTATCACCATATTCGATTTGCTTGTTCTGTCCTAGCTACTGGGAAATCTGTAGTACAACTGCTAAGATGGGGAGTGCCTTCTTTCTTTACAAACGGTATTACAATGACTGCTTTCAGTACCAGTGACCAGGTTACATTCGTATTTTGTTCTTGAAGTTCTTTCCACTAAATTCATCGAGTTGTTGCGTTAACGTTAGGCAGCAACCCTGATCCATATAACTGTTAAAGTTCTCCGTAGATGACTCTGACAGCGCCGAATAAGCATATAGTGGTAATGAACACGCATTAAATACGCAGTCACGAAATTTTCGGATGTTCTCACACGAAAATATCTTTAACGCGATCTGTGCAAATCCGAGACAAATGTCTTGACTAAGGTCAACATACAGTGCAACAAACACTCCAAGCCGGCCGAAGTGGCCGTGCGGTTAAAGGCGCTGCAGTCTGGAACCGCAAGACCGCTACGGTCGCAGGTTCGAATCCTGCCTCGGGCATGGATGTTTGTGGTGTCCTTAGGTTAGTTAGGTTTAACTAGTTCTAAGTTCTAGGGGACTAATGACCTCAGCAGTTGAGTCCCATAGTGCTCAGAGCCATTTGAACCATTTTGAACCAAACACTCCAAAAGATGGGTCTCCACGACCCATGCATATGCCAATGTGAAAACCACGACGTCGGAAATTACTAGTGAAATGGGCACATAATCGTCGGTACTGGACGTTGGCGCAGTGGCAGAGCGTTCTATGATCTGATTAATCCCGATACCTTCTTCATCGTGCCGATAGGAGGGCGTGAACCCGTTGTCTTCCAGAGGAACAGTTCTTTCTGGACAGCTGTACTGCGGAATGGAGACAAGCTGGTGGTGGTTCCATTACATTGTGGGGAACATGCACGTTGGCATACATGGGTCTAATGGGGCTCATACAACGCACCATGATGACCTCTTCATGACGATCAGTGGTATTTTTCAACTAGATAATGCACCGTGTCATAACGCCAGGAGAGTGATGGAGTGGTTCGAGGAAAGCAGTGGCGAGTTCCAAATGATGCTCTGGCCCCTGAACCCACCAGATATGAATCTGACCCAACACATCTTGGATGCTAATGAACCCGGCGTCAGATCTTATCCCCCCCCTCCCAGGAATTTACGGGAATTAGTTGACTTGTGTGTGTAGATGTGGTGCCATCTCCCTCGAGGGACCTACCAAGGCCTCATTGCTTTCATTCCACGACGTGTCGCCGCTTTTTCGAAGGAAAATGTGGACATACCGGCTATTACGTAGGTGGTCAAAACGCTCTGACTCATCAGTGTATAACACTTCAGTGCAAACACACAAAACTGGTAGCAGAGCCTAGCACCCGAAAGAACAGGCTTATTGTTTGCCCACCCACGCAGGATCACACAATCGCTTCACGCAAGTTGGCTGCATCTGCACGGCGACAGGTGGTGTAGCTTCACTAGACTTCGCAGCACAGAGAGTGATGCACCCAGCGACAGCACTTGTCGTAGGAATGGCGCCACGTCGCCTCTTCAGACGAGTTCCTGTTATGCGTGCAGCATCACGATGGACATAGCTATATGTGAAATCTGTGAAGAGACTGAATGTTACCAGGTTACATTCATCATCGTCATACGATAGTGGGTCAAAATGCCATTGGACATACGAAACAATCACCTCTGCTTGACATACCAAATAATTTGGACCGCAGCCTTATGTATCGAGAAGATAAAATAACGCCATTTGTTGCCCACACTGTCCTGACCTACCTTGATACAGACGACGGCGTGGTCAGATATTATTGAGACTGATATGTCAAGACACCACTCACCAGTCATGAAGATTGCTGTACTGTGACGCAGAGTTGAAGCGGCATGGCACAGTGTGCGTGTATCCGCCATCCAGTCTCGTTTCGCCACAATAATTTGTTTCGTTAAAGTTGAGACCCCTGTGTACTGCATTTCGATCTCTGAATACCACGGGTCCACCCATAAACATAATCATGTTTTCTCCATGCTATGCTGTACACAACATTAAGAGTTTGACATTTACCATTCATGCTAGAGTTTCTGTTTTAATGAGCAATAGCATATTGTAGAGGATTATAGGTGTAGCAGCTACGCAGGGATGGAAACAAGACAGGAAAATGTGGGGAACAGCATCAAACCAGTTGGAAGACTGCTGACTAAAAAAAAAGTGCCAAAACCGTTGTATTAGATTATAGCAGCTGTTTTCGCATATAGCTGAAAAATTGGTGTATCAAAGGTATTCTTCCAGATACCAGTGGTTTTCCAAGAAACAGTGAGTAGTTGTTTTAGTATGGAAAAAGAACATGCTACGGAGCAGCTATGACAGTTGCTATTAAAGAATTTAACCGTAGGGAAGAATCTGGGCTATCCGATTAGATAAATGGATATATCTTCAAAAATTTGCAGAACGTCGGGGAGAGAGTATTCTGGTGTAGAGAGCCTTTTATGGTGTCCTTTACGAGACACTTTACACTACAGATCGGAGATCGATCAAGGCTTTGCTGCTGAACTATCCAGTTATTTGAGGTCAATGTCGTTAACGACGAAGGTCCAATTCAGCCCGATATTTTCATGATGTGGCACTTCTGAAACAGAACTGTTGGCCGCAGTCGCCTTCACGCAAAACCAACGAATCGGACGTGCTACCCGCAGACTCATTCATGCAGCTGAGCAGCGATTAGGACAATCAACCGCCAGACAGTTCTGCCACGTAGTCATAGGCTGCCAGAAAATGCTCCATTTATCGCATGGTATCAATACCCAGCTATGGAAAGCGCCCTTGACAATTTCTTTTAAATAGAATGGGTGAGTTATTGCTTTGTAATTTTCATACTAGCGATGGGAAGGTATTATATTTTTGTAATTGTATTTTAAAAAGGGCAACCATTTATTCGTCGTCCAAAACGGGAGATGATGTACTCTGTTCATATTCCTGCAACTAACACATCTAGCGCTTTCGTTAGAGAAAAAATGCCAAATGTCGCATTCAGGTGAGTTATCTCATAAATAGTAAGTGAACTTTAACCAACGTCAAACAAGATTACTATATTTTCCTTAACATAATCCCAGATTAAAATAATTGGTGACCAATAGGGGGCTTTTACCTAATTACCCTGCTGGCTATTAAAATTGCAACATCATGAAGATGATGGGCTGAAACCATCAAATCGATATGAAGTGGACATGCAACTGAGTAGGATTTGAGTGTAACCATTAAAAATTGGAAGTAGCAATTCCTTCGATATTCTGTAGATAAGAAAAGATTAGCAACATGTGTTACATTCATAAACCGCATGTGAATGTCGATTCAAAGAATGCTGATACTTTTTTGTGAAAACTTTTATTTTCCAAAATCGCATGTAGGAAAATGGGTAACTGGTTTCATCTATATCCGGTCATCTTCACAGGAGAATGTAAAACCGTATAACTCTCAGTTGCCCGTGTAGGGCTGTACATCCTGGTCACTTACAGGAGTTCTACAAAAATATGGAGACCCCACAATCAAAACATATTACCGTGGCTGTTATGATGTAGGAAAACAACTGGCATTCAAAACAGCTTCCAGTCGTATCGCGATGGGCTAATAAAGCTCCTGTGCAGTTTTTAAGGGAATTTTATGCCATTCTGCCTGCAAAATAGTTATATCTTCAGGAATAGATGAAGGAAGTCTTTAGCGATTACGAGCACTTCGCTCCAAAGCTGTCGGATTGTGGTCGCTAGAGCCGGCCTGAGTGGCTGAACGGTTCTGGGCGCTACAGTATGGAACCGCGTGACCGCTACGGTCGCAGGTTCGAATCCTGCCTCGGGCATGGATGTTTGTGATGTTCTTAGGTTAGTTAGGTTTAAGTAGTTCTAAGTTCTAAGTGACTGATGACCTCAGAAGTTACGTCCCATGGTGCTCAGAGGCATTTGAACCATTTTTTTTTTTGTGGTCGCCAGAGGATATGCGACAACTCACCTCGTGCTCGTGGACGATGCGAGCTGTGTGAACAGCATGCATGTCGTCTTAGAACACAGCACCATCATTCGAGAAGAAGCATCGTCCCATGGGATGGACCTGTTAAGCCAAAAATGCTCACATGATCCGTGCCAGTAATGCGAACTTGCAGAGTACCGAAAGGCCTCATGGAATACCACAATATGGCATCCTTAAATCATCATCACTGAAAGTCTGCCATGTTTCACTCTAGAGACGTAAATTTGGCCGTAAATTTGCAACTGTGTGGAACAAGACTCCTCCGATCAAATGTCACTCTTCCATTCCTCCACTTTTCTTTTTTGAGTCATCATTCTACTGACTAGTTTGATGCGGTCGCCTGATTTCCTCTCCTGTGACAACCTCTTCATGTCAGAGTAGCACGTGCAACCTACGTCCTCAATTATTTGCTGGATAGATTCCAATCCCCGTCATCCGATACAGTTTTAGCTTTCTACAGCTCCCTTTGGTACCATGGAAGTCATTCCCTGATGTCTTAACAGACGTCCTATCATTCTGTCCTTTCTTTTTGTAATGTTTTCCACATATTCCTTTCCTCACCGATTCGGTGCAGAAACTCCTCGTCCCTTACCTTATCAGTCCACCGAATTTCAATATTCGTCTTTAACACCATATCTCAAATGCTTCCTCTTCTGTGCCGGTTTTCCCATAGTCTATGTTCCGCTACCATAGAATGGTCTGCTCTAAGCGTACACTCCTAGAAATTTCTTCCTCAAATTAAGGCCGATATTTGATACTAGTAGACTTCTCTTGGTCAGGAATGCCCTTTGTGCCATTGCTAGTCTGCTTTTGATGCTCTCCTTGCTCTGTCTGTCATTGGTTATTTTACTGCCTAGGTGGCAGAATTCCTTAACTTCATCTACTTCGTGACCATCAATCGTGATGTTGCCTCGCTGTTCTCATTTCTACTACTTCCCATTACTTTCGTCGTTCTTCAGTTTACTCACAATCCATATTCTGCATTCATTAGACTGTTCATTCTATTCAGCATGTCCTGTAATTCTTCTTCATTTTCACTCAGGAAAGCAATTTCGTCAGGGAATCGTATCATTTATATCCTTTCACCTTGAATTTTAATCCCACTCCTGAAACTTTCTTTTATTCTCATCATTGCTTGTACGATATTGAGATTGAACAGTAGGGCGAAAGACTACATCCGTGTCTTACACCATTTCAAATCCGAGCACTTCGTTCTTGGTCGACAACTCTTCTTTCCTCTTAGCTCTTGCACATATAGCGTATTACCGATTTCTCCCTATAGCTTACCCCTAGTTTTCTAAAAATTTCCGAACATTTTGCACCATTCTGCATTGTCAAGCGTATTTTCCAGGTCGACAAATCCTATCAACGTGTCTTGATTTTTCGTTAGTCTTGCTTCCATTATCTACAGCAACGTCAGGATTGTCTCTCTGCTGCCTTTACCTTTCCTAAAGCGGAACTGATTGTCATCTAACACATGCTCATTGCCCCATAGTACAGGTTTTATAGCTTCGGCACGACGTTTCCCTGTTACGGGCGTTTGCGTAATTGATGCGTAGTTTTCGAATTTCAGGTCACCTCCATATCCCTTATTATAGAGCTCCCGTTCTCTGGTTTTGGTGTTAACAGAGTTGGCGAGTGCTACTTTTGCATCTGTCGTCCTCTTATTTTTCGTCATAATCCTCTTCAATGACTTTTCGGTACGATCACTCAGCGCATACCTTCGTCAGCGTTGTGAATTAGCGGTTGATTATTTTCCGCTTTCTCTGTACGCGGTATAAATCTTCGATACGATGACTTCGAAAACATCAAACACTGCGGCGAATTTGGATGCAGAAGCAACACCATAGGAGCACCAACAGTTTGCCTACTTTCGAAATAATTCACTTAAAACTACAGAGAATATTGTTCTGAGCACTACTGACACTTGCAACGCAATGAGGACACTTCATTCACAGGTGCTTTTCGTGACCAAATACGACAGCGCAACCTGCGGACTTGGCTGACTGCTGCAATTGTGTTCCAGCAAGCATTTCTCGCTATGTTTCCCTACTTTCTCCATCCGGTGCACCCTGAGTGACGAAAAGGGCTCTTTTGCAGCAACACACTTTGATGGGGTCTGGAGTGCTCCTGAGTCTCTGCACCCGACCGTCGTTACGTTCCCTTGACGTGGCTGCAGTCAGAAGTGCAAACAGGAGGTATGTGTGGCGCCACGCTGCTTATTCAGACGAGTTCTGGTTCTGCACACAGAACTACTATGGACGTGTTGGTTTGCTGAACAAATGATGCCAGATAGCATTTGTCACATACATACAACCCTGCACCGGGCGTTGTGGTACAGCGTGCTGTTGAATACGCAATAAAATCACGTCTCGTTCGTACAGACAGTATTTCAAACTGTAATTGTTACATTAATGACGTTTTAAGGCTGGTGACAGTGGCATCTTTGCTACATCTGTATGACGTTGCCTGACCGAGATAACGCAACCTACTCCTCATAATGTCTTACGTACCTCTGTACAGATACAGTCTCCAGAATTCTCCCCCAGTGAAAACATTTGGCTGTAGGTTGCCAAGAGACCAGCATGCTACCATCAGCCAACGACTACGATTGATCTTTGTAATAGAGCTGCAACGGCATGGAATGACGTAACCCTGTCCATCATCCAAGCTCAGTTCAGCTGGATGCCCCCACCCGGATTAGATCCCTTGTGTGTGTATATATACTAACCTTAGGTCTCCGTACACCGCTGAATCACCTACAGAAGTAATACCGTATCATTCTCCATACGCGAAAAGAATTTCATTGTCTATTATCCTTCCTAGAGTCGAAATATTGATGGCCAGCAGGATAAATTGATGACAACAAAACGAATAATGTGAATTGAAACAATGAATAACGCCATGAAGATGTAGGATAATACGAGAAAACCTAGCAGAAGAAGAGAAATGTGGTCATCGAAGGCGCGAATACTCGGGAGGATGCTCACTTCTCGTGTCGTATTCCGAGTGCGCGGTCGCTAGCGGTGAGTGTTTTCCGCAAGCACCCCGGCGGGCCTGGCCTGGTTTGGCCTTCCGTGTCCAAAAGCACGGTGACTGATTTCTCCTGGGGCGTCGCCCTTTGCGGTGGCCATATGTCAGATGTCCATATATGCAGCACAGCACCCCACGCAAACCGTCTGTCGACTTATCGCTCCCGGAAATCCTTCAGCCCGCTTTCTCTCAGGGGGGCTAAAGAGCTTAGTTGGAGCCAAACTACCCAGAGATCAAGAGTTAGTTCAGTTGTGACGGGAAAGACAAGTTTAGATGGAGGTAATGGAAACAGAACACGAACACTGGTCGAATGAATATGGGACGCATTGCCTGAAGAGACGTTTTTAAGGATTTACAGAGAACCTAAATTTTGACATTTGAGTACAGATTTGAACGATGCCCATCCTAAATGTAGATTCTGAGCCAAGACAAGTGATTCATCTCGTTCCGTTTTATCCTGTGCGGCATGTAGACATACTGAGTAAGGTTCTGTGTAAAGTTACACATTACCACGTATATTTTTCAAGCGTATTCCGTACGAAAGTTGCTTGTTCATTTGACTCGAAAATGTTACACCACCCTCATTTTCTATCTGGATGACTTCTAACTTACTGTTTACGATCGTCCTATCCAGTTAACTGAGACACTGAAATATCTTAGCTCACCATCTAAAACCAAGCTGACAGTACACTAAAATTATTAAAACTACCTACACGTAGAACAAGGGTATTGCATGCCTCCACTGTTCTCCACGCCTACAAAACGTTGATCCGACTCATCCTTCACAGTCCGAATGATGTATCGATATCTGTGCCTCCGAATTTCTGTAAGTCCCTCCAAATCCCGAATCGTCATGCTCTTCCCCTGGGTTTTTGGATACGTTTAGTTTCTACCAGATCGATTCCTTACCAATTCATCAAATTCATTCCTCACCCACAGTGAGCACATCCGAACGACCATCACTATTCGCAAACTAGACTCCAATAGCCCTATAGTTTCCCTTCTGCTTTCCAATCCTCGTACGCTGCCGCTACTCTGACAACACGTACCAACAACCCTACACCTACATACAGTCCGAAACCCCTCCCCATGAAACTTCAACCGTTTTCACCTCCCATTATATGAACTCCATGCTGACATCATTTAATCGTCCTACCAACTTTAAATTCACTCCACGCATTCCATATCGTCAAAGCTCCCTCTACTTTCGCTCCACATACTTCCCCACCTCCTTTTTTCTTCTTCCCCGTTCTTTCCCTGTCACATGTTTTCCCGTTTCGATTTTACCCTCATCGATACCTCCATCTACACCCCCTTTGTCACTTTCCAGGAACCACCCTACTACCCCAACGACACTTCGCCCCACTGCTCCACCCACACAAGCACCACCCTCATCTTCCAATAATGTTTCTTCCCTTCGACAAGGAACTAACAATGCCAGGGCATATCCTTTCAGTTTTAGTTCCAGTGATGTGTTTCTTTTTAAGATCGTATTTTAAAAGTTTAAAATCTCCTCCTTTTCTTTTTCGTTTCTTTCTTTCCATTTTATTATTACTGTTTTAAATTAAACATGAAAAAAGACTTGTTCCTGATACCAATAAATAATTCCATTAAATCCCTTCAAAAGTTTCGCACTGGTAAACACTGTATTTCACCTTTGGTTAGGTTTTTTTTTCATCTTACTTTCTTTCTTTTCCCATTTGGCTGATAAGCGACTTGACTGTATCATTGACAGCCCATCCTCGGCCCACATGGGGCGTAGGGGGATGAATGAAAAATAAAAGCATGCAAGATAACTGGCACTGTAAAGAGAGGAAGATATTTGTAAATGAATATTGTTCCATTGTACACATCAATACACTGTAAGTAATCTCAAATTCATCTATCTTTTCATTATCTAGATTGCAGCCAGGTACATTTTTAAAAAGAATTCAATCACACCATTAAATGAAGGAAAATATTTACGAGAGAGTTTTGCTATTGATGTAAGTAATTAATTGAACGACATTACACACACGTGGGGGCCGAATACGTGCTTGTTATCAGAAACAAGCGTTGCCTGACATCTAATCACCTGTAAGTAAATAAAAATCGGTTTCCAGAGAATCAGACGCAGCTTTGATTTCTTGTGTGGCAGTAAAAAATGAAATGATCGTCAGGCATTGTTGGCTGCCGGGATTGGCTGCCTTGCTGCAAGTCTTATTTTATGTGACGCCACATTGAGCGACTTGCGCAACGGTGATGATGAAAAAATGATAAGAACACACAACATGCAGTCCACGGGCTGGGAAAATCTCCAACCCAGCCGGGAATCGAACCCGGGCCCACTGCATGAGAAGCAAGCACGTTAACACTCAGCTAAGCAGACAGACTTTTTTTTATAAAAACATTTATTAAAAAAAAAGTTACACATTCCAAATACATACTAAGTTCATGTAATAACCATGTACACATATTATACATGAAGTGATTTAAACAAAAACTTTGATCATTTCAGTTATGCTGATGTTAAAAAAAGACAACAGAAGATTGTGTTACTGACTACATTACCAGAAAGAATTAAGTTAAACATCAAGGAAAGTTTTTCTTAAAGACATTCAAACTTCAACATGAAGAAATAAAATCTGTGTGTTGAATTACATGAGCTCCAATCTTTACAGAAACATAAATAGTGCTTCATGATCGCTGTCAGCAAGTTGGTGGGATAATTTTAAATATAAAACAATTTAAGAATCATATTAGACAACTTCTGAAATACTTGAGAATGGTGGAAAGGAGATATATAATAAAGTTGACCAGCCTTCCAACTACACTTTCTGGACATTAATTGAATGTTAAGTATCAGAAGTGATCAGACCTATGTAGTAAGTCTTTCACTGCAAAACTGACTTACACATCACAGAGCAAAAATGAACAGGGCAATGCGCCAGCCATTGAATATTAAAATATATCAGATAGAATCTTATGGTTTTAACCAATCGATAAGGACATTTCCATAAAAACTGTCTATTTCCAGATTCCTAATATAAGCCCTAATGCACCTTTAATGTTTTATGTTTTGACGCTATTACACAGAAAATCTCACAGTCACATAAGTTCTGAACATTAACTTATAAATTTCAAAAGCTACTCTGTGAAGTAGAAAAAGCAAACAACAAAAATATACTATAAAATATTAAATTATATCCTTAAGGTAACTACAATAAAACACTGTCAACACAATCTTCTTCTTTATATTAACCAATGCCCATTCTCTCAAATACAATTTTTAACATATTACCGAACTTTTTCTTGTGATTCGAATACCTTCTAATTTTGTGGAATTCACACAGAATGTGTACCTTGAAGTCTATGATGCTATCGGATCCTAATTAGTTAAGGACGTAATTAACAAAATTTCCCAGCAACCAGTACACAGCGTTATTTTTTGCTTCTGGGAAATAGCGTGCTTCAGGCATGCGTATCAATGACAGCGATATATACTCAGGGAACGTTCTTGTAATCAGAGCTATTTGCTTCCAGATCCACTTCCAGCTATTCATGTGACCACTGCAAGTATATCTATGAATTATTGTGTCAACTAGATGTCATTGTTGACATAAATATGTTTCACAGAGTCCGACTGCGCCCAGTCTTTCATTGGTGCTAACTGTGTTGTTAACTGTCTTGTACCACGTCGTTTTTATATTAGATGTGAGCACTTTAGAACTAATGTTTTTCCAAATATCAGTCCACTCAATGTTTGGAAACTGTCGTTCCATTTTGTTCCTTCCTTCGCCTTTCTTTCGCTCTCGCATTATGGCTCTTGATGTTAAGTGTCGTGACTGCCTGAGTTTGACACTTACATAACTAAACTCAACATAAAAATTCTCACATGCTGTAAGCGACTGTTGATATTCTGCACGTCAATCGGGGGAAGCAGGCTTCGAGGTTTAGTGATCTCGAAAAGTTGGCAGGTTATACTTTCTCGCGAGTCTCTTATTAAATTAACTTGCCTTTTGACAAAAAGTGCAGAGGCTTTATCCGTTATATCAGTTAATCCTAGTCCACCATTTTTAGGATCTGAAGTGGCTAGTTTAGCAGCTACTCTGAACACTTCAGCTCTCCACAAAAAGCTGGTGATATTGGACATTATTCTCCTCGTTATCATTCTCGGTATTGGAACCGGCTGGGCAGTATAATAAGCTTTAGCAAGGATGCATGAGCTGATATACTGTGTCCTTTGAACTTGGTTCATATATCGAGTTAAATTCTCTATAATGGCTCCTTGCACTTTATCTGCTGCAACTTTCCAATTTAAAGCCGTCATTTTCATGGGGCATGCTGTCAGGGTGGTCCCAAGTCTTTTATGTTGTCGGACTAATTTTGACCACTCGATGTTGATATTATCAAATCCTCTGAGATTTAACATCTTACTTTCTTTCGTTTGCATTGGCACCAGATGCTCTACAGTACGAATCAGTCACTGTTGCTAGCGTGGTTACCTCATAATTATTACTTATAATGACCCCTATATCATCAGCATAGACTGTTTTATTTCCTGATCATGTTAAGCCTTTTAATCTAGCATGAACATGTCGGAGGAAATGTTGCAGCGAAATGGCGAAGAGCGACATGGACAGAGGAATTCCTTGAGGAACACCTCGTTGTATGTGCAACGGCCTGGATTGTTGACAATTCACTGTTATTTTAGCATTTATTCCAGTTGCTATGTTCTTAACCAACTGTATGACCCTATAGTTTAAACCTATTTTCTTCAATGTCTGTAGAAGATATTCATGATTTACTACATCGAACGCTTTATAGAAATCTAAAAACAATAAAGCACACTTTATGTTTGTTACAGAAGTTATTGCAATAATATCTCTGAGTTCTGCTAGATTTTTAAAAATGGTTCTGCCTTGCAGGCAGTTCTGATGTTGACTAATAATTTTATCTGTAGGGCATGAAATTCTCTTGTTTACTATTCTAGCTATTAATTTATAATCAGAATTCAGTAGCAAACGAAAATTACTTAAATCTTTGTTTCCATTATTTTTTGGCACCAGAACAATTTTACTCTCCTTAAACTCAGCCGGAATCATTTTACCCTGAATGACCCCATTTAAAATGTCCGTGATTTTCGCACGTACTATTGGCCAGTAACGGATGTAGAACTCTGCTGGCAGACCATCCGGTCCTGGGGATTTTTTTTGGTGGTGAGTCGCACAGAGTCTCATACACGTCTTCTTCACTGACAACCTCGAGAAAATTTTTGTTGTCATGTTCTGTCAGCTTTGGGGCTAGGATGTCAAGGAATTCTTCCAAGGAAGCATCACTACTTTGATGTACAGAATATAGCCTTCAATAATAGCGATAAATCTCGTCCATGATACCCTGCTGAGTTCTGAGAATCGTACCGTGTTTTGCTCGAATTTCATCAATGAAAGTCCTTCACCCGTTTTTCGCATGGTTCACTACATGATATAGGGAAGTAGTTTCATCTTCTGACACCGAATTTGCCTTCGATTTTATTTTAAACCTTTCCATTTGACTTCTCTTGATATCAAGTAACGTGGCTTAACTTTTTTTGATGTCTGCTATTCGAAGTGAGACTTGGTCATATAGATCTCTCAAAACGGAAAAGTAATATTCTACAGAGCATTTCATTTCTCTTGCGTTCTGGGCACTGTATTGAAAAGAACCTTCCTCAACTTTGGCTTTGGAATTTTAACCCACCAGTCAGTAGCAGTGGCATATCTACTACGAGCACGCAGGCATATTGCCCTGTTTCTTCAATCAGGTCTTCTAATTCATGATTTACTAACAAGGAAGTGTTTAAATTCCACTGATTCTTGGATCGGCGAACCGGCTGTCTTGTTAGATTTATGCAAGCTAAGGCACTTGAATGGTCTGAGAAGTACGTAGGAATGGTTTCTATTTTTGTCTCTGAAGTTTCAAGGTTTTTTAGAAATGTATATAATCTATCAATCCTGCTATGTGATGTTGCCGTGACATAAGTGAACCCAACAATGGAGGGGTATTTGATTTCCCATATATCATTTAATTCTAAACCAGTAACTACTTATTTTAGCTCATTTGAGAAATTAAAATTAGATAACTGATCTTTTTGATTTAAAACACAACTAAAGTCACCTCCAAGCAATAACTGTCTTGGAGTTTTCCTTAACAAGTACATCAGGTCATCTTTGAAGAAACGTGCCCTGTCAACACGGTGAGAACTTCCTGAGGGGCGTAAAAGTTGATGATAGTCACATCATAGATATTTAGTTCTATAGCGTTGCTCTTGGGGGGGCAAAAAGAAAAAGAATTGTTATTTTTAATTTTTTGAAAAAATGTCGAAAAAGTAAATATTTTGGTGGGTCACTTGGCAACAGAATCAGGGATTGATTACACTATTATAATAACATACGTTGAGCATTAAATACCTGAATAAGAGAAACATTATCATTTCTGTGCATTTTTATATTCGCGATGTAGTCATACCCGGAACAACACTAAGGGACCAGAAGATTTATGGACTTTAAAAGAAATGCAACACTACACAATTAAAAAAAAAATTGGCTCAGAAATAACAGGAAAACGATAATGTTCCTTCTGCCTCATGCTGCGTTCGATCCATCAGCGTGATCGTAATTTTTGGTGATGAACTAACACAAAATAATTATCAGTTGGGTGAATGAGGAGATGGAAATCATCAAGGTTAATTTATTAAAATCAGCGCACTTATCTGTAACACACTTTTTTTAACTGCTACGTACCTTTTCATATTAAATTAGAATAGATGACCATTGTGGTTAAATACTTTATACATAACAGTCAAAATGTCCTCTTGATGCTGTCTGTTTGTAATCAGTTACAAGAAACTACATGTTTTCTGATTGAAAAAAAAAACAATTAGCATACTCACTCAATATTTTCACATAAAATATAAAATACAGTTGAGAGACGCAGCAAGTCCGCGTCCGCCTTTCATAGAATACAAACAGTAAAAGGTGAGGCGCAAAATGCCTCACTTGTCTTGAAACAACATAATTCTTTTTTAAACCATTAATCGATACATGTACATAGAGATTTACAGGCACCGCGCAAGAACGGCAAGAATAAAGAATAATAGACTCTGTCGGTGCTATGCGATGGTTCATTTCTTTTACTTTACAATTGTTCGATAACTTTGGGCCATCAGGCGTTTACTATTCAGCGTATATTAATGTTTGTGAGGGGAAAATTACTAATATTACTGTCCTATTCCTCTTCCGGATTCCAGTCGTTTCACCTCGCTTACTGTAATCCCATCCCTCACTAAAACCGCTGTTACAACACTTGTTTCGGGAGACACATTTACGTAACTGACAAAACCGGGAATTACTAAATCCGAAATTAGAATTTCTTGTAACAGGGCAATATCAGTCGCAGACTGACTTCCTGGTGAACTTTCTGATTTTTCCTCCAGTGATTCGTGTAGGACCGTTTCGGACCGAACATTCTTTGGGCTTGGGTCGCCCCT
Source organism: Schistocerca americana (assembly GCF_021461395.2). Classification (NCBI taxonomy): domain Eukaryota; kingdom Metazoa; phylum Arthropoda; class Insecta; order Orthoptera; family Acrididae; genus Schistocerca; species Schistocerca americana. The sequence goes on along the minus strand of NC_060120.1, from coordinate 966,596,485 downwards.
ACTGGATTTTCCTTCCCTTGGTTACGTCGATATTTTACTTCGCGGCTTATCTGGAACAGCAGCAGACGCTTTAGCAATTTCGGTTGACGGCGCCTGCCCTGAGGTGTTGACCGAGATTTCGGTTTGGCCACCACTTCCTCCTCTTTATTAATTTCACTCGCTTCCTGATAGAGGGAAACAAATGGAGACTGCAGTTTTGCACCCTCTCCCTGAATTAGTTTATTAACAGATAGCTGCTGATCTTTGCAATCGATTACTGCACCTGTTGTTTCTTGCAGATTAATACTGATTACACCCGCTTCATTTTCTGCTACAGTATGTGTATTATCTTTCTGTTCATCAGTTCCCATTCGCATTTTGCCTTCAGGTTCCTCTGCCTCCTCATCGCACTGTTTTTGCTTGCGAAGTGAGGGAGTGGGACACGACAGCTCGTCCTCTGAACAACTATCAGTTGTCTCCAGAGGTCGTTTTTTCGGTTGTATTTCAGTTTCACAAGTAGTGCTAACAGAGTTTCCCTTTGTTGTTAACGGGGGAAAATGACTGTTATCGTGAAGGGAAACATCAGCTTGGCCCGCTGCGTTAACATCCTCAACCAGTTGATTCGGGCTATTCTTTGGTAACAGATCATTTGAGGTAAGCTTCTGAGGCAGTATCAAATTACTTTTAAGATCAACAGTTCGCCACGGGCATTCCTGTCTGAAGTGGCCGGTTTCGTTACATATATGGCATGTAGCTTCCTGACCTGTACAAACAATTTGTGCCTTATACCCATGTGGTGTGCGTACTGTAAGACCTTCGGTACACACACCATCAGATTATTTGACTTGTCGCTCTAATGCGAGTGTCAGCAATATGTCTCATGGTCTTATCGTGGCGTGTTTACCTTCTGCCGTTAGGTCAGACGATAGAAATGCCACTTGCACGCTTAGAGTATCAGATAGACGGTGACCAACTTTAAACAGAATTTGATTAATTTTCACACACATTTATTAAAATAATAAAAATCATGGATATTACGTAACTTGATTCTGGATGCTGTTTACAGCTGACAATCTGAAGTTCCTTTGGTCTTGGCACGTTGATCTTATTCTCACATATCTCTGATACTTGACAAAGTGTCTATACATTTCTCTACATGGCTATGTACAGGAATATGGTAATCTTATTAGGCACAGACTGAAACTTGACTATAGACTGGTGCAGACTAATGCAGACTGACTAATCGGAGGTCTGTACACTCGTTATAATACCTCGAGCGTTCAGGTATCACTGTGCGAGTGTGGTCCGCGAGGAGAAAATGTTCTACGTTAGCAGCAATCTCATTGACTGCGTTACATATTAATACGCGGATCGGCGGAAGCAGAATTTGGTCCGTCTTTATGGCAGCGCCATCTCGTAGAGCGGAGACGGACGAGCGCTGCGTCTGCGCTTTTGTGCTTAGCGGGGCGCGCTCTAGTGGGAAAGTTGTGTACGCGCTGACTACGCGGAAGTATGTACACAACAACCCACAAACAGTTACGTGAGACGGAATATTGGTCTTAACGTCCATCTCTACACAGCGCACCCCGTTGAAGCACTGCAGTTTAAACTGAGGCGACCATCTTTCATTTGCTATTGATTTAACGTCCCCGTAGTTTGAAAGAGCCTTCTTAATCTTATCATTTTTTATTTCAATGGGAAGATTCAAGACACGAACGGTTTTGTAATGAATGTCCGGTCTATAGATGGAAACCTTACTTTTGTAACCATTTCTATGCACAAAATCCACTTCATAGCCCCACTTTCGTAATACTTTATCAACAGTCGCAGCACTGATGAACTTGACAAAGACACAGAATTTTGCCTGATCCAGTTGCCAGGTATGGACGGTTTCAGAATTGAGACCAATTACCTGTGTAATCCAGCCATCTATTTCCAGGGATGTCGGCTGAACAGGACGGGATTCCTTGTCAAAAGCAAATACCAGAGAATTCTTCCTGAGGTGTGTAGCCATGGTTAATCCAGCGACGCAGTTTCACTTAAACAACCGAAATTCCGATTAGCAGCAGCAAGACCAGAAAGAGCGATCAGATCACAAGGAATAGGAACGAACACGGAGATCAACGGACGGACAGCACTCGGCGTAACACGAGTACACCGATGTAAATATGGAAGTGCAGCGCAGCAGTTGACAGCGGCCACTCGCTAGTGCGGCGGAAACGGAACTGACCGTGGGGGAGTGGTGATTTATCATGTGGGAGACGTCAACAATATTCTTCACAAATTTAGCTACGTATGTTTTCGACAAAATGCGGATTGCACTTCCTACGCTATAAAGCCACCATTAAAAATTTAAAAGCAAAAGAATAATTCTCATGAAACACAGCGCTTAACTTCAGTGCTCGGTACCTTTCCAAAAGTAAATTCGCCGTATTTACTTTTGGACACAGGTTCTGGCCCAATATTAGGGTGATCGAATTTTTAAGTTTTACTACATAAATACTTCGTTCTATCCACGGAATATGTCCGATACGCACGTCTTTTGGGCACTAGTGACAGTCACACTTGATTATGACCTCAAAAAACCGTATAGTAGGTTAGTGTATAGTATACCGCGGTAAGTCACTGTATGTTTTGGTGCAATAGCCCCAAAATTTCATATTACGTTTTAATCTCCTTTGTGATAAAACACCTTCTTCGTCACGAGGTCAACTGTTTGCGCCTACTCGTTGGAGGCAAAGTGTTGCTCGCCGAACGTCCTTTTACCTTGGCCGGCGGGCTGTAAATCCACATTTTAACACCCAACACAGGAACCTCTGAAAGACATTTCATTTGTCTAGGTAACATATTTAAGTGATTAATATTGCAAGAGCGCAGGTTAACGGAAATGCGAGATAAGCCATTACAGATGCGAAATGATAGTGCATTAATAGCAAGAGTTACCGCCAGGCTGTTGAATGAAAGCATGCAAACTTGCACGCGTTGTGTTGTGCAAGTTTCGGATGTCAGTATATGGGATGGAGTTTCATGCCTACTGCAGGTGGTCGATCGATAAAGGGACGGTTAATGCTGGTTGTGGATGACGCTGGAGTTGTCGACAGATGATGCCCCATATCTGTTCAATTGGAGACAGATCTTGAGATCGAGCAGACCGAGCAAACATGTCTACACTGCTGAGCATCACGTTGAGCTACAACAGTGGTATGTGGGCGAGCGCAATCCTGTTGGAAAACTGAAATGCTGTTCCTGAATGACAGCACAATATTTCAATCATCAGACTGATTTCCTGGAGAATTTTTGAGAGTTACACCGAATTTCTGTGTCACATTGTTATATGATTCCTGAAATTCACATACCATAAATATAAGAAAACATAAAAGTCCCTTTCCCGTGTGGACTCCTTATGAGCTAGTAAGTCGCCTCTGACACCCAGACATTTACAGAAAATATCCAATAACAAGAAAAAGTTGTTCTTCCTTTCTTTTCAAAATCACGGCAGGCTTATTTTGCCTCCTCCACTACGGACTGCACTGACAACGATGTTGTTAGAAAGTGTCAGGCACTGCGACCGCTGCCAGCAGTATTAGCTTAAATTCCCAGTAAACCCTGAATCTTTAAAGAATCGAACACTCATGTATCAAACAATTTCAAAAGCGTTATTACTTTGCGATTGACTTAATATTTGACTTTTAGCATAAAACCAGGGAAACTTTGGATAAAATTTGGAATTATGCTTGAAGTCAGTTGGAAGCTGCTAACTGCACTCATTGTGCTGAATATACTTCGCGATACTTCGTAAGCAAAAGCTAGTTTCTCACTCATGTTGATATTTACGACGCCCCATCTCTTAAACTGCATGTGTAACGACAACTGTACATATAATAATTTTATTCTTTATGAATTTAGATAAATTAATGTAACCAATGTTTTGAATTTTTTTTTCGGTTCGTATCGTTATGTTAAAGAGACTGTGAGCAACTTTTGAAATGAATATTATTATTTATGTTAGATTTCAAATAATGTGGTAATCAAAGGAAAGTGTATTTAATGTTAAAACTATTGTAAGATGTGAAAATTGTAATTTATACACTTGGTCCATACGTAGGTAATGCATTAGTATATGTGTAGTAGAAAACCTGTGGTGAATACCCTACCTGTAGGGGAGCGGGAAAAGGTGGAGGCAGGCGAGGCGGGAAAACGCACACTGGCGCGGTTCGGCACAACGGGCACAGTATAACAGTCGGAGGCGAGCAACAGTCGGAAGTACACGTACTGTACCGAGGAGGCTACCCAGGAAAAGTGGATTCCATTGAGCCTCGGATGAACCGATTCCGACGACTACTTGGCATGGCTATATTCTGAGGCACAAAGTTGGAAAGATAACGACGCTAAGAAGAAGGAAAGTGCCGCTGCAGTGAGAGCCTTAGCCGTGCTTGTGTGTGTGCCGTGCTTCTCGCTATCTCGCTGCCCGCTATCCGCCGCACCGACTTGCACAGGTCAAACATTTATTTCATCTTTAGAAGTGTATCTGTGTGGACCAGTGTCGAAACTGTTTCTAACTGTTCAATAATAACGTGACTTTTACCAGAATTGCCTTAGCCATTACTGATCCTGATCACTGTCCTAGACAGGGTCCTTACCTCGTATTGTGCAACCCGAGTATCCTAAACTGAAAGTTTAATGTTAGTGTTAATGAAAATTATCAGCAGATTAATCTATGCTACAAAGAAGTGTAAAATCCTGTGTGTTATTGCAAATGTTGGTAAAGAACAAAAGCATGACTAGATTGGAAGAGAGTTTTTTGAATTGAGTTAGCGATGTTATTTAATTAATTTGAGACAGAAATAATGACAGTTAAATTATTCAGAAGTAAGACAAAAGAGTAGTTATCCATAGATTGATAATTTTGAGTGTTAATTTGCCTTCAGTACTTAATAGTTTCAGTATAACGACCATAACGGTTTCAGGGCCCCCCCTTCTCTTGTCCATTCTTTCAAACCTTGAAATGTGTTGATCAGATTTGACCAGTGAAGCTAAATTCTATATCATTCCTAAGTGTATTAGTGTTTTTTCCATCATTAATAGTGATATTGTGTGTGTACTTTCAAGACTGTCGATGCTAGGGCAATCTATGCCAGATTTCAGTCTGCTCAACATACAAAATGCAGTTCGTAGTAATCATTACTGTGTGGTGTTGTGTAAATTTAGCTCGTCCAAATTAGTACAAAAAGAGAAAACTTTAGTTCAGTGGATTTTTCTGGTTCCAAACTTTGCCATATAACGCATCATTACTACGTGTTACTATGCTTGTACATGCACCCACTTGTACAAGGAAAAACTCACTCATTGCCTAAGTAGGCTGGTGACCGAATTGTTAATTATAGGTAGCATCTACTGTGTGTACTTCTTGTCCATGCGAAAGAGTAATTATACTTTACATTTGCTTGATGCATCACTGTAGTTATTGACTGAATATAAGTCCGATCTTGCTTCTATTAGGTACGCGCGGTCAACTAATGTACTAAAATCCTTGTTTGTAAGGTGAAGCCCGTGAACTTATTACAGTACAGGCTTTATAGAGCTAACGTACGTCCGAGCAGGGCGGAAGCGTTACAAGTGGCTTCCCGGTGACAGGACATCCAGTTGTTGTCAGTTACAAATTAATGTAAAGATCGAACAGTGGATGTTCAGTGGCACGAATAGCAATAAAAGTCAGTAAAATAAACTGCAGTGTGAGTCAAGTACGCTAGTGTGGTGTAGCGTACATTCAGTATGGACAGGAAAGTAGACGGGGTAGATGTGCCGAGCGAAATGGAGAATGCGGCTGGCAGTAGCCGGAGTTTACGCGGCCAGATAACAGATGGCGTTAGCGGAAGACAATTGGCGTTCATACAATACCACGAACATGTCAATGAACAGATTGAAAGGTTGAGATCGCCTCGGACACAGCAAGGAATAAAACAGGAAGTAGAGGGTGATTTTGTAGATGATAGTGGGTACGTAAACGAATTCACTGACATGTTTGATTCACCACAGATAAAGAAAGAACCGAAAGAAACTTCTGAAGTAGAATCGGAAACATCGATCCTGTAGAACAAAACAGTGTGAAAATTTTAAGCATAAATGATTTATTTGAACAATTAACCAAACAAATTTCAGGACAGAGTGAGCAGATCAAAACACAGAATGATCAGCTTCAAACACAAGTCAGTAATCAGGTTAATCAGCTTAAAACACATGTTGATCAGCAGCTCAAAACTCAGAATGATCAGCTTAAAACACACGTTGACGAGCAATTTAAAAAACAAGTTGGTCAGCTTAAAGCACAGGTTGAAGAACAAGGAATTAAAATTAGTAAACAAATAGAACAGGTAGAACAAAAAGTGGGTAGTTTAAGTTCTGTGGTAAATACTATGAAGTTTGAAATTGACACAATTAATAAGAATATGGATACTATGCAGGGGGAAATTGACAACATTAATAGTAGATTTGATGTTGAAATTCTCAACATCCAAGAGAAAGTAGAGCCTCTGGTCGAAACAAAAGTTGACGAAAAAGTTTTCGGTCTCAAAACTGAGATCGTAAACGAATGTCAACACGGGATATCACAATTGAAAAAGGTAGTTTTAGACACTGAAAGGGATTTAAGTAAAAAATTATCCGGATGTGTTCAAAATTGTGAACAAAATACTACGAAAATTCAAGGCAGAATTTTCGATCTGGAGAGCAAAATTAAAGATAGGCCTGGTGTTGTCTGTAATGGCACACCAATTACGAAGCTGTTAGAAGGCGAGGAACGCTTCGATCCAGCCAAAAAACATAACGGGTGGCATCCGTTAGATTTTATCAAAAATTGCGAGAGAGTATTTCCTGAGCACTTGTCTGATCAGGAAAAGATAAATGTAGTAATTAGCGCCTTAGCAGGTGACGCTAAGCGCTGGGGGATAAATTTAAATACCGAACGAATGACGTTCGAAGAATTCAGGCAAAGATTTACGGAAGAATATTGGTCTGAACAAAAGCAGGGCCATTTATGGCGCGAGTTTATCATGGCCAAACAGCATGATAACAGGGGCAGGAATTCTTTGAAAGATTTCTGCGAGTATTGGTACTGGAAATTGACGCATTTAAGAGGCCGAAGATCAGATTCAGAAATTATCTGGGAGTTATATAAAAAGCTTCCAGAAGATTCAAAAAGGTATGTAGGAAGCAATCATCGCAGCTTCCAAGCATTTCTCGAAAGAGTCGAAGACGAAGATCATTGGCGCAAAAGTCGTGCCAATTATCAAAATTTTGGTAACCGTAATAACCGACACAATGACGAACGAAATGACGGCGGTGGATTTCACGTCAATGTAATACAGAGAGGAAGAGGCAGAGGAAGAGGCAGAGGAAGAGGCAGAGGAAATTATCCAGGTCGCAGTCGAGAGTATACCGCGCAAAATAATAACGACGCGGGAAACTAATTACCGCGAACGTTGCGGGCCAAACGGAAGCGGACAACACTTACAGGCTCCGATTTAAGAAAAGATATCGGACCGACCGTAATGTAATGAGACAGGATAGGGACAGTCATGGAACGCCGCGACGTGTTGTGGCGAAACCAGCGTCAGGTGCGAGCCAGAATGACTCATCTCTGCCGCACAGAGCGCTACATGTCAACAGGCGGGTGGAGCATCAGAGGGCAACGGCCCAGCCTAGCAGAACATCTGTTCGGAAAGAAGCCGCTAGCAATACGACAGCAGTAGGTACGAATGTAGCCGTAAGAGCTGAGGAAAATTTTACGAGTGATAATTCCGCGGCAAAGGAAACAATAAATGAAACTGTGAATACACAGAGAGGTGTGGTTAGCAGTGTTTGCAATGAGATAAAAGGCGAGGATGAATTAGCAGAACTAACTGATTGGCGTGTGCAGATCGACGATCTGTACAAGGGCCTAAAGCAATGTGAGTGGGAGGATTTTAAAAGGGAGTATGAGGCGAAGAAATTAGTTGGTGGAAAGAGAGATAGTAGGGACGTCCATAAAGTGACGTGGCCCAAATTTGAAGAGGGGAGAATAAATAGCGCCGCGCAAAGTACGCGTGCTGCCGATAGGAGGAAGGTTAATGATAGGAAGGATTTGGAGGATGAAATCCTCAGCATTGACGAAGAAATAACTTCTGCTAACAGTCCGCCAATAGTACAAGCTGCTACCGAGAGGCACCGTGGAGAAGGGGTAGATGATTACCTGAAAGTAATTAAAGTCCACGAGGATTACACTAAATATGAAGTTACAGTAGATGTAAATAAAGCTGATGATGAGGCCGTTTTGCCAAAAGAGGATATTGAATTAAAATCCAAGCGTGACGACAATACAGAGGAAGAACTTAGTGCCTGCCTCAGAAAAGCTTTTATGTTAGAACCTGAAAGCGATCCGGAATGGTCGGATTCCGACGATAGTTCGGATGATGAAAGATATACAAATACAGACGAAAATGAATGTACTAACTCTCCCTATTGTGCAAAAGTAGCGTACTTAAGTAAATCTGATGTTGAGGATGAGAGTAGTGGTGATTCTAGTGAAGATGAATTTTCAGGTGTAAAGGAAAATGAATATACTTTTACTGAAAGAGGGTATGAGAAAATCAGTGAAAATAAAGGGGATGCAGTTAATTGCGATATTGTACCTAACGATGACGACGTATCAAAACAAAATCCAGACGTTGAAACAGAACAAAGAAAGAAAGAACCACCGGACGACTCAGGGTTTATTTTGCAATGAGTTCAAGTAAGCAAAGACTTTGAACTCCAGAAACCGAAAAAGCCGCCAGTTATAATTGGTTCACAGGGCAGGAACGTATCTTGTGGAAAAGACAGGAAGGGGCATGATTTAGAGTCTGGGGCAGATTTATATTGGATTTTGAGAATGTCATGAACACATTACATCATGAAACTACAGGATTTCCACCGGAAGAAATTTTGTTAGGCAGAAATAGTAAAAGTTTAATTCAAGAAAAACTAGAGTTTCCACCTTGTACAAGTTTGGGATTGGATCAAAAGAAAGAATTGGTCATAAAAAGGGCAAAGCAAAAAGCCGAATCTAGATCTAAAAGACACAATAAAAATTTAAAAGTTTCAAAATTTAAAATTGGAGATTATGTTCTTTTAAAAACCCACGAAAAGTCTAGTGAACTAAACCATGAAATTTCAAAATTTAAATATATTTATAATGGACCATATATAATACAGAATATTCCACACGACAATGCTTACTACCTGATCTACCCAAAATCCAAAAGACCTTTAGGTGTAAGAAATATTGTGGACCTGAAACTGTATGTTCCTAGGAACGAGTAAATGTGCTGTAGCTTATGCTGAGCCAAGTTATTCTAAATATATCTAATCTTTGTAAATGTCTGTATACCCTTGAAAGTGTGCTAATGTAGTTATGTGAGTTTCAGATTACCAATTGTACTGTAACTGTAAAAATGTATGGAGAAAAGGACTAAAAAGAAAGGATAAATGCTATCCGCCAGATAAAAGATGGGACTGTCAAAAATGAAAATGGGCAGTGTATGAACCATAATATGAAGGACTGCCAAATACCAATGAGGGCAGATAAATAATCGATGGAAAATTGCAAATGTGATCCAGGAGATGTGACAATATGAAGTGAAAAGGACTGCCCAAATCCGCATAATAGGCAGCAAATATATGTAGTTAATTTTCTGAATATATGTGTGTGTGTTTTGTTTAGTAAGTAAGAAAATGGACTGCTATTCAAAGCAAGCAGCGACGAATTATCTTATAGTGTATACAAAATATGCAATTGTTTTTGTAGTTAAATGTTTGTATTCCAGAATTTTAAATTATTTCTTTGAGAAATTTAGACAAAATGATTAAATTGCTATTTTAGTGATGTTATGATGGGAAGTTGGACTGTGCAAAAGGCACTTGAGTAAATGACAAGTAATTATTCTTGATGTGTTAAAAAAGTGTAAACCTATATACAGTGAGTAAAAGGAAATATGTAGTGTAAATCTTTTTGGACATTTAAGTAAAGATTCAGAACCACTGTATAATTGTAAGATTTAGTGTTCCCATAAAATTTGGACTTAAGAAAATTTTCTGGAAACAGTGGCATGTGTAATGGCAACTGTACATATAATAATTTTTTTCTTTATGAATTTAGATAAATTAATGTAAGCAATGTTTTGAATTTTTTTTTCGGTTCGTATCGTTATGTTAAAGAGACTGTGAGCAACTTTTGAAATGAATATTATTATTTATGTTAGATTTCAAATAATGTGGTAATCAAAGGAAAGTGTATTTAATGTTAAAACTATTGTAAGAAGTGAAAATTGTAATTTATACACTTGGTCCATACGTAGGTAATGCATTAGGATATGTGTAGTAGAAAACCTGTGGTGAATACCCTACCTGTAGGAGAGCGGGAAAAGGTGGAGGCAGGCGAGGCGGGAAAACGCACACTGGCGCGGTTCGGCACAACGGGCACAGTATAACAGTCGGAGGCGAGCAACAGTCGGAAGTACACGTACTGTACCGAGGAGGCTACCCAGGAAAAGTGGATTCCATTGAGCCTCGGATGAACCGATTCCGACGACTACTTGGCATGGCTATATTCTGAGGCACAAAGTTGGAAAGATAACGACGCTAAGAAGAAGGAAAGTGCCGCTGCAGTGAGAGCCTTAGCCGTGCTTGTATGTGTGCCGTGCTTCTCGCTATCTCGCTGCCCGCTATCCGCCGCACCGACTTGCACAGGTCAAACATTTATTTCATCTTTAGAAGTGTATCTGTGTGGACCAGTGTCGAAACTGTTTCTAACTGTTCAATAACAACGTGACTTTTACCAGAATTGCCTTAGCCATTACTGATCCTGATCACTGTCCTAGACAGGGTCCTTACCTCATATTGTGCAACCCGAGTATCCTAAACTGAAAGTTTAATGTTAGTGTTAATGAAAATTATCAGCAGATTAATCTATGCTATAAAGAAGTGTAAAATCCTGTGTGTTATTGCAAATGTTGGTAAAGAACAAAAGCATGACTAGATTGGAAGAGAGTTTTTTGAATTGAGTTAGCGATGTTATTTAATTAATTTGAGACAGAAATAATGACAGTTAAATTATTCAGAAGTAAGACAAAAGAGTAGTTATCCATAGATTGATAATTTTGAGTGTTAATTTGCCTTCAGTACTTAATAGTTTCAGTATAACGACCATAACAGTTTCAGGGCCCCCCCCTTCTCTTGTCCATTCTTTCAAACCTTGAAATGTGTTGATCAGATTTGACCAGTGAAGCTAAATTCTATATTATTCCTAAGCGTATTAGTGTTTTTTCCATCATTAATAGTGATATTGTGTGTGTACTTTCAAGATTGTCGATGCTAGGGCAATCTATGCCAGATTTCAGTCTGCTCAACATACAAAATGCAGTTCGTAGTAATCATTACTGTGTGGTGTTGTGTAAATTTAGCTCGTCCAAATTAGTACAAAAAGAGAAAACTTTAGTTCAGTGGATTTTTCTGGTTCCAAACTTTGCCATATAACGCATCATTACTACGTGTTACTATGCTTGTACATGCACCCACTTGTACAAGGAAAAACTCACTCATTGCCTAAGTAGGCTGGTGACCGAATTGTTAATTATAGGTAGCATCTACTGTGTGTACTTCTTGTCCATGCGAAAGAGTAATTATACTTTACATTTGCTTGATGCATCACTGTAGTTATTGACTGAATATAAGTCCGATCTTGCTTCTATTAGGTATGCGCGGTCAACTAATGTACTAAAATCCTTGTTTATAAGGTGAAGCCCGTGAACTTATTACAGTACAGGCTTTATAGAGCTAACGTACGTCCGAGCAGGTCGGAAGCGTTACACATGTAGTCCAATGACATAATTTTGCAGGTACATTCAACAATATATGTAGATGCTATCTGCGAAGTGTGTTGGTGATAGAGACAGCAGTAAGAAAAGTAATAAATTAAGACATCTTTCATGACGTTGAGGTTTTACTGTGCGCCAGTTTAAGCAAATGCTGGTTTTCCACTCGTCTAAATGTTTATGACGTCATATCTCCTGAGCTATGTGTCGTTTGCGTAGATACACTGAGTGTATGGATACTTTCTGCAAACAGTGGTGAGAGAAGGTAGTAAAGAAGTAGCTGATAAATTAAAACGCCAGCCTAATAAGGGAGACTGACTGCATGAACACCGAAAATATAGTAAGCGATAGACCTTTTTCCTTTCGTCAGTATGTGGGGAGTGTTAGTGAGCATAAGATTTGTAAGGGTTTGAAATTATGTGCCAAGTTTGTTAGAAGTCGATATATGCTGTCATTTTCAGTTGCTGGATGAAGGATGATCCGATGTCTGTGCGTAATCAGTTACGATAAAATGGCTCTAAGCACTATGGGACTTAATATCTGAGGTCATCAGTCCCCTAGACTCAGAGCTACTTAAACCTAACCACCTTAAGGACATCACACACATCCTTGCCCAAGGCAGGATTCGAACCTGTGACCATAGCAGCAGTGCAGTTCCAGACTGAAACCCCTCTAACCGCTCCGTCACAGCGTCCGGCTATCAGTTACGATTCCGCAAGTCAAATACACAGTGTCTAACTGTCTTATTGCGTTAAACTTTAAACATAAAGTTATAACCCTTGATGATTAAATTACGACAGAATTTTAAATTTTTAAATTCGATCAATAACTACGGGAAGTATCTAAAGTCAAATTTTTGTTGTCCACAGAAGCTTAGGTAGGCAACATGCAACTGGTATGTAGCTGCTGGCTGCGGGCTAAGTTGCTTAATAGTGTACAGCGTTTACAAAGAGGAATGCACAATGTTCGGCGACATAATGGGATGTTAGATTCTGTGAAGCAAATACACTCCTGGAAATGGAAAAAAGAACACATTGACACCGGTGTGTCAGACCCACCATACTTGCTCCGGACACTGCGAGAGGGCTGTACAAGCAATGATCACACGCACGGCACAGCGGACACACCAGGAACCGCGGTGTTGGCCGTCGAATGGCGCTAGCTGCGCAGCATTTGTGCACCGCCGCCGTCAGTGTCAGCCAGTTTGCCGTGGCATACGGAGCTCCATCGCAGTCTTTAACACTGGTAGCATGCCGCGACAGCGTGGACGTGAACCGTATGTGCAGTTGACGGACTTTGAGCGAGGGCGTATAGTGGGCATGCGGAAGGCCGGGTGGACGTACCGCCGAATTGCTCAACACGTGGGGCGTGAGGTCTCCACAGTACATCGATGTTGTCGCCAGTGGTCGGCGGAAGGTGCACGTGCCCGTCGACCTGGGACCGGACCGCAGCGACGCACGGATGCACGCCAAGACCGTAGGATCCTACGCAGTGCCGTAGGGGACCGCACCGCCACTTCCCAGCAAATTAGGGACACTGTTGCTCCTGGGGTATCGGCGAGGACCATTCGCAACCATCTCCATGAAGCTGGGCTACGGTCCCGCACACCGTTAGGCCGTCTTCCGCTCACGCCCCAACATCGTGCAGCCCGCCTCCAGTGGTGTCGCGACAGGCGTGAATGGAGGGACGAATGGAGACGTGTCGTCTTCAGCGATGAGAGACGCTTCTGCCTTGGTGCCAATGATGGTCGTATGCGAGTTTGGCGCCGTGCAAGTGAGCGCCACAATCAGCACTGCATACGACCGAGGCACACAGGGCCAACATCCGGCATCATGGTGTGGGGAGCGATCTCCTACACTGGCCGTACACCACTGGTGATCGTCGAGGGGACACTGAATAGTGCACGGTACATCCAAACCGTCATCGAACCCATCGTTCGACCATTCCTAGACCGGCAAGGGAACTTGCTGTTCCAACAGGACAATGCACGTCCGCATGTATCCCGTGCCACCCGACGTGCTCTAGAAGGTGTAAGTCAACTACCCTGGCCAGCAAGATCTCCGGATCTGTCCCCCATTGAGCATGTTTGGGACTGGATGAAGCGTCGTCTCACGCGGTCTGCACGTCCAGCACGAACGCTGGTCCAACTGAGGCGCCAGGTGGAAATGGCATGGCAAGCCGTTCCACAGGACTACATCCAGCATCTCTACGATCGTCTCCATGGGAGAGTAGCAGCCTGCATTGCTGCGAAAGGTGGATATACGCTGTACTAGTGCCGACATTGTGCATGCTCTGTTGCCTGTGTCTATGTGCCTGTGGTTCTGTCAGTGTGATCATGTGATGTATCTGACCCCAGGAATGTGTCAATAAAGTTTCCCCTTCCTGGGACAATGAATTCACGGTGTTCTTATTTCAATTTCCAGGAGTGTATTTTCTACTGCGAGCTCTTTGTTTTCCATATTTTGAGACTTTTAGTATGGACCAATGTCGTAGCGTAGTTGTAAAGGTTGGGGAAATTCTGCAGTTATTTTAGGGGGACAAAATAATACAGTAAAGAATAATTTAACGAAACGAAACAAAATGCATCAAACAAAACAACTGCTACTACTACTACTGCTACTACCACTACCACCATCACTATTAATGTGGTGTCACCGCCAGACACTACACTTGCTAGGTGGTAGCTTTAAATCGGCCGCGGTCGATTAGTACATGTCGGACCCGCTTGTCGTCACTGTCGGTGATTGCAGACCGAGCGCCACACGGCAGGTCTCGAGAGACATACTAGCACTCGCCCCAGTTGTACGGACGACTTAGCTAGCGATGCAACACTGTCGAAGCCTCGCTCCTGTGCAGAGCAGATAGTTAGAATAGCCTTCAGCTAAGTCAATGGCTACGACCTAGCAAGGCGCCATTAGCATTACATTGCATGTATCTACAGAGTCTCACTTGTATCGTCAATAGCGATGTACAACAATGATGGATTAAAGTTAAGTATTCCAGCAGCTACGTACTTTTCTATATAGCATTCATTACGTATCCTGTTTCAGACCTCACGCCAGCCTGCGTGAGTTTAAGGCGTGCATTCGGCCTCCTCTCTCAAGTAGTGTGCGTAGTGTTGGCTAACTGCCAACACTACAAATAATAATAATAATAATAATAATAACTAACTTGTTCAAGAAAGGATGACAAATTTGGAGAACCGCAGCAGCAAGAGAGAAGCACTTATATTTTCTTGTACACAACTGCAATGCGGCTGTCTTTTCTTTTCACGAATAAGTCTATAATTCGGTCTACAAAGATCTGATCACTGGATGGCTCTCCAAGTAGTGTCCTTTCTATTGCTAACGTTCTCAAACACGACAGCTGGGTGTTGGACATTGAATTCCTTAAATAACTCTTCACTTGTTTAAGGGTATTCACTACTTGCTGTGGTTGTGGGAGGGTGAAAACCAAACGCAAGTACTTCGTTGTTTCTTCATAAGCAGAGTCTAAATCATTGTTGACAATGTACTTTAAGAGGATCCTTGGAGATAAGTGTTTTTTTCTCATCAGGTATATGTTACACAGTTCATTTTCAGGTTGTTCTTATTTGAAAAAAGGGCAATGTTCTAATAACTGAAGCAGTTTCAACTTTGGGAATTGTTTTTGATCGTTCGGGAAACACTTTTCGTTCAAATGTTCAACAAACTGAATTTAGGGAAGTCCTGAAATCTTATTTCCATCCGAACAATTTGCAGATCCAGTATTTCGTAAGTTAGTGCCCTCAGAGATATCTTTTGACTGTCACAGAATGAAAAGTTGCCACTCAAACAGAAGCTGCATTTAATGCATTCATCAACGAATGTTTCCCTTTTTAACTGTCGTAAGTCTCTCAAAACAATTCTTATTTCGTAGTAGCAAGCAGTTATACTGAAAGCTTTTGACTGAAGAGCATTAAAGAGATGCTCAACATAAACAAAGCACGATCGATAGAAGCAAAGCAAGTAGACAAACGTAAGATTATCCATCCGTCGTTTCATTCCCACAGCACTGCTCAGAGATTCTGGGTC
This sequence comes from Schistocerca americana, assembly GCF_021461395.2. Taxonomy (NCBI): domain Eukaryota; kingdom Metazoa; phylum Arthropoda; class Insecta; order Orthoptera; family Acrididae; genus Schistocerca; species Schistocerca americana. The sequence goes on along the minus strand of NC_060120.1, from coordinate 966,580,569 downwards.
CCACTGAGAATCTGTATCATCAATTATATAGTTAAAAACACTATATAACTCTGAGGAATGGCTAGATATTGTTGAAACTGCCCTGGAACGGAAGTTCCAGCAAGTATTGCGTGCATGTGGCAGTTTAAATTCTTTCTCAGTTAGCAATACAGTTCGTTTTGATGATTTGCTAAAAAACGAATGGAATGTAGTAAGATCACTTACAAACATTCGTACTTGTCGTATGATTTTGGAGGCATGTAATAGTACAAAATTCAGTTGGTGTGCGTAACAATGAATAAAGAGAGCGTAGGGACAGAACTACTTCGGCAATTTTTGTGGTCCTCTTTCTCTGCCCGCCATTACTGAAGCGCCATCATATGTTTGGCTAATCACTTTTCCTTTCTCATTCTATTCTTTCAGTACTGCATGAATAATCTTGGACAAACCTTCAGCAATTTTATCTCCAGGAATATCGTTAAATCCAACGAATCACTCCTGAATTTTGTCTGCAATACAGTATCTGAATATTATACCCATTTGACTCTTGCATGATACGTCTAATGTTTCATCATCCTGAATGTAAATGAAACTGCAGTTCTGAATTTCAGCTTTTATTTTCTCATTAACTGCTAGAGTTATGATTTCTATTACATCATTCTGTATATCTGGAGAAGTCCCTTTAAAGGTTGAAGATGATGACACATGGTCACTGATTACCTTCTCTCCTTGAGCTAGTAAATCCAACAATTCCAGATAGTTACCTTTGTTGCTGGAGGATTCGTCTTCTCGATGGCCGCCAAAAGCTAGTTCTTGTTTACAAAGAAATACAATTGCCTGAATCCTGTTGGATGCAACTTGTTCGTTGTATTTTATTGCTTTCAGACAAGCGGCTTCTGAGAGGGCGTGCTCAATTATACTTTTGCTCAATAACTGATATGATTCTTTGTTCTGTAGATGAGGTTTTGATATCTGCTGCTTTTATACTTTCCTGGCAAAGTTTATTATTGTACAAATGTCCTTATTGCCCCATTCCTCTTCACCACGAAACAGAAGACATATATAACAATATAATCTGTTATTAACTGCATTCGCAGTCAGCCAAGTTTACTTTTCGTACCAGGCTGTCTGCGTTTTTGTTTGACTTCACTTAAAACTACACTGAGTATAGGAGTAGGTCGTTTGTCCTTCAATTCACACTTTTTTTCGAACGTTCAGGTAGAAAAAGGCACTTTTAATAAAAATTCTATAAGGTGTTCAGTTGCTGGCTCACTCATGTTGGAGATACAAGGAAAATAGCACTAAAATCACACAAAGAATGACTTTGAACCCAAACGCCGCGACTGTTCACTTCCGTGTTAAAAGCCAGCGTAGAAAAGGCAGAGACTAGTCTCGATACCTGCTAGCAAGCGCAGCGCACCGGCCTTCGTAGAAGAGGAGAAGAGGAGGGGTAGCCAAGAAGGCCACAAAGCGCAGGCGCACACAGCCAGCTAAGGGTAGGGAGGCAGAGACTGAGAGTAATCGAGTCTCAAGCAGGCAAGTACACCGATACTCAGGGTGCGACGCGGGATACAAAACTGATGTCTTCGCACATTTAGAGCTCTTATTAGAAAGCAGTTTGACTCAAACAAGGAAAAAAGAATCCAGTAAATATGGGTTCCAAAATGCATATCTTAATACGGATAGGAGGAGACATAGTAGGTGAATATGGATTTGGGAAAGAAATGAAAGAGGAAGCCGGCTGGTAGAATTTTGCACAGAGCATAACTTAATCATAGCTAACAATTGGTTCAAGAATCATAAAAGAAGGTTGTATAATAGGAAGAATCCTGGAATCATCACAAAACACCGCTCATTACCTGGGAACCCAGAGCATGGTTGCAGAGCTACTGATATGACATACATACTGAGTTTTCGATCGTTGACGAGCATCTTGATTTCGGCATTGGGTTTCTACATTGGGCCCGGACCTGACCCTGTGCCACCACAGTATGGTACCAGAACAGTAAAGTAGGTCGACGTGAAGTTCCATGATGACAGTTAGGAGCTCTCGTATTTGGGCATGTCCATGATAACATTGAGAATAAAGTTGACCAATTTGTTGGTATATCGACGTGGATACTAGAAGGTATCAGACAGATTATATAATGGTAAGACAGAGATTTAGGAACCAGGTTTTAAATTGTAGGACATATCCAGGGGCAGATGTGGACTCTGAACGTAATCTATTGGTTATGAACTGTGGATTAAAACTGAAGAAACTGCAAAAAGGTGGGAATTTAAGGAGATGGGACCTGGATAAACTGACTAAACCAGAGGTTGTACAGAGTTTCAGGGAGAGCATAAGGGAACAATTGACAAGAATGGGGGAAAGAAATACAGTAGAAGAAGAATGGGTAGCTCTGATGAATGACGTAGTGAAGGCAGCAAAGTAGGTAAAAAGACGAGGGCTAGTAGAAATCCTTGGGTAACAGAAGAAATATTGAATTTAATTGATGAAAGGTGAAAATATAAAAATGCAGTAAATGAAGCAGGCAAAAAGGGAAACAAACGTCTCAAAAATGAGATCGACAGGAAGTGCAAAATGGCTAAACAGGGATGGCTAGAGGACAAATGTAAGGATGTAAAGGCACACATCATTAGGGGTAAGATAGATACTGCCTACAGGAAAATTGAAGAGACCTTTGGAGAAAAGAGAACCACTTGCATGAATATCAAGAGCTCAGATCGAAACCCAGTTCTAAGCAAAGAAGGGAAAGCAGAAAGGTAGAAGGAGTATATAGTGGGTCTATACAAGATCGATGTACAGGAGGACAATATTATAGAAATGGAAGAGAATGTAGATGAAGATGAAATTGGAGATACAATACTGCGTGAAGAGTTTGACAGAGCACTAAGTCGAAACAAGGCCCGGGAGTAGACAACATTCCATTAGAACTACTGACAGCCTTGAGAGAGCCAGCCCTGACCAAACTCTACCATCTGGTGAGCAAGATGTATGAGACAGGCGAAATACCCTCAGACTTCAAGAAGAATATAGTAATTCCTATCCCAAAGAAAGCAGGTGTTGACAGATGTGAAAATTGCCGAACTATCAGTTTAATAAGTCACAGCTGCAAAATACTAACGCGAATTCTTTACAGACGAATGGAAAAACTGGTAGAAGCCGACCTCGGGGAAAATCAGTTTGGATTCCGTAGAAATGTTGGAACATGTTAGGAAATACTGTCTAGCCGGCCGAAGTGGCCGTGCGGTTAAAGGCGCTGCAGTCTGGAACCGCAAGACCGCTGCGGTCGCAGGTTCGAATCCTGCCTCGGGCATGGATGTTTGTGATGTCCTTAGGTTAGTTAGGTTTAACTAGTTTTAAGTTCTAGGGGACTAATGACCTCAGCAGTTGAGTCCCATAGTGCTCAGAGCCATTTGAACCATTTGAAATACTGTCCTTACGACTTATCTTAGAAGAAAGATTAAGGAAAGGCAAACCTACGTTCTAGCATTTGTAGAGTTAGAGAAAGGTTTTGACAATGTTGACTGGAATACTCTCTTTCAAATTCTAAAGGTGGCACGCGTCAAATACAGGGAGCGAAAGGCCATTTGCAATTAGTACAGAAACCAGATGGCAATTATAAGAGTCGAGGGGTATGAAAGGGAAGCAGTGGTCGGTAAGGGAGTGAGACAGGGTTGTAGCCTCTCCCCGATGTTATTCAATGTGTATATTGAGCAAGCAGTAAAGGAAACAAAAGAAAAATTCGGAGTAGGTATTAAAATCCATGGAGAAGAAATAAAAACTTTGAGGTTCGGCGATGACATTGTAATTCTGTCAGAGACAGAAAAGGACTTTGTAGAGCAGTTGAACGGAATGGACAGTGTCTTGAAAGGAGGGTATAAGATGAACATCAACAAAAGCAAAACGAGGATAATGGAATGTAGTCAAATTAAATCGGGTGATGCTGAGGGAATTAGATTAGGAAATGAGACACTTAAAGTAGTAAAGGAGTTTTGCTATTTGGGGAGCAAAATAATTAATGATGGTCGAAGTAGAGTGGATATAAAATGTAGACTGGCAATGGCAAGGAAAGTGTTTCTGAAGAAGAGAAATTTGTTAAGATCGAGTATAGATTTAAGTGTCAGGAAGTCGTTCCTGAAAGTATTTGTATGGAGTGTAGCCATGTATGGAAGTGAAACATGGACGATAAATAGTATGGACAAGAAGAGAAAAAAATGGCTCTGAGCACTATGGGACTCAACTGCTAAGGTCATAAGTCCCCTAGAACTTAGAACTACTTAAACCTAACTAACCTAAGGACATCACACACATCCATGCCCGAGGCAGGATTCGAACCTGCGACCGTAGCGGTCGTGCGGTTCCAGACTGTAGCGCCTTTAACCGCTCGGCCACTCCGGCCGACGACAAGAAGAGAATAGAAGCTTTCGAAATGTGGTGCTACAGAAGAATGCTGAAGATTATATGGGTATATCACATAACTAATGAGGAGGTATTGAATAGAATTGGGGAGAAGAGGAGTTCGTGGCACAACTTGAGAAGAAGAAGGAACCGGTTGATAGGACATGTGCTGAGGCATCAAGGGGTCATAAATTTAGCATTGTAGGGCAGCGTGGAGGGTAAAAATCGTAGACGGAGACCAAGAAATAAATACACTTAGCAGATTCAGAAGGATGTAGGTTGCAATAATTACTGGGAGATGACGAAGCGTGCACAGGATAGAGTAGCATGGAGAGTTGCATCAAACCAGTCTCAGGACTGAGGACCACAATAACAACAACAACAACAGCTATGAGCACTCTTTCATCTTTGCTACTTTGAAACACATCTCTTCTACTGCACAAGTGGTTGTAGCTCTAAAGGTATGCATTATAGAGCCCACGTTTGATAGATACCTTTTTCTTGTTATTGTCCCTATTACCCCGTTCCAAAATAAGGAAAACAGACTTGTTTGACAGTATCGAAGATGAAGAAATGCTCATAGCTCTTACGGTATGCGTTTTAGGGGCCATGTTCACTGCATATATTTGCTTCGAATGATCGTTCCTGTTATATCCCTAAATACTGAACATTTCTCTTGGCACACCATGTAGATAAGTGATTTTGAGGATAATGCCGGAAGTTGCGTGAAACTGTTAGAGATCAAAGCTGTGGTCCGTCATACGGCCCGACAACCAGGGATGAAGCTCTGGGGTGCAATTGGCTGTCATCAGCGGCATCCTTACAGCACAGCGGTACAGCGGCGATATTTATTTTATTTTATTTATTTATTGTTCAGTGGGACCAAATTAAGGAGAAGTCTCCATGGTCATGGAACGAGTCAATACATGGAATTATAACACGATATTAGAAACAGATAAAATGAAATATAAAAAAACATATTCAGGTGACAAGTCGTAAGTTTAAATAAAGAAAATCAACAATGTAACACTGGAATTTGCTTAATTTTTTAGCTCTTCCAGGAGCTCCTCGACAGAATAGAAGGAGTGAGCCATGAGGAAACTCTTCAGTTTGGACTTAAAAGAGTTTGGGCTACTGCAAAGATTTTTGAGTTCTTGTGATAGCTTATTGAAAATGGATGCAGCAGAATACTGCACTCCTTTCTGCACAAGAGTCAAGGAAGTGCATTCCACATGCAGATTGGATTTCTGCCTAGTATTAACTGAGTGAAAGCTGCTAACTCTTGGGAATAGGCTAATATTGCTAACAACAAACGACATTAAAGAAAATATATACTGTGAGGGCAATGTCAGAATTCCCAGACTATTGAATAGGGGTCGAAAAGAGGTTCTCGAACTTACACCACATATAGCTCGAACAGACCGTTTTTGAGCCAAAAATACCCTTTTTGAATCAGAAGAATTACCCAAAAAAATAATACCATATGACATAAGCGCATGAAAATATGCGAAGTAGACTACTTTTCATGTTGAAGTTTCACTTATTTCAGATGATGTTCTATTGGTAAATAAAGCAGCATTTAGTTTCTGAACCTGATCCTGGACACGGGCTTTCCACAACAGCTTACTATCTATCCGAACGCCTAGGAACTTGAACCGTTCCGTCTCGCTTATAATATGCCCATTCTGTCTGATCAAAATATCGGTTCTTGTTGAATTGTGAGTTAGAAACTGTAAAAACTGAGTCTTACTGTGATTTAGCATCAAATTATTTTCCACAAGCCACGAACTTATTTCATGAACTACATTATTTGTTACTGTTTCAATATTACACACAAGATCCTTCACTATCAAGCTGGTGTCATCAGCAAACAGAAGTATTTTTGAATCACCTGTAATACTAGAAGGCATATCATTTACATAAATAAGAAACAGCAGTGGCCCCAGCACCGACCCTTGGGGAACGCCCCACTTAACAGTGCCCCATTGGGACTGAACATCACTACCACTCTCAATATTGCGGAGAATTACCTTCTGCTTTCTGTTCTTAAAGTAAGAGGCGAACCAATTGTAAGCTACTCCCCTTACTCCATAATGGTCCAACTGCTGCAGTAATATTTTGTGGTCAACACAGTCGAAAGCCTTCGTTAAATCAAAGAAAACACCTAGCGTTCGCAACCTTTTATTTAATCCGTCCAGAACCTCACAGAGAAAAGAGAATATAGCATTTGCAGTTGTTGAACCATTTCTAAAACCAAACTGAACATTTCACAGCAAATTATGTGAATTTAAATGCTCCAGGAACCTTGTATATACAACCTTCTCGATAACTTTAGCAAACACCGATGGTATAGAAATAGGTCTATAATTGTCAATATTATCCCTGTCTCCATTTTTATAAAGTGGCTTCACTACCGAGTACTTTAATCAGCCAGGAAACCGACCACTCCTAAAGGAAAAGTTACAGATATGACTAAGTACTGGGCTAACATACATAGAACAATACTTCAGTATTCTGCTAGATACCCCGTCATATCCAAGAGAGTTCTTGGTCTTTAGTGATTTAATTATTAACTCAATCTCCCTCTTGTCAGTATCTTGGAGGAGCATTTCAGGTAACAGTCTCGGTATACTTTTTTCTAAGAGCGCTCGCTATATGATTCCCTGTTGGGACTAGGTTTCTATTTAGTTCACCTGCTATATTCAGAAAGTGATTGTTAAATACTGTAAATATATGCGACTTATCAGTAACACGGACATTCCTACTACGCACTAATTCTATATCCTCGACCTGTCTCTGCAGACCAGCCACTTCCTTTGCGACTGACCATAAGGTTTTAATTTTATCCTGAGACTTAGCTATTCTATCTGCGTACCACACACTTTTTGCCTTCCTAATAACATTTTTAAGCACCGTACAATACTGTTTGTAATGGGCTGCTGCATTTAGATTCTGACTGTTTCTAACGTTTTGATATAATTGCCACTTTGTTCTACAAGATATTCGTATCCCTCTAGTCAGCCACCCAGGCTGCCTGTTTGTGCTAGTACCCTGTTTTGAACGTTCTAACGGAAAGCAACTTTCAAAGAGCACGAGAAAAGTCTTGAGAAAAGCATTATATTTATCGTCTACTGTATCAGCGCTATAAACATCTTGCCACTCTTGTTCCTTGATAAGGTTTACAAAGGTCTCTACAGCAACTGGATCAGCTTTCCTAAACAGCTGATGACTATATTTAACACGTGTTGCAGCACAAAAATCTTTTAAAGTTAAAATTTGTGCATCATGATCTGAAAGGCCATTCACCTTTTTGCTAACAGAATGCCCTTCTAGTAATGAGGAATGAACAAAAATGTTGTCTATGGTTGTTCTATTGTTTCCTTGCCCTCTCGTTGGAAAGAATACGGTTTGCAAAAGATTATATGAATTAAGGAGGTCTACCAGCCTCCTCTTCTTTGCACAATCACTTATACAATTAATATTGAAGTCACCACATATAACTGACTTTTTGTATTTCCTATAAAGTGAACCAAGAACCTGCCTTAGCGTTAGAAAAAATGTTGTGAAATCGGAGTCTGGGGATCTATAAATAACAACAGTTAGAAGTTTAGCTCCATTAAATTTAACCACACCTGCACAGCATTCAAACACCTTTTCAGTGCAGTACTTTGAAACATCAATTGACTCAAATGGGATGCCGTTTTTCACATACATGGCTACTCCCCCACACCGCAAAGAGCTCCTCGAAAAGCTGCCAGCCAACCTGTATCCTGGTAAAGGAAGCCTCTGAATTATCTCCTTATTTAAGAAGTGTTCAGATATACCAATAATTTCAGAGTCAACATCCATAAGCAATTCACTAGCTTTATCTCTAATACCTTGTATATTTTGATGAAATATACTAATTCCCTCATTACTCGGATACCTAAGCTTTGTCGAAAGTGGTTCCTTTGTTAGAGAGACTTCCCTTAAGCAGGAATACCTATCAGCTGATTTCAATCTAAAAAAGGTGCAGCTCGAACACCCATTACTGCATGAATTTTCCCATGAGTGATCCCACCAACCCCACCTATGCTGTCACCTATAAGCTTTGCCAACCTCCCCTTCCCATACCTGTCGAGGTGCAGGCCATGTCTAGTGAAACCCGTCCTGCTGATAGACTCCACCGACACCACTGAAATGTGACCCATGCTTTCTGTCATCAGCGCACCCCAAAGTCTCATGTTATTACGCCTGACGGCTATATTAAGATGAAGCCGATCGTGACGCTGAAACAGTTCCACGAAATGCACATTCGTGTTGCCAGTCTGAGTGGCTATCTTTTCCAGGTCACCATCTATGTCATACTCCCCATCCCTATCAATACTATTACCAGCCCCACCCACAATCACTACCTGATCCTCTTTAGTAAAATCCGTACATAACCCACCTATGTTAACAGTCACCTGAGTCAATCCTGTATTAGGCTTCACAATGCTGGTGACCTGGTACTCACTCCCCAGCACTTCCTGCAACTGCTGGCCTACACCTCTGCCATGATAACTACCTAACGCAGAACCTTCTTCTTCCTCTTCGACTTTGCAACTGTTCTAGCCACCGTAACTACTGAGGTCTGCTGCATACTTCCTACATCTACAGCTACTAAAGATTCCTCTCCAATAGACTCTGACAGTTGGTCATATCTATTGTAAACACCAATAGTAAAACTATCTGAAAATCTTCTTCTCCTAGCAGATCTCTTGCCAACAGCCAGCTCCCATTCCCGAACCCCTTTCTCCCTCCTCATCCTATCTAGCTATTCTTCATGGCAACCATCTTGCGCTTAAATTTCACCGAGATAATGCCCACCCACACACTGCGAGAGTTTCTACTGGTTGTTTTCGTGCTTGCCAAACCCTACTTTGGCGAGCAATGTCGCAGGAGCTCTCCCTAATCGAGAGCACTTGGAGCATCAGGGGCAGGGCCCTCCAAGCACCTTGGGAGTTTGACGATCTAACGCGCCAATTGGACAGAATTTAGCACGATATCCCTCAAGAGGACATCGAGCAAAGCTATTAACGCCAAGGCGAACAACGTTATTGACTTGCTTTGTTAGTGAAGCTCTTTCTGTTGAATAAGTCATTCAGTTTTCTGATATAGCAGTAATCTGCTAGTGCGTACATTTACATCACATCTATCGATCCGTCGCACTGGGATAATTCCTTTTGTCTTGGACGGTATTACTTTCTCTCACATGTTGTTGTTGATGGTTTTGTGGCCTTCAGTCCGAAACTGGCTCGATGCAGCACTCCACGCTATTGTATACTGTGTAAGCTTCTTCATCTCCGAATTCGACCCAGTATTTCCTCATTAATTATATAAAGTTACTTGCGGAAATTGTACACGGCCATGGCATTCTTCTACAGCTGCCAGATACGGGAAAACAGTGCCGTGACTGATAAATGGATGAGCAAGAAGCGTAAATGCTAGAAGACGCGAGCCTCTGATTTAGTGACTGACAGAGGGAAAACTGGCCGTACGCGTTTATTTTTGGGGAATCGTTACCTGGGTGACAGGGGGAAAGTCTCTCGGCTTCTTCATAAAAGCAACAGGGAATTTAATTGTGCGCAGATCACAGCGTAGCCTCTTCCAGGGGCGGACAGCAGGAAAAGAGGTGAAGTTTGAGAAAGCTAGGGTACTATATCAGACTTTTGTTCCGATTCTGAGGTCCGAGCCAATGAGTTAGAGTGTGGTAGTCACGTCGCTTGCCTGGCTGCAACCAACTTAACTCTGAGTTTGAAGCACTGACGTTTTCATATAGAGGGATGCTGCAAGTGTAACGCTCAGAAATATTCGTACTTAATTTTAACAGTGTAGTGAATTAGATCACATCGCTAAGTGCCTCTACAATTTTAGGTTTCACACTCTGTGGAAATACGTTCGGAAATATTTTAAGGACACAGAAGCAAGCCAAAGTCTTCTTCTACGTGTTAACAATGTTGTCTGCCCAGGTGAGATGCTCATCCGAATTTTCATCCGACTTCGCCACCGTTTTTTGATAAGGTACTGGAACAGCGCCAAGAAGTATACGGGGCAGTTACTATGTGCAGAACTGGAAAGTACTGGTTTCTGATGTGATACTAAAATCTAGAACCCAGCACGTTGTCCTCGATGGTGAGTGTTCATCGGAGGTGAAGGTATCATCTGGAGTGCCCCAGGGAAGTGTGGTAGGTCCGCTGTTGTTTTCTATCTACATAAATGATCTTTTGGATGGGGTGGATAGCAATGTGCGGCTGTTTGCTGATGATGCTGTGGTGTACGGGAAGGTGTCGTCGTTGAGTGGCTGTAGGAGGATACAAGATGACTTGGACAGAATTTGTGATTGGTGTAAAGAATGGCAGCTAACTCTAAATATAGATAAATGTAAATTAATGCAAATGAATAGGAAAAAGAATCCCGTAATGTTTGAATACTCCATTAGTAGTCTAGCGCTTGACACAATCACGTCGATTAAATATTTGGGCGTAACACTGCAGAGCGATATGAAGTGGGACAAGCATGTAATGGCAGTTGTGGGGAAGGAGGATAGTCGTCTTCGGTTCACTGGTAGAATATTGGGAAGATGTGGTTCATCTGTAAAGGAAACCGCTTATAAAACACTAATACGACCTATTCTTCAGCACTGCTCGAGCGTTTGGGATCCCTAGGTCGGATTGAGGGAGGACATAGAAGCAATTCAGAGGCGGGCTGCTAGATTTGTTACTGGTAGGTTTGATCATCACGCGAGTGTTACGGAAATGCTTCAGGAAGTCGGGTGGGAGTCCCTAGAGGAAAGGAGGCGTTCTCTTCCTGAATCGCTACTGAGGAAATTTAGAGAACCAGCATTTGAGGCTGACTGCAGTACAATTTTACTGCCGCCAACTTACATTTCGCGGGAGGACCACAGAGATATGATAAGAGAGATTAGGGCTTGTACAGAGGCATATAGGCAGTCATTTTTCCCTAGCTCTGTTTGGGAGTGGAACAGGAAGATGCTAGTTGAGGTACGAGGTACCCTCCGCCACACACCGTATAGTGGATCGCGGAGTATGTATGTAGATGTAGATCTACATCTACATCTACATTTATACTCCGCAAGCCACCCAACGGTGCGTGGCGGAGGGCACTTTACGTGCCACTGTCATTACAACCCTTTCCTGTTCCAGTCGCGCATGGTTCGTGGGAAGAGCGACTGCCGGAAAGCCTCCGTTCGCGCTCGAATCTCTCCAATTTTACATTCGTGATCTCCTCGGGAGTTATAAGTAGGGGGAAGCAATATATTCGGTACCTCATCCAGAAACGCACCCTCTCGAATCCTGGACAGCATGCTACACCGCGATGCAGAGCGCCTTTCTTGCAGAGTCTGCCACTTGAGTTTGCTAAACATCTCCCTAACGCTATCACGCGTTTCGCGTTAGTCGGGACTTCTCTCATTTAGTCCAAGTGTCATGTTTGTGTCTCATCTCACCACTTACAACAGTTCATGACTGCTATGGATTATCACAGTGTTGATATCTTCATTTCTAGCACTTGGGCAAACCTAAAGATTGTCGGCACAGAAATGATATTGCAGGAGGGCAAAACCGACGTGATATCATCGACTCACAATCAGGTGACAAAAGTCTTGGTGGTACCTATTAATATCGTGTCGGATCTCCTTTTGCCCGGCGCAGTGCACCAACTACACGACGCATGGGCCCAACAAGTCGTTGGAAGTTCCTGCAGAAATACCGAGCTATGCTGCCTCTACAACCATCTATAATTGCGAAAGTATTGCAAGTTTGTAAGTGCAGAATTTTGTGCATAAACTGATCTCTCAGTTATATCCCATAAATCTTCTACGGGATTGATGTTGGGTGATATGGGCGATCCAATCATTTGATCGAACTATCTAGTGTGTTCTTCAAAGCAATCGCGAACAATTATAGTCCGGTGACATGGTGCCTTATCATCCATAAAAAATCCATCGCTGAATGGCTGCAAGGGTCTCCTTGTAGCCGAATGTAACCATCTTCAGTCAGTGATCTGTTCTGTTGGACGAGAGGACCCAGTCCGTTCCATGTAAACACAGCTCACACCATTATGGAGGCATCACGAACTTGCACACTGCCTTGCTCTGTGACGTCTTGGGTTTTGCACCTCACGGGAACCCTAACGTCAGCTCTTTTCAATTGAAATCGGGAGTCATCTCAGCAGTCCTCAGGTTTCCAGTCGTATAGGACCGAACCGTGTGGTGACGAGCCCAACAGAGGTGTTGCAAGCGATGCTGTGCTGTTAGCAAAGGCAGTCGCGTCGGACGTCTGCTGCCATAGCCCATTAACGCCACATTTAGCTACACTGTCCGAACGGATACATTCGTAGTATGTCCCACATTGATTTCTGCGGTTATTTCATGCAGTGTTGCTTGTCTGTAGGCAGTGATAAATCTACGGGAACTCCGCTGCTTTCGGTAGTTACGTGAAGTCTGTCGGCAACTGCATTGTCCATGGTGAAAGGTAATACCTAAAATTTCGTATTTTCGGCACACTCTTAACATGGTGGATCTCGGAATACATTACCTAACGAGTTCAAAAATGGAATGTCCCATGCGTCTAGCTCCAACTACCATTCTGCATTCAAAATATATTAATTCCCGTTGTGCCGCCATAATCACGCCGAAACCTTTTCACATCAATCACCGGAGTGCAAATAACAGCTCTGCCCTTGTATACCCTGTGTGCGTGACACTACTGCCATCTATATGTGTTCAGATCGCTGTACCATGACTTTTGTCACCTCAGTGTATATAAGGGAAACAATAGTGCGCCAAACTTTGAATCTGGTGGCATATCTGAGAAGATATGCTTACAGGACGACCTTTAATTTCCGTAAACAACATGTTCATGAAGAGATTATTGGCGGGGTTGGTAGAAAGGAAATCGAGGCAATATGTTGACTGTTTGTGACATACGCATCCAGTCGAATCTTTGAGCTTCTTTCGAAACTAATTGATTTGCTGCAGGATATGCCTTGTGGCACAAGACTAATGACAATTTTAACTCTGTCTCACCTCTCAAAATGAGGATGGCGACCCTTGTTTAGACTAATATACTGGGTTAGCAGAACCAGTGCAGAGGCTTAATGCGCATCTGTTAATAAATGTTTCTGAGTTAATCTTCGAAGTAGTGTGTCGTATGTCGTTTAGAGTATATGAACCATGCCCACAACCGTGAGGGAGACGGAACGTTTCAAAGGTAACGAAAGAACTGATAGCAACGATATTAGAAGTATCTTGTGCCCACACCTAATCCTTCGAACTTACAATACCGTAATATGGTTTCCAGAGTATAAATGCAAATCGTCGGCATGTGTCACGGCTTCGACACTTAGCATGTTGCAACGTTCCCTTGTCTATTCCTAATCAATATTCCTCACTCTACTTTTGCATTGCATTACAACATCTTTATCCTTGTATTTTTCACAATCTTACCTTCCATCTGCTTTCGTTCACATAAGACGTTTGCTTCGTCGGGCTACTCTATTACATATGAGAAACGCTAGTCTCCCACATGCCATCCCCACCCACTGCTCCTCTGCGCGCCCCCCCCCCCCCCCCCCCCCCGAGCCCGGATCCATCCATTGGGTTTTGCTGACTCCTTTCTCGTCCTGCCCCGTTGCAACTGTATTATGTGTAACTTTTTTAAATTGACGTGTGAATTCTTTCCTAGTTACATTCTGTCCTCTTCCCATTCAATGTAGATTTGTAAGGATTTCTCCCTGCTATGGAATCTCACATTAAACACACCGCGTTGAAGACTCAGCTCACGAATGTTATTAGTCACTGGTCCGTTCACAGACTAGAAGGGACGACACTGGACAGCGTGTGGCACACTCAGGTGCAGGGGACGGAAAGAACGTTTACACCTGGCAGAGGACAACAGTGCCTCCTCTCGCAGCTACATCGAATAAAACCGCTCCCCCGCAGAGAAGGGTGCTACCTAGGTTTCAGTTTCCCTTTGGCAGCAGCCGAGCGGAAGAGCTGGCGACATGGACGAGCGGTTATCGCCCATAGTGGGGATGCCGTAAATCAAATATCGCACTCGTACGGGCGGTGCTCCATACAGAAATGCTTCCGATAAAGCCACAAGTCAGCTGTTATACTCAGTTGCAGTATCTCACGAAGTAAGGCCAGCAGTCGTCAGGCACCGAAGTAGGACACAGTATTAAATACAATGACGGCAGTAGAGAGCGTTACACTATGATATCTATAAATCCCGATAGCTGTCAATTTTTATCGAGATGTTTATCACAAGATTAAATTTCCAATCCATTCTGAACTGATATCCATTATCGAGGACATGTGAGCCCACGGGCACGAATACAATCTTGCCTTTGTTTTGTCATGAACAGAAACCACCTCTGAATATCTTCTTGAGGAATATCTTGCCACGTCTACAGCTACATCTACATCATACTCCGCAAGCCACTCAACGGTGTGTCGCGGAGGTTACTTCTGATAGTTAAACCTGGTACCTCTAAGTGATCTACCCTTCCCTATTGTACTTGAATATGGGGCGTATATGTTGTCCGACTCCTTGCGGGAAGTGCTCTTTCTGACGTAAAGTAGTAAACCGTTCCGTGATGCACAACGCCTCTTTTGCGGCGTCTGGCAATGACGTTCGCTGAGCG
Source organism: Schistocerca americana (assembly GCF_021461395.2). Taxonomy (NCBI): domain Eukaryota; kingdom Metazoa; phylum Arthropoda; class Insecta; order Orthoptera; family Acrididae; genus Schistocerca; species Schistocerca americana. Next base: position 966,565,499 of record NC_060120.1, on the reverse strand, counting down.
TCTCTGTAACGCGCTCGCGCAGAGTAAACGACCCGTGAAGAAACGCGCCACCTGTCCTTTGGACCTCCTCTATCCCTTCTAACAGCCCTACGTGGAAGGGGTCCCAGATTAATGAACACTACTCAAGAATCCGTCAAAAATCGCATGAATTTCGCAGGATCTCTGTTTGCGGAATTCATGTTGATTATCGTTCTCCAAAAACATGGTAATTCTTGAGCACAAAACATGATACATGTTTCTACAACATATTGGGGTTACAGTTTCTTAAGATTCCTCCTATGTACATGTCTAGCTAATGCTTTTCCTACTGTTTATTTGGCCATTCCACTTAAGGTCGCTGTGGATAGTTACTCCTAGACACTTTACGGTCGATGCTGTTTACAGTAATTTGTTACCATTACTTTAGTTGTAAAGTAGTGTATTTCCTTTCCTATGTATGCACAAATGTTATATTTACTTATGTTCAAGGCTAACTGCCAGAGTTTGCACCATTCATCAGTCCTATGCAGGTGATTCTGCTAAACGATATTGTTTTCTTCCATTGTACTTTCTTATAGACAACCGCATCATCTGCGAACTTCTGACACATTCTACTAGATCATTTATATTCATCGTAAACAGTAACGGTCCTATCACATTTCCTTGGTACTACGGAAATTACCTTTACATCTGTCGATTATGTTCCGTTACGCGAGACGTTTTGCGTTCAATCCACAACGAAGTCTTCAATGGAGGCGCAGAGCTGGTCCGTAGCTCGGTAAGCTCGTATTTTTTTTCACTAAACAGTATTGCGGGACAGTGTCGAATGCCTTCCTGCAATCAAGGAACCCGACGTCGATGTAAGCACTGTTGTCTGCCGCGCCGTGGATCTCTAGGAGGAACAGAGCAAGCTGAGTTTTGCAGGACCTCTGTTTGTGGAATCCATGTTGATTTTTGTATAGGACATTTTCGGTCTACTAAAACGTCATAATTCTCGAGCATGCAACATTTTCCATGTATCTACAACACATAGGCTTCAACGATATAGGAACTGTTTGGTGCCCCAATGACGAAGGATATGACGGCAGAGTTCACCATTCTTGCCTCATATTGGCAAGCAACAACCTCCCTTCAACAATTACCAGATCAGTCTTGTTGTATTGCCCAGTAGCTTCACTCACTATGATTCGCGGAGTCGAAGAGGGATGCATCTAAAGAATTGCTTCACTTTAAATATGAGAAAGTCTTGTATGAGTTCTGCAAACGTATTAGTACTCATAAAAATTATATCCTATGCTGATAGGTCGCTAATAACAGTCAAAAGGTGTTAGTTGTACCTCTTTATTGCTTTACGAGTGTCCTTAGACGTCGTGGTGAGATGTCGTAGAAGCAGAGATTCTTTATTTGCAAATACTGTGACCAATGCTAATAGGTCGCTATTAAAAGACACAAGATGTTAAGTTTACTTTTCATTTGCGTTGTTGTACTCTTTGGGCCTAGCACATCATCAGACGATCAAAACACAAAGTTGTTGAAATAACTTTTAGAAGTAAACAATGCCACACATAAAATTCCACAATGAGGAGATAGTAGTGGCAAGTGATCAACATCATTATCACTTCCGTACTGACGTCGCTTGGCAGTACTGTCTTACCATTGTGGATTTTTATGTGCGACATTGTTTTCCTCTAAAAAATTTTTGTATCAACTGTGTGCTTTGATCGTTTGATGATGGGCCACGCCCGAAGAGTACAACGCAATTGAAAAGTAAATTTAACATCTTGTGTCTGTTATTAGCGACCTACTAGCATTGATTACAGTTTTTACAAATAAAGAATCGCTGCTTCCTATGACATCTCACCATGACGTCTATGGACATATTGGCGTCGATGACAGACGGAAGCGAGAGTCATTGATGACGTCCGCAGGATGCGACTCTATGACATGCAAGTTTCTGTCACGGACAAGCAGTAAACGACATGTAGCAATTAGAGATTCCAACTATCTTTGTCTTTCAGACGGTCCGTGGTGACACTAACTGTAATCTCTGCCCAGATTTAAACTGCTGTCATCTGTCTACTCGCCAGAGACAGGCGAACATCCCTACGGTCTTCTCACGGTACACTCTTTCTCGAAGGACGGGTGGCTGCTCTTTTTCCCAACTAATTTGCTGTGTCCATCTTGTCACCACATGTTGTGCGATGGCCGTGGTGGCCGAGCGGTTCTAGGCGCTCAGTCCTGAACCGCACTACTGCTACGGTCGCAGGTTCGAATCCTGCCTCGGGCATGGATGTGTGTGGTGTCCTTGGTCAGTCAGGTTTAAGTAGTTGTAAGTTCTAGGGGACTGATGACCACAGATGTTAAGTCCCATAGTGCTCAGAGCCATTTGAACCACATGTTGTGCACTAAGGCCAACTTTCTGTGCCATCTCTCGGTGTGATTCGACCTTTGTCAGAGTCTGACATACGGCTAAAAGTACTGAACAGTTTGCTAGGAGCTGGTTCATGGCATGCCACTTACAGAGTAGAAATAACAACGTTAAACGATGTGAAAGTGATGTGCGCCTTAGGTGGAAGCTAATTTCAGGCAGCACAATATTCTGAAAAAGTGTACATCCCAAACAATGCTATTTTGGCGAGCGTGGGCATTTGCCTTCGGGGGAACAGTGACGGTTAGAAATTAAAATTGCAGAGCAGCCACAAGTAGCATTAAGGTTTTCTTTATTTTTGCATATCTCTGTCGAACAAAGCGATAGTCTTCAAAATTACTTAGCCGAGGGCCACTGGTTACGTGTATCGGGCATGTAAGTTTTTCTTTATAAAGTCTGATGTTTGTAGAATGTGGCTCTCGGCTACGTAATTACTGAAGATGTTCGCGTTGTTCGAGCGAAACATGCAACAATAAAGAAAAACTTACGTTTACGAGACTGAGCGGAGTCCAACTCAGTTGTCCATCTCAGTTTAACAGCAATTCAGTTTCACAAATCAAGCGCAATGGAGGAATGTGTATTGAAACGAACACTTAGGTTCGTTATCCCACAGAAGTTAGTGTGCTAATGAGAGAAAATTACATACTCATAGGTGAATTTCTTCGAGTAATTTCGTAACGAAGATGCAATAACTACAGGGGTTGGATAAAATATCGAAAATCCAAAATCACACAATAATACCATGTCTATTACCGAGCAGGAAAACCGTTGACTGTCAAAACAGCTTCCAGTCGTCTGAGAATCGATAAATACATGTGCTCTGTGGTTTTCCTGCACAATTGTCGCAAACTCAGGTAACGATGACAGAGATAGAGATCACGCAATCTTCTCTCCAGAGTAGACCACGAAGGCTCAATAATACTGAGATCTGGCGACGGTGGCGGCCAGGGGAGATACGAAAATTCATCTTTGCGCTTTTAAAACCAATCCTGGGCAATGCGAGCTGTGTGAACAGGGGCTATGCCGTCTAGGAACACAGCATCACCGTTGGGGATCAATCGTTGTACCATGTTACAGACCTCATCAACCAAAATGGTCACATGATACTTGACAATAATACCCATGGGGCGCAAGAAACTGCAAGACATGAATGCCCAAATCATCATCGAACCACATCCATGTCTCTCTCTTAGCTTGTAACTTCGGGTGGTAGTTGGAATCAGTGTGAAACAAGATTCATCAGACCAAATGATTTTCTTTGAAAGAATGACAAACAAGGTTCATGAAACTAAATGACTTTCTTCCTTTGCTCCAGTGTCCAGATTTTATTGCTGCGGCACCATGATCCCGTGTTACGGGCATTTGCATCACTGAGTATGACAGAGCACTCGGCAGCGTCCCCTGTTCGCGATTCTGTATAGGTAGGAGAAGAACACCCATCCGTTATATTGGAATTGGGCTGTTTTATTCTATGTCATACCGCCTTTTTGCGGTGTTTTGTTCTGACGGACAATAAACGTTGAGTAAAAAGATTCCGAGCTCTTCCAAATGGCTCAAATGGCTCTAAGCACTATGGAACTTAACATCTGAGGTCACCAGTTCCCTGGACTTAGAACTACTTAAACCTAACTAACCTAAGGACGTCACACACGTCCATGCCCGAGGCAGGATTCGAATCTGCGACCGCAGTAGCAGCGCGGTTTCGGACTGAAGCCTAGAACCGCTCGGCCACAGCGGCCGGCTCCGAGCTTTACCGATCTAATGCCTTAAGTCATATGTTCACCTGAAGATGTGGCTTTTAGTGCCACGAAACCGGTAGTGATCCAATAATAAAGGAATAAATACAGCTGTAGCGGTTATCAATACCAAGTTGACTGATGAGTGGGTCTGGAATTCCAGCTCGCCGTGCGATTCCTTTGTTCCGGACCTACCTTCGTGTTGTTGTGATGGTGACAGCGTTCGTGACTGCGACATTCGGTTCTGCGGTGGCTTTTGCAGCCATCGTAAGCTTATTTTTTGGACACAATCCTCTTCAACGACCGTCTCTTACGACCCTCAACACACATTTACGTCCCCAATGTAACTTACAGACGATTTTCGCTTTCCCTGTATACGGTACAAAACTTCGTTATGGTGTCTCGTTAACACCAAACACTTCAGATACTTTGGTTACGGAAGCGTCCATTACAAGTAAACAAACTATCTGCCCATATTCTAATTCTAATTCACTTCCTTTCGACATAATGCACTCTCAACTACGCAGAACACAGTTCTAACGACGACTTATACTTGCAATATACTGAGGACATTGCACGAGTGTCGCTTGTGTTCAAATACAACAGTGCAACCTGCAGTCTTTGCTAGCATCTGCATTTCTCGCCGTGTTTCCATATTACAGTACAACACCTGTAGATGAATTGTACAGGTTAATGCGCATTACTGTATAATTACTTGTCATTTCCAGTAGTTTTAATATGGAGGAACGTGGCGAGAAAAGCCCAGCTATGCAGACGAACACCACTGTGCACATTAGTGGTGACAAATAAATCAAAACACTTAAAGCCGTCCTTATTATTTTATTTTATTTTGTCGCTACCAGTTTCAACGCTTCAGTGCGTCATCTTCAGGCGTTTATGCATAAAACATTAAAGACAGCATTATCAACTTATCAATCTAGTTACATAGCATCACGAATTTCCACTGAATACACTATACAATAATACTATCTGTTAAAAATTTCTTCAAATACTATTCATGATTTTTATTGGACAGTCGGACACACATTATCTGCACAACCCTGAAATAACTTACTGTACGACAGAATAACTGTAAAAGGTGATGAATGGAAGGAAACAATACCTCACAAACAAGTTAAAAGAAGGAACATGACCTATGTGTCGTGTCAAAGCATAAAATGCGTAGTTGTACACAGATGAGGGGCATACACTATGTCATAGTTATAAAATGAACGTCCAAGACGTGGTATAAACCGAATGTAGGACCCAAAATATATAGAACGTATGAAAGATGCCTACAAGGAAATTGTTCATGATGCAAACATTCATATGCGAATGCATCTTGTATCGTGTACTGCCATGAAACAATCACACACAGGGGTACTAAGTAGCCCACAAGGCTACAGTGTATCATATATATATACCAGAAAAATTTACTGAGTAGCACACCGCTCAAAAAGCACTCTTGCATGTTAAACTTAAGTGATCACGAAGAAATAATTGAAATATTAAATCTATAGTCATGAATAAATGCATTGTCACTAGTCCACACTTAGGTCTTTCGATGACATTTCCGACACATGGGCCGTGATTACGTGCCGGGGCTATTTTACACGATTGCTGTCCTTTGGGGCAGGAAGTGTGAGCGAGGTCATTACATTCGAATATCGCCGCGAGGATAAAGGTGATGCCAGCCACATGCCTCGAGCGGAGATAGTCATTACCACCAAACCTGACAAAGGAAGGTTCTTTCGGTCGTTCCTGTGGCAGATCGAAGGAGCGTTCCTATGTACACCAATTCGATTGGTAGAGTGGAAGAAGATGAATGCACGAGATTCTTTGAAGCCAAACGCGCAAAAAGGATACCAAGTCTGTGGCCAAGCAAGAGATGGTGGCAGTTACCATTCAGTCGCTCTCCGATAACGATCCATGGACACAAAACATATACTTGCTGTATTTCCGAGATCATCGACACCGCACCCGACGCTATGGAGATCGTTTAAGCCGTCATGTTGTACCACCATGTCTCACCCGTAATTCATTATTACCTTATGAATTCATGCTAATGAAATCGTCATTGAAATAGCTATATTTATATGAATTACGTTGTCAAATTTTACACTCAGGCTATTACTTTGCAAGTGAAACTGTTTTATATTTGACTGTACAATTTCTCACTTGCCTTGTCAGCGATTTGCTTGTAAGGTAGATGAGTTAGAAGGAAAATGAAAACATCCTCAAAAGGTTACATAATCTTCCAGAAAGTGTTTTTAAACATTTTTATCATTTCATCTTCGATATTAATAAGATCATCAGTTGTATTTTAGTCTTTATTAGTGTACCACTAGCGGTTTCGTGGCGTTAAAGCCACATCTTCAGGTGACATACGATTAAAACATTAGAGCGGAAAACCTCGGAATCTTTTTTCCCAACATTCGTTGCCCGTCAAATACAAAACACTGCTAAAATATGGTATGTCATGGATTAAAAACTGCTAACATGATGTGGCTTTAACGCCACGAAACCGGTGGTGGTACAGTAATAAAGGACCAAAATACAGCTGAGGCGCTTGTTAATACCCAAGATAAATACTCATAGCTATGGTTGCCCCACCTACAAGGTTGTCTGCATTTTACCATACATTTTCCCATTATATTAGTATCAATTTTTAAAGCGCAACAAGGCAATCGTTCATAGTAGAAATTATCTCAGGCAACAAAACTTTTGCTAACAGAACGTTACATAAATTTTTTGAATGTAGACACTTCCTTGCAACTGAACTAAATTAAAGAAGAGCACTGTATCCATCGACAGTAGCAATTCATCGATGAAGCCTGAATTCAGAGTTTAAAATGAAGTAACTATAAATAATTGCATGAGATCGCGCTACGTCTGATATATTTGAGTTGTTCACGAAAAATAAGGAAAGCCACAAGAACATATCGAACGAAGCACATCTCTAAATTACAAAATTTTCTTGGAACTACGAACATTAATAACAATCATTACGGATTTTATATCAGTTCATCGGTATTACTTGTTCTGGTACATTAAAAAACACGACAATTTCGTTTGTGACACGCGAATATCAGATCCAGATGAAATATAATCGCTGCACTTGTGACAACATAGACTGTGGGATAGTGGTATCATGACCTATATCCACTAAATACGTTGTCAGTAGATTTAGATATATGAAGTGGTGTCTGACAGCTGTAGCTTTAGCGATGTACCGACAGCTTTGGATTATGTAAGATGGGAAATATGTTCAAAATGTAAAGACGAATTCCAGAGTCAGAGAGAGAGGGAGAGAGAGAGAGAGAGAGAGAGAGAGAGAGAGAGAGAGAGAGATGTAATCCATAGCATAGACTGTCTGACAAAAAAGGGAAACACCCAGAAGACATGCTGTCATGGCATTGTAACTTTGTACGCTTACACACCACCAGCGAGTATGTGAACGATTAGATCCAATTCTCTGTGACAGGTAGAACGCCCACTAGAGTGCATTTGTGTTGTTCATGTTTAGTGTTGCTCATGTTTACTGTGCCTGCAGCTCGTGGTCTCGCGGTAGCGTTCTCGCTTTCCAAGCGCGGGGTCCTGGGTTCGATTCCCAGTGGGGTCAGGGATTTTCACCTGCTTCAAGGTGACTGGGTGTTGTTGTGTTGTCTTCATCATCATCATTCATCCCCATTACGGTCGGAGGAAGACAATAGCAAACCACCTCCACTAGGACCTAACCTAGTACGGCAGTGCTTGTCTTCCGCATTCTTTCCCTACGCTCTGTCAAGGAGTATGGGGCCTCATATCATCACGTTTACTGTTGGTAAGGTGTATGAGGGGCGTGATTAACGTTAGATGTTGAGTGGTCACAATGAAGAATTCGGAAACGCAGAGTACTCATGTGAGACAACGCTATCAACAGCTGAGAGATTTCGAAAGGGGTCTCATTGTGAGTCTCCATTTGGCTGTCTTGTCAAATCGTGCAACGTGCAGACTTCAAGGGCATTCGGATGTGGCAGTGGCCTGATTCTAGACTACAAGGATAAATGAGGACGCGCATAATCGTCTTCAAGTATCCGTCGATCATATTTGACTACCGCTAGATTGCTTAGCAGTATTGTGTACCAAGCATATTGCAACCTCTTCACATCAGCGCCTACCATACGAAATCAAGTAATGAACCCTCTACAGCGTCCTGTGTCATTCCGCACCACTGATCAGAGACAACCTGCAGCCGGAGCAGTAAATTACCGTCCCATAGCGTAGGTTGTCGTTGATATCAAATACAGTGTTCATTTGGAGTGGTGCTTTGACCAGGAAGTACGGAGTGCTGATGAATGGTCTCACATAATATTAAGCGATGAATAATGATTCTGCACTACCCCAGATGGTAGTCGTCGACGAGTATGGTGGCGACTTCAGGAGAGGACCTATTCTTCCAATGTTTTGGTGAGCCTGAGCGCTGTTAATCCCGGTGTCATGTTGTTGATAGCTACCTGGTATGACGTGAGATGATAATGATGTTTAGTTCGTGGGGCACTCAACTGCGCGGTTATCAGCGCCCGTGCAAATCTCCAACCTTTGCTTAGTCCAATCTCTCCACTTTCATGAATGATGATGAAATGATGAGGACAACACAAACACCCAGTCACCTCGAGGCAGGTGAAAATCACTGACCCTGCCGAGAATCGGACCCGGGACCACGTGCTCAGGAAGCGAGAACGCCACAGCGAGACTGCGAGCTGCGGATGTATGACGTGAGGACATGGCTGATAGTGACTAAGGGATCTCTGACGACACAACTGTGCCTCACGAAAATCCTGCCTCCTTTTGTGCTACCAGTCAAGCGGCAGTATCATGTTGCCATTTTGCAACGGGACGATGCTAATCTATACATGGCATTTGCCTCTATAAACTCTGCACTTGGTGCTGAGGTATTCGCGTGGCCAGCAGTATCCTCAAGTCTGTCCTCGATAGAACATGTGTGAGACATGCTCAGATGTCAACTCTGTCACAGTGCCAGAACCGAAGATGTAAACGGCCAGTTACAACAGTTGTTCGCAGCTTGCCTCAGGAGAGGATACAATACGCCCTTCCCAAACTAATCAGTGCATATATCCGAGCCAAAGGGGTGCAACGTCATATTAATTAATAGGCTCGTATTTCCCAGTCCTTAGTAAATTTGTCTTGATTTTATAATCTCTGAAATAATAGCACATACCCCATTAGCCCGTAAAGTTTGCTGCGTGGGGTAGCGGCGCGGTCTCCGGCGCCTTGCCACGGTTTGCCTGGCTCGCCACGTCGGAGGTTCGAATCCTCCCTCGCGCATGGGTGTGTGTGTGTGTTGTCCTTAGCGTAAGATAGTTTATATTAGATTAAGTAGTATGTAAGCTTAGGGACCGATGACCTCAGCAGTTTGGTCCTGTAGGAACATACCACCACCACCACCACCACCACCCGTAAAGTTCCACATCGTTTCCATCTTCCCTTCTGTATGTTTCACGTTGTTGCCAGGCAGTACAGTTTCTTAAAAGAGTAATGGAATTTACTGTGCAAGGAGAAGCAACAATTTTCTGCTCTTGAAGATTGTGAGACAGTACTGCATCTTACTGGCACTTTTTAACTTGGAGACCCAAGAAGAAAAGGAGGAAATCTTAAAAGAAAAATGAAGTTTTGATGCAATACGGAAATGGTGAAGTATAGGGCTGAACTTACTTTTTCTGGTGTATTGATTGCATTGGCCACTTATTTAGCTTGGTATGTGCTTTAAAATGTGATATAGGAAACTCAGAGTTCATGAGAGGAGGTGTTGTGGAATGGCAACATTTTTGACGTCAGTATTGGGAAAGACATAGTTGTTGAATGCGGCTAAAAGAGTTGTCCATTAAAAAAGTTCACCCAGTATGGCGAAGAAAACTTGATCTACTGACAAGAAATAGAGTTAGCGCCTCCTGCAAATATACAGTCCTGGAAATGGAAAAAAGAACACATTGACACCGGTGTGTCAGACCCACCATACTTGCGCTGGACACTGCGAAAGGGCTGTACAAGCAATGATCACACGCACGGCACAGCGGACACACCAGGAACCGCGGTGTTGGCCGTCGAATGGCGCTAGCTGCGCAGCATTTGTGCACCGCCGCCGTCAGTGTCAGCCAGTTTGCCGTGGCATACGGAGCTCCATCGCAGTCTTTAACACTGGTAGCATGCCGCGACAGCGTGGACGTGAACCGTATGTGCAGTTGACGGACTTTAAGCGAGGGCGTATAGTGGGCATGCGGGAGGCCGGGTGGACGTACCGCCGAATTGCTCAACACGTGGGGCGTGAGGTCTCCACAGTACATCGATGTTGTCGCCAGTGGTCGGCGGAAGGTGCACGTGCCCGTCGACCTGGGACCGGACCGCAGCGACGCACGGATGCACGCCAAGACCGTAGGACCCTTCGCAGTGCCGTAGGGGACCGCACCGCCACTTCCCAGCAAATTAGGGACACTGTTGCTCCTGGGGTATCGGCGAGGACCATTCGCAACCGTCTCCATGAGGCTGGGCTACGGTCCCGCACACCGTTAGGCCGTCTTCCGCTCACGCCCCAACATCGTGCAGCCCGCCTCCAGTGGTGTCGCGACAGGCGTGAATGGAGGGACGAATGGAGACGTGTCGTCTTCAGCGATGAGTCGCTTCTGCCTTGGTGCCAATGATGGTCGTATGCGTGTTTGGCGCCGTGCAGGTGAGCGCCACAATCAGGACTGCATACGACCGAGGCACACAGGGCCAACACCCGGCATCATGGTGTGGGGAGCGATCTCCTACACTGGCCGTACACCACTGGTGGTCGTCGAGGGGACACTGAATAGTGCACGGTACATCCAAACCGTCATCGAACCCATCGTTCTACCATTCCTAGACCGGCAAGGGAACTTGCTGTTCCAACAGGACAATGCACGTCCGCATGTATCCCGTGCCACCCAACGTGCTCTAGAAGGTGTAAGTCAACTACCCTGGCCAGCAAGATCTCCGGATCTGTCCCCCATTGAGCATGTTTGGGACTGGATGAAGCGTCGTCTCACGCGGTCTGCACGTCCAGCACGAACGCTCGTCCAACTGAGGCGCCAGGTGGAAATGGCATGGCAAGCCGTTCCACAGGACTACATCCAGCATCTCTACGATCGTCTCCATGGGAGAATAGCAGCCTGCAGTGCTGCGAAAGGTGGATATACACTGTACTAGTGCCGACATTGTGCATGCTCTGTTGCCTGTGTCTATGTGCCTGTGGTTCTGTCAGTGTGATCATGTGATGTATCTGACCCCAGGAATGTGTCAATAAAGTTTCCCCTTCCTGGGACAATGAATTCACGGTGTTCTTATTTCAATTTCCAGGAGTGTATGTCTGGAGTGAGGGACCAACAGCCAAAAAGAGCGACAAACGAAAACTTGAAAATGAATGTAAGCTGTAGAAGATGTAGAATTTTGTGCCTATAGAGCCGGGGAACCGACCTGTTGGAACAAATGTCACTACTCTCTACAACGATGGGTGCTCGACCTGAAACCCGAATGCCGGAAGAGATAAAACTCTGTCTGCTGGGGAGCAAAGAGACCGAATACGTGTAGACATTAGCACGGAGAGCAACACAAAATACGACCAGCGGGAGTGACAGAAACCACTGTTACGCGGAACCAAGAGTCAGGTATACGAAAGTCAGGTCCGTGTTAGTCGATCTGAGCGTAAGAATTAACTGGTCCAGACTATTGGCGCCGCAAGTAAACGCTTGCGACAGCGGATCTTCTCACATGATGCTCTCTGAGCGTCGTCCGTCATAGCTTTCCACACTACTCTGCCACAAGACCGATGCCAGCTCATCTTTGTCCATACATACGTCCACTGGTGGAGATACTAAATATGGTGTACGTTTAGCGGAATTAGAATAGTGGGGAGATGTAATTACTAACAAGAACACTGTTATACTTATGCCCTTTGAAATTCATTCCTTTATTTACGTACTGTCCTTTTCCTTGGTTAACCCGGGGTATACGTTGTATGTAGGATAATAGTCCTGTTGCACAAGTCATTATAAGTAACCAGGTGATCAACAGTGTAATACAAAAAAATCTTCATATATATTATATTAAACGTTTCCATTTATTCTATGACTAACAACATGTCTGTTGTTTGTTTCTTTCAATTAGTTGTGGAATCGAAGTAATCGAATTTAGTCACCTACTACAACAGTTACTTGAAGAAGATAAAACTTCTGGAGCGTCCTTCATTGATATGAAATGTTGTTACGTTGCTATGCCGTCGCTATTTTGATTCCAAAGTCTTATGCAGACAAGGATAAGGTATTTTCTGTTGTCGGGAAGGTAACATGCTAGATCTTCTTGTGAGAAACAGACCGTAGCTTTTGACTCAGTTCGCACAGAACAGGAAATCAGTGAACAGAAGGCCATTACAGCATCACTGGACACCGTTGTAAGTAGCAATAATAAGAAAGGTAGGAATATATTTCTGCTTTGGAAGAGCAACAAAAAGATATTTAAGTTTATCTCAACGTTCAGTATGAGAATGTCATCTCCGGCACTAGCATAGTTGAGTATCAACGGACAAATTTCAGGAAAATTGCCTTGCACGCTTTGGACAGGTAGGTGCAGAGCAATGTTGTGAGGTATGGAAAAGAGCCGCCGTGATTAGACAGTCATATTAGAAAGCTGCTTTGAAAGTATAGAAAGTTTCGTTGAAAATTTAATCGTAGCCATAGCGTTTTAGGCAAACAAAAACTAAACAAATGGGAAATTAGAGTAAGGAGAGCCAAGAGTGAAGCGCACAACGAGTTGTAAAGTAAAATTCTGTCTGCCGACAGGACAGACAGTCTGAAGAAATTTCGTTCCGTTGTTCAGCTAATAAGAGGACTGAAACCATGTTATCAGACATACTGACGCCATGATGACATTGAAACAGAGGACGACACAGAAACAGCCAAAATACTAAACGTCCGTTTTCAAAAATGTTTCACAGAGGAAGATCTACGCTAGAACCTCCTTTAAATCGTCAGAAGAACGACAGAATGGCTGATGTCGAAATAGCTGTGGGACAGAAAAGCTGCCGAAATCGTGACTGGATAAGGAAAGGGGGAGTGACATTGATATGCAAAATTTCCTCCATCACACACCGCAAAGTGACTTGCAGAGTATAGATGTACCGGGTGATCAAAAAGTCAGTATAAACTTGAAAACTTAATAAACCACGGAATAATGTAGATAGAGAGGTAAAAATTGACACACATGCTTGGAATGACATGGGGTTTTATTAGAAAAAAAAGAAAAACAAAGTTCACAAAATGTCTGATAGATGGCGCTGGACAGCAAAACGTCAGTGGCTGCGCATGACAATCGTGTATAAAAGGAGCTGTAATGAGAGAGAGAATCAGGTCCCTCCACTCGCACCTGGTTTCCAGTACTTGGACGACATTGCACACACGGAACCCAATGACCCTATCACTACACAGGATCTCATTGCTACACTCTGCACGAAACGCAACACCACTCCTGGTCACGATCGTATCACCTACCGTCACCTTCGTGAAGCTCCTGTCTCTTTCCTCTCCACCCTTGCCAGGCTCTACAATGTAGTCCTGTCCACCGGTTACTACCCTGACCTGTGGAAAACCTCCCATATCTTGATGTTCCTTAAACCTGGTAAACCGCCGTCCGCCGTCTCCTCCTACCGTCCCATCAGCCTTACCTCAGTCTTCAGCAAGGTCCTGGAATCTATCCTCACCCACCACATCCACCAGCATCTCCGCCAGTACCGCCTCCTTCCGTTACCCAGTGTGGCTTTCGGCCGTCCTTCTCTTCCGACGACCCTCTCCTTCACCTAACTCATCTCCTATCCGAACAGCTTAATTCCCGTCGCTCCGCAATCTTCCTCTCCCTAGACCTCGAACGTGCTTAAGACCGCGTATGGCATTCCGGTCTCCTCTTCAAACTCCGAACCTTCGCCCTTCCCATTAACTATGACTGTCTTATCGGCTCCTTTCTCTCCCACCGTCCTTCCTACGTCACCATCCATAACACGGATTCCTACACCTTTTTTCCCTCCGCCGGTGTGCCCCAAGGCTCCGTCCTCTCCCCCCTTCTGTACCTTTTGTATACGGCGGACATACCGCCGCCGTCACCCCCGTCCACCTTCTCCAGTTTGCCGATGACACCCCCTTCCTTGCCCTCGCCCCCACCCTGCAGCGTTCCCAACACTTTCTCCAATCCCATCTTGACCGGTTCACTGCTTGGTGCAACCAGTGGTTGCTCAAGGTCAATCCCTCCAAAACGCGGGCGATCATTGTAGGCAAAACCACCCTTCCTTCCGCCTCCTTCTCACCATCTATGGCCGTCCTATCGCCCTCACCCCCAGCCTTAAGTACCTTGGTGTCACCCTCGACCGTCGCCTCTCCTGGACCCCCCATCTCTGGACAATCCAAGCCAAGGCACGCTCCCGACTCCGTCTCCTCGAGCTCCTTTCTGGCCGTACGTGGGGTCTGGACCCCTTCACCATACTCCACACCTATAAATCCCTCATCTGCCCTATCCTTTGTTACGCCCATCTGGCCTGGATCTCTGGCCCCCCTACCTTTTATAAATCCCTTCACATCCTTGAACGCCATGCTCTCCGCCTTGCCTATCGCATCCGTCTACCCTCCCCCACACAGATCCTGTATGATCTCATTCCGTTCCCCCACCTCCTCCTTTTCCTTGAAAGGATACAGATCCTGTACACCTCCCATAAACTTGATCCTCCTCACCCGCTTGTCTCGCCCATCCTCTCCCACCCCTGCCCGCTGCCGCGCCTGTTTTCCCATGTCCCACCCGGTCTCCATCTCTTCACCCTCCTTACCCTCTCCCAAGGTGGCTTCCGCCAGCTCCCTCTCCCTGATATTGTCCTCCTCCCCTCCATCTACCCCTCCTACCAACTTTGATCATCCTCTCCCACATCCTGTGTCTCTTCCTTTGGGCACCCTCCCTCCCTTCTCTCTCCTTTTCCTCCCCATTCCCCTTCCTCCACCCCTCTTCCTGCGGGCTTTCCCTCCCCCTTCCTCCCTCCCCCTATCTCCCCTGCCCGTGGCATCTCTGCTCTTCCCACTCCCTCTCCCACCCCCCCTCCTCCTCTCGTGGCAGGTCCCTGGACTTGTACATGCTTAGTGAACATCCGCACGCCGGAGATCAACGCCTCGTGTTTCTGTGTATGCCGTCGTTTGTGCTTAAGTGGTTCAGTGTTATTCGTTTTGTGCACCTACGTTCGCGTGTGACAATTTTCGTCTATGTATGTGTCCAAGTGTGTGAACAAATTTTATCTTGGACTCTACGCCCGTGAATGGCTCCATGTATTTTAAAATGTATTTGTCTCCGTTTATATGTCCACCATGTTTTTCTCCAATTGTCTTCATTTGTCTCTTTTGTGTTTCTCTATGGCCAAAGAGCGGCGTAGTATGCTGCTGCTGGCCTGCCTGTAAACAGGTTTAAAATACCAATAAAGGAAAAAAAAAGAGAGAGTCAGATGCGCCAGCTGTTGCAGCATGTTGACGTTACCTGAAAAGGCGCTTTTAGTGAAGCTGTATTATCGGAATGGGCAATATGCTGGTTAAGAGTTACGATCCTATCGCCATAGAAAGTGGATTCGAACGGGTGAAGGTCCGTTGACAAATGTAGCTGTGGCGAGAATGATTTCGAAGTTGGAAGCCACGGGTTGTTTAGACAATAGACCCCGTAGTGGCAGACCGAGCACGAGGAGTAATGCTGCTGAGACAGTTCAGGAACAAATGGAGACTGTAGCGGGTTCGTCTATGCACGGGGAAGTCAGCGCTCGTGCAGTCGCACGTCACACCGGTATTCCATACACTACTGTTTGGTTGGCACTTAGGCGTACCCTCCGATGCAATCAGTACAAAATACATCGGCATCATGAACTGTTACCTGGCGATTTAGTGAAGCGGAGGGTATTTGCGGTGAGGGCGTTTCAAAAGATGGCGGAAGACGACGACTGGTTGAGTAACGTGTTGTGGACCGACGAAGCTCATTTCACGCTCCGAGGGTATGTCAACCCCCACAACTGCAGAGCTGTCGTGGAAACTCCACTGAACGACGAGAAAGCCACGGTGTGGGTTGGATTTACCACATCTACCGTCATCGGGCCTTTATTCTTCTGGGGAATGCGTGATTCTGGTTTTGTAACTGCTACCGTGACGGGTGAGAGGTACGCCGATATGTTACAGAATCGCATCATTCCCAGCCTGGTTGATAAACACCTGCTGGAACGTACGACGTTTATGCAGGATGGCGCTCCACCCCATATTGCTAGATGCCTGAAAGATCTCTTGCGCACGTCGTTTGGTGATGATCGTGTGCTCAGCCGCCACTTTCGTCATGCTTGGGCTCCCAGGTCCCCAGACCTCCGTCCGTGCGATTATTGGCTTTGGGGTTACCTGAAGTCGCAAGTGTATCGTGATCGACCGACATCTCTAGAGATGCTGAAAGACAACATCTGACGCCAATGCCTCACCATAACTCCGGACATGCTTTACAGTTCTGTTCACAACACTATTTCTCGACTACAGCTATTATTGAGGAATGATGGTGGACATATTGAGCATTTCCTGTAAAGAACATCATCTTTGCTTTGTCTTACTTTGTTATGCTCATTATTGCTATTCTGATCAGATGAAGCGCCATCTGTCGGACATTTTCTGAAATTTTGTATTTTTTGTTGTTGTAATAAAACCCCATGTCATTCCAAGCATGTGCGTCAATTTGTACCTCTCTATCTACATTACTCCGTGATTTATTCAGTTTTCAAATTTATAATGACATTTTCATCACCCGATATATGTAGATGTATTTAACACCCGCGTTTTTGTACTCTTAATATGAGTGATGACTGTTTCTTACCTTTAAGCTACTCCTGGAGCCTCGAGTAAAATTTACCTTCTTCCCTCGTTGCAGTCTGAAGGAGAAATTGTTCTGACAGTGGAAAGTGGTTTCGCTTTCTCAGAACGGAGCCCTTTATGTGATTACCGGATTAGCCTGCGCTGCGAGCACCTCGTACCCTTAAAAGCAACAAAACAAGAACATCCCCTGTGTAAAAACACTCGAGCGCCTATGCTCGTTCAAGACCTGTTTCCCGGAAGGTGCCACTTGTGAATTCTACAGCCTATGGGCTATATAATCGAGGAACAACATTACGTCCTGTTCCTTTAGTAACAACGGAGATGATAGTAGGCCTATGTATTCCTCTATTATCTAATGTCGAAATTAATGTCGAACATGTACAGAAAGTCCCAATAAATTTCTCTCTTAACATGCCGGAAATAATTCGTCGCTAAATGAAAAAGAAGAAAGCTGCATATTCCAACTCCTTGAATATATCCTTCAATGGTACGTGGGTTGAACGCTGAAGTGCGATCTTTGTCTACAGTGGGCTCAGAACTAAAAAATACATATGGAAAGAGGGTACACATCTAAGTAAGTAAAACATACATTCCTCCGCTGAATGTTGTGCCTCGTCGTTTTAACTCTCACAGTGCCAAGAAGAGGATACTAGGGGATTATGTGGCCATCTTTTGAACATAATGTAATCTAGCGAGGTATTTTATATTTTAAAACTTTTTTAATGGAGTATTCGACCAGATTCCATAGATTTTTTCAGCTCAACTTAAACCACAAATTTAGGTCTCAATGACTTTTCGCAATGTATGTCATATTCAATATTTTCAATTACAAGACCCTACTTATACATTAATATCTCTATACAACGCATGGTGTAACAGTCAACAATAATGAACGACATTTGTATCTTCAAAAATTTTTGTGGTCGTCAAAAAGTATTTCTCCAACCTCGGTTGTATGTGCTGCTGAAAGTGCGTTAGAAATTGCTGACAGTGTGCTAAAAATATTTTCTAGTTCTGTGCACTGTCTACAAATTAGTACCTTTTTGTTCTTAATAAGAAATGGCTCAAATGGCTGTGAGCACTATGGGACTTAACATCTGAGGTCATCAGTCCCCTAGAACTTAGAACTACTTAAACCTATATAACCTAAGGATATCAAACACATCCATGCCCGAGGCAGGATTAGAGCCTGCGACCGTAGCGGTCGTGCGTTTCCGAACTGAAGCGCCTAGAGCAGCTCAGCCACAGCGGCTGGCCTGTTGTTCATAAAAGTCAGCAAAAACAAACATTTTATGGTGGGATACAGTAATCTCTTGTCCCCTTGGTGAGACACGTTATTGAAAATATGTTTATATTGCGAAGATTAACGTGATACATGAGAGATCCAGTTTGTTATTTCAGCTACACTCTGTTAAAAGTGAAGTGGGTTTCATGTCAAATACGACAGCTAAGTTTCTATTTCATAATATGTGTACCTGAGAAAAAATTAAATAAGTAAGTAAAAACGCAAATACACACAAAAAACAAAGAAAAGCGGCTAGACTTCCCACTATTATCAATAATGTCCAGTACGTTAGTAACTAGAAACGATGTGCTCATCAACAAACGACCAACCAGACGGTATTGATACTCATAGTCTGAGGTAATCAGCACAGAACGTCGTGTAGAACCAGTTGCTGTTGCGCTACTGGTCATTAAAACTGGTACACTGCCAAGGATAGAAAACAATGAAATTCTACCTATTGTGCACATACAGTATAATACGAATAAACGTTAGTTATATTGTCAGGTAATCAGAAAATATACCATCATGCCATATGCTGCGCCAGTACGACAATGACGAATGCAATCTGGCAGTTTTTGTTCCTCCCATACTGCGCATATTGATATGTCCAATATGATGCTGCACGTGGAATTAGATAGGAAAGACAATGTGGTGCATCTCTGCGTCCAGTGTTGTAGCTGGGCTCAACTTTGTCGAAGTACCTCTCTTTGCTTCTGCGTCAAGGGAAGCTGTAACGGTGTTCGATTAGCAGACATTCAGTACTGCCTCCATAGTCGTTGCAGTGAGCGCGTGTTTCTGCTATACAGTCCATTTACTGACTCAGGGCAAGCAACAGGACGTAGTACGACTAGGGTAATAATATGTCTGCGCTCTCGGGCGTTATTGTCAAGTGGTCACTGGGATCCCATAAAAAGCTGAGTATTGCCCCTGTGAACGCATCAATTACGTATTCGTACCACAATGAAACAGTCGTGTCTAGCGCAAGCAGCGATATGGCGGAACGATAAACTATATTCTTGACAGTATTTTGTCCTGTCGCTACAGTTTTCCAATACATGCTGGTGGACCGTCCTCCATCTTAAATGAGGCATAACACGATTTTCACAACACAAACCAACATTCAATTGCAATATCTGAATGAGAAACACATTGCATAACTCTGTTTTCCATACACAACTGAAATGCTAATATTTGCTCATACAAGGATGTGGTATGTTTCATGCCAGTTTCGCTTTTGTTGCACCTAGTCTTCGAAGTGCTGTAATCTTAATGGCCAGCAGTGGATAATCTGCCGTCTATATACAGACATGAAAAAAAGTTTTGCATCACCTCGATTCGGAGAGTTCGGGAACCTGTACAGAAAATTGGAATAGAGATCAACATAAACATCATTTCTGACCTCTTTATTGCTAATGAAAACCACGCGTTGCATGTTGTACCACCATACAGCGAGGCCTACACAGGTGGTGGTCCAGATTGCTGTACACACTGGTACCTCTAATACCCAGTAGCACATCCTGTTTAATTGATGCGTGTCTGTATTCGTCGTGCCATACTATCCACGAGTTCATCAAGGCACTGTTGGTCCAGATTGTCCCACTCCTTAACGGCGATTCAGCGTAGATCCCTTAGAGTGGTTGGTGGGTTACGTCGTCCATAAAAAGCCCTTTTCAGTCTATCCCAGGCATGTTAGATAGGGTTCATGTCTGGAGAACATGCTAGCCACTCTAGACGAGCGATATCGTTATCCTGACCGGGTTACCTCCAAACACGTTTCTGAGGATTGTATGGTTGAAGGCATAATCGACACTCATCGGTGAAGAGAACGTGATGCCGATCCTGAGCGGTCCATTTGGCATGCTGTTGGGCCCATCTGTACCACGCTGCATGGTGTCGTGGTTGCAAAGATTGACCTCGCCATGGACGTCGGGAGTGAACTTGTGCATCATACAGCCTATTGCGCACTGTTTGAGTCGTAACACGTCCTGTGGCTGCACGAAAAGCATCATTTAACATGGTGGCGTTGCTGTAAGGGTTCCTCCGAGCCATAATCCGTAGGTAGCTGTCATCCACTGCAGTAGTAGCCCATGGGCGGCCTGAGCGAGGCATGTCATCGACAGTTCCTGTCTCTCCGTATCTCCTCCACGTCCGAAAAACATCGCTTTGGTTCACTCAGAGACGCCTGGACACTTCCCTTGTTGAGAGCCCTTCTTGGCACAAAGTAACAAAGCGGACGCAATAGAACCGCGGTATTGACCGTCTAGGCATGGTTCAACTACAAACAACACGAGCCGTGTACTTACTTCCTGATCGGCTGTCGGATCCCCTCCATCTAATAGGCGCTCCTCATTCACGGTAGTTTACATCTTTGTACGGGTTTAGTGACATCTCTGAACAGTCAAAGGGACTGTGTCTGTGATACAAAATCCACAGTCAACGTCTGTCTTCACGAGTTCTGGGAACCGGGATGATGCAAAACTTTTTTTGATGTGTGTACTTCGCTAGACAAACGGTGAAAAACTTTCTATGTGGTGCAAAACCGTTACATACTGTTTAGTACGTAAGTACTCATAATGAAAGTGGAAATCAACACGTGTAGTTCGTGTGAGAAATGGCTGTGTTACTTATTGTTGACGTTACGTGTTAAAGTTGTTGGTTTATTTCAGTGCCTCTCAAAGTAATCTTCATGTAAGATGTTTGAATACCTCTCAAAGTAATCTCCATGTGAGATGACCCTGCTTTTACTGTAGTTAGTTGAAGATCATCAGCTACTAATAATAATTTGTTCCTGTGTTGGCTCTACATAGCTCTGTTGTCACATGTTGTGTAGCTTGGTGGGTTGTTTGAGTGGGTAATGGTGAGACCTTGTACTACAGTCACTGTGGCAGCAGCCTCCAGAATGTGCTGGAAGCATTGTATCAATACATTTAAGAGGAGCCACACTGATGGTGCTCGACGCATAGGTCAATCAGTCAGTGAGGTAGAGCAGCCACCCTCCTCTTCAGCTGCCATCGTATCAAGAATGTTCACTAAATTCCTTGATCGAAATAAACTGCTGTTCACGAAGGCCGTGTGCGACAATGTGTTGCTGACAGAGATCTACATAAACTGCTGCAGATAGTAGAAATCTAGAGAGTGTTAGACGAATAAGTGCAGATATTGTGATCATTGGTACCTTAATGTGTATCCACTTTATTGTTTTAGTTGTTTTTCCTCTGAATCTAACATCATCGAAAGACGTCACGTAATTTACTACCTGATCTTTCTTGTACGGTCGTAATTACACCATTAAGTGGGCTTTGGCTCCAGTACAGACCAAACATTTTGCGTCTGTCTGTCCACACTTCAACACCTAGCCTACTTCCCAGGGGAAAATAAGGATCAATCGCTTGCTCTTGCCTGTACATGCACGTGTAGCAAGTCACTCACCAATTATATACTAAAAAAACAGTGAGAAAGCACACCATCCAGAATTACTTCCTCCCTATGGTGCTTAAATGCCTTGTTTATCAGCTCACTGTACATCCTAGGACAAAGATAATGGGATGGGAACGTTAACAACTCCATAGAACGACTGAAGCATTAAAGGAATCATGTGGATTGATGATGTGCAGGTTCGTGGAGTGATATGGGCGTCCACTGACAAACCATGGTACACATTAGACCGTTTCTTTGTTGTGTAATGTACAGACGTTGTATTGTTGTTTTGCTGCAGTCAGTAGCCAGGCATGGATGCCGGCCGTGGAGTGTGAAGATGCTGCTGAAACCAGCATGAGGTCGTTGAACACTCGCCAAGCTCACAGTGCCGCCCCATCAAGCAGGGAGCAGAGGAGCGGAGTCACATTGTCGGCAGTCCGGTAGGCAAAGAAGATCTGCGACATGTCGCAGGTAGGGACCGACATACAAGTACGATGGTCTCCTCAAAAGTCGATCATGCTGGCTGACGCAGATGAATAGCTACATGCAGGGAGCACCCGAGCGTGCCTGCTTACGACAGTGGCCTGCAGACGCAACTCTGCAGTAATACAGTGTGCCTGCAGAGGACAGGCGGCAGCTCCACGGTAGTCAGGTCCAGATGGGATACCTGCATAGGTAACCGGTTGGTAGGTCAGTTGGACACCAGATATTCCTCTGGCTTGTAGGCACCAGTTCAGCTCCCGGCGGCTACAGGCCAAGGCGCAGCTCGCAGTTCTGCAGCTGGAGGAGGTGACGTCTACTAACAGCAGCCAGAAATGACATATTTCAGGTCGACAATTGTCGTGGAGTGTCTTTAGAAAGTGGCTGCATAGCTGAAACGGACGATATTCACGGTGGCTAGACCAACCACTGTTTTGCCAGTCCGCCACTGTTCATCACGTAGACCGAGGAAGTGGCGTGGTGGCGGATCCAGAATTGTGTGATAAGCCAGACTGTTACAGTTACCTCCCATCATGTGGGTGGCAAAACTCTATTCGGAACACATGTACTCGCATTAAATTTTAAACATGTACAGAACGTCGGAAATTTGCAGGAATTTCTTAATTTATAAACAGCTGTCGCCACTAGAAGTGATACGCTATTCATTGGCGGCTACAAATTTTTATCAGCGACTTACAAGTGAGTAGCAAGAATACAGGCTAAGCATTGATGCCTTTTGAAACACAAATGTGATGCTCAAACAACAAAACTAAGTAGATATACGAACTGTTGTACTTTCACCTGTGGGAAAGCCACTAAAATTATTTCTTTCATTAACTACGTGAAGGTAGACATTAATGTGGATAATGGATCAAAATATAAACATTTGTTACACTCTGAATGCAAACGTGATCCACTTCCCTTATATTGTTTATATTATATCACTCTGAATGCAACCGTGATCCACTTCCCTTATATTGTTTATATTACATATGGACTAAGACGTATGTATAGGGCGGTTATAATTATACTTTCGCTATTTGAGCCAGTGTGGACGGAAAAATATTTACCGTACGAATACCCAACTCCGAAGGTATGATGTTCAGACTATGTTCTACAGAGTTAGTTGTTGGTAGTGTTAGTGTCATGTCTTCCAGTTAGGCTCCTGTGCTGGTGCGTAAGTGTTCAGACACAAGCATCAGTGCCAGCCGCTGTGGCCGAGCGGTTGTAGGCGCTTCAGTCACGAACCGAGCGACCGCTACGGTCGCAGGTGCGAATCTTGCCTCGGACATGGATGAGTGTGATGTCTTTAGGTTAGTTAGGTTTAAGTAGTTCTAAGTTCTAGGGGACTGATGACCTGAGATGTTAAGTCCCATAGTGCTCCGACCCATTTGAACCATTTTGAACAAGCATCAGTGTGCATTACAGTTGCAGAAAGTCAACAAAGGTCTGGAAAAGGTAAGCAGGTCTTTACTCGTGTCTGTTTTATTAAAATAACAGTAACAGTGCTGCTGTTCTTCACTGGTATCGACATATTGCAGGAATACGGAATGGCACCGAGGTTGAAGAACATCATTCAGAAGTTCGAATTAACTTTTGATTTACGGATTACTTCAGGTAGAGGCCGGTGGCCAATTGTGCCACAAATTGTTCAAGAAGTTACTGTTTCCATGGCTGAGAATGCTGGACGCCATGGGCGTTCTTCAAGCACTTCACGAGCTGTGTCAAGACAGCTCAACATTTCATGGTCCACCGTCGTTTCAGCCAGCAGTAGAGCAACCTCTAGTGCAGTTCCAGGCAGATGGCCGTCACATGCAGCAACGGCTGTAACCTGGAACGTAAACTTGGTACGTGATTAACGAATGTTAATCTGTCATGTTGAAATTAAAATTGGAAATTTGTGTTAAGGTCTAAGCGACCAAACTGATGAGGTCATCGATCCCTACTTAAGCTAACTTAAACTAACTTACGCTAAGGACAACACACACATCCATGCCTAAGGGAGGACTCGAACCTCCGATGGGAGGAGCCGCGCGAACCGTAGCAAGACGCCTCAGACCGCACGGCTCCCATGCGCGGCGTTGAAATTAAAATGTGTTTCTTTCAATAGTATATTATAAACACTTTGCCAGTAGTTTGCGCCTAACTCGTGATATATGAAGACAGCTACTGATGCTGCAATATCTGGAGCCACTGAAGCCGTAAGGTGACTCCTCTTTCTTGAGTAGTGTTTAAAACGTTCTTGAAATTATTGTTGAATCTAAATAAGTAACTGTAATATCTCAGTTTCTGGAAAAGCAATGTTTGTGTAACAGTTCAAACGGGAGAGACATTACTCACAGACTCTAGTTTCTTTGATATAGACACAAATGGGAGATCGTTTATTGATTACTGACCATAAAAGTTAACCGTTCTTTTCTTGATAATAAATTTCTCCTTTCACTGCACTATTTACATAAAGGTCCTTCCAACCAACATTTTTTCTCTGAATAACTGACACAAACACTGGGTAGCAATTGGTTTTACACATTACGGTTCGACTTCCAACAGTTTTCGCTCACTTTGTAACATTTCACGTATCGATAATCTATCGTTATTATAGTAAAGTTGGACGTGTTAAAAACTATAGCAGTTCCAGCCAACAAATATTGCTTCTCATCTCGGTCTTAGGTAGTCCAGTAGCTGTACATTCCATAGCGTGGGCCTCTCCTAGTGCCAATGAATTAATGCACAATTTAGTCACGGTTCAACGTCCTAGCAGCTCTCTTCATCACATCACTCACATTAACTTTACCGTAAGCAGGCCTATCCATCGAGACAGTAGCCTCAATTGTTCCGACAACACCAGTTAATTGAAATGGAAATGTTTCTCAATGGACAGCGCGATAGTGTCTCAGTCATAGTAGAGCCTCTTCAGTGACAGATTCCTGTTTTTCGTTTATTGATTGTGTATAATACGTCTGTGATGTTTGCGTGAGTTCTTTGCTCTGTTGCAGCCGACCGCTGTGCCCGAGCGGTTCTAGGCGCTTTAGTCCGGAATCGCACTGCTGCTACGGTCGCAGGTTCGAATCCTGCCTCGGGCACGGATGTGTGTGATGTGCTTAGGTTAGTTAGGTTTAAGTAGTTCTAATTTCTAGGGGACTGATGACCTCCGATGTTAAGTCCTATAGTGCTTAGAGACATTTGAACAATTTTTTTCCTCTGTTGTATTGTTTGTCTAGAACCTTCGAAATAGGCAAACTGCTTGTACCGTTCGTGTAGGAGGTAAAACGCGATATTTTCGCTTCCAAATATGCCACGGCGACAAATTATGGCTCAAAACAGACAATTTCGTGATTACTCGTAATTAATGTGTGGAAAATACACAATCAAGACATGTTAGGGTAAAAGCTGTGAAATACCGTACAAATCCTGTATGCAGCATGGCTATTAAGCACCCTTAGAGTACTCCCTGCTTCCCCGATAATGCTGGTACAATGTTTTCTTGTCTGAGAACTACGGAGGACAGCTGTCGAGAGATAGTCTGCCGTCTGCACGAAAGATCTAAACTCTCAGACCTCGACTGTAGGAGATTGTGCCCCAGCTTCGGACACAGTCGGCGAGCTGACTGAGCGATGTGTGCATATCACTTATTATTCGTAAAAGTTCTCTCAGAGTGGAAAGCTCTAGCTTACAGGGCGAAACGGGCGCCGTAGACTTCGAACAGCGCCACTAGCCTAACAAGACAATGGTTCAATAAGACATGTCGAAACCTACCATGAAATTTTATAGACAGGTAAAAGAAAACGAAAGAAATGCACTGACAAAATTTTAGCTGCTAAAAGGCACTGCAAGTCTTTTGTAAGAAATGTTGAAGTTGCACATTTTTGCCGCGCCTAGAACAGCATATAACAGCGGTTTGTTCGGTCCTGCCCACCTGCCGCACGACTCGGCGAATCACTCTCGCAGCGGAATCATCCGGAGTTCACAGACAACGGTTTTAAACACTTAAAGTCTGGTTTACAATGGAGCGAATGGAAGCGAACACGTGCGAATGAGCACTTGCAGAAAATTCACTACCGTTCACTTGTATACAGGTAGAATCGTTTATAATAGAGGGTTCGGAAAAGAACACAAGGTGGCGAACATTGTCTATGAATCCTGTGTTATTAGCTTTTAGTTTTTGGAGCTAATATTCGGCATGCAGGATACAACTCTATCTTGTCAGAGCCAAATTGCGAAACTCTGCTGTTCAGTAAGGATTATTTTGCACGGCGAACGCACTGTTCTTGACGGAGTATGCAAAATGGCGCAGGGAAGGAAGAATTTAAGTTCAATTGGCTCAGAGCACTATGGGACTGAACATCGGAGGTCATCAGTCCCCTAGAACTTAGAACTACTTAAACCTAACTAACCTAAGGACATCACACACATCCATGCCCGAAGCAGGATTCGAACCTGCAACCGTAGCGGTCGCGCGGTTCCAGACTGTAGCGCCTAGAGCCGCTCGGCCACCCCGACCGGCGAAGAATTTAAGTATCTCGATTTTTATGGAAGTGTGATGTGCGTGGAGATCATCCACTTTACACGGAATGCACTGATACAAAATTTTTCTTGTATGTCGTCTGCCATTTTTCCCTGGCTTCTCATTACCATTGAGGGGAAATTTGTAAACAGAAATCTAATTAGCGATGTCGAGCATCGTCTCAAGCGTCGACACAGATAGCGTTTCAGCTACACTTGTAAGGTCCAATGGTCATTTTTTTTTCTAAAACAAAAATGGCCTAGTGGAAATGCGCGCACTTTGTGATCCAGAGAGGGTGAGATCAAATCCCGTTCAGACCACAACTTTTTCACTATGATTTTTAACCGAGCATTCACTTCTCACAAATGTTGGAGTGACCACCAAAGACATGTGGTTCGGATTCCCTTTAAACTACAGGTCTCCGTTTTCCGATTAGGTAACTGGGGAGGGTTAGGGACACGTAAGTAGTTGCAGTGGGGTTCAGTTGAAAGACTTGCAAAAAGCGTACCAGGTACACCCGACAGAATTCTATTTGGCTTAAACTTGTTACCTTGTTTGCTCCGGTGAAAACCTGGCTTAAACTATATAAACATTTTTTGTATAACTTCATATCGACAGTTTAGTTCTTACACACGTAATTCCTCCATTGATGAGGACTTGTAATTTATTGAAATGAAATACATCTTGCAGTATTACATTTTACAACAATTCCTGTAGGCCACTCATTGCAATAATGTTTGAATGTTGTAAGTTTGACTACGAGTGAAACAGTTCTTTTTTATTATCTGTAGTCGTCACAAAAATTCAAAGTGTCTATCGAATGACAAAAACAAAAATTTTTGTTGCAACAGGCACACCGGACAGAGGAAATATTGTATACCAGGCATACTTGATCAATTCGGTAAGGACTGGAGCTCAAGAATACTGTTCCGTTGATGAACCTGAGATGAGAGAGAGGTATTGGGAATTATGTTGTCTGATAATTTCCTGAAAAATGCTTTCCACTGTCGAAAAAATTCTTTATCGAGAGCTTGAACCGCACTAGTAGTCCCAGGCGGAATCCACATTACATCTACAGATTTTTTGTCGTCGTCCATAAAAACAGAGGCATCGTTATGTCCAGACCATGAATCCAACAAAAGCAATGAATTAGTTTCTGCAGCTGGTAGGAATATGTTTCGAACGAAACTTTGAAAATTATTCCTTCCCATTTTTACAGATTTTGGTACGTCGATTACAAGTTTTTTGCAACTAAACAGTCCATTTTTTATTTTTTATCCCAATTCGCCTTGCGGTTCTTGAAGACAGACATACAGCTGCGGACACAGTAAACCATTCATACTTATCACTGGCATTATCGAACATTAATGTGTCATTGCATTCATTGGTTGGGCAACCAACTCCGTATTTTTTTTTTCACCCCGAAATAATAAAGTGCTGCAAGCATGCAGTTCTTTCACGAAACCTGACTGATCAACGCTATAAGAAGCAGTTGCGGGGATAACAGCAAGTTCCGTCTTTACGTCAGCTATGAATTTCCTATAGCAGCTGGACGCTGTGGCAGAGCGGTTCTAGGCGCTTTAGTCCGGAACCGCGCTGCTGCTACGGTCGCAGGTTCGAATTCTGCCTTGGGCATCGATGTGTGTGATGTCCTTAGGATAGTTAGGTTTAGGTAGTTATAAGTCTAGGGGACTGGTGGCCTCAGATGTTAAGTCCCATAGAGCTTAAAGCCGTTCGAACCATTTTTTTCTCTATAGCACTGTTTATCACTAGCAGCCGGTCTACACGTTTACGTGTCGTAAGCGTGGTAATGTTGAACCTGCATAGCCATGTCCACGAAGCCTGGAAATCAGCAATGTTCATGTCAGATACAATTCGAAGGCGTTAGTCTCGTAGATCCCCTTCGGTAACGGTGCATATCTTCTCACGAGCAGTTTTAAATCTTTCGAATAGTTTTTAATTCAAATGGTTTCGGGTTTCCCTTTGGCGCATGTTTCTTACTTCATGTAATTCATTCTTCCATTTGTATAGTTCACGCTCCGATTTTGCGAAACAAAACATCTTTGCACATTACGTAACTTCAAGCGTTTTTTCGCTCCTTCGTTTATCCAATATTTCACTGCCTCTTCTTCGTCGCTGAAAACTGTCGCAGTACAGTTTTTTTTTTTTTTGGGGGGGGGGGGGGGGCTTCGAAGGTATTCTTCTTCAGGACTGTAACTGGCACAGCTGACGTCGTCCGACCCACAATTCATGGAATCGTTACAGTTATTTCCTACTTCTTCTAACGTATTCACAATTTCAAACGAAGTATCCATGTCATTCGAATGAATGTCAAGGAAATTAACTAAAAAATGACACATAAGTAAGTCCTCAGGAGAAGTAGGTGACTTCGGCTGGAAACCACGTTCTTCGCATTTCGTCATTGCTAAATTGGGAACGTTAACTGGATTCGACATCACTGTGAAACTGGAAGAAAAAGAAGGTACTGTTAGCACACATGTCTTACGAAACACAATAAATATTAATTCAGCTTTATCTGTATTGTCAATACTTACCACACTACAAAAAGCAACTGATAATTTGTAATAGATGTTACTTGAGGGGCTAATTCGAGAGAATAGTAATTGTGCACTGTAGTGTCAGAGGAACTATCAACGAACGGTAACCTGAAACATCCTTTACAAATTACGAGCGGCTTGTGTCGTGTTGCTGTTTACAAATGTACCGCCGACCTCGGCTGTTTGTGTGCCAAGTTGAACATGCGCAGTTGCTACAGTGCCAGTAGGGGTGTACATTTCTATCGCTGCCTGGTTCGCTACGAGTATGTCAGTTTTCACCCTTATTTTTTTATACATGCAGTGCCTCTTAGCAGTTAAAATTTTGACGGTGCATTTCTTTCATTGTCTTCTTTCTATGTAAATAATTTTAGGGTAAGTTTCCACACGTCTTATTGGAACATGCCCTTGTAGGTGGCGTCGACTGATCGCTTTTTTTTATGATTACTTCTGCCGGCTCGGCTGGGCAAGGAGTACACGTGGGACGCAGGCAGCAGCAAGAAGTGGGAGATGACAACATCTCAAATGTGTCGCTGTCGTGGCGGCGGCATCTTGTATTGGCGTAGCTGGACAAGAGCGCAAGAGAATTTGTTGACGGTCAATACGCGGTCGAGTGATACAGGAACGGTGAGCGCCGTGAAGCCGAGAAACGCGACTGAAGGGTCGCAATGGCCTGTGTGGAATGTGACCAAGCTGTACACGGACGAGAAACAGTGGACAGTTCAGTTGCTGCATAATTGTGCGCAGCACCAAGTGCTGTGCTTTGTGGGCCACATTCATATCTACACTACTGGCCATTAAAATTGCTACACCACGAGCATGACGTGCTACAGACGCCAAATTTAACCGACAGTAAGAAGATGCTGTGATATGCAAATGATTAGCTTTTCAGAGCATTCACACAAGGTTGGCGCCGGTGCGACACCTACAACGTGCTCACATGAGGAAATTTTCCAACCGATTTCTCATACACAAACAGCAGTTGACCGGCGTTGCCTGGTGAAACGTTGTTGTGATGCCTCGTGTAAGGAGGAGAAATGCGTACCATCATGTTTCCGACTTTGATAAAGGTCAGATAGTAGCCTGTCCCGATTGCGGTTTATCGTATCGCGACATTACTGCTCACGTTGGTCGAGATCCAATGACTGTTAGCACAATATGGATTCGGTGGGTTCAGGAGGGTAATACGGAACGCCGTGCTGGATCCCAACGGCCTCATATCATTAGCAGTCGAGATGACAGGCATTTTGTCTGCATGGCTGTAACGGATCGTGCAGGCACGTCTCGATCCCTCAATCAACAGATGGGGACGTTTGCAAGACAACAACCATCTGCACGAACAGTTCGACGACGTTTGCAGCAGCAGGGACTATCAGCTCGGAGACCATGGCCTCGGTTACCCTTGGCGCTGCACCACAGACAGGAGCGCCTGCGATGGTGTACTCAACGACGAACCTGGGTGCACGAATGGCAAAACGTCGTTTTTTCGGAAGAATCCAGGTTCTGTTTACAGCATCATGATGGTCGCATCCGTGTTTGGCGACATCGCGGTGAACGCACATTGGAAGCGTGTATTCGTCATCGCCATACTGACGCATCACTCGGCGTGATGGTATGGGGTGCCATTGGTTACACGTCTCGGTCACCTCTTGTTCGCATTGACGGCACTTGGAACAGTGGATATTACATTTCAGATGTGTTACGACCCGTGGCTCTACCCTTCATTCGATCCCTGCGAACCCTACATTTCAGCAGGATAATGCACGACCGCATGTTGCAGGTCCTGTACGGGCCTTTCTGGATACATAAAATGTTCGACTGCTGCCCTGGCCAGCACATTCTCCAGATCTCTCAGCAATTGAAAACGTCAGGTCAATGATGGCCGAGCAACTGGCTCGTCACAATACGCCCGTCACTACTCTTGATGAACTGTGGGATCGTGTTGAAGCTGCATAGGCAGCTGTACCTGTACACGCCACCAAAGCTGTGATTGACTCAATGCCCAGGCGTATCAAGGCCGTTATTACGGCCCGAGATGGTTGTTCTGGGTATTGATTTCTCAGGATCTATACACCCAAATTGCGTTAAAATGTAAACACATGTCAGTTCTAGTCTAATATATTTGTCCAATGAATACCCGTTTATCATTTGCATTTCTTTGTGGTGTAGCAATTTTAATGAACAGCAGTGTAATAACGGGCAGCTGGTAGGTTTTGTAGGACTACACTGTCGTGCAATGGGTGCTGAATATGGTTAAGTCTGCTGGTGCCTGCTGTAGCGCTTTCATGCACGACAAAGCCGCTGTAATTATGTGCAGTGAAATTCTATATTGCACGGCAGGAATGTGACACACAGGTAACTGGTATTTTATTGCATTGTCGTTATTATGCTCACTCATAGATCATGATTTGACAATTGTGCACAGCAATAAGTTTTTCTTTGGTGTGTTTCTTTCCTTTGTCTGTATATCAGGTAGCTATGTGTAGTTGTGTTATCAGCACTGATTCCGTTGCCAGTGGAGGCATCTGTTTTCTGCAGCCGTTTCTCGTCTGATACCGAGTAATTCTGTGTGTCCACTTCTAAAGTTATTATGGACTGAGAGTATGATATTTACTGCTTGACTGGTGTCCAATTTTAGTAACAAGTATTTCTGGGCAGAATATTGGTTATTTCTTATTCGACCTACGGAAGAGATTTCTGCTGAAGTTGTGTGCGTCCATGTTATAATATATGTTGGTAAATAAAATAATCCCATGCTCACACACGCCCAAAGCCCGCTGCTTTCAAACACAGCAGTGCACCCTGTATGGGAACAATGCTCACTAAAAATATAATATACACGCTTTTTAATAGAACTAACCAATGTAAGTTAAATCCTTATAGACTCAAACACACTATTAGCAACATTCAGAAGCAACAGTAATACTTTTACCTTGCTTATGACTATTAGTCATGTCTGTTAGCAATATATTACAAAGACAGTTTCGACATTCTCTGGAACAAATGCCTGTTATTTTACGTAAAAAAAGAATAAGAGACGGAAAAACATTTTTCATGTTTGAAAATGTTCTGTACACCTGATGCTATGGTAGACGGCAGAACGTTAATCCAATAGTGTCTTTATTTATTTAACCTGGCAAGATAAGGGCCATTACGCCCTCTCTTACATCTAACCAGGCATTCTACTTATTTTACATTCATACGTTTTAGTAGGAATGTTAAACTACATCTATTACAAAAAGTGAAATAAACAATTACAAAGGCACACTTGGAAAAATACATACATATAGAGTTTATTTTCGTAGATGATGAGTACTGTTACAATTAGACATTAGGAAAGAGACAGATTTTAGATAGGAGTGCTAGCAGCAAGGAGTATGAGGGAGACTGATGGTGAAGGGAGGAGAAGAATAGAGACATGATGTAACGTAATTAAGGAAATATAAAGGGAAAGAAGATTGCGTGGTTAATAGAGGTAGATGAAGAGGAAGAAGAGAAAGGAGGAAGATAGGAGGCACTAGCTTGTTATTAATTTTGTGGATGATAGTTGTAAATGCTTCAACTTCTTCTTAAAAACAGCAGGGGATTGAATTTTTCGAAAGGTAAGGGGCAGTTTGTTCCAGAGCCGGACAGAGGCAACTGAGAAGGAGTTTGCAAAAGTTTTTGTTTTGTGAGTGGGCACAGTTAGGATACCAAATAAGAGTGACCTCGTGTTTCGATTATGATGGCATGAAAGGTGTTAAATCTCTGAAGCAAGATACTGAAGTGCTTACGCGACGCGGAGTCGGTGAAGTAGTCATAGAGTGTGGTAGTCACGCAATTTCTCCGGCCGCAGCCACCCTAGCTGGGAGTATGAAGCACTGACATGATCATATCGGCGAATGTTGCAGGTGTAACGCACACAGGCATTCATAGTTAGTTGTAGCCGTCGGTTGCTTTCACTACTCATGCCTTGTTGAATTACATCACAATAGTGGAGGTTCGATAGAACGAGTGCTTGCACGAGCTGGCGTTTCAAGTCCTGTGGAAATACGTTCCGAAACTTTTTGACAGCATAGAGACAAGCGGACGCTTTCCGGCACACTGCGACTGTATTCTCCACCCAGTTGAGATGCTCATCCAAAGTTACGCCCAAGTTCTTAACTGTTTTCTGATATGGTATTGTAATAGCGTCGAGCAGAATAGGAGGCAGCCGTTCACGGAAATCTGAACTTATTAATTTCTGATGCGCTATTAAGATTGAGTTCCGTCAATAAGTGCTAACCGTGACCTGCGTATGCGATGACAGCCCATATCATGGTGCGAGAAATAACCCCGTTGTGCCTCTCCAGAACACTGGATGAATGGGACCTGTTCCCAGGTCGCCGCCATATTCGATGACCAGCTAAGGTAGCGCAGAACCGCGATCATCACTGAATGCAATACGACGCCGTTCATCAGGAGCCAGTATTTCCCAGTCACGGCCCAATCTAAAAACACCCGTTTGTATTGTGGAGTTAACGATAGACTGTGGATTCGATGCTAATTCCCTAGTCCAGCTAGTCCTAACGGGTGTAGGATTCGTTATGAATAGAAAGGTAGGACAAAGAGTGTGTTACAATGAACAGTTCAGTGTTAGGGATGTTCTTGTCAGAATCCAACCAACACCGAAAACGATAGTTCTGGTATATATGTCGACGTCGCAAGCTGAAGATGAGGAGATAGGTAGAGTATATGAGGATATTGAAAGGGTAAAACAGTACAAGATGAAACTCTAATAGTCATGGGGGATGGAACGCAGCTGTAGGGGAAGAAGTAGAAGAAAAGGATACAGGAGGATATGGGCTTCGGAGAAGTAAAGAGAGGAGAAAAACTAGTTGAGTTCTGTAATGAGCTTCAGCTAGTAACAGCGAATACTTTGTTCTATAATGACAGGAGGAGCAAGGTGTACTTGAAAAACACCGGATGATATGGAAGATTTCGGTTAGATTACATCATGGTAAGACAGAAATTCCGAAATCAGATATTCGATTGTAAGGCGTACTCAGGAGCAGATATAGACTCAGATCAAAATTTAGTAGAGATGAAGAGTAGGCTGAAGTTTAAGAGATTAGTCACGACGAATCAGTATTCTAAGAAGTGGGATACGGAAGTACTAAAGACACTGTTGTGTTCCGTCCATCAGTACTATCCGTGACCTGCGTATGCGATGGCTCCCCGTATCATGGAGCCAGAAATAACACCGCTGTGCCTCACCAGGACACTGGATGAATGGGACCTGTTCCCAGGTCGCCACCATATTTGATAAAAACACTTGAAAAACACCGGGTGATACGGAAGATTTCGGTTAGATTACATCATGGTCAGACAGAGATTCAGAAATCAGATACTCGATTGTAAGGCGTACCCAGGAGCAGATGTACAGGGTGTTACAAAAAGGTACGGCCAAACTTTCAGGAAACATTCCTCACACACAAATAAAGAAAAGATGTTATGTGGACATGTGTCCGGAAACGCTTAATTTCCATGTTAGAGCTCATTTTAGTTTCGTCCACCTACGCTCAATGGAGCACGTTATCATGATTTCATACGGGATACTCTATCTGTGCTGCTAGAACATGTGCCTTTACAAGTACGATACAACATGTGGTTCATGTGCGATGGAGCTCCTGCACATTTCAGTCGAAGTGTTCGTACGCTTCTCAACAACAGATTCAGTGACCGATGGATTGGTAGAGGCGGACCAATTCCGTGGCCTCCACGCTCTCCTGACCTCAACCCCCTTGACTTTCATTTATGGGGGCATTTGAAAGCTCTTGTCTACGCAACCCCGGTACCAAATGTAGAGACTCTTCGTGCTCCTATTGTGAACGGCTGTGATACAGGGCTGCATCAGCGCATCAGGGATTCCATGCGACTGAGGGTGGATGCATGTATCCTCGCTAACGGAGGACATTTTGAACATTTCCTGTAACAAAGAGTTTGAAGTCACGCTGGTATGTTCTGTTGCTGTGTGTTTCCATTCCATGATTAATGTGATTTGAAGAGAAGTAATAAAATGAGCTCTAACATGGAAAGTAAGCGTTTCCGGACACATGTCCACATAACATATTTTCTTTCTTTGTGTGTGAGGAATGTTTCCTGAAAGTTTGGCCCTACCTTTTTGTAACACCCTGTAGATTCAGATCACAATTTAGTAGAGATGAAGAGTAGGCTGAAGTTTGAGAGATTAGTCAGGAAGGATCAATATTCTAAGAAGTGAGATACGGAAGTACTAAAGATTGACAAGTTACCTTTGAAGTTCTCTAAGGCTATAGATACAACAATAAGAATAGATCAGTAGGCAGCACAACGAAACAAGAATGATCATCTCTAAAAAGGGCCACCACAGAAGTTGCAAAAAAAGTACAAAGATGATATCTGCGAGGAAATAATAGGTAACAGAACAAATTCTTCGTTGATAGATGAAAGAAGGAAGTACAAAGAAGTCCTGGGAAATTCAGTAATACAGAAATACAAGTCGCTGAGGTGTGAAAGAAATAGGAAGCGCAGAGAAGCTAAGACGAAATGGCTGCACGAAAAATGTGATCAAAACAACCTTCGATGAAATTAAATGGAAGAGCGCAACGGGAATTCCACTGTTAAATGCAGAGGAGTGAGCGGATGGATGGAAAGAATGCACTGAAGGCCTCCATGAAGGGTAAAATTTGTCTGATGTAATAGAAGAAGAAACAGCAGTCGATTTAGAAGATATAGGAGATGCAGTATTGCAATCAGAATTTAAGGGAGCTTTGTAGGACTTAAGACCAAAGAAGGCGGTAGGGGTCGATAACACTACATCAGAGTTTCTAAAATCATTAGGGAAAGTCGCAAAGAAAAAGACTATTCACGTTGGTGTGTAGAATGTATAAGTCTGGCGAAATACCATCTGACTTTCGGGAAAAACATCATCCACACGATTCCAAAGACTGCAAGAGCTGACAAGTGCGAAAATTATTGTGCAATCACTCAACAGCTCATGCATCCAAGTTGCTGAAGAGGATAGAATACAGAAGAATGGGAAAGAAAATTGAGGATGTTGTAAAATATAGATTGCAGCGATCACTAGTCCATTGTAAATTTTATTTTGCAGATCTAGATTTCGTCTAGAAGCTATCCATTCTCAATGCACTATTATTTTCGTTCCATGAATAATCAATGAACTGAGGATGAAGCCCGGCCAACAGGAAATTACATGCACTGAGCGAAAATAATAGTGCATTCAGAATATTCAGTGAACTGTGGATGAAGCCCGAAAATAAAGCCCGAGCAACAAGGAATCACATGCACCCAGCGAAAATAATAGTGCATTGAGCCGAAATCTAGATCTGCACAACAAAATTTAGAAAGGATGACTAATCGCTGCAATCTATAATTTACAAGCCAATATAATAGTCGCTGAGTGCAACAGCTCCCTGAATGGAACGTAACCCGAAATTCAGGATGTGTTAAATGACGATCAGTTTATCTTTAGGAAAGGTAAGGGCACCAGAGAGGCAATTCTGACGTTATGGTTGATAATGGAAGTAAGACTAAAGAAAAATCATGACACATTCATAGGATTCGTCGACCTGGAAAAGCGTTCGACAATGTAACATAGCGCAAGATGTTCGAAATTCTGAAAAAAGTAAGGGTAAGCTGTAGGGAGAGACGGGTCAGATACAATATGTACAAAAGCCAAGAGGGAATACTAAGAATCGACGACCAAGAACGAAGCGCTCGGATAAAAAAGGGTGTAAGACAGGAATGTAGTCATGACGGAAATAAAAGAAAGGATCAGTAGTGGAACAAAAATTCAAGGTAAAAGGATATCAATGATACGATTCGCTGATGAGATTGCTATCCTGAGTGAAAGTGAAGAAGTACACGATCTGCTGAATGAAATGAACAGCCTAATGAGTACAGTATACGGATTGAAAGTAAATCGAAGAAAGACGAAAGTAACGAGAACTAACAGAAATGAGAAGAGCGAGAGACTTATAATCAGGGTTGATGCTCAAGAAGTAGATGAAGTCGAGGGATTCCGATATCTAGACAGCAAAGTAATCAATGACGCACGGAACAAGGGAAACATCAAAAGCAGACTAGCACTGGCAAAAAGGGAATTCCTGGCTGGGGGAAGTCTACTGGTGTTAAATACAAGCCTTTAACGTGAAGAAGAAATTTATGAAATCGCATCAAATGAATTCGTAATTGTGAGTATGAACTACTATCAGCTGTAGAATGGAATGACTACGACAATTTTTGCCGGATCTGGACTCAAACCCGGATTTCCTGCTTATCGCGAGCGCTCTTCTTACCCAAACTACTATACGCCGTCAACCATGGTTCTACAACCTGTTCTCGTACATCAATTGTGTATATTCCCGTACAGGGCAGACATTGTATTTCTAAGAATGTACGTCTGTAGCAGAGTATTGTATGGAGTGTGGGAAAATAGGAGCAGAAGAGATTCGAAGCATTTGAAATGTGGTGCTTTAGGCGAGTGCTGAAATGTAGGTTGCTTGATAAGGTAAGGAATGAGGAGAAGAAAGGAATGTGTGGAAAATACTGACAAGGAACAGATAGGACATCTGTTAAGACATCAGGGAATTACTCTCATGCTACTAAAGGGAGCTGTAGAGGGAAGTAACTGTACAGGAAGGCAGATATTGGAATACATCCAGCAAGTAATTTGGGACATAAGTCCTACTCTGAGATGAAGTGGTTGGCACAAGAGAGGAATTCAAGCCGGGCCGCATTGAACCACTCACAAGACTGATGTGTGTCTCTAAACAGATAAAGATATCTTAGGAGCGAATCAGGAGGTTGCATTTTCTTCAACCAAACACCTGTCACGTAGAGAAAATGTCTGGACTATAAGGGACATATGATGCCCATTCTCCCCCTTTGGCTGCCTACACCCTATCCGTTCCGTCTCAGACTCTAAGAAAAATATACTACGCACCTGGAAAGAATTATACCAAATTGGACGATTTATTGAAGAGAAAGAGCTTCACAAATTGAATGAGTCAGTAACGCATTAGTCCATCTCTGTCTCTTATGCAAGCAGTTGTTTGACTTGACATTGATTGACAGAGTTGTTATTGGGGCTAATTCTGAAGCGGGACTCTTCTCAATGAAGACAATCCTACACTAGTCATTGAGATTCCTGGGACAGAACCGACAGCAGTCAGATATCAAGCTCACTGCCGCCCACGATACAGCCCCGACAACCAAGAATGGTTGTCTGGGTTGCCATTTCTTTTCGCAGCAGAACTGGTTGCAACCTGTGGCTGTACAGGTATGAGCAGCCCTTAGAGGCTCGCCTTCACACATTCCTTTTAAATATTTTGTGAGTATGGCCCTTCTGGCCTGTTATTTATTTTATACTTGACATGTAACTGCTGTCACTGTCTTGTATTGTTGGTACTTACCCTTTTTTTATATAAAAATTACTTCCCATCAATTTGTAATTAGGTTATAGACCACATTAAATTCTTACTATCAAAAACTCTCTTGATCACAATTTATTTATTATGGTGACTGGTTTCGACCACTACTGTGGTCATCTTCAGACCAATGAGTAAGAACCTCCTTCTGGTGGTAAATCACTACTAGTAGATTACCACAGTAGTGGTCGAAACCGGTCACCGTAATAAATAAATTGTGATCAAGACTATTTCTGATAGCAAATTTTTGTAACACATTGATCACTGTTCACTCCCACAATGTATTCAAAAGTAATTAATTTATTGCACATTAAATGTCTAAATCCTGATGAAGACACTCTTAGAAATGTTGAAACCTGGTTAATAAGACTAAAAAATTATGACCGAGGGCTCATTTGTTTCAATTTTAATTTATAAACGGGCACTGAGCCAAGAAGCCATGTTCAAAACTAAATTCTATGTTTAACAACAGGGTTTTAATTTGTATATTACTACACCTTTGGGTTGTCTGTTCACAATGGTATGTTTTTTTTACTGTTGCGTTTATATATTTGTAAAAGGAAAAAAGTTCATTTGTTAATGTTTTCTTAAAAATATTGGTGGGTATAAAGAATTTAGGGTTTGAAGTTCACTGAGAGTATGAGGTCTTTTATTCCCACTTATAGTGTTTATCAAGTACTGCTCAAAATTATTTTAATACTTCATTGCCCTCATCTGGTTCACTCTATGAGCTAATTATTAGTAGTATGATTGCTCCTCGTGGTGCTTGTTATTTGTTGTAAATAAATTTTGGGAATTGCTATTATTTATTTTTCTCTGTGTTAATTGCTATTATTGTTATTAATTCGTTCATGTGAAAGGAAGTGTTGCTTACTGATCTCTTGCCCTCTAAAGGTTTGCATGTAAGATCATCCAAACATATTTTGAAGT
Source organism: Schistocerca americana (assembly GCF_021461395.2). Taxonomy (NCBI): domain Eukaryota; kingdom Metazoa; phylum Arthropoda; class Insecta; order Orthoptera; family Acrididae; genus Schistocerca; species Schistocerca americana. The sequence continues at coordinate 966,525,807 of NC_060120.1, read as the reverse complement.
TTAATTTAAATTAAATTATTGTTTTTCTTTCTGAAAACCTTATGTTTTTGAACCGATGGTTTGAAATAGTAAACTCTGAGCTTAAAGAACCTTTATATTTTCATGTAAGTTAATTACTCGTTTTAATTCTGAAAACTTTTATGAAAAAATCCTTTTGTTTGCAATATTTGGCGCGTGACAATTCAAACCTTGGCGTCCAGTCCTTCCACTACAATTCTTATCGACGATATTGGTGCACCAAAGTTTCTCCTTTATAGGGAAAATGAAATTTCTACATCTAAAGGTGGGCTACGTTTCATATTTGATGTCTGTGCAGTGCCAGAGTCTGAAGGGTGCTCAACCCTCGCACCACACACTTAATTTGAATTACCTTGCACCTCACACTGAGGTCTTCTGTTGTCATATATCGTGTATCAGGTGTTCCAAGCTCACTGAATTATAAATTGGACTGTCTTATGTATATGGGACGTTGTAAATAACTATGTAGTTAGTTGTCGTGATTTTTTATTAATACAACAATGAGAAACACATGGTATTTATAAAATGTGCTTAGTATTATTAATAAATAATGTTTTGTATTTATTTATGTTAGCTTACTCATATTTGAATGTGTATAATGCAACAGAATGGCTTACTTGACTTTATGTAATTATTAGAACGAGTAACATACGGTATTTACAAATCTGGTACATCTTACACTTCAACACTATACTGAAAACGAGTTTATGCATATATCTTTTATTAATGTGTAAATTCAACATGAGTCTGAACTTGAATGTATAAAGTTGTACAATGTAATATAATATGATGGATTATTTAATTTTTACAGGATATTTTGCTTCAGGTGTTTACAAAATTAGTATTATAACGCATAAGAAAGACGAAAGTAAAGTGTATTAGAATAAGTGAAAAACTGTAACTTATACATCAGTCACCATTTTTATGGTCAGTGAACATAATCGGTACAAATTAGAGCTCTGTGCTCTTCACAGTTAGCCCTTTTACAATCCTAGCAACAAATTTTTGTTTTCCTGTCTCTTTTCCTTGAACATAGTGAATATCTCACTTTGCTGGTTAAAGGTTCTGGTCTGTCTGATGCCACAGTATCTGTTTCCAATATTTCTTCTAGAGTTCTGTTCACATTCCTTCGTAGTATAGGTATATTCGATCTGACCCTTAGGTGAAGTGCAATTAAGTTCCATAACAATTTATACAGGAATTTCCTGCTTGGCTTCTGTACCTCAATGCTGGAAAGGGTAAACAGAAAAATGGCGTTATCCCACTTTGATCCAGTATGCCACAGAAAACCCTCATAGGCAATCTTCTTGTTGCGCATTCAGTGGTGTAAGTTTTGCACAGCTGATGACAAGTGTCAGTACCACCGTTTTTTTTTTTTTTTTTTTTTTTGTATGAAATATCATTTCAGGTTTTCCTGTTGTTTTGTCGACGTCGTTTGAGTAGTGCATGGTAGACAGCAAGAGTACAACTTTATTCTTGTTTGGGACATATGACAGAAGCATCTTATTCACATCATAGGCAAATTGTATTTTTCCGACATTTTGCGAACGTAAAAATGATTGTGGTATTCCTGGTTTATTTTTTCTTACAGTTGCCAACAGTGTCAGACCAAAGTTTTCAATCATTGTTTGATAAAGAGGAACTGACGAAAACCAGTTGCCAACAGTCAGGTTTCTATTAGTGCCATGAAAGGGTTCTGATAACTTTCTCACATAATAAGATGGGACAGCTTCCTTTTCTTCTGTTAATACCTGACCAAAGTATGGCATGTAATAAGTCTTGGAATCATTCAGCATCAAAATCTTAATTCCATGTTTGTACAGCTTTGAAGACATGTATATTCTAAATGGACATCTGCCACGGAAGCCCATTAGCTGCTCGTCTATTGCACAGTATTCGAAAGGGATATATAGGGATTTTCAGTTATCAATAAATTTAGTCGAGATGTCCCGAATGGGTGGAAATTTGTCTCCTTGTCTTCTTTACATGCAGGTTGCTTTGTCATCAAATGTTAGACAACTATACAAAAACTGAAAAGGCTTTTGTGACATTCTCGCGCAAAGCAGGGCCTTGCCAAACTTAGCAGACCAAAGTTCTTCTAAATTTGAGTGAGCAGCCTTGTTTCTTGTTTACGCCACCGAGATACAAGAGCCCAATTGCAAGTCTTAGCTCTACAATATTTGTAGTGTAAAGGTAACTTTCTGGGTTTCCTACTGAAGAACGTCTGCGAGTAATTTCGTCGTTCGTGTAAGTGGCGCTCATGCCCAGTATTTCATTGGTCACTAACGATTGCCATGTTTCAATTGTACTAGAAATAGACCTTACTTGACCCTTTGATCCTGGGAGCTGAGTGACTAAATTTATGGAATTAGTTTTTCCTCTGTTAGATGAGGTGGTTGAAGATCACTTATGGCCATTCTTATCTACAAGGATGTTTGAGTTGAAAGAACTATCATGACTATCATCATCGTCTTCTCCACTATCCGCCGTATGTGATAGTTCATGTATTTCGACTAAATCAGCATCTTCGTCGGATTCTAGGCCTTCAAATGAATCGTCTTCATGGTCCAACTCGTCCATAAGTGTATTATATACATCGTCATCTGTTACGAGTCGTTTACTCAATGTCACTGAAAAATAAAATAAAATAATATACAGCCAAATTGGAAGGAAACAGTTACAAGTTACACACAATATATATTTCAATACTTACCGAGTTGTTATTTTCAGTCTGCATAAATGACCTACACAGAATGCACACTGGGGTAATCAAGACCCCACGGACGTTCAACAATATTTACAGCTTGACACGCCGGCAACAACAATGCAAATGTTTGAGTTAACGTCGCATACATGTAGGCAGTGTTACCAACCTAATATACAGTAATTTTTAATAAATTGTAGCCAACATGCTCCTTGTAATGCACAATAAAAATTACACTGGGATCTCTAGGACCCCAGTGTGCGGTGCGAACTTGGTAATATAAAGATAAATACGCAGATAAGTCGCAGTGCTAACGTACTTGTGGTGGTATTGGCACTGCTCTTGATATTACTGTTTCTCATATATTCCCATATGTACTTGCACCAGGGTTGAGAATAAAAAATGAGCTTCCAACCAAGAGATATGAGTCTGCCTTTCACTGAAACTAATCAGAATACTGTCGAGCATTTTCGGAAATACTTAAGTCGATTACTGTCCCAAAAGTTGATTAATATTCACATTGCCACGTCAGTCAAGAAATGTTGTGTGCGTTTTGGTGACACTGACATTTCTCGTCAGCAATTAGGGTACACGTGCCGACTGCTGACAGCCTAAATTAGGGCGAGTATCGGAACCATCCGTCTGCTGTTCACTGCAGTATTTCCGCTCAGCGTCGAACGAAATTGTCCCCCAGCTGCAGTGTCACGCGGCAGTGATTAACTCTTGTCATCGAGGAAAATTTTACAACTGGCTACACAGCTGCTATATTAAAACGGTCCGCGATATATCTTGCTGTCAATATAGCTGACCTGCGTTTGCCTGCACCAGATCACGTAATTTGCTGCTACGATGTCCTTTACATGCTTTTTATTCACAGTGGATTGCACAGTTATAAGCCGCATTATATCTTTAACCTTCCTATTGTGTTTAAACAGGAACACACATATTGTGAATGGCTGTGTTAGACCCGCAACTTAAAAAAAATATATATAATCTTAGATCATTCTTCAAAATATATTTTGTTGTTAGTTTTTTATGTAGAAAAACAGAAGTTTGAATTTTGCAACATTTATTGAACATATTTAATACAAAATATCTTTTATAAAATTTTAGTTAGAGAAACAAACCTTTGCACATAATACTTCAAAATAATGTTTGTATCAGAATTTTTGCACGTAACCGAAAGTTATAGCTAAAATTTTAACTTTTACTATACATAATAATTATCTTAAAATTTAAATTCAATTACAATATTTGATTTAACTCAATTTCTATGGAAATGGTATTAGCGTGCCCATTTATTGCAGTAAATATTTGCATGCTCTTGGCAGAGGAATGATCTTTGACTTGTGATATTTGGGTCATTTCTCTGTTGGTTTCATTCAAAATCAATTCCAACATTTCTTCAGTTATAAACAGTGAAAATGAGGATACTTTTGTTTCGTTAATTCTCTGAAGAGCAAACCAGGGCGAAGAATGTTTCCAGCCCTAAAGAAATCGAAAAAACAAACTGGCTGAGAATTAACCACAAACCAATAAGATAAACTGCAACGAAACACAAGGAAAGTAAATCTGGCATTAGGTAAAAAGTAAAGATATATTCCATACGAGGCCCAAGAGATTATGGAAGATGAAAATTTTGATCTTTCTAGACAACCAGCACACTGCCTTCCCTACCACAAAAATCAGGTTTGGCAAAACCTTGTTCCGAATCCAAGACCACAGTGGTGATAATCTACCATGTTAGACACTTCCCTATGCAGACATAGTCAACCTGAACACGAACTTCTCTGTCAAAGAGACTATTAACATTACAAGAAACAATCTGCTTAAATATATGAAAATGAGTGTTGCAGAGATCTGTGAACTCATAGAAATATTTTCACTTACTCTAGAGCATAATTACTTTAGCTTCAACAACAAACTGTACCAACAACATGTTGGTTTGGCAATGGGAAGTAGCTTAGCTGGGATATTGGATGACATTTACATCAACCACATAGGACAAAAATTCTCCTCAACCAACCAGCACCTCGCAAACAAAATAATCTACTACAGAAGATATGTTGAGGATACACTCTTGCTTTTTGATGGTACAAGCAATGAAATAGATACATTAGCAGCAGATCTAAGCAAAAGGCTCAAAAATATTAAATTCACAGTTGAACATGAAACTAATAAAAGCATTAACTTTCTTGACCTGAAAATTTGCAATAGTAACAATAAACATCAATCTAGCATCTAGAGATAACCTACCACCACAGATGTCAGTATTGGCAACTCATCTTGCCACCTCCACCAACAAAAAATGATATATTTCTGAACGATGCTACACCGAATTAAAAAAGTATCAATGAGTGACACAGGCCAACAAAATGAAATCAATATAATTAAAACAGTTGCTCATAATAATGGGTAAAACCCACAATAATAGAAAAACTCCACAACAAAACACAGACAAAAACCACAGATCAACTTCACAGCAGTCACTTGAAGCCAATTCAGTGTGCCACTGAAGCCAAACCTAAATATGCTAGTCTCCCATACATAGGCCCACTTTCACACCAAATAGCAAATTTATTTAAAAAGACGAAAAATATCACAATCAGCTTTTTCCACAAACAATAAATAACAGCAAAAAGTAATCCATGATGTAAATACCTCCAAGAGTCCCTACCGTAAATCAGGAATATACAAACTCAAATGTGATACATGCCCAAAATTCTACATCAGACAGACAGGCAGAAGTTTTGAAATTAGATACGAAGAACATAATGATGCTTTAAGACATGGTAACTTGAACAAATCAGCATTTGCAACCCATATTGCTGAAGAAAACCATTCAGTGGGAAACATCGAGGACAACTTAAAAAGTTTGCATCTTGCAGAAAAAGGAGCCACTATGAATATATTAGAAGAATTAGAAATACATACACACAAAAACAGCACCCCAGACTATATCCTTAATGAACAAACAGAGTTAGTTAACACCCATTTCCTGAAAAATTTCCAAAAATTAATTTCCAACCTCAAAAGCAAATAATATTAGTACACCAATCTGCAGATCAAGTAGCAAACTTATATGTTACTGTAATTCTCATGATGCTAAATGTAATTAAATAATATACTACATTACCTGTACAGTTCTATAAAAAAACTTTATAATTAATTTAAAAATGGCATCTCAAAAATTCAATGTCTCTGTACTAGTATAAAAGGCATGACAGTTGCGTAAATGAATATATGATCCTTTCCAAACATAGGACATCATCGTCAAATGTTATGATATATCATAGCATCTGTGATACTCTTATGTTTGTAAGCTCTTTGTATGTATCAAAACATGTGGTGCGTGGTAGAAATCTTCTCAGTGACAAATCTGAAGTGTTTAGTGAGAACAATTTACGTGTGCAACAATAAGAATGCAGTGGGAATGCATTTACTTCTTTTGGACGAATGTTGTGGAAACAGACACTCCAAACCGACGTTTCACGTTAAGTCACATGCAACGAAAATCTGTAACGCAACCATTTGTGTGTAGCATGTTTATAATTATGTATTATTTATTTTTTAGGAAAATTAATTTGTAAAAAAAACACAACATGTCATAAAGAAAGCGTGTAAACCGTCTGAGGATGAATCACAACGATTCGAAACCGGTAACGGTGCCATTTGAATAAGGAAACTGAAAGTAAATTTGTGTCTAGTTGCTGTTCTAACACCATCAAAATTAGACTTTTTTAACTATAATAACTCTTACGTAGTTCGATAGTACGTTTGCTAGAACTCTTTTTGCATAGCCTTTGTATCAACTCGAGCATTAGTAAATCCAATAAAGTCTGTCTCCACCATGATATGTGAGTGAGGTAACATCAGCAGATGACTGTGGAGCAATGTCGACGTGGTTTCGATATTTCCCCATGCTCTAAATTTCATAAAAATTTTGTTTTCACTTGAATAAGATCTCATATCTAGTTTCAGGTGGCGAGGATAAGGAAAAGAAAATGATAGAGGGATGAATGGATTGAAGAAACCCTAAAAAAGACTAAGTGTAGTGAAGCGAGGGAGATAAGTGAACAGGGGTTCAAAGGAGATGAACGTACAAAAAATAACCCTTTCTGATCGATCAAAATCAAATTCGGAAAACATACATTCATTGGGGAGAAGATCTTTTGCTCCCAAACAAGAACAAGAATTTGTCAACCATGTCACTGCACTAGCACAATTATTCCATCCATTTCCATGTTTGAGCTGCGGTGAATTGTATATGATCTCGCTGAAGAACTAGGCCTTAAGCACAGTTTCAATATATACCAAAATAGCTGCGTTCTGATTTTAAAAAGAGAAATCCTAAAATAATCTTAACTATCCATCAGCAACAAGTATCAACTAGGTTCTAGGTTTTAATAAGGTTGAAGCTGATTTATATTTTCCTGTATCGGACACCATTTTCGGAAAACATGCCATGTTCGTATTGTGATAATAAACTACAGGTTACTTTCTTAGAAAATGAAATTTATTCTGCATATATGTCATATTGTTAGTGTTACCCTGTAGAGGTCTCGATATTACCCAGGTACCCAGGGCAAACGCGACATGTTACAGACTTAGCAAAATGTTTATCTAGTTCTGACGCTATTCGACAGTTTTCGATTTTTCTGATACAGTTATGCGTCTAACACTCCTGGGTAACACTGGACGCCATGAATTTTTCCACGGAAGGGGCAGATTGCAAAATAAAACAAAAATTCTCTTAAGGCGTCGATAATCCCCTACACGGAAAGACGAATTGGTTATTTGGCCGCAGTGACTGCGCCATGGGTTTAACCCAGAGATGCCGGGAGGGAGGTGTCAACAGTAGCTTACAGTCCATTATGGCCACAAGTGGAGTGCTGTTTCACGCTACACATTGATTACTCTTCCTCACCCGTGACAGTTGATTGGTCATCTGCTGTTTCAGTTGCGGAAGTAATGCCGACTCTGTGCTGTGCTATTTTACTATATTTTCAGTTCCTTCGCCCTTCAAAATACCTATCCGACAGTACTCATCAAGAACATTTTTGGCGTGGTACCTAGTCTTCCAAGTCTTCTAATGTCACAACAGCAAAAGGATCTGTTATTTTTGAAACCCCATAACTCATGTAAAGCAAACTTGTGAAAAATGAGGAAAAAATTATTCCTCAATATTCCTCATTTGTAAACTGTTTCGCTTCTGAGAATCAATACTTTCGAAAAGATATGATGGAAGTATGACGCAAAATTTAACTACTTAGCAAGTTTCCCAAAAGAAAAGTGTGAAACTCAGTCACTTACGGAATTTAAGAAGTAAGTGAATAATATTTTATTATTGTCTTAAAGAGAAAACAATATTCATACTAGCATGATTTACTGATGTGTCTATCGACTTTATTTGAGTATAAAAAGCAATTAACATTTACAGGAAGCATAAATTCCGCCCAATTTTCAGAAGAAAAATATTTTAATACATAATGAAACATAGGACTTGCTTCTTGAATGAAAATAAAAGATCCCAATCAGCTCGTTGCTAGTGGTACTGCAGTTACATAATGTACCGCAAAAATGTTTAATTTCCTCCTCATTGGACTATCTTTCTAAAACAATTTTCTTTATATCAATCGGAAGATTACTGGAATATAATCTTTTTCTGGCATAGTAATGGTACTGGGGTCATAGTTTAGAAGTCTGAATGGGTGACGTACAAGACCATTTCTCCATTCGCTCGCCGTGCTAAAACAATCTCACGAGTAATGAAAATAATTGAACTGTGATAGTACCTCACCTCGTGGGATTCAACGAATAAGGCAGTTTTTTTTAAATACGGAAAGCCGCCAGGTTTTATAAGCAACAATATCGTTATCTTCTACAACTCTGACTGCGACTCTATATTTCGTGGATGCATTGGTAACCAGTGACACGTACTCCATCAGCGTGCACGCCCTATCGCATTTCTTGTCAACTCTTATTAAGAACAAATCATTTCGTCATAGGTTGTACTTGTTATGAAACGGATGATCTTTCAGCAATTCAAACATCAGGAAATAGACTGGAAGAAGTTAAGAGTTATTTATAATTAAATCATGTACCATTATTAAGTAACATTTTATTATGTTACACTCGTATACATCTGTATTTCTAAATCCTTTTTTTCACTCTAACATCCTTATAATATGAGGAAGATATGCTTAAACAAGTTAAACAATCAGTGAAGCTTCAATAACAAATGCAAAACCGTTTGCTTCCTAAGATTAATGAAAGTCGCATTACCAGTACCAACAATTACTCTATGTGGAAAGGTATGTGGTTTACTGGAAAGTTCCTTGAATATAAAATCATCGAAACTGAAGTGCAAGTCGCTGAGGTACAGTTACGTCAAGCTACCAAGCTAGACGACAAGGAATTTATTTATTAACAGCAGAAACACCAGACCTCATATTTTGGATTAAACAGCGAAAAGCTTTATATATTACGTACAGAAATCTTATTTTTTGCAATACTACAAACCAATTCTATAGGTTTTAGATGTAGTGGCACTAAGATGAAAACCATTCAGTTGCAAGATGTTCTCGGGGAAATAGAGGAAAAGTTTCCTGCTCCTTAATGAATGCTAGAAGTTGGACTTTTCTTCTTCCTCCACGTTTTTTATTTTTTTTATTTTTTTTATTTTTCCTGTGCACAGCAGGAAAACTATGTACTCACAGTTTTCCTGTTGTAGTCATAGACCAGAAGTGAACATGAAACGAAATTCTGCAATGACAACAAAGAAAAGTTGCCTGGCACTGTTGTTCGATATCACTTTTCACATGTTGTTACAGTGCAGTGTATATGAATCTACACATCGTCGAAATAAACTAATGGTCTCTTCAATACTGGTCCTTCACTTTCTCGCAAAATGTCTCTTGTAGTTCTTCTTTTCGTAAATACATTCCCTCGTCAGCACATAAAGACTGGTGCATAATGACACCTTTCAAAATGAAATACCATAGATGGAACGTATATCTCATGCGTTCTTTGTTGTCATGAAAGTCCAATTTTTTATCTGTATAACCAATGAAATATTTATCATGCTTTTAGGCGGGAATATGAATCCTGCTCCTCCTTAAACAATTTTCACATCATTGATTTCCCAACTTTTGTTTGCCATTATTTGCCTGTGCCTAATGACGCCTTCGGTGTCGGTATTATTACACCTTTCCCAATCTCGTCCTGTAAAATGAATAACGTAAATAGTTAGTAGTCACAGCTTCCTGAAGAGTTATTTTATACATTTTTATTAGGTCGCTTTCTTGGCTAGAATGAAATTTTCACTCTACAGCGGAGTGTGCGCTGATATGAAACTTCCTGGCAGATTAAAACTGTGTGCCCGACCGAGACTCGAATTCGGGACCTTTGTCTTTCGCGGGCAAGTGCTCTACCAACTGAGCTACCCAAGGACGACTCACGCCCCGTCCTCACAGCCTTACTTCTGCCACTACCTCGTCTCCTACCTTCCAAACTTTACAGTAGCTCTCCTGCTTCCTTGGCTGTCTGTCTGTTCAGTACACATTTTAAATATCATTTTAAAATGTCTTCTGGATGAGCTAGGGACTTGAAATTTTGTACATAGTTCAGAAAAGGACGACAGTGCAAAATTACCTCGATTTCTTGTCGGTATGTTTCGTAAACGTGAGCGCGGGGGTGAAAAAGTTTGGTAACACCTGCCCTTTCAGCTGCACTAATGGACCAGTGTGTTGTGCGGGTAGTATCGGAAGGCGTTCCAGGTGGTATGCGACCTGATGGGCATGGATGCGTAGATAGAGGCGGAAGAGGAGATGGATATACCTGCTTGTTTGTCTGCCTGTAGTTTATTCTAAAGTTATTTCCAACGATATAGTGACTTGAAACAGAGCTTATAACTGCATGACAACGCAATATAAGCTGTGTGGTGGAGGGTACTTTGCTTCTTACTGTCATTTTCCACTGAATTAGAGAGCTAAAACTTTCGACTTAGTTCAGAAATCGATGGCAATGCAGTATTAACCCTTTCAGTGACATTATTGTAATCTAGTTAGTTACTTTGTGTTTTTAAATACTCAACGACTTTCATTGTTTTTAATGAAATCCACTTCCATATTCCATACAGGTTTTAAAATTTTCAGTTCACCACGCGAAAATTTGAGTCTGAATACCAGATGGAACTTTCCCCAGTGAATGTCGCATTCAGTATTTCAAGTTTCAGGGCCTTACTTATACACCATTATCTTTTTAAAAAGTATGTTGAGAGTAAAATTCAGCAACAATTAACAGTGTTAGCATTTTTCAATTTTTTTTCTGGTTATGAAGTCAGTAGATAAAGTTATTGGAAATACACTGACATGGCGTAGAGTGTCCCAAAAGGTAATTTCAGGTTCTGGACCCTATTCTAGACCCTACGCACAGATGAATACCGCTTAAAGAAGAAGGTTCCTAATACTGTTCGTCAAACATTAAGGAATATGGCTTTTTTTTACGGGTGGGGATAAAGTATCCCATTCCTCCCCTGGTACTTCTTGTTATGGGAAATTCCTTGGTACTGTTAGCGTTAACTCGCGGACGTTTCTTCGTCTACCACTGTCATTTCCTCGCTTATTTTCTCCACTCGCGAATGATTTGCAGGTAAGCCGCATTGTGAGCTTTCATCTCTCTAATTTGTATCGACACGGTCTTCCCCTGAGACATATGTAGGAAGAGAAACATAATAGTTCAGTCAGTTGGAGGGAAACTGAAATAAATCTGGACGTTACCAAATCTCTCAGTTGTAATCTTATCAAAATGTTTGAAATCGATTGAAAGATTTCACTCACATACACACAAACAAATCATTATTTAAATAGAAAAGAATTTGTAATATGCCACGTTCTTAAATTGGACTGACAAGTATAAAATAATTTCTCCTAAGCCCTGTACAGATAGTTCTGTAAATTTGCGACTCAGAACTTTCAGTAGCTGTAAATATAATTCTTAGATTTAAAACGAAAAACATTTGGGACATTTAATACATAACTGATGAATGAGTGGTTCACCTTCTTGCTATTACACTATTTGCTAATTGATGCATGAACAGTTCTCCTCATAACTATATTACATACGATGTGGCAGGTTGCCGGCCAGTGTGGCCGAGCGGTTCTAGACGCTTCAGTCTGGAACCACGCCACCGCTACGGTCGCAGGTTCGAATCCTGCGACATGGATGGGTGTGAAGTCCTTAGGTTAGCTAGGTTTAAGTAGTTCTAAGTTCTAGGGGACTGATGACCTCAGATGTTAAGCCCCATAGTGCTCAGAGCCATCTGAACCATTTTTTGTGGCAGGTTAAAAATTCATTACTAATTAAGTATTTCACGATAATCGTTCATGTTCACGCTGAAACGTAACAACGCTTGCTATTTTCAATTGGATCGTGGACGTTGACTGTTTCCAGTCGCGTGACCATGTTAGTTCCCACTACCAGCGGTTTAGCAGCTGGCCTTAACGAGTAATAAATTGTAATATTTTATTTATTTCTACAGTTATTTTGTTCCTTGCTCCAGCAACAGTAAGTTGCTTCGTCGCTGTCGTATTGTGACTTCAGAAGTGTGCAGCAGTTGCACAGGACGTCAGTAGGCGCCAACAAGCCTACTGATAAGGCAGGAATTCTCCAACATATCTGAGGCTCAAACGATATTTTGGCCCGAACAAACATGCTACTCAAGTTGAGAAACCTCAGAAAAGTTTCTCGAAAGAATATGAGAGCAAGAGTGCGGCATCCAAGATATGAATTTCAAAAAATGGTAAGTCCCTATACAAGCTGATGACTGAGAATCCTGTATGTTTACAATTTAGTCACATAGTTAGCTGCCATTCACATAAAATCTGCCTGACATGAAACAAAATAAATCTCTGCTCGCCAGCTGTTTATTTTTTTGGTCTCAGTCGAAGTATACACCGAGCCTCCTTAACAATTATTAAGGCACTAAACGCAGGCTACAATGGTTGAACGTGACCGATTTACTAGAGCATAAAAGCACAGAGATTTATTGAAACATGGTGCTACATTAGTAATGAGATCAGTGGAGCGCCTTATAACCATTTTTACATAGGTTGATATTTGAATAGCGTGAGACCATTTATTAATTTACAAATTAATGTTTGCCTGCGATAGATTGGAAACTGAAGTTTTGTAAGTGGTGTAATTACAGATACTACAGTCAAACAGATACTAAAGTGGAGACTGAGGCACCTTATTTCTCAAGATTATTGCTCCTTATTGTAGCGTTTACAAGATAGAATGATGTGATCGAGAGCACCAATATGGAAATTTTCCTTAGAACAATATGGATCATCTCTAACGTTTATCCTGTGGAGATAGCTTGGATAACATGCATGTCTTATGCATAGCCTAATGACGGATAAAATATTCCGTTTGCTGAGATTAAAAAAACTGTTTTTTGCGATAACAGGTTGAATTTGAGGATAAAATCATCCTCTATTAGTTTCTCTTGTAAACCATTCTGGCCGGCCGCGGTGGTCTAGCGGTTCTAGGCACTTCAGTCCGGAACTGCGTGACTGCTACGGTCGCAGGTTCGAATCCTGCCTTGGGCATGGATGTGTGTGATGTCCTTAGGTTAGTTAGGTTTAAGTAGTTCTAAGTTCTAGGGGACTGATGACCACAGATGTTAAGTCCCATAGTGCTCAGAGCCATTTGAGCCATTTTTAAACCATTCTGTTGAGAACTTCTGTTGATTAAAGAACTAAGATCACTGTAAGCGAGAGCCATGCCCTAAAAACGGGCGTTTGTAATTCATTGCTACTCTAAGGCATCCACTGTTTCGCATTATTGGGTCCCAGCACGAAACTTAATCCATCACAACCGGTTTCACCAAATTGTAATACACATCCTCAGGTGAAAAAACCTACTAAAACGTACAAAATCGATTAGCAGCAAATTAATAATACCAAAAATGTGGGTATGTAAACCAGATGAAGAGACCGCAAAATACTTATAATTAATTTAACGTTAGGCCACTGAAATAGTACAGTATCGCAACGTTTGTCTTTAGCATTGCCAGTTAAAATTGATTTTGAGCAGTCCAGAAAAAGAACACCAACAATTAGTTTTTGTAGGCCGTGTAACTGAACTCTGCAAATCGCGATAACGGACATAGAAAAAAAGAACATAGCATAAGAAATCTGAAGAAGAATTAGGAAATTACCTTACGCTAAACTAAAGGAACGATGGCTCACTAGTGCCGCAAAACCGATTAAAACAGGGAAAAGCCACATGTAGTGACCCTGGCTATGCCTGCAGCAGGAAAGCCGAACCACCACATGATGGCGTAGACACGGCGAAGTGTTGGAGAAAACTGACCTAGGGCAATGCGTCACGAGAGGGCAAGTGAGATATAATGTGATACGTCGATTGAGATCGCGAAAGCGGCTAGTAAGTGAGACAGGTACATTTTTCAAGGCGAAGATTTGGAGCCCTTACCTAAACAGGAATGTATAAATAAAGGAAACACGGCGTGAGTACTACAGCAACAAAACCGTTGTGAATAAAATGATGAAATTATGGCAATACCGTATTAATTGCTATGATAAAGTTATTTAAAAATTATTTTGATGGAACACCAATAAAGTCAAAATTACAAAGTGACCCTAAAATAATGTCTGTTAAAATCATAAAAATGCTGCACATTATTACAAGTTATTATAAACCTCAACCGGGATTATACGTGAAAGATACCGTAAGGGTTAAATAAATGCTCCATTAGAGCTGTTTTAAGTATTGCAACATCTGAATATTATCCTTATTGCTATTGCATAAAATCTTTGAGTTTGTTGTTGGGTCACGAATAGTGTGTCCAGTATAAGGTAAATGGGTGGCAAGAGCAGATTTAGAACGCTCGAGGCTCAAATATTTCTTAAATAAAATACGAAAATAGCATCCCAATAGTCCAATGTAACCCTCTAAAAGAGTTATTACAAGAAATGCTGTAAATACCTGCTGAATGTTGGAATTGGCTTGCTCAGTACGACGAAAACGGTGGCCAGCACCTCTCAGAATACGAAACGCAGAGGAAGTGGCTTTTTCTCTTACCTGTTCCACTATTTTTTCATATATCCTCCCATCTTAGGGTATCCTGTGGATGTCTGGTTTTTCGTTAGACTGATTTATTAGTGAAAGAGTTATCTTCTGTTGACTCAGGGAAAGTAGAAGGTAAATTATCTTTTTTATTGCATTACTAACATTAATAACAAAATCGCAACTAAAGCCGTTAGAGTAAGCAATGTACTTAATCGTATTCAATTCGCGGTTAAAGGTTTCATCTGAAAGAGGAACAGTATGTAGTCTAATAAAGGAGCGGTCTAAAAGCAGCTCTTTTATAATTGATGACGTGACTGCATGTCTGATGCATGTCGTGGATGGCTTTTGGTGTAACTCATATCTGCATTCAATGCAGCAGCAACGCACATTGTGGGAAACGAACATCTCCCCTGACATGTCTGCACACTGCGTCGCCAGTAATTCATAAGGCAAGCTGTGAAGGGTACAGACAACATTGTGAAACACCTTATAGTTGCTTCTTGTGACGTGGTGGGGTAGACAGAGTGCAGAATGACCTTCGGCCAATGAAGGAGGAAGTGCACGAACAGAATGTGGAGTCCTATTAGCACTCGCATTTTTACCTCCTCCACACTGTTGCCCCCCGGAACACTATTTATCCATTAATGCGGCTCTACGGCAGTGACATGTGGCACACATATTTAATATGAATTGTTAATCACGTTGATTTAAAGGTAGCTCTGTAGCGATGAAACTGTTAGTGCTTGATAAAAAATGAACAGACCTTTCTTGTAGGAAATCTAATGTAGTTTAATTTTGTACTGGAAAACAATCTGGGTAGTAGCAGGGGTTTATAAAATAAATAAAATAAATAAAAAAAATATATTGTTATTTAAGTTGCACATAAACATGTTTACATCATCATTACATAGCTATAGGTTATTACATTGTGTCACGTTTGATTACATGAATTGTCGATATTTACATCCTCTTTAGCGGTTTTGCTGGGATATTATCGATGTTTTTTGTGATATCATCTGAAATTAAGATAGGTTAGACACAACATTCATTACATCAGTAGGCAAGACCAGGCGTTTTCACTACTCAATAAATATTCAAAATAGTAAGAGAGAGAAAATGTTCGATTCCTCGCGTTTTGTGCGTGTGTGTAGAGTGTCTGTGTGGCCTTGACTACTGATAGATGCTTTTCGTGTTGAGAGATGTGCGTCTAATCTATTTCTCAAAGTAAAAGATCGCTTCACAGATGACGTCTGTCAGTTCGTCAGGTGTCACACCAAGTCAGTGGTACCTTCAGTAACAAATGTTCCGTGAAAAATTAATATGTCATCCACTGCTACGTAATCATAAATTTTACTTTAATATTCTGTCTTTCAGGTGGAGGCGCGCGCTGAAAGAAGAGTTCTTCTGTCTTCAACTGCGTCACTGGAACCGCTGAAATGAAAATTTCTATACTACTTATTATCTGTGTTGTAACAACAGAGTTTTTCGAGTTGCTTAGCAATATTTTGATGGGTATGACTTTGACATTATTCAGCATGAAATGCTCTAAGATCTCGGTGTGCGTATAGCCCAATAATTTTGTTAGTTCTAGGATGTTGTAACAGATACGCACCAGGATGCGGTATGTTAACAATTATATAAGGTCCTTCATATAGCAGACGCCACTTAGCGTTGCGTCGTTTGAGTGCTACAGATTTATGATGAGTACGAAGTAGTACAAGCATTCCTACCTCGAATTTTTGTTTTCTTTTTATTATGTTTCTGTGATGTTTGTTTCGTATTTGTGCGTGATGTGTCAATGTAGTCAATACTTCTTTTATTTTCTGTTCAGGTGTGATTTCCTTGTCTGACAACTTAGGTAATGGTTCTATCCACTGATCGTTCTGTTTGCAATTGAACATGATCTCGTTAGGTGTGTAATTCGTATCGTAAATATTTAAGTTATTGTGTACGTCTTCGAAAAGACTTAGGTAGGACACCCAATTAGTATGTTTTGATGAAATATAGGTCCTCATGAAACGGTTTAATTCTCGGAAAAGTCTCTCAGTCGCGTTACATTGTGGACTAAACCTCGAAATAAATATACTCTTAATGTTATTGTCCTTCAAGAAATTTCTCCATTTGTACCCAGAGTAGTATGCTGCATTATCTGATAGAATTGCCTTAGGTCTTCCCACGTGCGTCAGGTAATCACTTGAGAATCTTCGTATTAAAGCATTTGCAGTGGCGGATTTTAAAGCATAAAGTTTTACATGTTCAGAAAATATATCGTAAAAAGCTAATATATATTTGACGCCTCCAGAGCTTGCTGGATGCGGTCCACTGATGTCAGTACACAGAATTTCCAGGGGTTTAATGGGTAAAATAGAATGTAAATCTGTTTTTGTGGATAAATTCTGAGGTTTTGATTTTTGACATATGACACATGTTTCAGTTCCCTGTAAATTTTTCTTCTCATATTGCTAAAATAACAGTATGTGCTGAGCTTTGCCAAACACTTTTTCGTCCCATAATGACCCCAAACTAAGTGTGTGTGCCAAATTAGATTAGGTTCAGACTCTTTGGGAATGCATACACACCAGTTAGTAGCATTTGGATGTCGGCGGTAAAATAACACATCATTGTGTAACTTGTAATACTTAGTCAAAGGATGATTGTGTTTTTCTACCAGTAATGTTATTATCTTATACCAGTGAGGATCAGATTTTTGTAATTCAGCCATGTTTCTGCACATATCAATATAATATTGGTGATACTGCTTGTCTTGCATTAAGAGAATCCTGTAGTCATTTATATTTTCTAAGTCACTGTTGGTATCATTCATACCTTGTGGAAGTCTAGACAAAGTGTCTGCAATGGTGTTGTCCTTACCTCTTATGTACTTAATTTCAAAAGAGTAGTTCTGAAGTGCAACTGCCCATCGTGATAGTCTAGGATGTACAAGTTTACAAGTTAACAAACATGTCAGGGCCTGGTGATCGGTGTAAATTACTGTATGTTTCCCAAATAAATAATAATTGAATTTCTTGAATGCCCATACTATGGAAAGTGTTTCTAACTCAGTAGTGGAGTATGTACGCTCACATTCAGTTAGAGTGCGACTCGCAAACCCAATAATTCTTATCTGTTCCTCCTCTTTATTCTTTACAACTTGAAATAAGCAACAGCCCAAGCCAGTACGTGAAGCGTCACAAGTCATACAAAAATCTAAATTGAAATCTGGATGGCTCAATATGTTAGCACCCACTAAAGCATGTTTAATTGTATTAAAGTTATTCTGGCACTGTTCCGACCAGATCCAAACTTGATTCTTTCTGAGTAGATTTAGCAGATGTTTACTGTTCAAAAGTGGTTGTGGCAAAAAACGTCTGAAAAATGAACATAGCCCAAGGAATGATTTTAACTGCTTTTTAGTTCGAGGGCTAGGAAAGTTTCTGATAGCATCTAATTTACTGGGATCCGGACGTATGCCCTGTGAATTAATGATATGTCCTAAATACTTTATCTCACTGCAACCAAACTTTGATTTTCTTAGGTTGGCTGTGACTTCAGCTTGTGCAAATTGTTCTAAAATTCTTTGAAGAGTGTCAACGTGTTCATTCCAAGATTGTGTAGCTATCAGTATATCATCTACATAGTGTGTGACTGTCTCAACTAAATCGTCGCCAAGCACGGTATCCAGGGCTGTAATGAATACCCCAGAGCTGACATTCAGTCCGAAGGGTAGAACACAAAACTGATAGGTTCGCCCCCCGAACATAAATGCACTATATTTCCGAGAATCAGGAGTGATACCCACCTGCCAAAACGAATTAGCGAGATCTATTGTGGAAAAATATTTTGCATCTAGAAATTTCTGTAATTGCTCTTCTAAATTTTCAGGTTTTGTGTGAACCGGTAAAATTATTTCATTAATAGCTCGTGCGTCTAACACTAACCTAATGCTTCCATTTGATTTTTTGACAGCAAGTAGAGGACTACAATAAGGTGAGGTGGATGGTTCAATGACCTTCCAGTCTAACATTTGTTTTAATTCTTGCCACACAGCAGGTCGTTGAGATAACGGTACGTTATATGTCTTATGGTAGAAGATCTTGTGAGGCTTAACTTCAATCTTGTACACATACGTGTTGATAACACCTAATCGTTTGGTAAAAACTTGTAAATATTTGGATAACACTTCCTGTAGTTTTATACGTTCATGTACACTGAGAGCTGTAGCTTCACTTATCTTATGATCAAGCAATGTTTTCAAGTCCATTATCTCTGTGTCAGATAAGTGTGTTTGCATGTCTTGAATGTCATTGTCAAGTACTAACTGAGCCTTGTACCCTGTACAGTGTTTGTCATGCTTTAGAGTTCTCCTGTCCAAATCAATAATAATTACACTGCCTTTATCATTTAAAATACATTTACCTTTGGAGAAGTCTATAATGCAGTCCTTCTCGCTCATAATATCTATTCCTAATATGCAATTTGTCACAAGGTTTTGTACAACCAGGAATGGCCATTGTACGGTTCCATTACCTATTTTAACGTTTACAAAAACTTGCTTCGTAACCCTACATGACTTATTACCTAGTGCAGTAGTTATTTTACAGTTTTGGGCAGGAAACTCAGGCACAGGTTCCAATTCACACATCTTTTTATAGAAATTAAAAGACAAAACGCTCACAGCTGCACCTGTATCTAAGATAATAGTAGTTGGAATCCCACCTACTACACCAGTAGTAGATGCTAAAACAATTTCATTTGTGTTTAAACGACATTGTGTACTGTCTTGTAAAAGTTCATCTGATATATTGTTATTGTGGTTGTATCTTATAAATAAAACAGGTAGTTTTTGTTTAGAATTATTCGGCATATCATTATTCTGTTGTTCAAGTGTGGTGTCAAATAACTGATTAACATTGAAGTCGCCCCCCAAGAATTCTTCAGCCACGACCTGGGGCAAAGTAGTGACTGTTTCTAGTTTGTTGGATTAGCATTTGTACTAGGTACTGACACAGATTGAGGTTGTGCATCAGGTGTCATTTCTATTATATTCACATTCGGATATTGCCTATTATGATCTCCAAACTTTTGCGGTTGTTGTTGCTGTTGCGCATTATAACTTACCTGTCGGTCGTAAGGTATGCTCCAATTTTGACCTGGTGGCTGCTGTGGTAAAGCAGAGTTTGAATGAAAGTACTGATCGTTACGAGTCCAACCTTGATGCTGTCTTGGCTCGTAGTTATTATTATTTCTATTTCTGTTTGTGTTTTTGTTATTACCTTTGTATCCGTTGTTACCGTTGTAGTTATCACCGCGGTGCCTTTCGTATGGATTGCCGCATGAAATGTTATTACTGTTGTAACTATTGTTTGTATTGGAATACGCGTGTTGATTTTGATTTCCGTACTGAGACGGCATGTGAGTTTGCTGTTTTTGTTGTACCGCGTATCCAACTGTGGGCGCGCCAGAATTGTGTTGGCAAGCCTGCATGTTTTGCATACCACTAGTGTAAACATTGTGGCTGCTGTTTTGCCGCGTGAAGCGCTGATCTTCAAGTAACATGTCAACCGAATCTAAGGCTGTTAAAAAATAATCTGAATCGTCATCCGGGATATGTAGAAGTTTTTCCTTAATGTTGAAAGGCAATTTGGCCTTCAACGCTCGGAGTATATCACGCGTTGCGACTGGTTCGTCTAAAAAGTGTCCCATGTTCAAGTAATTTTCAAAATATCTGCGTAAGTTACCATTTTTACTGTTAAAAGTTTCAGGTTCTAAAATTTGTCTTCTGAGTCGCTCCTGGACGGATTGCGACCAGAATTTGTTCAGAAAAGCACGCTCAAACTCACTGTACGTGGTACATACGTCAGCTTGACTGTATGCCCAGACAGCTGCATCGCCTTGGATGTAACCGACAATATATGAAATCTTTTTCCGGTCACTCCAAGTGCGTGGAAATGCGTTACTAAAAGATTTAAGAAAAATCACCGGATGAATGGTTCGTTTTTCTGGGATAAAAATCTGAAATTGCCTGTGTTTCATTAAGCTTTCGTCTTCCTTTGCATTGTGATATGGATTTATTCCACTGTAATTACTGCTATGTCCAGCTGGCGAGTAATTACGATAATGTTGCTGTGGTTTACCATGATAATAGCTTGTGTTTGTGTTTGCACATCGTGGTATGTGTTGTAGTCGTGGTGTGTTTTGTTCTTGTGTATTTGTCGTGTGCGGAATGTGTGTATCATACTCGAATGTATATTGGTTTCTGAACTGTACATTTTGACTGATATTTTCGTTACATTGAGACTGTAGTTGATCGGTGAATTGTCTCATGGGTGCAGTGACGGATTGTACTGCGTCACTGATCAGCTGTTTGTTATTAGTAATGTATTGCGCTACGGAGTCGTGCACAATTGTTGGTAAATTTTCACGTAAGCATCTATCAAAATGTTTGTCTTTGTTCTCAACCCAATCATGAAATTCTTTATTAATATTTTGAAAATGAGCTGTGGCATCTGATTGTAAGATGTCAGTCAGGTGTTGTTCAACATTGTCAAATTTATTCTGTACGTCAGTAATTCGTTTTTCAAGATTGTCATGTACTGAAGGATATGTTTGAATTTGTTCAGTAAGAACTTCACACGTGACATTAAGGTTTTTTACTTGTGTCTGTAAAAGTGCTACGTCAGTTTGTAGTCTTTCCTTGTCTCGTATTGAGCTGGGAAAATTTAGTACTGAGTTCGGTCATCTGTTTGGTCAGTGTGGCGTCTATAAGTTCCACACGTTTACACAAAGTGTCATTACCTATCTTGATTGCTGTGAGATCAGATTTGATTTCGTCATTTTGTGTTTTTAACTGTTCATTTTGTGTCTCTAATTGTGCCTTTAAGGTTGCCATGTTTTCGGCGTTCTGTTTCCTTATGGTTGCCATATTTTCTGCGTTTTGTTTCATTAGCATTTGTAACATGTCGGCAATGTTTACCGTTTGCAAGGTCTCTGCCCCGCCGCGTCATTAGACGTGACGTCATGCATTAACATGGGCTCTGATTGAGATTTTGAAATTTTTGTAGTGGACGGCCTATCGTCAAAATTTTCGTCAACACTTGCGTCAATGTTTGATGAATCGTCACTACCGGTTGCTGTCGTAAAGTCATTTTCTAACACTTGTCTCACGTCCGAGTCGGATTGCGTCTGAATAGTACGTCCTTGCTGTTCCATTTTTGCGTATTGTTTTCTAGTTATTACCATGCCACACGTGATATATGTTTCAAGAAAATTTTTGACACTGATTTTAAAATAAAATGTAGTTGAGCATGAATCGCTCGTAGCAACAATGGCTGTCTGTTAATTTAAAAATATAAACTGAATTTGAGATTATTGGTAATGGCTGCTGGCCATGTTACATGATATCGTACAGAAGTCGGCCATATTGTACACTCGTGAATTGGTATTGTTGCATACGTTATTGTTTAGGGAAAAGTACTGAGAATGAAATTTATCACTGAAACTGTTATGCGGAAAAGAAACACTACAGAATTTACTGAAAAGCTAATACACTGAATTATACGTCTGGTCAAGCCTACCAATGCAAAGATGCTGCGTCTTACCTTATTTTGCTGGAAGTTTCATTGCGTCTTCCCGCAAAATTTCAGAATTGGAAAATATCTTCAGATTTTGTTATCTCTCATACATTGACGTCCAGGTCCAGAAAGTTGATTTTTTACATGAAACAAAGAGAACAATGTAACAAATGACAAAATAACAAGTCCGACACGCAGTCGCCAATATAAAATAAATCAAATAAATAAAAAAATATATTGTTATTTAAATATTAATTATTCTATCTGTATGATGGTGATTGTGATTGCAATTGTAATTAATATTTTGCTTATCTGGAACGTGGACGTTTAATTATTCGTTATCAGACGCTTGACAATGGCTTTTTCGTAAAGGCAATGTTACTCGTAGTTGACCGTGAAATAAAACTGAATAATCGGACTTCGTAATTAAATCGTTTCCAAAGACTGCTGCGGTAGGTGCGGACTCATAATCTAAATCTCAATATTACAATAATTTGCCAGCCATGCCAATACGTCGTACAGAGGTGATTGTCTACTAAACATAAAAAAGTTACACAGTTAGTTAAATCAGATATATTCAATGAATAAGCCTACAGTTCATAATCCTACTTACTTTTATAAATATAAATTCTTTACAGAATCGAGTGCCTAGTGTGGTTGCAACTCGCAGTATTCTTCTATAACATGAAATATGGCGGTGTGCCAGACAATAAAATAAAATACGTGCTTCTCGCACCACTTCTACCAGAGCTCTCCTTTTTTAATCAAACATAAGAGTAACGTAATTGTGCTTTTGTTTTATCAGCGACACAGCGCTGCAGTTGTGTGCCATAGGCTTTATTTATTTGTCACTGATCATTTATTTAATTAGTATTTCGCGTTTCCGCGGAAACTCACGCTCGGCATGCAAATGTGCCTTTATAGGTTTTCGAGTTGTTCGAGAAAAAAAATAAAAAATAACCATTAAATGCCTACCCACTCGAACGCTTACATCCCACCGGTCACGATTTTTAGGATGTTGTTCATGTAACTCCTTCCTATCAACGTGAAAAAGTTAGTGATTTTGCTCCCTAATTATCCCATAGACGAAAAAGTCATTAGAGACAAAATTATGGAAATCTTAAATTTAAATGATGGTACAGGAAATTAAACCATTGCTGTCCTGAATGCGAGTACAATGACTGTGAGTCATAGGGAGCAGATATATCAGTAAGGTAAAACACAGTTCTTTGTTATATTATACTTTGAACGTTGTTACACCCATGTGTATTTTATCAAGGCTTCGAAAAATTTTCGATTTCTTTTAGAAAAAACTTGCCACCTTTATCGCTAGTGATTTTCTGAGTTTTGCTGCGAGAACAAGCGGCAAATTTTCGTGCCAACTGTTATGATTTAACTAGTTATCGTAGTTACTACTGTTTTCACGGTTTTTTCTTACTAATGGGAAACAATCAACTGTTGTGAAAACCACTGTACTAACGAAGGGACCACACTGCTAGGGGATATTCGTAATTTTGGTATTTATGGTATATGAAGCTAAGAACTCTCCCAAGGTAATTCGATGGAACTCTCAAAAATACTCGAGAAAATCGACTTTTCAGTCTTCCGACCGTTTTTAATATGCTAAAGTACGATGGTGTTCTTTCGACGTGCTACCTGGTAGAGTACCTGGTAGAGTACTCTTCCCAAGGGGATGAATCCGCGGAATCAAATTTTTTAGCAAATGTGCATTTCTACGAGCATTTACCCGAAGCGTAAAACACAGAAAGATAGAAAAAAGTAATTTGTAATTTTTAACCGGTACCCATGCGATAACACTCGTTATATAATATGTTCCATAATGTCGCACATTAAAACTGTGTTTTTATGGGGCTCATATCTCGGGTTCTGTAGGTGACAGAAACGTAGGGTCAAATGTTTTGGATAGCCCTTGCGCTAGGGACCATTTTTATAGACAACAGAAGGATCGTCTTACTGTAACGATCCCACAGTACAGAGTCAAAGATTGAATATTACGCGCTTCCCCCAGCGTAGGAAAGTGGAGCAAAGTGGATGATTCTTTTTGAATCAGATGTAGTCTACTGTGTGCGTTACAGAACTTACGGAATTAGAATTTGCTTCACGGCACGTCCCTGACAGAATCGACAAACGTGGTTTTTGGCTACCAACACCGAACCGCGATTTACAAGAGGGTTATGAACAGAAAATTCCGGTAATGTTTAAGACGTATTCATAATATACCGATCTCGAACAGCCTTGAAAGTTTCCTTGATATCTTCATCCGTTCCCAAAATTCAAAGATTCAAAATATCCTACTTGTACACGTAAGATAAGCATGCAATATATGTAGAGAAGCGGAAACGTAGTTTATAAAGTGACGTATCACGAAGAAATATGTTGCGAAATATCTCCACTATCATAGGAAGGCTTCTGGCAACCCCATGGTGTTGTAGTACTGAAGCACATGCAAAATTTTTGTTCATATAAAATCAGGTGTGAGGACTAACATTCTATAGTTTTGCGTCATTTGAATTTCAAAGAAGTTCTTTTCATATAAGTGATGACACTCTTCGCTAAAGAAAGGAAGAGAAGGTAGCCAGAGGAAAAATGCTCGTACCGGAGCTCAAAAAAGGCGAATACGCTTCTGTTTATTAAAAGACGCTGCCTGAAAAGTGGAGTACCAGCTGTCTCATTCTACCATCCTCAGAACGTTTGAAATTTTTCGCAACAATTGTGGCATGCAAACACATATGCTCCTTTTTTATGCTGACAGAGGACGAGACAGTGGCCTTGGTAAAGAGACAGAAAAGTAATAAATAATGGGAATTGTTAGTGGTTTTGGTATAGAAAGAGCTTAAAGGCAATGGCAGTGCGAGATAGAGGGACATAATGGTAATGGAACATACTTGACAGTGACAGAACAGTGCTAGGAAAAGAGTGAAAGACACAATGTCGGTGGGAGAGGAATAAAACAAAGTGATAATGAGAGACAGAATCTATGACAATGACCGTGAGGAAGAGAGAGTGACAGCGAGAAGAGGCAGCAGCAGTGGGAAGGAATGAATGAGGCAGTTGCAGTGATAGAGAGCAAGAGGGAGACAGTGACGGTTACTGTTAGTAGGACAGAGCGAGGGAGACTGTCGCTGTGACACAGGGGATAGTAACAGCCACAAAGAGATGACGATAATGAGTTGAGCTGAGCGACTGATTGAGAATGGACAAGTGGGAGTGAATATGATTATTATTTTTGTTATTTATCGTATGGCAACAACAGCAAACATTGACAAGTACATAAAGTTTAATTTTAAATGTATATCTAGTTAAGTATTTACATATACTTAAGTTTTACTTTTTGTCACAAATTGTATACATGTTTTTAAATCGTGAAAATTGCTAACTTAGTATTACTGACTACTTTGACTGATATAATTGCAAATTTAAAAAAGGCAGATACATTTAATCAAAGTTCAATATCAAATGATTGACGCCAACTAACAGCAGAGGGAGTAGCATTAATAAGCTCACTGTATGGTCCAGGATACTTCCTCAGAGGACAGTCTCTAACAATATGTTGAACAGTTTGTTCTTGGGCCCCACTATCACAGGCTGGAGAATCTCGGATTCCCCACTTGTGGATCATAGCATTGCACCTTTCGTGGCCAGTTCTTATTCTGTTCAGCCTTGTCCACTCCCTTCTCTGCAGATGAAATCCTGGTAAGCTGGCAGTTGGGTTTTGGATATCTCGATGTGCTATTGTTGCAGCATTCCACCTCTTGTGTCACTCTTCTTTAATGTCGAACTTCTTATCATTCCTTCCATTATCCGACAGTCGATTGCGAGATTTTAAGCGGTCTGGAGGAGGGCTGTTTAAGACTGTATGAACTGGGAGGTCTTGTGGGTAGTCGGGGTGGTGTAGTTTCCTTCATTCTCGATCGATTGCTTCTTGGCGTCGTAATCCATGTGGTGGGATGTTGCTGATGATGTGCAGCCAAGGGATCAGTGTGGATTTTAATGTGCCCGTAATAATCCTCTTTGACTCGTTCAGGTGTACGTCTAGTTTCATCGTGTGGGCACTATGTTGCCACACTGGAGTCCAGTATTCGCCAACTGGGTACACCAGCGGTTAAGTACTGTAGTACGTAGAGTCGAAGCGTCGCACGTTATGCTGTACCAGCTAGTTTCTTTACGATGTTGTTTCGGGTCTTTCGTTTTTGACTTGTTTTTTCCAAATGTTTCTTATAAGTCAGAGACCGATCTAGTGTGACACCAAGATATTTAGGTTAGAAATTATGTCCAACCTTTTGTTGGCAGAAGCTGACTTTCAATTGTTGGTTTGCAATTCTGTTAGTCTTTGCTGCGTTTGGAGTGAATAGGTATGATCGACTTACAGCGATGGACTATTGAATGTCAGAGAGTTACAAATAGGGGCACTTGTGGGAGTGAGAGATGAGTTGCATATTAAAAAGAGTGCGAAGGTCTTCGTACTCTAAAATTTTTGGAACATTTTTATCCGTGCTGAAGGAGGTAGAATGAGGCAACTGGTGCAACCGGACCCAGATTTTCAGGCAAGGGTTATTAATTGACAAGAACATATTCTCCTTTTACTGTCCTCCGACAAGAGGACAGTCTCAATTAACGATATTTTATAAGACAATTGGTAACTAACCATTTTGTTTACAAGGAAAAATTGATTTTTTGTATTTCAATATGTAATTCGAAGTAAGAAACGGCGTATTCTTCATAAAAAGCACTATTAGCTGTGTTGATTTTCATATATTTGATGTATTATATATTCACATGTCGTACGTATTCGAATCGAATGAAGAAACGAAAAAATAACGAATCAATCTACCGATTACCAGTCCCATGCACTCTATGATTTTATGCTGCAGGAAATGCTCGTAGAACATGCACTGATGTTTAACGATTTAGAATCTACGTGGAATCAAACCCAGGCTCCCGACAAGACTAGCGAACTTTTTACAGCATATCAACACTGCTCGCTGACAAATACGCTCATTGAAAGTCGATTTTTTTGGAGAAGTTTTAAGAGTTGCACTGAACTACTTTGGGAGAGGTATATTCTGACTTCTGAACTTCACGTACCATAAATACAAAAAATTACAAAAATTAAATTGCTGTGAGGCCTCTTTGTAAGTGTAATCGACTTTGGTTGGCTGTTGATTTCTGTTAAATGCAGTATCTAGAGGCTGGAACAATTGGATTACTAACAAGAGTGATTATGTGACGATATAACGAGAACATGTAGTGCCTCCAGGGTCGCTGTTTAAAAGCGCCGACAGCGCATCTCTTTTCGGTGCGGCAGCCACGCGCAGTCGTGCCACGTTAACTGTTGATAGCTATCGCTTGCAGTCGGCTAATGAAACGGACCGTTCAAATATTGAAGCCGACCCGTCAGCTAATGACAACGGCTCTACAATTTAGCTGCGCCCGTACAGTTGGCCTGACACTAATTCCGCGTAATTACGTTCGTAATCAGCTGCTGCCTGGTTCAGTCCCTCGATGAATTACGCGTGCATGCATGCATACGGTTCGTCCGAGTGGCTATTTCGGTTTCCGTTCATAGCTGTATAGGTGCACAATGATATTTTTTATATAATTTCTCTGTCATATGGAAGACTCGAAAATTTTTTTCTTTTGTAAATTACCATGATCAGAGGAGGTTGGGCTTCATTCTCCGATCAATAAGTACAAAACTGTTACATCAATACAGCAGTTCTGTGTTTATACGCATTACTGAAAATGTCAATCTTGGTACTCGATGGCGCATTGTCACCATGGTAGTGAGAAGAGGTTTATGATGGCGATTAACTGTAATTTTACCTTACCAGAAACAAATTACTGTAACTGTAATTTTTCTCGTCGTCTGCTATAAATTTCATACTGTTAAATGCAAATAGGAGCAGTGTATTTAATTTATTATCTGCAGTAAACTTTATTTCAGTGAGTCTAAACGTGCTTTCACAGACTTCATTGTTTTCACTTTTATTACAGTCCTACGTACAATTTTTGCTGTCGAAGAGACGAGTTTAGTAAGTAATTCCCAAAATTTTCTTAACATCAGTGCATGTATTAACTTAGGTTTTCTTTCGTCTGTCGGTCTTTGCAGTTTCCAAGAAAAATGGGTTCTCGCACTCCTGAACTACCATGCTGCAAGGAGCTGTGCGCTATATCAGGGTGAGGAAGGTAAGATCAAAGGGAAAAGATAAAAGGAAGAAAGAAGACAGGAAAAAGAGGGAAAGGAAGGAAAGGAGATTAGGGTTTAAGTTCTCGTTGACGATGAGCTCCCTATAGATGCAGCACTCGTTTTAGTTGGAGAAGGAAGCGGAAGATATTCGTCAGGTCCTCTTCGAATTACGCGCCCCGGAATTGGCCTTAAATGATCTAGGGAAACTACGGAAATTGTAAATCTGGATTGCCGGACGGGGCTCTCTCCAATCAAAGAACTGGAGAGACTGAATAATAGCCAAAATTAACAATTTTCTGTATTGAAAGAAGAGTCCAGTAAACCAGCGCGGTGACGAAGATGTAGAATGTACCAGGAGAAATGGTGTAGTCAACCTTTTTTTACTACCGCCCGCTTCAGTGCCTCTATTAGTAGTAACACCAGCTCCATAGTTATGGTGGTTTATAACGTAGAAAAGTAAATTTATACATCAGAGTTGGAGCAAGTTAAAGCATATAATAATAATTACTTAGGAAATACTTTGTCAAAACTTAATCAAAACCTAAGGAAAATGTTGTTAACAACCAACTGCCGACAGCTCGCAGTGAAAATGGAATACCCATTAATGGGCGTTAGAGACAAGGTTGATTACCACTTAATTGTCTCCACGCAATGGTATCACAGGAACGATAATTCGATGCAAAAAAACAGTAGTAAATATGGGCTCTATAATACACTAAGAGCAGTGAGCATTTCTTCATCTCTGATACTACCTAATAAATCTCTCCTATTGTAAGCTCTTTGCTTTTCATAATTTGGGAGGAGGTTTTATGGATCAAAACAGAAAAATTTTTCGAGAAAAAACTGGCTCTAAAATGCATGCCTTAAGAGCTATGAGCACGTGTGAGATAGAAGAGATGTGTTTCAACGTAGCGGAGACGAAGAAGTGGTCATAGCTCTTACAGTGCGCACTTAGAGGATATGTTAACTGGTTATTTTTTCTTGTTTCGATCCGGATTACCGCCTCTAAAAATATGGGAAGCAAAGAGCTTGTAGTAGAAGAGATTTGTTTCACAGTATCGAAGGTTAAGAAGTGCTCTTAGCTCACAAGGCACGCATTTTGGACTCATGTTTATCGACCTTTTTTGCTTCGAATGATCGGTCTTGTCATATTTGTGAGTATTGACTATTCCTCTGGGGACACCCTGCATAAGAGCAATGATAGATAATTTAAAGCGAGATTTGCAAAGACACCTCGATGCATACTTACAAAATGTGTATGCCAAATTAAAGCAAGCTGCTGTAATACGGGCCATCCTCTGTAACTGAGCGTTCATCGTTTCTAAATATTGTGCAGAGGATCTAGGTTCGATTACCAATGCTACCAGGGAATAATCGTTGGTGGGACTGGAACGGGGTGCACTTAGCTTCATGACTGCTGTAAAGTTGGCAAGGTGACCGTGGCTGGAATGACGATGCGCTCTCACAAGCCTTACAGGGTCGCATCCAGTGACGTCAGTGGCACAGAATGACGCTGTGGCTAGTTACACTTGCGTCGTCTTCAATACCTGATTCTGAAGGTGCCGTAGCCTAACCAGCAAGGTAGTATCAAAATTTCCAATTTAGCTACTCGTGAAGTCGTAGTTGTGAGATATTGTTGTTTGTTGTGGTCTTCAGTCCAGAGACTGGTTTGATGCAGATCTCCGTGATACTCTATCCTGTGCAAGCTTCTTCATCTCCCAGTACCTACTGCAAACTACATCCTTCTGAATCTGCTTTGTGGATTCATCTCCTGGTCTCCCTCTACGAATTTTACCCTCCACGCTGCCCTCCAATACTGAATTGGTGATCCCTTGTTGCCTCAGAACATGTCCTACCAACCGATCCCTTCTTCTAGTCAAGTTGTGCCATAAATTTCTCTTCTCCCCAATTTACCGCGAGAAACATAAAATAATGGAATACCTATCATATACATAAAGACCACGTAAATACTGTGTCTCAAATATTAAATATAATCACAAACGAGAAAATCCATTGCGAACCTATAGCATCACTTGAGCCTCAGGTGTCAAAAGTAGTTTCATGAGATCACCCGAATGAAAATTAGCATATAATTACATAATTATGCCATAACAAGAGCACAACCGACATTAATGGTCCCCAATTCTAAACAGACCACATCCTACCAACTAAGACGTAATCATAAGGTGCCATATTTAGACATGGACTGATATAGACGTAGGGAAAAATATTATACTTATTATACCATCTTCACAGACACACTTGATAATTTCAAAAATCCGAAACGTGTAACCTGTATCACTATGAGTAAGTAAATAAATAATGCACCAAAAAACTTGTACTGTAAACTCGGATAACTTGATCCCTTAGGGATAGTTAAGCCCAAAACGAAAAATGAATGATTCTACCTGTTGTCAGAAGCAACAGCAAAGCACACGAGTGATAGTACTATGATTGTCCGATAGGTGGCAACATTGTTTGTAGAGATAAAAGATTTTGTACCTCACATACTGACTGGCAAAGACTCTATCCTGGTGCAATTGTTGAACTGAAAATTTATTTTGTTGTTTACTCCGAAAACTTCTATCTGTACACCCACCTACAAAGGGCACAGTGTCTTGGTAGGCGATTTATTTTTCAGAAATTCATAACTCTTGAATCTTTATACACTCTTAGTTTAATACCTTTTATAACATTGATGATTTTCAAAGATTAATACAAAACCTTGTGAACGTATCCTGTGAAAGCGAGTAACTTGAACACAATATTTTTCCAGTTTAATTTGGGCTCATGTATCCTTGAACCATATTTCAGTCTTTCAAATAGTATACAACTGTGTGCTTAAGTAGGAAGCCAAAAATATTTCTTCGCTAAGCTACACTGCTGTTTGCTAAATGTTGTTTATTAAAGGGTTTTACAGTACAGTAACTGTGAAATAGATTCTTACCAATTACTGGTGACATCCTGGCAGCAGGACTACTCAGATGAAAAGTTGCAATGGGTATGGATGCCGTTAGGATTAAGCAAATGTCCCAATGACATGCTGAGATTCATTTCAAGATTAGTAGAGCAGCAATCAAATGAAAGTTTAATAACGACCATAGGATGGGTCCATGTCACCCAAAGGTGTTTACAACAAAAGAAAAGCCTTTTGCAAGTCATCTTGATAAAATATGTGAGTTTGGGTTTCCAATTTAGACAGCTAGACTTTTGGTTCATTATAAAATGTTATTTAGCTAGGCAAGGAGGAACTGGGCGCGTTTCAAGAATGAAGTTCTGGGAAGAGGTTGAGTGAAGAATTTTCTGAAAAGACATCCACAGTTGTCAGATTTGTAAGTAAGATAAAAAAAACAAGAGCTGCCATAGATAAATAGCCATAGGCGACTTAAGACGTTCCCCCACGAAACTAATTATGTTGAAACAAATATGAGTGATGATCCTGGAAAGAAAACCATCTTACGCAGGAGAGGTTCTAAATATCCGGAAAGAGTCATATATTCTACAAAATCCAGCATAACTGTCATGTTTTGTGGAAATGCCATATACTGTTTACAAGGTGAACACCTATGGAATACATGGGTGGGAAATGGCACGCTGGGAGCACGATACAATCGTAGCAAACGTGTGTGGATAAATTTGTCTCTTTTTGAGGGCTGATTTACAAGTCACTTCCTTGCTTTCGTAAGAAAACGAGAAGAAAATTCTGCTATGAGATTATCTGAGTTCTCATTTAAGTCTCAATGTAAATCAAACCTTACGAAAAAAACAACGTTAATTTTGTTTCTTTGCCTCCAAACTACTCACTTGACTCAGCTTTTAGACATTGCTTACTTCAGACCTCTACAAACGAAGTGAAGAGATGTTTTTGGCAGATGAAAAGACAGTAATGCAGGCAAAAACTTTGTGTGCTACTCAAAGAGCAATTCCTGACATTGTTAAAAACTATGTTGTAAGAAATAGAACCGAATATTGCTCAGAGATTGATATCAGGATTCTGAAAGCAGGCATATACCCTGTTGGCAAGGATGAGATTCTTAAGAAGTTGCCAAATCAAGACAGACTATTAAACTTACACATGGTAGGGGAGGCATTTCTTGCGAAACTACATGATGACCATAAAGAGATTGTCAAACCTCCTTAAACTAGGTAAAGAAAACTGCAAGTCCCTTATGGAAAGAATATTTGAGTGACCAATATACAAGAGTTTGAGAGTAATACCAAAGACTGTTCCAGGCCTACGTCAACAGCGTCTAATAATACGAACAGTTCTAAGTGTTCTGAATTTCAGAAAGCGGATAATAAAAACAAAAGAGAATGCTAAATGGGTCTAACTCAGGCGACACCTTTGGCCTGCGCTCTGAAGAAAATAGCGATATTTCTCAGAACAACAGCGACAAAGAATATACAGGTGACCTACCATTAAGTTTTGTTAATATATCTCTTGTTGTCGATAGCGACAAGGAAGAGACTTTATCAGCTTCGTCAAAACGACCAAATAAACTAAGAAAAAACAAAGCAAGCCTGAATGTAGGAAACATTTTTGTGTGAATTGGACAGATAGTATTTACCTAGGACAGGTTCTCCAGATCGAAGATGACGGTGCCATAGTAGAGTGCATGAAGCCCACCAAGAAAGCCTTGACATGGCCAGCATTAAAGGCTATTCTGTTCTACAAGTGGGAAGACATTGTTGTGAAAATCAAGCCTTCGAAACTTGTAAAGGGAGGCCTATTTATAGTCAGTTTGGGACACAACATGTAAGTGCTCCAGTGCTTGCAAATTTTGTCAGAGTTTCTGTAAATATTTTTGTGAATTGCAGTACACTACACGCCAACTTGGAAACACATGTTAAGATTATTTTTCAATATGTTATCTGAACCATTTCCAAGAAGTATTCTTGTTTTTTTACTTGTTGCTTTTTATGCTATTCAATAAACTTTTAAAAGAAAAAAATCTCTGTTTTTATAACTTTCTAACACATAGACCCAATGTAGAAAAAAATTCAATCCTACTTGTATCAAACCGTATTACTTTCAGTAAATCACCAGGGAAAAGGACCAGGCTCAAGTAAACAACAATAAGTCTAACATGATGTCAAAATAAATTAATCTTAAATTAAGTTAGTACAAGAAAAATGGATAATTTGTATGGATTGTTTGTTTAGAAATATTCTGTAGTTTTGGAAAAAGCGTGCCAGATGTACAATATTTTATTAATTACTCCTGATATTTTAAAGACATCAGAAAAAAATCAAATTTTACGTTGAACTGACCCTAGTTTGTAGTACTTAAAATAAAGTAATAGATTTTTTTCACATTGACAAAGTAATTGGGCAAAACATTCTACTCTCCAGCTTTACAGATTTTCTAGCATGCCAGTTTATCCTGGACCCCAACGGTGATTCCTTGCCCTGCTATCCTATTCACATTTTATATTACTGAGATAGCATACGTATAAGCGCTAAAGATGCACCGTTTAAATGTCGTTGTTGTGGTTTTCAGTCGAAGACTGGTATGATGCAGCACTCCACGCTTCTCTGCTTTGTACATGCCTCTTCAGCTCAGCCTTACTACTGCAGCCCACATACATTTGAACCCTTCTGTATACAAGCCTTGATGTATATCTACAATGTCCCCCCCCCCCCCCTCCTTCATTAGCAGACTGACGATTTCTTGATGTCTCAGGACGTGCCCTATTTTTTTTTTCTTCTATTCTTTTCAGTATGTGTTCATTAGTTATTCGTAATGCCCAACTAATCTTCAGCAATTTATGTAGCACCACATCTGAGAAGCTTCCATTTTCTTCTTCTTTCAACTGTTGTCGTCACTTCTGCTTGTGGCTGCACTCCAGAAATATGTTTTCAGAGTTTGTAACATTTGACCTTGTATTCAGTGTTAACAAATCTCCTTTTTCAGGCGCTTCAGTCCGGAACCGCGCGACCTCTATGGTCGCAGGTTCGAATCCTGCCTTGGGCAAGGACGTGTGTGATGTCCTTAGCTTAGTTAGGTTTAAGTAGTTCAAAGTTCTAGGGGACTGATGACCTCAGAAGTTAAGTCCCATAGTGCTCCGAGCCATTCCTTTTTTTAGGAATGCTGTCAACAGTCTACATTTTGTATCCCCTCTATTTAGGCCAACATCTGTTATTTTCTCCCCAAATAGCAAAACTCCTTTACTATGTGTAATGGCTGATTGTCTAGATAAATTCCTTCAGGATTACCTGATTTAATTGGACTACATCCTGTTACCAATGTTTTAGTATTTTTGATGTTCATGTTAGAGCCTCTTTTCCAGAAACTATCCATTTCATTCAACTGCTCTTCCAAACCCTTTGCTGTCGCTGATGGAATTACAATGTTATCATCAAACCTCATCTTTAATTTCTTCTCTCTGAACTTTTTAGGTATTGTGTGTTAATGTAAAAATTTGGAGTGATGTGGCCTTTCTGCTACGATGTTACGATTCATCTCACTAAAAGAAACGACAGTAATAAGACAAATTTATTGAAAAATAGATTTCTCATCCTTGGTCTCTGTAATGTATGACAAAGGCCAACACTACTTAGGAAAAAAGACACAGGAGAAAAGATACAGGATAATGCAGGATAGCAGTTCCATCGTCATGAATTGTGAGGTAGTGATTAAATGGGCTTAATTTGTTACAGACTAGGTGTAATGTCAAGTTAATTAGTTAAGGAATTACAAGGAAACGGAAGAGTGAAATGATCCACCATACCCAGTAGCGGGAATCACTTGAGATGTAGTTACTGCTGGGGTAATGCTCACATTGAGACGTTATATCATTGTAATGTCCGCCCTCTTAGCTAAGAGGGCTTAATTAACAAAAAACACAATAGAATTTTACTACATGTGTCTCAGGAAGCTCTATGATCAACCTTCGGATTCCACTGCGCACTACATGGAAATGAAATGATCAAAGTGAAACTGATAGCTTTAAAAAGAAAACGACTGGAAGGCCTAACAATAAGATCTAAGCCCAGAACGACCCTTCAAGATGAGAGTGTCTCGTTATACCACCTGTTGAAGATGTCGCGGAATAAGCGTAAGTCCTTCTTCAAAAAAGTGATCTTTGAAGATAATGTGTTGCTGGAACAGCAAAATGACGCAATAAGTGAGGTGCACCGTTTCTTCTGCGAACTATACAGTGAATCCGCCAACAGTGAGCGTTCTGTAGACGAACTGCTTGAAGGGATCGATAAGAGCGTCTCACCAGAAGAAAACACGGATCTTGTGACATGGCAAACTTAACAGGTTTTGCACAGATGAAATTAGACTGGCCAAAAAACGCGGAGCAACACACATCCCTAGGCTTCGCCTTCCATAAGTGCCCTCTTAAAATGAATGCCATAAACTGGAAGGCAATGTTACGTAACATGTTCGCCACAAGAGGAAACAGATGCAGAGACCTAGCATCTTACAGAAGGTTCAACTTGTTGATATAACTATTTTGGTAAAAGCGCTTTATTTAGGACGATGTTTGCCAATCCCGAAAGGGATAACGAAGTGGATGATGGATGAAGTATGTGGTTATATATGGTAAGGTACCTACTCCGCGTCGCATCTAATGCTTTAACACTAAAGATGGGAGAAGCAGGCCTAGGTCTAATAGATATTTACAAAACAACAACAGCGTTGTATTTAAAGGAAAATATAGAGTGCACTGAAAACCATCCGAACACCGCCACTGTTGCACTGCTGAAAGCTACAGTGGCCAAGAGCCTCGAACCGCCGACGAATGTCGCATCGATCAATCTTAAATCAAAACATGTACGGCAATTTTTCATCGAACTTACCGATATCAGAATAAAGCGAAGAAACCAATCAGACGGAAGCAATCGTTCGATCGTAGAAGTGATAATGCAGAATACGAAACGTAACAAAACTGAACAGAAATATCCAGGTAAGAATTGAAAGACAATCTGGAAAAATGTCGCCACAAATATTTTATCAAATGAAGTGAACGACTCCTGGTACAGAGTCGTCAATAATGTGATAAGCACAAATGAGAGACTTAATGCTATTGGTTTATGCGACACAACGCTTTCCTGTGGACACTCTCTCACACAGATGCACATATGGTCGCTATTTAGATGTATGAAAGGACATCAAGAAAGAAAAAGATTTGCTAAGATGAACTGATAGTAAATATACAGAAATCTCCGATTTCTTGGTTCCGCATCAGGTAGGTTATCACTACATGAAAAACAACGCCATAATTTGGCTTTTCGGGAATTACGTGATTAAATCATTAACAAGAAAAGAGATGTCCCTACTTCAGTTCCAAACGTATATCGAAAAAGAGTATATTCGCACACTCCCATTGCATGATAGCAAACATCCATTTCCAAAAGACGAGTGTAGTTTAAAAAAACATGTAGCTGCTCAGTTTATTGCTGTGGAGCGTGTGGGGATGATGGCAACAGGTAGGGGATAGCTGTTGAGGGTAAAGTACAGTGGGTACTTCGTGGGCCCCGAGGCCGTGAACGCCTCAGCAGAACCCTGAAATATAACCCTCACACGCTGGTGATGTGACCCTCCAAGTGATTACAAACGAAAATGATATAGTACTTAGAAATACATTAAAACTTGAACTAAGAATTGATGAATTGTGGACTGTAGAGGCTCTGTGAGAAGAAATCCATAGGTCGCCGATTCGAATCCGGCCCGGAGGAAACATTTTTACAGGCGCAGCTAGGAAGGACAACTGATAGGCAAGCTAATGATTGGTCTTCGCGCAATATTCTTCTTCACCATATTGAATCTTCAAACGGGCGACGGTCAGCGCAAAGAGGAGCCTGAATCCTTTATTTGCCATGAGACGATTATGATCATTCAGAGAGACAAAATGAAAGATCATTCAGAGAGACAAAATGAGTAATATATGAAAGATTTAATATTAATACTGTTTTGTACCACTAAAAGTATTGTAATACGTGGTACTGTATTGTAATCTGTGGCGACAAATAAGCCAGCTGGACATTTTTTAAGAAAAAAGGAGTCAGCACGTTTGACTGCCATGTAGTGGACTCAAGTTCAATTACTGGCCGAGTCGAAGATTTTCTGCGCCCGGGGACTGGTTCTTCTTTCGCCCTCATCATAGTTTCATCACCGTTGACACGCATGTCGCCAAATGTAGCGTCAAAAGACATTGCAACTCGGCGGCCGAAATTCTCCCGCCATGAGTACTCACGTCCATCAATACTATACGACCATTTAATTTCGAAATTAAAATCATTCTATTGCTAATCAGTTTATATATAACAGCATAAAAGAAACATTTTATGCCAAGTTGTAAGGTAGCTGTATATGAAAAGACTCGAAATAGATGGTACATCATGAATGACTTGACGATTTATAAACTAAAGATTAAAACCTATTCAATAATTTCCGCAAGTAAATCAGATACGGCTTAATTATCAACTACAGTGGATACAACAAATCATTATCAATCCTAAACTGACCATTGGAGCAAATACACTGCTGTACGCTGTCACAAGTTTCCGATGTGAGTGTATGACCTATCGGAATGGGCTTCCCGATATCTTAATCCCTGGAAAGCGCCGCGGGCGTCAGAAGTCTGCTAATCAGGAGCGTTTCATTACGGTAATGCAGCAGCGCCGCGGCGCTAATTACTCGTTACGCTAGCGAGAGGCTGCCGCCGCCCCCGGCGCTCGTTCATCTTCGTTAGCCTCTCGGTCGCCGCGGCCCAGCCCGCCACCACCCCGGCCTAACCGCCGCTAGTCCACCCCCAGGGCTTCCCAGACTAAGCAGGTGCTGCAAACACTAAACTTATCTCTCATCTATTAATAGAGGTTCTTTCTTTAAAAGTCAACTTCACACATCTTTTCACCGTAGAATCCAGAAAGATTCCCGTTATGATCAGGGAAACGTGTTTGATTACATGGAAATCAATAATTTTCTTCTCGGAAAGAGGATTATTTACGAGGGAAACGTGGACTGTTCTCGGGCTGCTACAGGGATTGCGATGACGCCAGTGAACTTCTGTTTATTACATTACTGGCCATTAAAATTGCTACGCCAATAAGAAATGCAGATGATAAACGGGTATTCATTGGACAAATATACTAGTACTGACATGTGATTACATTTTCACGCAATTTGGGTGCATAGATCATGATAAATCAGTAACCATAACAACCACCGCTGGCCGTAATAACGGCCTTGATGTGCCTGGGCATTGAGTCAGACAGAGCTTGGATGGCATGTACACATACAGCTGCCCATGCAGCTTCAACACGATACTACAGTTCATCAAGAGTAATGACTGGCGTATTGTGACGAGCCAGTTGCTCGGCCACCATTGACCAGACGCTTTCAATTGGTAGAGATCTGGAGAATGTGCTGTCCAGGGCAGCAGTCTCTGTATTCAGAAAGGCCCGTACAGGACGTGCAACAGGCGGTCGTGCATTATCCTGCTGAAATGTAGGGTTTCGCAGGGATCGAATGAAGGGTAGAGCCACGGGTCGTAACACATCTGAAATGTAACGTCCACTGTTCAAAGTGCCGTCAATGCGAACAAGGGGTGACCGAGACGTGTAACCAATGGCACCCCATACCGTCACGCCGGGTGATACGCCAGTATGGAGATAACGAATACACGCTTCCAATTTTTGTTCACCGCGATATCGCCAAACACGGATGCGACCATCATGATGCTGTAAACAGAACCTGGATTCATCCGAAAAATCGACGTTTTGCCATTCGTGCACCCAGGTTCGTCGTTGAGTACACCATCGCAAGCCCTCTTGTCTGTGATGCAACGTCAAGGGTAACCACAGCCATGGTCTCCGAGCTGATAGTCCATGCTGCTGCAAACGTAGTCGAACTGTTCGTGCACATGGTTGTTGTCTTGCAAACGTCCCCGTCTGTTGACTCAGTGATCGAGACGTGGCTGCACGATCCGTTATAGCCATGCAGATAAGATGACCGTCATCTCGACTGCTAGTGATGCGAGGCCGTTGGGATCCAGCACGGCGTTCCGTATTACCCTCCTGAACCCACCGATTCCATATTCTGCTAACAGTAATTGGATCTCGACCAACGCGAGCAGCAATGTCGCCACACGATAAACTGCAATCGCGATAGGCTACAATCCTACCTTTATCAAAGTCGGAAACGTGATGGTACGCATTTATCCTCCTTACACGAGGCATCACAACAACGTTTCACCAGGCAACGCCGGTCAACTTCTGTTTGTGTATGAGAAATCGGTTGGAAACTTTCCCCACGTTATAGGTGTCGCCACCGGCGCCAATCTTGTGTGAATGCTCTGAAAAGCTAATCATTTGCATATCACAGCATCTTCTTCCTGTCGGTTAAATTTCGCGTCTGTAGCACGTCATCTTCGTGGTGTAACAATGTCAATGGCCAGTAGCGTAGGTGGGTACACGCACAGTAACGCAAGTCACGTGATGAACTTCATCTGGCAGTAGTTTGTTTGGTTTTCCAAACCGTTTTTTCAATCGCCCATATTTTATGTCATATAAATTCTATGGCTTGGAATAAACTGTCGTTCTACAATGATTTCTGTCTGGTCGTTTATTATTATCACAAAACTGTCCAAAGCTGATAGCGCCCTTAACGATTCTGCTCCTGACTCCAAGTAAGTGAGATATTTGACATTATGTCAGTGGACAGTCAACTGGATCCTGATGAACAGATTCTTGTAGTACTGTTCATGTGTCAGTTCCCATATCGACGAAATATTTTTTTTTGTCTTCTGCGGTATTAAAAATTATAGCGTCGCACATACCTAAAAAAGAAAACGATACAGTACAATTTACCGGTAAGTGAGTGAGCTGGAAACAATCACTCTGTATATTTGAACGAAATGACACGAAAAATAAAATTGGGCCTAGACTGAGAAATTAAAAATGTACCAGTTCTGCTCTCTTGCCCTTTCAATGCCCACCGGTCCCTGTGGCATACTCTGGCAACGACATCATTTACATGTGGTCTGGATGGGCATGGGATGAGCACACTGCACTGCTGTCGTTGTGAGCTTCCTAGACCTTGGAGCCGTTGCTGTCCTCAAGTAGCTCCTTAATTTGCATCACGACTCAGTTTCCAACCCGTTTTAGCCCTCCCACTAAGGAAAATTCCCTGGAAACTCCAGGGTTGAACGAGGATCCTCCACATAGTAGACACGAAGAGAGCATAGAAACAGAGACGAGCCGGCCGCGGTGGCCGAGCGGTTCTAGTCTCTTCAGTCCAGATCTGCGCGACTGCTACGGTCGCAGGCTCGAATCCCACCTCGGGCATGGGTGTGTGTGATGTCATTAAGTTAAGTTTAAATCAAAATGGCTCTGAGCACTATGGGACTTAACTTCTGAGGTCATCAGTCCGCTAGAACTTAGAACTACTTAAACCTAACTAACCTAAGGGCATCACACACATCCATGATCGAGGTAGGATTCGAACCTGCGACCGTAGCGGTCGCGCGGTTCTGGACTGTAGGGCCTAGAACCGCTCGGCCACCCAGGCCGGCAGTTAGGTTTAAGTAGTTCTAAGTTCTAGCGCACTGATGACCTCCGATGTTAAGTCCCATAGTGCTCAGAGCCATTTGAACCATTTTTTGAACAGAGGTGAACATATTATAGATACGACCGATTAATATCATTATTTATAGTTTACATCCTACATATAGGAGGTTTATTGTATCCATATCAATCTTCCAGATATAATTTAGGAAGAG
Organism: Schistocerca americana; assembly: GCF_021461395.2. NCBI lineage: Eukaryota > Metazoa > Arthropoda > Insecta > Orthoptera > Acrididae > Schistocerca > Schistocerca americana. The sequence continues at coordinate 966,484,479 of NC_060120.1, read as the reverse complement.
AAAGGCATATCTGAACGAGTTCTTATTGACTTTACCATTGCAGTCAGTCGTACTGAGTTTGCGATGGTTTGCAACGTCTCTTGTATTCTGTTCTATTACTCACACTTGAACAATACAAATAACGCCTAATATACCGAAAAATTAATGACTGATTCAAATAAATCACAATTAATAATTACTTCATTAATACACTATGTTTAAATCTTGAATTGTTCATTCCTAGGGTATTATTTTATCTGTTCTGCCATGAAAAATGCGATGAATGTGTTTCTGCCTATTCTTCTAGCGCATAATATAATTGTGATTTTTAAGTTAAATGAAATAATCAAACTATTCTTCGCTTTATGTCCAGCGTGATAATATTTTTCTGTTAGCACGTTGTGAAATTTGAGGAGGAAACCAAGTTTGTGAACAAGTTTCCGTGTAACATTCATCATAATATAGACTCAGTGACTGAAATCTAAATCCAGTGTAACAAGAACATAAAGTGCTACAGACTATTGAGTCTGTACTTTCATAATCATATTTCCTAAACGCATATAAAATGAGCGGCTGTAACCATTATGGTTCGTTTATAGCAATGTCAAGCTGCGTGGTTGTGTTTGTTACAGGGTGACTACTGACCACAAAATTTTCTTTTGTATGAATACGTGTTGTCTGGTGTTTCGGAAATTGCAAAAGGATAGACACCACGTATTCATATGACTGAATACACAATGATCAATGCAGATGCACGTTTACGTTCGATCTCCACAGGGAATGTAAAATTAATGATCACGGAAGACATGAATGGGAAATGCGAGCAACTTGTGGCGCTAGATGGGAATGTGGGTCGGCCGAGGCACGTGCCAAGATTGCTCGCGCGTTTCCGATTAGCCTGCGTTTGGGTGGCGCATTGGTTAACTCAACTGAGTAGCAAGCGCTGGCTTCGCATGAAGTCCCGATCACCCAATACCATCAGTTCCTTCCTTTTCTTTCCTTTCTCCCGCTTACATTCACAGAAAATTTTCTTCGTAAAGAAATACACATTAACGATTACTAAACTTGGATTTGATAACATTTTACATGGTTGTATAACGTGAACAGAGCAGGAGTTAAATGAGTTGCTCTGACATCTGTCTTTCAACTGTTGTCCACGACATTAAACCGACTGACCAGCAGTGAGGAAGGTGCATGCACAAAATTTTCTGCTCTCTACTGCTATAAAGAATTACCGTTAAAAATTTTAAAAATTCCATCTTTACTGTGAAATGTATGACCTAGCATGGATTTCCTATTTCTAGTAATTAAGGAATATTTTTTTATAGATGTGACAGTGATTGTGCACAAAAATTCATAAGAAGGGATCAGAAGCGATATAAAATAGTGTAACGCCGGAACAGTTTTGAGGTGACGGTGTTTTATGCGCTTTTCTGTGCCGGGCGAAGTGACACTTCAGAACTTCTCACTGCTGGGTCCGAGAGTCCGCCAGGGGAACCTGAATGCATGGGCTTCGATTAGAGCGCCTCTGTGGCGCCTTCTAGCGGCAGAGTGTTGGTTGGTTGGTGGCATACAAAACAGTCGGGAACATGGTGTGCCGAGAAGCTGGGCAGCCTATACTGTCCACGGTGAACGCGGTTGGTGACCAACCTACCATGGACGCCACCTACCTGGAGGAGGGGCGTGTTTGTACCTTGTGTCCAGAGAAGATAGCAGCCGCAACGAGGTAGGGGAAAGACTGGTTGGGCTATTGCTGCAATATTTATAGCACTAAAAGTGTGCTTTAGTGAACCTGCCAGGTTAGGCGAGAGTGCAATATTTAGAGAGTGCAATATTTAGAGCACTAGAAGTGTGTTTTAGTGAACCCGCCAGGTTAGCCGAGAGTGCTAATACGCTGCTTCCTGGACTTTGGCAGTCACGCCGTCCCCGGATCGAATCCGCCCGGCGCCTTAACGGGGAGGCCGGTGTGCTGGCCAGCCTGGATGTGGTTTTTCAGCGGTTTTCCACATCCAACTAGGTGAATACCTGGCTGGTCCCCACGTCCCGCCTCAATTACATGGCTCGCAGACATCTGAACACGTTCGCACTATTCCATGGATTACACTAGACACAGACAGTTGGGGTGCACTAATTCCATCCTGGGGATATGGGGTGGCGGCAGGAAGGGCATCCGGCCACGCCTTAAATTAACCTTGCCAAATCCGATTAACCACGCCGACCCTGCGACATTGCGGGACAAAGGCCCAATCAAAAGAAAGAAAGAAAGAAAGAAAGTGTGCTTTAGTGACCCGCAGAGAAGTAGTAAACGTAGTGTGCACAGTGAAGACAGCCAGTACCAGGTGTATGTGTTTTGAATATGAAGTGCTCGTTACAAGTTACAGCGTTTCACGGTGTGGCGGTGGAAGTGGAAGAGTGTGTTTGTCTACTGAATCTTTTCTTCACACCGAGGCCATTGTACAAGAGAGAGACTTCTGAATTTTGTTCATAATCACACTGAAGGAGTGTTCAGCTATTGTACATAGCTGTAAGTTTTCTGAATCTTATGTTGCTGTTGTTGGCTATAGATCAGGCAGCTTTGGTAGCTCTGTCGGATGTAGCAGCAGTAAGTTTCTGATGAAGGTGCTTGATAGGAGAGGCTGATCGTGTTGTGATTTTTCATCTATTGTACGATATTCCAATGACTGATCGTGTGCAACGCACTACCGACGGAGACACTAAATATTCTGTTTTCTGTTCTGTTGTTTTTGGTTGGTAATTGCTTGTATGTAAGAAGGTCTAAAGTACATTTGAACTGCCTACATAGGAAGTTTATTTAATTTTATTATTGTGTTATGCCCATTTTTACACAAGCTTTAGCTCTGGCGTGAATATCGTTCATTTGTTATTGATTATTTCACGTCATATTGATGGCGTTGTATTGTGTGAAAATATTTATATTGACAATGAATGCTTTCTTATAAATTATAGAATGCAGCAATCAGTCGTCCTATTTAGATTTTATTATGCAAATCCAGATTTCGGCTAGTAGCTAGCCATTCTCAATGCGCTATTTTTTATTCTTAATGCATGCAAGTCCCTGTTTTTCGGGAGTCAGTCACAGTTCTTTGAATAGTATGAGTAGTATTCAAAGAACTGTGACTGACGCCCGAACAACAGGGACTTACATGCACTGAGAATAAAAAATAGCGCATTGAGAATGGCTAGCTATTAGCCGAAATCTGGATTTGCATAATAAAATCTAAAAAGGACGACTGATTGCTGCACTCTATAGTTTATAAGTCACGTACAGTCGCTGAGTGCATCCACTTTCCAAATGGAAGGTAACCTGAATGAATGCTTTTATAAAACAAGTCCAAGCATGCGGAAACTCCAGCCTAAAGCCGTCTCCACCCAAACCTTGCGCTACCCCTTTACAAACGAAAATTATATTGTTCGTCATTTATTTAAGAATAAGTGTGATATGTTCCAGCGTTGGTTTCTACTATATTTGTTCGTTGCACCAAAAACGTATTTTCTGTAGTCCTTGTAACATATGAGGACTGGGACATGTTTTCTTCAAAGCTGAATTTGTGTCAGTATATGAACATTATGGTTCTACTCTTCACAAAAGACACATATTCGGTTAACCCACACATATTTCTGTCATATATTTCGAAACGTGAATAGCTTTCCTTTGTAGTTATTTTAACTAGCGATGTTTTTGCCAGTGTGTCTCTACAAAATACAAACCGTTAATGTATTAAATACCCTCCATTGACAGTTAGAACTAAACTAGTCGTTCTGCGCCAAACGCGCCTTAACAAAGCACTGTCATCGTTCCACTTGTCCACTTGCTGCAACTACACTCAACAGTGGTGTTGGGCATTTGATAAAGTAGGACAGGATCGACACTACAGTTTACACAACTATAACATGCAGAGTATGTACAAGCTCGTAACCTCTATTGCAAAGTGACAGCCAGCCGTTGTGGCCGAGCGGTTCTAGGCGCTTCAGTCCGGAACCGCAATGCTGCTACGGTCGAAGGTTCGAACTCTGCCTCGGGCATGGATGTGTGTGATGTCCTTAAGTTAGTTAGGTTTAAGTAGTTCTATGGCACTGATGACCTCAGATGATAAGTCCCACAGTGCTCAGAGCCATTTGAACAATTTGCAACGTGACATGATATTTGTACGTAATAGTAATCATTTAAATGAGAAACCAAGTTGTGTAGTACTACGCGCATGTTTCATTTTAATGATTCTGTGAATATTTTCAGTATCAGATCCTAAAAATTAAATTCTTTATGCCGGCCGGAGTGGCCGAGCGGTTCTAGGCGCTACAGTCTGGAACCACGCGACAGTTACGGTCGCAGGTTCGAATCCTGCCTCGGGCATGGATGTGTGTGATGTCCTTAGGTTGGTTAGGTTTAAGTAGTTCTAAGTTCTAGGGACTGATGACCTCGGAAGTTAAGTCCCATGTGCTCAGAGCCATTTGAACTATTTGAAATTCTCGATGTAAATTATTTGAAATCAGGACTATTGAAAACCGTTCACCAATTCTCATTGGGTTACAGTAAAATGTTTATCTTACATCTTTCATTACCTGGTTATTACCTCAAGGCAAGCTGTTGCAAAACTAGTTTCTTTTCAGATAAAAGCTGGGAATACCCCCCATTGGTAATAAACTGACATGGGTTTCCATTTGTCGCAGTTGCGTTGTAAGCAAAGTAATCCTTCCGTATATCTTGATCGGAACGGGGAGATTTGGTTTACGTTATTTATTCCTGACTTAATCTTACCCATTGTCACAAAAGCTCTCTCTCTCTCTCTCTCTCTCTCTCTCTCTCTCTGTCTGTCTCTGTGTGTGTGTGTGTGTGTGTGTGGTATGGCTGAAAATGAACACACTTCGTACGCCGCGGTCGCAGTATAGACTTTTATTGTTCCAACATGTGTGGTTTCAACAGTCTTATGTTACGACCATCTGATGTAAGGGGAAAACAAAGATAATGAGGGGACAGGGGGGTGGAGGGAGACTACATTTCATATCACGGGTTATACAAAATGTACAAAGCGTCACGAAACTTGTTGCAGGGTTGCCACGCTAAATTACATGAAATCAAAGCATAAAAGGTACTCCCTAGGTAGACATGTTTCCATAAAAATCCAGTTGATAAAATGCACACAGTTGATAACATGCACAATGGTGATAAAATCCTCGTATTGACCGTGCATGTTCGTGCGAACACGATTCTCATAAACTTTCCGCACACCACAACGCTGCCGGCGAAGTGTTAACATAGATGCTGCAGACCTGCTACGAAATTACCTGCCTCGCCGCTGGACGTCGGCTGTAGTGTGATCACATGCTGCGGCTACAAGCAATGGATAGGGATACACCAGAAAGAAAGGTGGATTTTTCAAAGTCCCCAATATAACAATTATGAATGCCATACATATGAAATTATCATGGGCTTATGTTCCATAGAAAATCTGTAGTAATTCGAAACTTGTTCAGGAAACCATTTCGTGTTATCGAAAGATGTAAATCCATCACGAACATAACACCTTACAATACTTGAATCTTCAGTAATTCTTTGTGACTTGTCTGACTTCATGTAATTTAAGTTTCACTAGCCTGTCGGTTCAAAGCTTGGAGTTTCGAAGAGTATTTCAGCATGCCCGCATCATCAAAACAGATAATTCTCGGTTTAAATTAAATTCAGCAGCTCTACTTTTGTGTGCTGAGTAATCGGAATCGGTGGAAAATATGCTGCGGGTTCCATGTGGGCGCAATTATAAAGGCAGCGGCGTCGCCAAAGTGTCTGCGAAGGCACAAGCGGACGACGGCCGCTAATACTGGTGGGGAACAGGCGCTGACGCAACGTCCAGTGTGTCTGCTGATTGGGAACTACATAATGTCCTTAGAACATTCATTGGTGGTTATGTGCAACTCAGCTCCGATATGAAGTTTAATGCAGTTTCGCTCGTAACTCTCACTAAAGATTAGTGCTTGTAAAAACTTCAGCGGCCGTAGTCTGAGTGGGTGAGGCTTGTTGCTACAATAACACATCACATGACTGTAAACCGTTCGAATCGAGAAGGCAATTGACATTTTCATCGTCAGCATTTGACCAGCGAGAGAGATCTCGCACTGTGAGGAGACATTCCAGGAAGATTTGTCAGTGTTCTGTGTTTAACATCAAACCACTCTGCAGATCGTTGTGACTGATGGGATGTGACGCTACCGTGCCCAATCCACTTCGTGCTATCCGAGAGCAGTAGGCTATGTGCAGGCACTGATTTTCACCCTCTCGCTGTTCACTTTCTTTGTGACCAACACAGACACAAACGACAGTCATTTACACGAAAGATTCACAACACTTACCGCTCACGTAGGAAAGATGTCCAACTGGTGTGAACAAAGGAAACTCGTCTGGAATGCAATTTTCACTCTGCAGCGCAGTGTGCGCTGTTATGGAACTTCCTGGCAAAGGTCTCGAGTTCGAGTCTCTGTCCAGCACAAAGTTTTAAGACTCTTGTGATCTAGGTGCCTCTACCCCAAAAAATCTGAAAAAAAGGCATCAAACCCACACACATACATCTCTCCCCCTCCCCCTCTCTCTCTCCATCTCGCTCTGTACCTCTCCCAGGCACACGTATACGTGCACAAAGAAAGGTTTTGCATTTCATTTAGAGTACCGCTGCTGTGTAAATGTTACAAGGAATCTACCGTCTAAAAATCGAAGATACAACAAACACACTAAATTGCAGCCCTATAGGAAGTTTTCTCTTCTGTACACTGGGAAAATGGAGAATGAACACACATTAATACAACACACATGAAGAACCTCCGTTTTGACGACGATATTTTATTGTTTGTATCTAGGGAAGATTCACTTTCTGCAACCAATACGGGATCCTTACAGACAAAGTCTGAAAGCAGAAAATTTTTATAATCAACATGTTGTTGTTGTTGTTGTCTCCAGTCTTGAGACTGATTTGATGCAGCTCTTCATGCTACTCTATCCTGTGCACGCTTCATCTCCCAGTACTTACTGCAACCTACATCCTTCTGAATCTGCTTCGTGTATTCATCTCTTGGTCTCCCTCTACGATTTTTACCCTCCATGCTGCCCTCCAATGCTAAATTTGTGATCCCTTGATGCCTCAGAACATGTCCTACCAACCGGTCCCTTCTTCTTATCAAGTTGTGCCACAAACTCCTCTTCTCCCCAATTCTATTCAATACCTCCTCATTAGTTACGTGATCTACCCATCTAATCTTCAGCATTCTTCTGTAGCACCACATTTCAAAAGCTTCTATTCACTTCTTGTCCAAACTATTTATCGTCCATGTTTCACTTCGATACATGGCTACACTCCACACAAATACTTTCCGAAACGACTTCCTGACACTTAAATCTACACTCGATGTTAACAAATTTCTCTTCTTCAGAAACGATTTCCTTGCCATTGCCAGTCTACATTTTATATCCTCTCTACTTCGACCATAACCAGTTATTTTGCTCCCCAAATAGCAAAACTTCTTTAATACTTTAAGTGTCTCATTTCCTAATCTAATTCCCTCAGCATCACCCGACTTAATTCGACTACATTCCATTATCCTCGTTTTGCTTTTGTTGATGTTCATGCTATATCCTCCTTTCAAGACACTGTCCATTCCTTTCAACTGCTCTTCCAAGTCCTCTGCTGTCTCTGACAGAATTACAATGTCATCGGCGAACCTCAAAGTTTTTATTTCTTCTCCATGGATTTTAATACCTACTCCGAATTTTTCTTTTGTTTCCTTTACTGCTTGCTCAATATACAGATTGAATAACATTGGCGATAGGCTACAACCCTGTCTCACTCCCTTCCCAACCGCTGCTTCCCTTTCATGCCCCTCGACTCTTATAACTGCCATCTGGTTTCTGTACAAATTGTAAATAGCCTTTCGCTCCCTGTATTTTACCCCTTCCATCTTTAGAATTTGAAAGAGAGTATTCCAGTCAACATTGTCAAAAGCTTTCTCTAAGTCTACAAATGCTAGGAACGTAGGTTGCCTTTCCTTAATCAGTTTTCTAAGATAAGTCATAGGGTCAGTATTGCTTCACGTGTTCCAACATTTCTGCAGAATCCAAAGTGATATTCGCCGAGGTCGGCTTCTACCAGTTTTTGCATTCGTCTGTATAGAATTCGCGTTAGTTTTTTGTAGCTGTGACTTATTAAACTGACAGTTCGGTAATTTTCACATCTGTCAACACCTGCTTTCTTTGCGATTGAAATTATTATATTTTTCTTGAAGTCTGAGGGTATTTCGCCTGTCTCATACATCTTGCTCACCAGGTGGTAGAGTTTTGTCAGGACTGGCTCTCCCAAGGCCGTCAGTAGTTCCAATGGAATGTTGTCTACTCCCGGGGCCTTGTTTCGTCTCATGTCTTTCAGTGCTCTGTCAAACTCTTCACGCAGTATCGTATTTCCCATTTCATCTTCATCTACATCCTCTTCAATTTCCATAATATTGTCCTCAAGTACATCGCTCTTGTATAGACCCTCTATATGCTCCTTCCACCTTTCTGCTTTCCCTTCTTTGCTTAGAACTGGGTTTCCATCTGAGCTCTTGATGTTCATACAAGTGGCTCTCTTTTCTCCAAATGTCTCTTTAATTTTCATGTAGGCAGTATCTATTTTAACCCTAGTGAGATAAGCCTCTGCATCCTTACATTTGTCCTCTAGCCATCCCTGCTTAGCCATTTTGCACTTCCTGTCGATCTCATTTTTGAGACCTTTGTATTCCTTTTTGCCTCTTTCATTTACTGCATTTTTGTATTTTCTCCTTTCATCAATTAAATTCAATATTTCTTCTGTTACCCAAGGATTTCTACTAGCCCCCGTCTTTTTACCTACTGGATCCTCTGCCGCCTTCACAACTTCGTCCCTCAGAGCTACCCATTCTTCTTCTACTGTATTTGTTTTCCCCATTCCTGTCAATTGTTCCCTTATGCTCTCCCTGAAACTCTGTACAACCTCTGGTTTAGTCAGTTTGTCCAGGTCCCATCTCCTTAACTCCCCACCTTTTTACAGTTTCTTCAGTTTTGATCTACAGTTCATAAACAATAGATTGTGGTCAGAGTCCACATCTGCCCCTGGAAATGTCTTACAATTTAAAACCTGGTTACTAAATCTCTGTCTTACCATTATATAATCTATGTGTTACCTTCTAGTATCTCCAGGATTCTTTCGTGTATAGAACCTTCTTTTATGATTCTTGAACCCAGTGATAGCTATGATTAAGTTATTGAAAAGAAAGCATTACAGATAAGTGGTGAAGTTTATGAGCTCTTGTATTTCAAGAAACTCGATCTCGTGATGCAATCAAATCATCCAATTACATTTCAGCATGGTTCTCAATTTCTGTATCCTTGCTAAACCAGCCCTCCCTGTTGTAACGGCGACCGGAGCGGTCGCGGGGTAGTAGTGACGGAAACGCGGCGGGACCCGCGGAGCGGCCCGCGAACAACGCAACGGGAGAGGACGGACACGACCAACGAAAGACCTTACGACACAGCAAGAACAGACAACAGAGTACGAACCAAAACAAGACAACAACGTCCACAGGAATAGAAACACGAAGTCAATACGCTGTCTGAAACGATATGTCCCGAGACGCAACGCGATGTTAGACTGCTGGCTGAATCTTTTTTTTTTTTCATTTATTGAATTTCAATTCCCCCCGAAGGGGGCGGGCTGGCAGCAGCTTAGTACGCCGCTCTTCAGCCGACAGATTTTGTGACAAAGATCAAGAGAACAAATAATAAAAAAACAGGCGATAAAATCGGAGACTTAGAGAGTAACAAGGCGAAAAGAAATCGTGGAACTTAAAACAGCAACACAGGGATGATGACGCTAATAAAAATACATACGAAGTAGACTGGGAAAACAATAGACAATTAAAAAAACACGGCGACAGTCTGGATTCTGCTCGCAAAGGAAATAAAATTCACACCGAGCGACAGCATGGTTTCTGTTCACAACACGAGAAAGACAAACAACACTGAATAGTCACTGGAACACTGCACTAAAAAGTTGGCAAATGTGACACCACAGTCGAGAGCAGGTGGGGGGAAACTGGACAGAAGATGGGAAAACAAAAAAGGGGGGCAAAGGAGAGTAAAAGCGAAGGGGGGAGCCGGGAAAGGGGCTGAAGGAGGATGAGGACCCATAAGAGGGATGGGGGGCAGACGCTACAGGGAGTGGGGTAGGCAGAGGAGGGGAATACAAAAGGACTGGGGGGGAGAAGGGAGGTAGGGAGAGGTTTAGTGGGGAGAAAAACAGGACAGAAGGGGGGGGGGAGAGGGAGCCCAGGGAAAGGACAGAGGAAAGGAGGGGGATTGAGGATCAGAGTTGATAGGAAGGAGAAATGGAGGGAGAGAGGGCATCATCCGGGAGGGGGAGGTGACGGAAGCCACCTTGGGAAAGGAGATGGAGGGTGTAGAGATGGAGGGTAGGGGGGACACAACGGTGAAGACGTGGCAGGGGGCGAGGACGGGAGAGGAGAGGAGCAACCAGGGGGTGAGGGGGTTCAAGACGGCGGGAGGTGTAGAGGATGCGGATATGTTCGAGGAATAGGAGCAGATGGGGGAAAGGAATGAGATCATAGAGGATCCGCGTGGGGGACGGGAGGCGGATACGGAAGGCGAGGCAGAGTGCATGACGCTCAAGGATCTGGAGGGACTGATAGAATTTGGGGGGGGGGGCAGATATCCAGGCAGGACTGGCATAACAGAGGATGGGACGGATGAAGGATTTGTAGGTGTGGAGGATGGTAGAGGGGTGCAACCCCCATGTCCAGCCAGAGAGGAGTTTGAGGAGTCGGAGGCGGTTGTGGGCTTTGGATTGGATGGAGCGGAGATGAGGTATCCAGGTGAGGTGACGGTCAATGGTGAGGCCAAGGTAGGTGAGGGTGGGGGTGAGGCGGACAGGACGGGCGGAGACAGTAAGGGAGAAATCCAGGAGCCGGAAGGAGCGAGTGGTACGGCCTACGATGATTGCCTGGGTCTTGGAAGGATTGTGTTTCACGAGCCATTGGTTACACCATGCAGCAAAAAGGTCTAGGTGATTCTGGAGAAGGCGTTGGGACCGTTGGAGGGTAGGAGCGAGGGCGAGGAATGCGGTGTCATCAGCATATTGCAAGAGGTGTACTGGAGGGGGGGGGGGTTGGGGTATATCTGCCGTGTACAGGAGGTAGCTGGCTGAATGCGAGGCAGGCGCTTAAATACGCTATCGGGGGCGCCGCCATTGGCCGCTGGGACCACGTGTTCCACTGTGGCGTCCCCACACTTAAAGCGGGCCAGGAGGCGCGCGCCGCCACAGCTTACGGCGCGAGTGTCATATGCATGTGGACATATCGTGAACCCTCTTACACTGTGTACTCCACATTGCACAAATACTGTTTTGTGTTGTGGGAAGTAGGCTCCACCAGCAGAGGTGAGGTACAAAAACTATGTCCCTTAGCTGAAACACTTTCCAAATTCGGATAGATTTTATTGTGATTGACCACCTCTCCCTATATGGATTGGAGTCGCGAAGTATTCTCGCATTCGTAGATCGTAAGAGCTCACAACACCTTTAATGATTACCACCCCAAACAAAGCAATCAAATCCATAGCAGCACTCTGCCCTCTATTTTGACTATCTCCTCCTAAGACATACTGGTGTCATTCACAAGAAAACACATCTATCCATCCCGAAATGTTCGCTCAATATTGGTTACCGTGTTGTTGTTTGGTTCTACCAGCGTTACGTTATTGGTGAAGTCTTCTACTCACCATAGAGTGTGGAAATTGCCTTGCTATCCGATTGTATATTTAAGGACTGTTGCATGGTGTTAAATGCTTATTTTGCTGCACATTCAACGCAAGATTCAATTAATTGTAGCAAGCATAAGTTCATACCGGGAGTGCGAGTTTACACTTATTTAGCCGGAGATTTAATTGACTTTACTACTCTATCGGCTACCTGCAATGCTCTTGTCACAGTATTCGTTTTAAAAGTGTAAGAATACACCCTTTACACGATGTGAGGTGAGGCCTGTTGGTACATATTCTTTGTAGCAAGCGTAAGGGTAAGACCTGGAGGGTGAGTTTACGCTTGTTTAGCTGGAGATTTCATTGATGTTATTACTATATCCACTATTTGCAATGTCACCATATTCGTTTCAAAAGCGTAAGACTATATCGTTTACACGACGTGACATGAGATCTGTCGGTAGAATATTTATGTAGCAAGGTTAAGAGTCACTCCTGAAGAATACACAAAGGTCATACCTCATCCAGAAAATGTGTGTTCGTGTTTATTCAGTCACGTTTTTTTAAATAAATGAGCTGACATTACAGCAGTTGAGCTCTAGAGCTGTTATTCGATACACGGGAGTGTCTGAAACCTCTGCCAGACAGCTTTAGACAGTTTATATGAAGAAGTAAAATAAACATGTCCCATGACAGGTTAAAAACGTATGCAGCACGGGAGTCTAGCCAGTGTGGGCACTACTCTCCACCTGGGGCAGAGCGGGCGTATAGGGGCACAGTGAGACGACTAGTATAAATATCCATGTGTGTTTCGTTTACGTGGTACGAATTATTTCAACGTTTTTCCTACATGGGACTGATTTTTACTTATCTGTGAACCACATTCATAGAGTGCCAGCACATCCAGAACGTCTGAAAGTAGATCACTGTCGACCAGTTTTTCATCAGTGGTGGATAGTCAGACATTATTCTATTGTTCCAGGAAGGCCATTCTTTCCAAGAAATACATTTAATGGCTTGCAGAAAGCATCCTGTGGTTGAATCTTTTGTCCCTCTTAGACCCGAAAAAGTATATCCCTGCCAGCAGGTGAATCACTTTGAATACCATCAGCGACAGGTTAGAACAGGATGCTAGGGTGGCAGAGGTGTTGCACGAATTGTGGGACATCTGTCGCTGAGCAGGCAGAGAAAAAGGGAGGAACCTCTGATTCCTGGTATATATTTTTATATGTATAAAGTTACTGTTATCGCTAGCTAGTAGGAAGACTTTAAGCTGGATGCAAATTTTTTGTTTTTGTTGTTGTCGTCACCACATAAGTACTACATCCGTAGGACAAAGATTTATTGATTTTAGGAATAATCCCAGCCACTGCTGCATGGCCCCATATCTTGAAAGTGGAGGATTCTCTGTTTTCTCCTTTTTCGTAGTGAAACATCAGGGATCATTTATACCTATAACGACACTGGTCTCGCATTCGGGAGGACGACGGTTCAATCCCGCGTCCGGCCATCCTGATTTAGGTTTTCCGTGATTTCCCTAAATCGCTCCAGGCAAATGCCGGGATGGTTCCTTTCAAAGGGCACGGCCGACTTCCTTCCCCGTCCTTCCCTAATCCGATGAGACCGATGACCTCGCTGTCTGGTCTCCTTCCCCAGAACAACCCCAATATATGTACCTATAACGGGTTAACGCAGGGAGCTTTGTTTCTCATTTAGGAGGACAGAGTGTCAGATATTTTTATATTGTTCCAGGAAGGCCGTCTTTTAGAGAAATACATTTAATGGCTTGCAGATGGCATCCTGTTGTTGAATCTTTTGTCCCTCTCAGATCCGAAACAGTTTATCCCTGCCAGCAGGTGAATCACTTTGTATATTATCAGCGACAGGTTACAACAGGATGCTAGGGTGGAAGAAGGAGAGGGGAGAAGGAGGAGAAGGAGTGAGGAGGGGTGTTAGTAGGGGAGGTAAGAATGATTCTAAGCTGCTTAGTCTGTATCGACACATCGAGGTGAACACACTTGCAACTGCCGCCACTCTCTCCCGGCGAGACCTATGGGGTCAGTTTTTGCGGTAGCTGTTGAGCCGTGGAGATAATTCCTTTTCCCGTTGTGGCCGAGAGGGTCTAGGCGCTTCACTCCGGAACCGCGATGTTGCTACGGTCGCAGGTTCTAATCCTGCCTCGGGCATGGAAGTGTGTGATGTCCTTAGGTTAGTTAGGTTTAAGTAGTTCTAAGTCTAGGGGACTGATGACCTCAGATTTTACGTCCCATAGTGTTTAGAGACATTTGAACCATTTTTTTCTCCTTGTGAAGCAACATCCCTAGCGGTGCATCGAGGAGGTAGAGGAAAACGGAGGGAGCGAACAGCTGGTTGCGGTGGTCCAGGACGACCATGGACCTGCACTGACAGTGGCAGATATTTTTCTTGGGCGCTTGTTTTGGTCACGTCCTCAGCGTTCACCTTCCTCAATTTTTTGGATTCGGCGTATGGTTGAATGAAGTCCATTCGTCTTAACGTACATTGGTTTGTGATTCAGACGATTAATTGCTGTGTGCGACTGAATATTTAATTCTGTCCTGACAACATTCAATTTGCCTTTGCACCTTTCACTCGCAGTGGTCGTAGTAGGAGGGCTTTGGGCTTCGGTTAGTCATGGTGGTTGCTTGAAGGGCTGAATTTAATGCGATAGCTGATTGAGCACTTCGAGACGTGTCAACAAGACTTGTTGCGAAGCGGTTACTGGCAGTGGGACTGTGGGCACACGCACATCTGTCTGGTCTTCCACTCGCGCCATAGTATCTACATGCACTACTTGACTGGTGCCGTCAATGGCTCTCTCTGAAGATGGACTGGCGTGTCGTGGTCTTCAGCGATGGAGGCAGATTCTGCCTGAACTTAAGTGCTGATTTTTTGCACGTTCGATGTAGACTTGATGAGCGCTGTCACTTAGAATGCATTCGTCCAAGACCCCAGATCCCATCATCTAGGATGATATGAGCTACAACTCTCTTTCACCTTTAATATTTCTGGAGGCGACGCTAGCCTATGTATGTACAGAATGTTCTTAAACTGGTTCTTTTGCCTTCTTGAAACAGGAGGTGATGTGTTGTTGCAAAAGGGTAATGCTCGCCTAAACACTGCCAGTGAAACTCAACGTGTTCTGCAAGACGTGCAGCAACTGCCTGACCAGCACGAACACTGGACTTGACTCCAATCGAACAAATGTCGGATGTGATGGGACGATAAGTGACTCGTGGAACTCGTTAACCTGCAACTCTTACAGAACAATATGAACATGTCGAGCAGACGTTACAGGATGTATTCCACCAGGACAATATTCGCCATCTGTACGATTGTCTGCATGCCGGAGTGAGTGCCTGCATTGGCGCCCATGGCGGCTACGCCACGTACTAATGTGGGTCTTTTAGCATTGCTTGTGCTATTGATTTGTAAATGTAATCATTTCATTAACTCCGCATGCACTGTTTCAACAATAAATCTTGAGTGAACTGGCAACCCTTAAAAACTGTGTACTTCTTTTCTGGTAGTGTATAATGACAATATGGTACTGGCAATTAATATGAAATCGTAAGTAGGAATACAGTGAGGATTCAGGAAACAATTCGACCTTGATACAGTCATTGACCTGACACACTTCATGATACCTCCCCACTCCACTTCTTCCCTGCTCCTCCTCTGCCTAATCCCCCACGCCACCCCTTGAATCCTCTGTCCACCAATGAAAGCCTAGTACTTTACCTTCCATTAAAACGAATCAGCCAATCAGCACACAGCACAGAAACACATAAACTTCATATGAATTCTGTAAAATATCCCCAAATTCAAATATATCTGCCGGTACTACAGTATTAAACATGTCATAAAATACATGCCTCTCACCTGAATTGCCTAAGTGGTTTTATGTTAAAAAAACGTTATGTTAATGCCCAATTATTAAAAAAAATTAAGAAATCTCTACCTGCATTGCTCAAAAATGGTGTTACTATCAAGTAATGTTGCCAATAGTGCAGTATTTTCAAAATAATTACGGACGTTTCTCCTGAATTGCGTGAACTGGTGCCATTTGGTGAAGGTGCAATTGTGACCCCTCCTCCCTCCCCCCCCCCCCCCCCCCCCACACACATACACACTCACGCACGCATATGAAAAATTATTATGCGCTCCAAAGCAAACTGAATTCTGGAGAGAGAGAGCTCTTGTGTTAGAGTGAGTGTGTTTCATAACACATCCAGCCAGTTGCTAAGATATGATGCTTGTCAACTCAACTAATGTTATGACAAGTTCTATCTTCTCTCTCTCTCTCTCTCTCTCTCTCTCTCTCTCTATCTCTCTCCTCTCTCTCTCTCTGTCTCTGCAGTGCTTACCTGCATGAAACACTAATATTATATTGTGTTATAGTGGGAATGGGTGGAAAAAGAAACACAATCAAAAGTACTCTAGATGTAAAATTTATACGTATTACAGAATTGTATGTGCATATGCATGTTAGCATGTATGTATGTTTGTTTCACATCTCATCCTAAATCACTGTGCTGATTTCAACCAAACGGTACACATATCACTTCCTGTCTGGAAATCATCGATATGACACGAAATCAGTTCGAGACAGTGTCAAAACGTTCAGTAGAGCCGAGTGCCGTGGGTAGGTGCAGTATACTATCCCTTCTTTTGCTGGTGTTAGATTTATACCAATTTTGCCTCGTTTCATTTTTTATGTACGTTATGTTAGGTTAAATACTTTCTTTTGTTGAAAATATTATGGTAATAGATCGTTCATTGGTGTATTCTAGGATGCTACCACGTGACTGCATTCAGCAGCTTAAAAGCTTCAGGAGGGCGGGTCTTGATGAAACAGAGTGCCATTACTGTTCGTCAGAAATTTTCGTAATGTGCTGGTTTTAAATATATCAATTAGCAAAACAGTGTGAACAGTACCAATCAACATGTTTCGTGTATAGGGGCAGTATTAAAAATATTTCACGGAACCCATCGTAATAATAGCACTTATGATATTCGAAGAATCAAATCTCAAACTGCAGCGAAGAAATGTTGACTGGAGTGTTCTTGTAATTAGTTTCATTTGCAGTAATTCGATTTCCGGAAATGTTCTGCACACTGAACACGAACTATTTTTAAACTTCCGTATAAAACTTTCGTAGTTAAATCAAGTTTTATTTCGTACACGGAGCTCATTCACCAATTTTAATCCTTATAGTTTTCCACGAGTGGGAACGAGAGGTACCCACATAATAACGGGCGCCACGAGTAAATGACGAAAGCCGTTACTGAAATACGCTTTTCAGCTGTTCAGCTCTAAATTCTGTGGATACAAGCTTTGCTAAATAAATACATATAACGAAGAGGAGCGAAAGATTTAGCGATATATTTTTGTGTGTACTGTTTTTAACAAACGCGCTACTGATTAAATCTGTGTTCCACTCCCTCGATCTACGAACAGCGTAAACAGTGGAACAATGAGTGCTATATAACAGATTGCTGTATTTTTCTCGGTCGGACTATCACGTACAATTCTGTTTCGTTTCTGAAACGACATTGTTTTGCTGATTCACTGAATTTTCTCACAGCGTTGAACCAGAAGTTTAAAGCAATTTTAATCCATAGCGGTCACAAATACAAAAGGACCGATCCTTTGATTGTGAATATCTTCATTTACGTGTAGTATTATCCAGAAATAGAATTTTGTTGTGCGATTGGTGGAACTGTTGATTCCGTCTTCCTTAAGGTCTCGCATCTGATTGTCTCATCACTTGCAGTTTCTGCCTTCCGCGGAGTCGCTCATTCGCCTTCTTCACGGTGAACCCTCTATTACAAGAATCATGGGAGGTGGGTTAGTTTATAACTCAATTGCGTTTTGCGTAGAGACTGTGGGCAGTGATGCAGATTCTAATATTGGGTTTGTTGTAAGGTTGGTACAGGGATAACTCGCAGAATAAGAACGTAATTTGAAAACAAAGCTGCATTTACTATTATGATGCCCACCAAATATTCGTTGCGTACAATAAGACTCCAAGGAATAAACTGTCATGGGTCGAGCAGACTATGCTCTTAAGTTGAATGACTTCTACGTTCAATAATCTTTATTTTTCGTAACCTCATGTATTAGGGAAACTGCCTGTTACGTCACTTCATCTCTTGCATCGCCACCGTACATTTCTTCCTCCACTCTGATTCCTTAAAATAATTATAAAATCAAAATATAAAATAATGAACTAAAACATAATCTTAAAGGCAGCCCGTCTAAAGCCCACTATTTTATTTTAAAAAGCAAATTAAAACTTTTACTGGGAATATTTGTCTCCCCCACCCTCCCCTCACCCTCGCATTGGCTACATGTTCATTCCATTATCTCCTTTTTTTTTCATTTTGCAGTACTCCATGTGTGTGAAGTTAGAATCGAGTCAGAGATTGTCTGGACTCCAACACACTCCTCAAGACTCAGTGTTGACACGCTTAACACAATGAAAACACGCTGTCTAAAATTTGGCCATAACATGAGATGCTATAAAATCAGTTAATAACAATATTTACAACAACTGATAATGAAAATGTGATGAATGGAACACTACCTACTTTAAATGAAATTCAGATCAAAATAAACTGCTGATTTATGACAAAAGTTCAACTTCGTACACAATAAAACCAACAGAATGACAAACAATCCTCACATTATAGATTATTAATTAGCACATATATGATGTCTATGGAAGGATAATGGATTCAAGCTGCAATTCCCTCAATGATGTGAAAACACGAACCTTATGAAATGATTAACTTCCACTTAATGAGCCGGTGCTGCATAGCATGCTCACCTTTCACTTGTCCTCGAAATGGACGTGAGGGTGTGGTCAGCACGAAATTTGTACAAGCCCGGAATCTCCAGATCGCTCCGTCTTTGGCGCGACGCCCCAGAACATAGCATCAGAACGATCGCCCTCAACGATCGAGCACATGAGGTCGCCTCTGATACGAATGACCAAGAGTGCCTACGGTCTTGCATCCCTGCATCCATCTTTCCTGTTTACACTGGCACAGCATCAAACACTAAGTAAACTAAATTTTATTTACTTCTGTCCGATGTCTTGAAATTGAAATGTTAAATAATTTCTCACCACAGAATATTGAGCCGTGTGTACTTCCATCTTTCCACGGCTCGTTTCCTGAGCGTCGTGTGGAGCCAATATTTTTGGTAATCGACAGTGTTTGAGCGCGATCGGGTTCTTGCATCTCTTTGCTGTCTTTTATTGCTACGCTTCTATTTCGTTTTCCCGCGGTTGTTCAGGCTTGGTCTTTTATGAAGCACTTTCGTTTGAACTGCCGCCCGTAGTGTACCCACTATCGATTGCGAGTCCTGTCTTTGGTGTACTTAGAAACCATAGGTTGGTAACACGACTGACTCACGTGTTTACTGCAGCAGACTCTTTGGCCTGTACTGTTTATAGGCGAGCGCGGTCACGCTGGAGGAGGTTGTCGCGCAGTGGCCTTCGTGTCTGCTCAGGTGACGTCGACATCCTGCCTTCCCGCACTTCTACACGTGGAGGAAAGTCGGCCTGTTTCAGGCCTCTCTGTCCGCTCTTCAGTGGTTGTCCGCGGGATGCGGATGACAGTCTAATCATCGCCTGCGTCGACGAAGGCAAACAAACAGCAACCACCATGGGGCGGTGGAGCCGCCGTTCTGCGAGGGTTTGAGTCCGGGAGCAGTTCGGCTGGGTCGGTGTCTGCCGGGATGACTGGGGACGGCTCAGAATTGTGCACAGTAGTCCCGGACAAACGACGAAGTGCGCCGAAGGAAAGGAGAAAAGAAGTTAAGTGTGAATGTTTGAAGTTGATCGTCCTTCGGGATTGAGTTCATCCAGTCGTCTTTCCCACCTTGTGGCCACCGCTGTGGCGATCCTCTGTTCTGTTCACTGGTGCAGTTCTGACAGTGCAGATTCCTCCAAGCATCGTTGCTAACCGGTGTAGTGGTGTATTTTAGTAGTTATTTGTGTACGTTTGCACTTCTATGTTTTGGTAGTTCATCCTCCCGCCCTGTGGCTGCAGAATTTCGGGTGGGGAGTTAGTTCCTTGTCTCCCAAGATCTAGTGCTCTATTACTAAGGTTAATTCTAGTTCAGTCTAGTGTTCTGTTAAACCCTGGGTATATGTGTCCGCCATACTATTTGCGCTGTATTTATTCTAAGTGAGTTGCACTGACAGTAGTTTGGGGCTCGAGTCCTGTCACGGAGCTGATAAGAGGTCACATTGGTTTCGGATTGTCAGTTGGAGGGTGTTGCCTTAGAGGTTTGTTAACATTGGCATGTCAGCGTTGTCTAGCGCTACCGGGACCTAACGAAGAACATTGTGCTGATTAGGGAATGTTGTTACACGTTCTTGTTTTCATTTCGATATCTGTATTTGTGAAGGCAACCGCATGAAGTAAGATCTGTTCTGAAGCTATGCTGGATCATGCGCTCTTGGTATTTTTGGTTTTGTTTTGATCCCGACTATTTGGGTGTAAGGAATATGGAACTGTGTTGTTAATGTTTGGCTTGGACACACGGCTAGTTTAGTACGTGCATAGTGGCATGGCGTCCTCGTGAAGGCGTGCCCGCTAGATTGCTGTTGCGTCTCCTCAAAGTGTAATTTCCACCTTACTAAAACCCCCTTGTTAAAAGGGAGGAGAAAAAACTTTAGAAATACCTTCTATTTGCATTAACTATCTTAACTGTCGCTTAAGTAAATATCCGCTCAGTGATTAAGCTAATGGGAGCACCTATCCTAAAAGCAACTGGCGCACTTATGTTGTGGTGGCCCTTGTGCCTATTTTGGTCCGAAAGATTGTATAAACAGGCTTACATGCTCCGTATCGAACTTCTGATGTTGTTTTTTTGAGTGATTGTGGATTATTAAAATTGATTATAGTGCAAACGTTTGTATTTTACCAATCGTGCTTAAAAGTTATTAATGTGATTGTCTGGAATGTACTACGGAAGTTTTAGGACAATAGATTGCCCAGGTAGAAATTTTGAAGCCATGCTGTGTTGTCAATTCATGTATTTATGTTTTATATTGCAATGAGAATTTAAACCCACGCTTTGTGTTTAATAATTAAAGATTTAAGAGTGCGTTCATTTAGCGCTTTCTTATGTGTTGTATTATTATTTTAAAAAAATTGTATTAGGAGTTTTAATTTCTTTAAATTAAGCCTTTCCAATTCGAAAGTGGTGGCCCTCCATTTTGGGCAATTGTAAGCATCGAAGCAGGATTTACGTAGTTGGTGTTATGTATTGAATGTTATGAATAAATTATTTATATGTTAAATCACGTCTGATATGTCAATTCCTTGACCCTGTCCACCCCTTGGTCGTAGTCTTTTAATATTAAATGATCAGACCACCGTTCCAAATATATCAAGTAGGGGGCCAACCTCTCTAGGTTTGTGGCTGTATTTCGTGTCTGCCGTCGAGACGCGATATGCGAATCAGTGCGTTGTCTATACAACTCAGAATTTCCAATACACCAAGCGTACGCCAAGAGAGCCTCGCCAGGTCCCGTTCCCACAGCAGCAGGTATGGTCTCTTCAAGAGTAGTAAGCTCTCTCCAGATTGCAGGCTAGACCTTAAGACTCAAACCCGCTAGTTGGGCCCTGAACAGTATCACACGCTACTACATCGAAAATCCCGACCTTTCTTTGAGTGACACGAGTGTCCCACAAACCTCATTCGAGTACCTCTAGAACCTGCGTTGGCCATGGACTTAATGTTCTGAGTTGCGAACGGAATGCCACGTTATTCCCGGTTATGTGTGGTCACAGCTGTTCCCCAAGTCGTGCAAAAATAAGCTACAAAGGTCCCACAGATACGTTTGTTCGAAGCGTCAAAGATAGACAACCCCTGCACGTTTTATCAAATACGATACTCAGAATCAAGTATGGTAGTCAGAGTTCATTAAGGTGCTGAAAATCATGTGACCCGCATATATTGTTTCACGATGAGCAACAGATAGCCTTAGCCTATTAATGGGAGGAGGCAAGCGAGACTTCTGGACGTTTGGTTAATAATGTTTGGGCAGTGGAATTATTGACTACTAAATAACTTTTTTAACTGGATGTCACACGAATAAGGTAAAATTTTATGAAATCAACAAAATCTTTCTTTCGCTAACCATATGCCTCTTAGTAGTTGGAGTCTATAGTAGTTAGAATCTTTTTGTTTAGCTGGCTATAGTTGCTATTTGCTGTAATTGCTGTACATCTACATCTACCTACATACTCCGCAATCCACTATACGGTGCGTGGCGGAGGGTACCTCGTTCCACAGCTAGCATCTTCTCTCCCTGTTCCACTCCCGAGGGAAAATGACTGCCTATATGCCTCTGTACGAGCCCTAATCTCTCTTATCTTATCTTTGTGGTCTTTCCGTGAAATGTAAGTTGGCGGCAGTACAAGTGTACTGCAGTCAGCCTCAAATGCTGGTTCTCTAAATTTCCTCAGTAGCGATTCACGAAAAGAACGCCTCCTTTCCTCTAGAGACTTCCACCCGAGTTCCTGAAGCATTTCCGTAACACTCGCGTGATGATCAAACCTACCAGTAACGAATCTAGCAGACCGCCTCTGAATTGCTTCTATGTCCTCCCTCAATCAGACCTGATAAGGATCCCAAACACTCGAGCAGTACTCAAAAATAGGTGATATTAGTGTTTTATAAGCGGTCTCCTTTACAGATGAACCACATCTTCCTAAAATTCTACCAATGAACCGAAGACAACTATCCGTCTTCTCCACAACTGCCATTACATGCTTGACCCACTTCATATCGCTCTGCAATGTTACGCCCAAATATTTAATCGACCTGACTGTGTCAAGCGCTACACTACTAATGGAGTATTCAAACATTACAGGATTCTTTTTCCTATTCATCTGCATTAATTTACATTTATCTATGTTCAGAGTTAGCTGCCATTCTTACACCAATCACAAATCCTGTCCAAGTCATCTTGTATCCTCCTACAGTCACTCAACAACGACACCTTCCCGTACACCACAGCACAACGACACCTTCCCGTACACCACAGCATCATCAGCAAACAGGCGTACATTGCTATCAACCCTATCCAAAAGATCATTTATGTAGATAGAAAACAGCGGACCTACCACACTTCCCTAGGGCACTCCAGATGATACCCTCACCTCCGATGAAGTAGTAGTTCGTGTTATGAAGATTTTCTGTGAGGTGAGTGACTTATTAAAAAGAATGGGGTTTTCACTGTTCAGATTCATGATTGAAATGAGTTTAGGCAATTAACAAAGTTGGACGTAGTTTCATATTTCTTTAATTTCATATCTTTTGGATTTGTATTATTGTTCGGATTTCTTGCAATTCGAGGCCATTCTTTTGTGTTAATTATTAGAAGTCCTGTCAATGTTTAGCAGTCAGATTGCGTTGGGCTTATATATTGTGAGTACTAAATGAGTAGGTTAAGTTTGAGTTGTGTTTGTCAGGGAAAATTCTGTAGGTCAGTGTTCAATAAAAAATAATTGAAGAGGAACTTTCAGCATGGGCATCTTTTCTTAAAAAAAGTGACCAACCCATACACAAGGTAACAGGAGGTACATCACACAAGACCTTACACTATCCAGTTCACTCACTGACATACTATGCAAAAGTGATTACCAATGCCTCTTTCAAGTGGAGGTATGAAAGAAAGCCCTTAGTTAGTGTTTGAAAATGGTGCTGATTAAATCTGTTTTACTAACAAACTTGTCCGAAAATAATAAATCGTCGAATACCAAGATACACACATATATGCAGAATGAGTTTAAACATTTTATAAACGAGTGAGCGTAATGCTGTTGGTGGATTATCGTATATGAGTGAAATCGTTCATATTAAATTGCGGCATCATTAATAGGAAATTGGATAAATAAGAGGCAGAAGGACATATAGGTAGAAACATATAAAATTTACTGTGATCCAAACTGTTACGAGCGAGCGTTCTTTAAAGACTAAAATAGGAAGAACTGTGACCACGGTAATTCATATTGATACATGTAAATAATCCATTTAGATATGAATATATCGATCACTCTTCATTTTATAAGAGACTCATGCAAATGAAGCACAGGTGGTAAACAAGAGACGTAGAAAGCAGAAATTAATGGGCTCCCATATGATTACTTAAAGACTTAGCTCGGTGTCACTATAACGTTTGAATAAAATTTATATTGAGGCAAAAATATTTAGTGTTTCGACATTTAGTGTTTCAAATGTCCTGATATAATTGGTACGTGTGGTCTACTATAAATGAACAAGGGTCACTGATGGTGACTGAATACAAATATGTAATTTATAAGGCAAGTTCTTAATAGGATTGGGTGCAATGTCTGCTGCAAAGGAACGCAAATGTACCAAGTGTATAATCTAGAGCTATTGATAAAATATCGATATAACTTGTTTTGCAAAGAGAATCGATATGTAAAGGTGATATTATTTCCACGATATATCGCTACCGAAATAGCAGTATTGAGGGCCGATATTTTAATTTTAGTTTCTCGAAACTTTCGGTAAATATTTGAAATTATTCTTTCGAAACTGTATTAGAACATTATTTTATTTTCACTGTGTGAATGAGTCTTCCTAGTTTTTGAGATTTCATCACGTTCAGGCTTTCTCTTTGACTGTGTGAAGCAAGTATAGGTGGCACAAAGATGATGTCCAGCTGCACTGGGGAATGGCGGTGTTAAGGGGACAACATGATTTCCGATGATGAGGAATAGCATTCCATTTTCGTTACAAGAAAAAGTGTGCTATTTCTTCACATCGGCGTTATTCGAAAAAGAGTTGCTGAAAATGATGAGTATAAATCTAAATGACAAGATTGCTCTTTTGCGGCGGGCGGAGACGTGTGAGGGGAAGTGCTGTCGTATTCGGCGCTCTGCGCTACCAGCAGAAAGTGCATCGTCTAACTTCACCACCCAATTTTAACACTAGAACTGCTAGGTCGCTGACGTTTGCAGAAATGAAAATAACAGGGAAGCCGATACGAAGTGTTCCGGCAAACCCGGTATGTGAAACCGAACGATGAACCTATCGGACACATTTTAATCTGTCACTTTCATGCAGTTACCATTTGAAGTGAAGTGGATGTCGCCAAGCATGAACGTGCACCCTTTCCCTTTCAATTCTTGCTCTAAGGTAGATGAGCAGGCTGCTAGCTTATTGATGTACATAATATCCAATAATAAATCAATACTTAAATATACAGCTCTAAGCCGGCGCTTCAGTCCGGAACCACGCTGCTAGTACGGTCGCAGGTTCGAATCCTGCCTTGGGCATGGATGTGTGTGCTCTCCTTAGGTTACTAGGTTTAAGTAGTTCTAAGTCTAGGTGACTGATGACCTCAGATGTTTAAGTGCCGTAGTGCTCAGAGCCATTTGAACCATAAAGCTCTAAAACTGACTGTATATTTACAATGTACAACCGATATTTTTATAGGGCGATACATCGATGTACTTTTCGTCGATATATCGATGCTTTTCTCGACGTATCGAGAGTCAATGATGAAACCGTTTAGATGTCGATATTCCGGGCTCCCAATATTTTTAAAAATATCGACAGTCCTAAATCTAATCGAGTTATTTCTTTCGAGATTGACCCACGAGTGACAGAGTGGCGTGTCACTGTAACACGTGCACACATTAGGGCAGGGTGCACTACACATGCACCACCACGTGGGCGCGATATAGTGGGTGTGTCTGCATACAGGGCATGATGAACCAGTGGATAGTGTGTCGGTGAACACGACCGTAGTATGCTAGGGCACTTGGAGTCTCTTTCAGGCAAGATGCTCCTGTAGTGCGAACTAGTCTGTTCATAGACAGAGATTTGACGAAGGCTAACGCAATGTCAAAAACTGGTTGAACTTAGTATGGTAGAGCCCATAATATGCTCTCACCATCTGGGATAGAAAGCAGTTTTCAGATTCGACAGCCACATGATGGTGGTAGCGTGAGTGTAGTCGTTTAGAGACCGAAATTTGGGGGTCTACGAAGTCAGAAAGCACAGAACTGCAAGGCTACAATTTGGTAGGTAGGAAGAAAGTGTACGTCTCCAGCGTCATGAGGCGATGCAAAATATCTTTTCATCACGTGACAGGACTGAGATGACCCTCTCTATCAACTCACCAGCGTAAACATCTTTTCTGGCTGATGAGTGTGTCTCCCTGCACGGGTCATTAGCCCTCGTTGCTGTAGCCAGGGACGGAGCCAAAGGTAGGTGTAGGCAGGGAAAGAGCCTTTTTCCCCCACACACCACTTCATGTCCATCAACTCGGATTAGCATCTTCACCACACATCAGGGCGCGGCCAGGTTCCTTGCACAGTTACACCGCAAGTGACCCTCACACTTGTTTGGGTTCACTCGTCCAATTGCCTCTGCACATTACCAGTGCTGAAAGTCACATACAAGACAAATCTCACAAACTGCTTGAGAGTGTACATGGGGTAGACAGAAATACATTAGCCACGATTAATACTAAGCCTGTTCCCACACAAAACCTATGCCAGTTTATCTAAATGTAACATGTGCACACGTTTACATTCACATGGCATTCACATACAACATGTAAGTATAGTAGTATTATTATTATTAATCAGACTACCTATCCCACCTATTACAGTGCTAATGGAGTACAAGAATTTTTACCCCGCTAATTGAATAACACCTCCCCTAATAAGTATCATAAAGGAAAAACATTTGTTAGTGGAAGGAAACAAGTAAATCAAACCATGAGGCCTCTGATATGACGTGATTCCAATCCTTTGTCCACTGACTATGTAGTGAATGCTCATGATTGCTTATACAGTCCGTACTTCCTTCCATTCGTAAGCAAACACCTTTAAGGCATTTTTAATTAGATATATCAACAAATACATGAACAAGGCACAAAGAATATTAATTCAACATTAAATAGGCAGTCACATATTTTCATTGGGTCTGCTCAGACTATTTTGCACTTTTAATCTGTTTGCAATAAAGTGTTACATTCCGTATTGTGGTGGTTATAATACCCTTCCCAACTGTGAGCTGATCATCTTGTCTCCTGTTCATATACTTCCAGGGAACGAACCTCTATAAAACACAAGTTCGGAACATTATTAATAAGTTCTTAATCTAAAGAGTAGTGACAAAGGTGGACTGGTCCTGACGAAAAGCATACATTGATGTTCCTCTCATTCGTCAAGCTTACCCATTTAAAACGCTGCGCACTCTGTCTGTCCTCCTAAATTAGCAACAAAGCTCCCTACGTTAACCCATGATAGGTGTAAATGATCCCTGATGTTTCACTACGAAAAAGGAGAAAACAAAAAGTCCTCCACTTTCAAGATATGGACCCATACAGCGGTGGCCGGGATTAGTCCTAAAAGCCATAATTCATTGCATTACGGATGCAATACGTACGTGGTGACGACAACAACAAAAACAACAAATTTGTATCCTGCTTAAAGTCTTCCTACTAGCTAGCGATAACAGTAACTTCATAGATATAAAAATATATACCAGGAATCAGAGGTTTCTGCTATTTTCGCTGCCTGCTCAACGACAGATATCCCAATTCCTGCAGTAATGAAAACAAAAATATCAGACAGTGCGTCTCCTCTCCTACATCACTCGTTATAACCTGGAACTCCTTCCTGGCAACTTTTTCTATGACATAACACATAAAATAAAGCCCCAAAATTTCATAATGCTATACACAACATACTACCTATGTTCAGAGTCTGAAGGATCACACATAACCACATTAAACTGAAAGAAAATTCGCAGAATACAACATACGATACAATTACTATCTGTGTAATAGAAATATAGGCTGAACTATTGTTTTCTAAGGCCTGATTAGCTTCTATATTTGATAAATGGTTTCAAGTGGCTGATATGATGAAATCCTATGAATTTTCCAGTCCTCAAGATTTCCAGTTCGTAGTCATTTGGTTGCTCGACTATCCTGAAACGTAATGGTCCAATATATGGTGGACAAATCTGTGGCACACTCTCTTTTGTGTATTTGACAGGTTGAAGGATTTCACCAACACTTTCTACTCAACGTGGTAATGATGAATACCTGCTTTATTGCTACCACTCTCCTTTATTTTGAGGGCTGCTTCCGAGATTCAGTGTAATGCCTGGTTCACTGCCTCTGCATGACGTTATCGCCCCCTGGATGATAATTCACTATCTACATCCACATCTACATCTACATAGGTACTCTGCAAGCCACTGTGTTGTGAGTGACGGAGGGTATCCTGTACCACTTCCAGTCATTTCCTTTCCTATTCCACTCGCAAATAGAATCAGGGAGAACTACTGTCTATGTGCCTTCACGTGAGCCCTAATTTTTCGTATCTTATCTTCATGGACCTTATATGCAATATATGTTGGCGGCAACAGCATTATGTTGTAGTCAGCTTCAAAGGCAGGTGCTCTAAATTTTCTCAATATGTTTCTCAAAAAGAACGTCGCTTTCCTTCCAAGGATTTCCATTTGAGTTCCTGAAGCATATTCATAATTAGTGTTGGTTGAATCTTCCATTAACGAATATAGCAGCCCGCCTCTGAACTGCTTCAGTGTCTTCCTTCACTCCAACGTGGTGCGGATCCCAAACACTAGAGCAGTACTCAAGAATAAGTTGCACCACCATCCTATATGCTGTCTCTTTTACAATGAACCATTCTTTCCTAAAATTCTCCCAATAAACCAAAACCGACCATTCGCCTTCCATAGCACCGTTCCCACATGCTCGTTACACTTCATATCGGTTTTCAATGTTACTCCCACATATTTAAACGATTTGACTGTCAAGGAGGACAGTATCAGAACATTGCAGACTTGTTCTTCCTACTCATCTGCATTAACTTCCTCCAACAATTTATCCGGTGAGTGTTGGTTCTTTAACACTATGAGTGGAAGCAGCAATGTCATGCAATGTGGCATCTAATTCATCACCTCTAGAAAGTCCTTTAGGAATACATCCCACACTGTGTGTTGTTTCGCACAGCAAACCAGGAAAAGGTTTCTTAGCATTCTGCAAAACTGGACGTCAAATGGTGAGCTGCTATGAATACTGGTTTAATCTTATGGCATATCAAGGTCCTTGTCCACATAACTAAACTGCATAAGGAACTCCTTGCATAGAGCTTTGAGGACTGTCGAATTTTATAATAGCATTACTTACACTTGCTTGTAGCCAGTTCCATTGCCATGGTCGTAAAACACAACCCAAAACTAGTCCTTGGAAGGAGTTCCACTAAATATGTCGCCCTGATATGTCGCAGTTTTATTACCCCACAATCGGGTAGAGCGGAGTGTGAGTAGTCTGCATCAAAGGCTTGCCCTTCTGACAGTCTTTTAACACAGACAAAAATTTCCTGATTCGCCTCTCGATGTTATTGAACTAGCACAAAATCTTCAGCTTCAGGAGCACTTACGCAGACTTAAGTGCTCATATCTGTGTTGTGTATACCAAATAATCTTGTCTGTTGGCCCTTCCGAGATACGCATCACCCACACAGAGCCCACCGAATTCCTGCGGTAAAACTTTCTCAGTAAGTAAAACTATCTGATGGCCACGTTTCTCCAGTCTTTCCACTTAGCTTTTAACGCTATGAGAGCTGAACCGTTTTCCTGTTCTCTGGCAACATCACTCATAGTTAAAGTAATTTCGTTCTCTAAAGCCAACTTGCACATTCACAACGATTTTGACTATCCCAGACTCATATGTGATCGGAAAGTCAAAATCCTGAAGAACTAACACCCATCTGATTGATCTTTCACAACCTAACGTGGCGATGAGTAAGCATCCCAGGGCTTTATGATTACTGAACACCTGCATCTTGCGCCCATAAATTTTTAAAGAGTCGGACGATGGCCAGAGTCTCCGAGTAGTTCCTTTCACACATAGTTAATACTTGATCCCCGAGTGTTTACCATATTCCTCAACCTCCTGAAGAATCAAAATCTCCATCCCTGTCCTGGAACCATCAGTCGCCATACAACGATTCTTTGAAAGATGAGAGTGTGACAATATCTGTGCCTTCGTTAACCTTTCTTTCAATGCGTATAACTCGCTTTCTGCTGCGTTGTCCACATTAAAGCTTTTTGCCGGTTAGTTCACAAAGGCGTGGAATTCCCAGAGTTTCCGTTATTATGAATTTTTTGTACAACACAATTATTCTGAGAAACCCTCTCAATTGCTCTCCTGTTGTGAATGTAAGAAATCCAGTTACAGCATTGATCTTATCTACCGCAAGGAGTAATGTCTTCGCCGGAGACGATGTGGCCGAGGACTTCTACCTTGCATGTACCAAACTGTGATTCTTCCATGTTGATAGTCGTTTCAAGACCCCTTATTGTGTAGAATAGTTGAGAACATGTACTTTCGACGACAGTATAGTCAACGTAGTTTTTGATTCTGTCTTTTAATCAATCGTAAAGAATTCCCACAAATTCTCGTACAAATGCGGCGAATGAAATATTCAGGCCGAAGGGCAGACGCTGATATTGGTAACAGTATGAAAACAAGAAATTCGGTCTACTGTCAACATGTTGGGTGCATTTCAGCTTGTCAGAAGTTCGAGCGGAGATCATTGTCAAAGGAAACGCTAACCCCATGAAATTTTTGAGTTTCTCCGGGCGATGTGTCTTCATCGCAATAATAGTATTAATTTGTAGAGAACCTTGTACAAGTTGTATTGATTCATCTTTCTTTTCGATGCGGGGCCAGGGCTGTTACATGTTTAATCGATCCATCAATTAGCATCCGGTGTGCTTCATTTGCAACTTCCATTCTGTACACCAATGCTATTACATATGATGTTCCTTAACTTTGGGTTTATATGGAAACTCTTAATCACCCCAACCTTTAGTGAAAATACAGCCATATCGAAGTGTAAAAGTACTACTAAATGTTCCCTGTAGTAAGAGCTGATGTGGCTAAGTTGGTCTTCCCTTTCGTTGATTTTGCCTTTGGTTTCTCGTTTGTTCCCCTCTTCCTGTGCTCGTTGTCCACTGTAATCATGGAGATCCTGTCTCATTTCTTGCAGCGTTCCTGTACATAACCGAGCTTCATCCAATTTGCGTGAATTTGAGCACGAATACCCTGCTCATCGAATCATATCATCTTGTCCTTTTAGAACATTACGACACCTCTCCTGCGATCGAGTATGGGTTGTTTTTCTTCTAGAAACTCCATGCCAATGGTTAGGTTGATGGCCACCTTCAGAACCATGAGGAAATTTCCCGTTAATGTATGCCCCTGACAAATGAAGTCTAATTATGTCTGTCGAGTCATTTCTGTTACCTTCCCTACAGTGGCACTTTTAATCGTTGCTTTTTGTCCAGAGGGGACCGGCCGTTGAATTCAGTCACACATTTTCCAAGTGTCATGTCAACAATCGATCCCACTATCTAGAATTACTTTCAGATCACTGTTAACTATCGTCAGTTTAATTACAGTGTGCTGCTCTTGCGATTAAACTATATACCGCGTGATCAAAAAGTCAGTATAAATTTGAAAACTGAATAAATCACGGAATAACGTAGATAGAGAGGTACAAATTGACACACATGCTTGGAATGACATGGGGTTTTATTAGAACAAAAAAATAAAATACAAAAGATCAAAAAATGTCCTACAGATGGCACTTCATCTGATCAGAATAGCAATAATTAGCATAGCAAAGTAAGACAAAGCAAAGATGATGTTCTTTACAGGAAACGCTCGATATGTCCACCATCGTTCCTCAACAATAGCTTTAGTCGAGGAATAATGTTGTGAACAGCACTGTAAAGTATGTATGTAGTTATAGTGAGGCATTGGCGTCGGGTGTCGTCTTTCAGCATCCCTAGAGATGTCGGTCGATCACGATACACTTGCGATTTCTGGTAACCCCAAAGCCAATAATCGCAC
This sequence comes from Schistocerca americana, assembly GCF_021461395.2. Taxonomy (NCBI): domain Eukaryota; kingdom Metazoa; phylum Arthropoda; class Insecta; order Orthoptera; family Acrididae; genus Schistocerca; species Schistocerca americana. The sequence continues at coordinate 966,452,733 of NC_060120.1, read as the reverse complement.
GGACTGATGTATGGGGACCTGGGAGGCCAAGCATGACGAAAGTGGCGGCTGAGCACAGGATCATCACCAAACGACACGCGTCTAGCAATATGAAGTGGACCGCCATATTGCATAAACATCATACGTTCCAGCAGGTGTTTATCAGGCAGGCTGGGGATGATACGATTCTGTAACATATCGGCGTACCTCTCACTCGTCACGGTAGCAGTTACAAAACCATAATCACGCATTTTCTCGAAGAAAAAGGCCCGATAACGGTGGACGTGGTAAATCCAACCCATACCGTGACTTTCTCGTCGTGCAATGGAGTTTCCACGAGAGTTCTAGGATTTTCGGTATCCCAGATTCTGCAGTTGTGGGCGTTGACAGACCCTCGGAGCGTGAAATGAGCTTCGTCGGTCCACAACACGTTACTCAACCAATCGTCATCTTCCGACATCTTTTGAAACACCCACACCGCAAATGCCCTCCGCTTTACTAAATCGCCAAGTAACAATTCATGATGCCGAAGGATTTTGTACGGATAGCATCGGAGGGTACGCCTAAGTTCCAACCAAACAGTAGTGTATGGAATGCCGGTGCGACGTGCGACTGCACGAGCGCTGACTTCTACGTGCATAGACGAACCCACTACAGTCTCCATTTCCTCCTGAACTGTCTCAGCAGCATTACGCCTTGTGCTCGGTCGGCCACTACGGGGTCTATCATCTAAACGACCCGTGGCTTCGAACTTCGAAATCATTCTCGCCACAGCTGCATTTGTCAATGGAGCTTTACCCGTTCGAATCCTCTTCCTATGGCGACAGGATCGTAACGCTGAACTAGCACATTCCCCATTCTGATAATACAGCACCACTAAAAGCGCCTTTTCAGGTATCGTCAACATGCTGCGACTGCTGCCGCATCTGATTCTCTCTCTCATTGCAGCTCCTTTTATACACGATTGTCATGCGCAGTCACTGACGTTTTGCTGTCCAGCGCCATCTGTCGGACATTTTGTGAATTTTGTTTGTTTTCAGTTCTAATAAAACCCCATGTCATTCCAAGCATGTGTGTCAATTTTTACCTCTCTATCTAAATTATTCCGTGGTTTATTAAGTTTTCAAATTTATACTGACTTTTTGATCACCCGGTATTTCTCTTCTAGCAAGTTCTCTGCCATATCTTCATAATTTAGAGCGCTAATATGAATAGTTCTGAGAAGTTGGCTGGGCAACTTAGTGACACCTTCCATCGTTGTTGCTTATTATTTCCATGGCGTTGATTGCCGGATGGGTTGGCTGAACGACCCTCAACTACTTCGTCATGTGCACTATTTTGCGCTGGAGCAAATCCATTCTGCCTGAAATGTCACACAGTATCGCTTCTTTTGAATAGTGATTGTTCCAGTGATTTTTTTCTGATGTGGATAATTGTGATGGTGTCCGCTGGCAATGGGTATTTCGTCTCTGTTCGTGTGCTAATTATTTCCGTTAATATTCCTCGTCTGCTGGATGTTATCGTGGCAGTCAGGTGCGCAACTGTACTCGCTAGCAATCACGTCATCATATGTGAGTTTCAAATCTCTTAAAATGCTATTATATGCTTCTACATCATTTACACTTCTGCCCATAGACACCGTCTGTGGTGTGGTGGAGTCTCGTACGTCAGAAGTGGATAATTTCAGCATTGAGCAGCTGGACCTTTTTAACAGAGTGGCAACGAATTTGATAGTGCTCTTGAATCCTGAGCAACCACAACCTTTAGTTCGTTTGTCATAATTACGTTTTCCTTTAATTATATTTAATGAGATATTAACTGCTTAGAATTCGTAGTTTCTTCCTAGAATTTCACGCTCAAAAAACATCAGATGTGTCTCTTACTCTCAACTCCATTTATTTATTCTATTTTCAGATCTTACGCACACTGCCGTTCGCTTGCTGTCTGTCACATGATTCCATTCTCCATAGAGGGAACAAACACTTTTTTGTGTTTACCTATAGCAACTTGTGCGCTCATAGTTTTCCTATCACCTTTTTTCAAACCTAACTTTCACCTTTTCTAAAAACCGTCACGAAACTAAGCTCAAATGAATTTTCCAGGAAAGACGCTACCTTTAAACTTTCTACTTTAATAGCGTTTTTTGGCCATACCACTTTCTGATATCTTCTCATCTGTCGGTTGAGTGGGTGTTAAGGTAACACTAACAATCGGCTTAAAATTCAAGTATTGAAAAAGCAGAATATCTGAAATATGATGATGTGGTCTCAATTGATCTAAGCGTATCCGAATGTATTATACAATTCTGAGAATCGCTGGAATGTAGTTGCATGAACCGCAATCATCTCAGCTGTCAGTTAATTATTTTACCGCTATATCGGTAATCTCCATGCTTTCTGAAATACGAGATGCTGTTAATATTTCTGCTGTCGTAACATGAAACAGAGTGCAATAGTTGAGATAGAGTTTAGCTATTATTTTAAACCATTACTGGCCATTGTCCCTTTTTTGGGACGCGTATATTTTACTCATTTCAACGTAAGCAATGGAGCTTTTAGACTTCATTGTTGGACCTGTAGGTTCAACTAACTGCTATAATGCCTGTAAATGTAAAATAAATAACTTTTTTCTAAGCACTTCGCGTCAGGAAAATTATAAACTTGCCGATTTTTTGTTCTCGTACTTGGCAGCACTGTATGTCTGCTGGTAGTTCCTGAACGACAATGAGCTTTGATTTAGCTGTCTGGGCGTGTTTCTTATGAACATATGGATGTTCATGTAACATTAAGTGTACTTCAGATTTTTTCAAGTAAGTGCAATATCGATATATTTTATGCGTCCCAATAATGGGACAATGGCATGTTACACTGTCATTTACTGTTGATGTGCCCTATTCTTGTATACACGTATTATACAGAGAAGAATTGCATTTTAATTTCTTTACATCTGCTTTTTTTCATGTTCTATTCGAATTTTAAGATTCTAGCAGGATAAAAACATGCCGCGTGGACTTACACTTGAAGAAATTCCAACAGAACTAGCGAACCATCAAGAGAGTGACGATGAAGATAATGACGTATAATTGGCGATTATTCCACCCAATGCAGATGTAATAACAGATGAAGAAGACATTGACAAAAATGCATTGAACAATGAGTCTGTTGTACAAGATGTAGTCGGTACTTTAGAGAGAAGCTCTCACTTTTGGATGTCCGACAGAGAATAGTGATGTTTTACCTATCAAAGAAAACAGGATCTGTACCAAAACGCAGAGGACCACAAGGAAGCGAATTGATGGGAGGACGGGTGAGCACAGATCTACGACTAGATCCAGGAAATCATTTCATTGTGTCAAGTAAAACACAGAATGGGGTAAAACACAGAAGAGATGTGCTTACTGCAAGAAAAAAACAACAAAAATTTGTGATAGGTGCAATGTAGGTGTACACGACAAGTGTTTCGCTTCATTTCATACTGAATAGACATTCAATAATATTAAAACATTCTTTATTTATTGTTTGTGTTGTTTCGTACAATATTATGCATGGAGAATAAGGTTGTGAATTTGGATAGCGCATTTGGCCAATGTCCCAAAAATGGGATGGTCTGTAGTTTTTGTTCTAATAAACTGAAAATTTTCAAAACAACTTTTTATTCAATTAATCACTCAATCTAACGTATTTATGTGTAAAAGTTTGCAAAAAAAGATCCGACAGAGTTTTGGCCAGTAATGGGTTAACTATAAAAATGATAGAAAACGTAATTTCTTATTCCCTTACAGGAACGTAACATTAAACGCATAAGGAAGACTGAATTTTCTCAAGCTCTTTTACATTACGAAATATATTCGCTTTCTGCGACTGTGAATTGACGTCAGTTGTTTGCGACACATAGAAATTTGTTCCCACCCGGGACTCGAATCCGCATATACCGCTCGTGGCGAGCAGTAACTTTAACCACTTCGGCTCTCCGAGCAGGCCTCCAGCACTGATCACAAAAATTCCATTCATACACTTCGTGACTGACGGTTAGGGAGACAGATATGATACCGTCATTTTAGGTTATTTTGATCATCACGACCTATTCGTATGTTTAAAGTCGCATTTCGAAATACGTCGAGAATGAGACTTAAGGTGGAAACTGTAATCTGAATGAAAATGTCCTAGCAGTGCATGCGGAAAGATAATTCACCATCTTACCAAAATATTTTGTACCGTCACAAGCGTCTTCATGAAGAATTGAACTAATCAGTAATGAGTTTTTACACATTATTGTCACCTACAATTGGTTCTTTATAAATAGCTTTATGCCAAAACATAGAAAACAGATTGTTCCACCGAACAAAGTAAAATGTAAAATAACCTCAGTCTGGATGTTCATCTGTGCCAAGAGTTTAGCAATGTATGTATTTGGTCATTATTTTTGTCATAGCAATATTCGGCATGTATATCTCAGAAACTGTTCCTACTTTAGTAAAAAGATCTGTAATGTCGCCTTCTAACATTTTCCCTTATTTCCTTCAGTTCTCCATCGAATATTCTACTGTACTTCGAAGCATGCGACCTATACATGTTGCAGCTTTTGCTCTCGATACGTTGACCGCCGTAGGTTCGTAGTAAGTGACGTATGAACATTCACGTACACACAACGCAATCTGGTCTCTAAAGGTCGCTCCTAATTTATGAATTAGCTGTGCGAACTGCTTTTGTTTAGCCGCTGGAATTTATCGCAGTAATTAATCGCTGTGGTATGAGTTCAGCCTTTAGATGCAATAACAAATTTAACGAATTGAAGTAGTTTTTTTTTTCCTGTCACTGAAACTGAATTTATTATCCCATTACACAGGCAATCCGGAAGTACGCGAGTGTGTTTGCAGGCTCGTCAGAACGAGAGAGAGACAAAACATGTACAAAACATCAGCTGTGGAAGTGCTCGTTCTTGCGAAATCATCAAGAAGAAAGCGTTTTGTATCTGAGAAAGACACATGGTTCCTAGCACTCATTTAAAATAGTTTATGTTATTCACGGCGCTTTATGGGAATAAAGAATGCCTTGTTTTTCAACTTCTATCGGTACTTGAGCAAACAGTCTTTTAAAATGGTACTAAGGTGAAGTAAATGTCCAGGGCTGAGTTGCAGGTAAGAGATATTGTTTTAGCTGAATACGTACCTTCCTTTAAGAGCACAATTAATTTGTTTCTGAAACATTTTAATACTTCAGAGATTCGATAACGTATACAAATAACAATATTAAATATCCGATAATAATTTTTATTGCAAGATTTTAAAACGTGATGAAAAGTATCTCGTATAGAGACTGGCTGCTCATGTGGAGCTAATTTCTATTTCACATTCTGAAAAGACATTTTCTGCATTCCATATTTCAACATTTCATTAATCAGTACGATTCCGTTAATCTGTTAGGAATTTACCTATGGAGTCGTTACCAAGCGTTCTCTGAAGTATTCTCAGCGCTGTTAACTGACTGTTGTACATTTGGTAACTGCCATACAAACGATAAAATATCCACAATATTTTAATTTCCTTGTTTCTAAATCACAGAATCTAAGGAGAAAGTAAGTAATAACGTTAGCATACAGTATCGCTATAATTTGTATTAGGGTTTACGTGTTTCGAATGTCCACGCTACACAGATGAAACAAAACATCATGACCACTTGATTAACAACAGTTTTGTCAACCTTGGAATGCAATATAGCAACGATTTTGCGTGACATAGATTCGACAAGTCGTTGGTAGATTTCTAGATGTTTGTGGCATCGTATGTCTCCGTACAGGTGGCGCAATTTTTGTAAATTACGACCGATAGTTCGTAGGCGCCAGGCTACAAACTGACAGCCTATATCTGTTCAGTTAGGTTTCGAGCAGGAGGGTTTTGTGGCCAAGGTATCTCAGTTCACTCCTCATATCACTGTGGTACGACTACAGCCTTGTGAGACGAACATCTACATCGGTGAAGACATGCCAGGCTACACGCAATATTATCTTCGATTACTACCATAGGTCCCATGGAAGCCCAGATAAATGTCCCCCAGCTTGAAAATTTTAAGCTGAATTCGCCTGAATGAAGCATACGAAAGTCCGCCTGGTGGAACATGACCAGGAATTTAATTCGACCAGGTTACATTTTTCCATTGATACACGGTCCACTCTCGGTGATGCCGTGCCCACAGCAGTTGTAATTGACGATTGCGATGGGTCAAGTTGGAAACAAGTACGCGACCCATGTTCACCAAAGTGCCCTGGACCGCGTGTCCGAAACTGATCGCAAGATCTGCCACAGTTGCCTGCCTAACGTAGTTTACAGAGTGGGAAGATTCCGACATCCTCGTTCTGTGACGAGGCATAGATGTCCCAGACCTTATCCACGATTCGTCCACTACTTTCGGTAGGTGCTCAGACAGTGTGCCAGTTTGCTTCCCCCTCCGGTAATTTGGAAATTTCTGGTAAGGTCTTATGGGAACAAACTGATGAGGTCATCGGTCCCTACGCCTACACACTACTTAATCTAATTTAAACTAACTTACGCTGTGGGCAACACGTACACCCATACACGGACTGATACGAGGTGCCCTAGACCACGGGACTATCCCGCGCGGCCCCTCCGGTAATTTACATGTCGTGCCGTTGCGGTTCTACCACAATTCCTTTGTATTCCACAGTGTACTGGTTGTGCCTACGTGGACGAGTGACGGTTCGGTGGCGCTGGCGGCGTCATAGGTGACTGCGGAAGCTAGACTGGGCGCTCAGTCCATTACTGCCGGTGTTTACGGCCACAACGTTGAATAAGAGCACCGCAGCGACGAGGCAGAGTTGTGTTGCCCAGGGTCGTGGTTGCCAATAGCGAGCGTCTCCACTGGCGTTAAGCTCTGCAAAAGTGTTGAAATACGTCTGTGGTGGTTTAGTTCTAAGTTGCTCTTCATCGTTTCGGTCATTAGTTTGATTCATTTAGGGTATTGGAGGGAGTAATTCATAGCTACCGTTTCTGGTTAAGCTCTTCCAATCGTTCTCGTTGTCTTTCGTCAATGCTGCCAGTCCGGTTCGGTTAAGTGGTGAATAGCGTCGTTGTAACATTTATTACTACCTTAAGAAGACAACGCCAGTAGACTATGCCGACATTAAGAAGCTGTGTCGTGTTGTCACGGCGCTTGACTACGAGAACTGGCTAAGACAGCTACGTTAGTTCCTTATCGTCTTGGTGGAGTCTTATATCGTATTAAAGTGCCGGTAACGACCGCGAATTGTTAGCGTTATTCTTCAACTGTGAGCGACGTGTTGATTTCCTTGTTTTGCGGTGCAGCCCTTGTGAGTTATTGCAAGGAGTGGCTCCGACAACAGCTGTCCTCCATAACCTTTTTGTTGTTAAGAAGAACTACGAGACGTATTCGGAAAGTAAGGTCAGACTAAGCGCGAAATGGAAACCGCTGTGAAAATCCGATGGAACTTTACATAGATGTGTGCCTGTGGATCGCTTCACGTCGCTCTTTTCAGTTCAGAGCGCAAAGTGATCACGTAGAGATGGATAAAAGAAAAGAGTCTCCTGCCAAACATGCAGATCTGGTGAAAGATTTCGCCTGAAGCTATGCAGCCCACATAACGCAACTGTCATGAATTTCTTTCTTCAAGGTACACTACTGGCCATTAAAATTGCTACACCACGAGGACGACATGCTAGAGACGCGAAATTTAGCCGACAGGAAGAAGATGCTGTGATATGCAAATGATTAGCTTTTCAGAGCATTCACACAAGGTTGGCGCCAATGGCGACACCTACAACGTGCTGACATGAGGAAAGTTTCCAACCGATTTCTCATACACTAACAGTAGTTGACAGGCGTTGCCTGGTGAAACGTCGTTGTGATGCCTCGTGTAAGAAGCAGAAATGCGTACCATTACGCTTTCGACTTTGATAAAGGTCGGATTGTAGCCTATCACGATTACGGTTTATCGTATCGCGACGTTACTGCTCGCGTTGGTCGCGATCCAATTACTGTTAGCAGAATATGGAATCGGTGGGTTCAGGAGGGTAATACGGAACGCCGTGCTGGATCCCAACGGCCTCGCATCACTAGCAGTCGAGATGACGGGCATCTTATCTGCATGGCTATAACGGATCATGCAGCCACGCCTCGATCCCTGAGTCAACAGATGGGGACGTTTGCAAGACAACAACCATCTGCACGAACAGTTCGGCGAAGTTTGCAGCAGCATGGACTATCAGCTCGGAGACCATGGCACCGGTTACCCTTGACGCTGGATGACAGACAGGAGCGCCTGCGATGGTGTACTCAACGACGTACCTGGGTGCATCAATGGCAAAACGTCATTTTTTCGGATGAATACAGGTTCTGTTCACAGCATCATGATGGTCGCATCCGTGTTTGGCGACATCGCGGTGAACGCACATTGGAAGCGTGTATTCGTCATCGCCATACTGGCGTATCAGGCGTCGTGATGGTATGGGATGCCATTGGTTACACGCGTCGGTCTCCTCTTGTTCGTATTGACGGCACTTTGAACAGTGAACGTTACATTTCAGATGGGTTACGACCCGTGGCTCTACCCTTCATACGATCCCTGCGAAACCCTACATTTCAGCCGGATAATGCACGACCGCATGTTGAAGGTCCTGTACGGGCCTTTTTGGATACAGAAAATGTTCGACTGCTGCCCTGGCCAGCACATTCTACAGATCTGTTACCAATTGAAAACGTCTGGTCAATGGTGGCCGAGCAACTGACTCGTCACAATATGCCCGTCACTACTCTTGATGAACTGTGGAATCGCGTTGAAGCTGCATGGGCAGCTGTACTTGTAAATGCCATCCACGCTCTGTTTGTCTCAATGCCCAGGCGCATCATGGCCGTTATTACGGCCAGAGGTGGTTGTTCTGGGTACTGATTTCTCAGGATCTATGCACCCAAATTGCGTGAAAATGTAATGACATTTCAGTTCTAGTATAATATATTTATCCAATGAAAACCCGTTTATCATCTGCGTTTCTTGATGGTGTAGCAATTTTAATGGACAGTAGTGTAATTTTCAGTCGTATTCTGAAGGGGCAATGAAGACGCTCCTGCAGTGTTTTCGATGGGAAGTGTTTGATCACCCAAAATACAGCCCTTAATTGGCCCGCTCCATTGTTCATCTCTGCTGCATGAACCGCTGGCTACGAAGACGACCTTTTGACACAAACAACGAAAGGCAGACCAGCGTAGAGAATTAGCGGAAAGCACAGGCATCTGCTTTCTGTAACTAAGGGACTGAAAAGTTTGTTCAACACAAGACAATTATCTAAGTCGGAGAGGCTACTATTTAGAGAGGTAGCTGGAAGGTGTGGCTAACTGTTTCGATGAAAAAAAAATTGATTTACACTGTGGTTTTCATTTCGCGACCGATCGGACCTTCCTTTCCGAACCGCCCTCGTTCAAAAGCATGTCCACCGTAGGGGAAGAGTGAGGGAAACGACCGTTAATGAGTAACTGCTTTCAGTCTGAGATGCTGATTCCCTTGTTTTGTGGTGCGGCCGTTGTGACTTATTGCAAAGACTGGCTCCGACAACAGCTGTGCTCCATAACCTTTCTGTTGCTAAGAAGGACTAACTCTCGTCGCCTTTTTCTGATGTGGTGACGGTATTGTGAAATGTAAGGATCACTTCCGGCGGCTACGTTGGTGGCAAAAGGTTCTTTAGTTGGAACCGAGTATTAGAGCATGGACCCGTCGTAGTATGCCAACCGAAGCAGCAGTAATACCATTCTTCGCTGTGGCTATTCTGTATCGTCCGTGCCTGGTTCTTGCTACTGATGTAACCCTAAAGAGGAAATTACTAGTAGCCTGCCGCGTGGGTACACTGCGGGTTTTAAAAATGAACTGAATGTTTGACCGTGTAAAGTTGAGACGTCTCCGTGCTGTGTTGTGTGGTCACACTGTCATGGCAGTGCAGGGCGTTGTATGGTCAGGGCTTTTATCGTATTGTTCGTTTGAATTGGCTCTAAAGTTTTTATTATAAAGTTGGTATGTTGCCCTTTGGGGCAGTTGTATTGCGGAGTGTGTTATCTGAAGTAGCGCGCTTCGCTTGAGTAGAACAGTAAAGTGGTGCACCACCGCAGTTAGTAAATTTCAAGTAAGAATGCTTGATCGCGACTGATGAGCTGCGTACGATCGCAAGGACTTATTTAACATTGTTTTGCGCAGCGCGTTAAGTGTCAGCACGGTTGCAGCCAGGCCAGCGTTCGGCCTCGCTTCCGTGGCTACTCTCCGTTAAGGTTAAACTATCGCATTGCGGTTGTGGCCCTGTGAGCTTACAGCGTCTCTGGGTGACAGTAGCTTATTGTTTTAATGTAGTGGTCATTGAGCTTGGCCAGTATTTAGTGTCGTAAGTCTTAAATGCCTTGCTGCTAAGCCATGTTAGTTTATTCTGTTTGAATGTAGTAATCATAAGCTTGGCCAGTATAAAGTCTTTTTAGGATAGTAAGTTTTAAAAGTGTTGTTGCTACAGCTGGGCCCTGTTAGCTTAATTTACTAATCACGCGCTTGGCGCCTTGTACGTTTTAGTTGCAAGAACCTTGTATCCAAAGTTCGACACTCTTTTGCCTGCCATATACGTGTTTGATGGTTAAAACCTTACCCTCGTACTGAAACTGCCTACCACCCTTTCTTGTTCTGTGATATTTTTACTTATCGTGGGGCTAAGTAGTTGAGCTTCGAACATAGGCCACGCCCATTAGAGTAAGTAACCGCCGATAAAAAAATTTAACCACTCGCTGGAAGCTTAAGCTGTTAATCTCGCTGCTAAGTTTGCGACAAGCTACTTGCATGACGAAAGTAGTGGTTGTAGTCTTAGTTTCAGGGATACTGCCGCAGCGTGTTGCACTTGTGACCAGTATTCAAGTGCTGGCACTCGATCTTGTGGGAGGTCTTCCTGGGGGGGTCCGGCCAAGATCCTGAGCTCCATCTGGACCGAGATGGCGCTCATTTCCTGTCTTTAGACGGCGGACGACGGTTGGTGAACATGCGACAGAGCATGATTTGTAATTGTTGAAACCCCTTTAAAGAAATTAAAAGACTGATTCCATTCCAGCCTCGACACTTAATAAAGCAACACCCCAGTCCTACAATATCGTGAACAACAGTGGTTCGCGAACAGTCTGCCAGTTTCGTCCCGGGGATAAAGCAGTCAACCAGGCCACTAGGATTATATCCTTTCTTCTACGTCCCCGGGATATACTTTTGTTACCACGTGACGTGTCCGCAACGGTTGGAGGTGGCCCTCAATTTCGCGGTGAGCAATCGTCATATTGTGTTAATAAGTCAGTCTACAGGTGAGAGGAATAATAAACATAGTGCCAACGTAATGTGTAAGACTCTTTTCTCAATATTAAACAAATATGACATTTATCGGCTGAACCTTAATAATTTAGTTAAGATATTGGCAATATTTCATAACTGACCCCACATCTTAGAAACGGTGACGCTTTTGTTACAATAAACAAACAGAGGCCCTGGCATCACAATTTTTTTGTTTAGCGACTACAGGCTACAATCTACGTTGCAGATCATCTTCAGGTCTGGCACCTCAAAGTCTTTTTAAAACTGTTGAAAACTTCACTATGCGGTGTCATACTTGAACATGGGCTGCAAGGTAGATTGTGACCTGCAGTCGCTAAATGAAAAGTTGTGATCCAAACGTTGCTTGTTAATTCATGTTTACAGTAAATGTAAATAGTCTCTCATATGCATAGAATGCGATACATGGGTGTACGTATGTGATATATAAACTACATAACTGTATATAAACCACTTTAGTCGCAGCAGGATTAACAGTTCAGGATTACAGGTGAAAGATAGGAAGTGATAGTTCAGTGTAAGGATGAGAGGCTGAGAGGAAAGAAGAGCTGACATACACTGACGGAAAAAAAATCGCCTAAGGAGGACATGTGCAGGGTAAACGAAGGTTGGCAGACGTGTTTTTCGTCTGAAAGATGATGTCTATTCAGGTTTCGCGCCAGTCGCATAAGAGTGGCAGTAGTTGCGCCTCTATGAGGATACAAATCAAGTTTCTTTTAAATACACGCTGTAACGGTCGACAGCGTTTGGTACCTCTGAGATTGAACGTGGTGAACTGATGTGAATCAAGAATGCCCTTAAGTCGACAAAGACGCCATTATCAGCATCTCACTTTGAACGACATCGCGTAATAGGGCTGCGAGAAGCTGGATGTTCCTTCTGCGGTACACCAGGAAGACTTCACCTACTGTATGTGATTTCTGGCAGCGCTGGTCACGAGAGTGTACGTCCTAAGAACAAGGGGATCCGGGCGGCCACGTGGCGCTACCTAGAACGACGTCCATCGTGTCTGGCCTAAGGCTCTCGCGCATCTTACTGCAAATGTGGCCGCACTTTGTGCAGCAGTTAGCACCACAGTGACAGACCGAACTGTTACAAATTGGTTACCTCAGTGACAGCTCTGAGTCATACGTCCTGTAGAATGCATCCCACTAATCTCAAACCATCGAAACTTACGACTTTAGTGGTGGTAAGTGAGAGCTCATTGGAGGGCAGGGCTGGTTCTGACGGTGCCAGTTAATGGCTGTGTGTCGGTTAGAAGAGGCCAATTGAAGGCCTGGAATCAACATTTCTGCGTGCGATTCCGTATGACAGCAAAAGCACTATCGCGGCTGTTCCACGCGTCGTGACTATAAATTTTGTACTTCAATATGCTGATTAGACCTGCTGTGCTGCCACTCATAAACAGCATTCCAGGGGGTGTTTTCCAACAGGATAACGCGGGCTCGCCCTCATACCACTGCAGTAACACATCATGCCCTATAGTGTGTCCACATGTTGCCTTGGTCAGCTCGATCATCAGATCTGTCTCCAGTATATATATATATATATATATATATATATATATATATATATATATATATATATATATATATATATACAGCACATCCTCCAGCGTCATCAACAGACAGGGGGTACTGACCGATCAAGTGCAACAGGCAAAGTACTCGATCCCACATACTGACATTCAGCACCTGTCCGAGACAGTGCATGTGCATTGACATGGCTGCATTCCACATTCTGGCAGTTACACGGGGGTTATTAATAATTTCGCATTTACAATGGCTTATCTCGCTCTTACATTCACCTGTGATCTTGCAATGCCGCGCAAGATTAGCCGAGCCGTATAGGGCGCTGCAGTCATGGACTGTGCGGCTGGTCCCGGCGGAGGTTCGAGTCCTCCCTCGGGCATGGGTGTGTGTGTTTGTCCTTAGGATAATTTAGGTTAAGTCGTGTGTAAGCTTAGGGACTGATGACCTTAGCAGTTAAGGCCCATAAGATTTCACACACATTTGAACATTTTTGATCTTGCAATGTTAATCACTTAAATACACTCCTGGAAATTGAAATAAGAACACCGTGAATTCATTGTCCCAGGAAGGGGAAACTTTATTGACACATTCCTGGGGTCAGATACATCACATGATCACACTGACAGAACCACAGGCACATAGACACAGGCAACAGAGCATGCACAATGTCGGCACTAGTACAGTGTATATCCACCTTTCGCAGCAATGCAGGCTGCTATTCTCCCATGGAGACGATCGTAGAGATGCTGGATGTAGTCCTGTGGAACGGCTTGCCATGCCATTTCCACCTGGCGCCTCAGTTGGACCAGCGTTCGTGCTGGACGTGCAGACCGCGTGAGACGACGCTTCATCCAGTCCCAAACATGCTCAATGGGGCACAGATCCGGAGATCTTGCTGGCCAGGGTAGTTGACGTACACCTTCTAGAGCACGTTGGGTGGCACGGGATACGTGCGGACGTGCATTGTCCTGTTGGAACAGCAAGTTCCCTTGCCGGTCTAGGAATGGTAGAACGATGGGTTCGATGACGGTTTGGATGTACCGTGCACTATTCAGTGTCCCCTCGACGATCACCAGTGGTGTACGGCCAGTGTAGGAGATCGCTCCCCACACCATGATGCCGAGTGTTGGCCCTGTGTGCCTCGGTCGTATGCAGTCCTGATTGTGGCGCTCACCTGCACGGCGCCAAACACGCATACGACCATCATTGGCACCAATGCAGAAGCGACTCTCATCGCTGAAGACGACACGTCTCCATTCGTCCCTCCATTCACGCCTGTCGCGACACCACTGGAGGCGGGCTGCACGATGTTGGGGCGTGAGCGGAAGACGGCCTAACGGTGTGCGGGACCGTAGCCCAGCTTCAAGGAGACGGTTGCGAATGGTCCTCGCCGATACCCCAGGAGCAACAGTGTCCCTAATTTGCTGGAAAGTGGCGGTGCGGTCCCCTATGGCACTGCGTAGGATCCTACGGTCTTGGCATGCATCCGTGCGTCGCTGCGGTCCGGTCCCAGGTCGACGGGCACGTGCACCTTCCGCCGACCACTGGCGACAACATCGATGTACTGTGGAGACCTCACGCCCCACGTGTTGAGCAATTCGGCGGTACGTCCACCCGGCCTCCCGCATGCCCACTATACGCCCTCGCTCAAAGTCCGTCAACTGCACATACGGTTCACGTCCACGCTGTCGCGGCATGCTACCGGTGTTAAAGACTGCGATGGAGCTCCGTATGCCACGGCAAACTGGCTGACACTGACGGCGGCGGTGCACAAATGCTGCGCAGCTAGCGCCATTCGACGGCCAACACCGCGGTTCCTGGTGTGTCCGCTGTGCCGTGCGTGTGATCATTGCTTGTACAGCCCTCTCGCAGTGTCCGGAGCAAGTATGGTGGGTCTGACACACCGGTGTCAATGTGTTCTTTTTTCCATTTCCAGGAGTGTGTGTCACTTAGACAGAAATATGGTTTTGAAATTTCAGTACTCTACAGTAATTATTCTTTGGTGTCGTGTTTTTTCCGTCGGATATTCTGACAGTGTTCTTCTGATAGGAGCTGCACAAAGTTATCCATAAGAAAGCACATATATGCTTACAATTTTAGCAGAGGAAAATTTATCGAGGAACTCTCCAGAGGAAATAGGCATAACTCCAGCGTATGTCAGCAAATTACAATAAAAGATGTTCTGACTTTAAAAACCTTACACTCAAGGTGTATCAGAAGCAGGACTGCAAAATTGATGAAACAGTTCGAAGCACAAAGAAAAAATAGAACTGGTGGAGCTGGATATGAAGATAAACTCTCAGTAACGTCCTTACGGTGGAAAGAAAGAATATGGCTAAGGGAGCGAGGTTGCGAGAGAGAAAGAAATTTATGCATGCATAACTGTTCTTTGGTGGTGCACGTAAATACCATAGCGGCTGGAAGTAGTTTCTTAAAACTATTTACTTCCATTTTCAGTCGTATGAGATACTAGGGATTACATCGACTCAGGCAAACTTTTTCTTGTCTCACCAGTTGTGGACACAACAAAAATGCGACAACTGCCGTGGAAGGTTGCAGCTTATGATTATTTTTCCAGTATGTACCTCTGTGCCTGTACTTTGCAAGGCACGGCTCTGTGTTGGACCTAGAGTGATGCTGATGTTCTACGATAGCGTTTGTTGTGCGAGAAAACGACTCTTGCAAAGACACGGTTTGAGCTTAAGCATCTTCGATTTTTGTCGTCCACTGTAGGTGAATATGGATTGGGGCTAAGAAATGAAAGAGGAAGCCGCCTGATAGAATTTTGCACAGAGCACAACATAATCATAGCTAATACTTGGTTTAAGAATCATGAAAGAAGGTTGTATACATGGAAGAACCCTGGAGATACTAAAAGGTATCAGATAGATTATATAATGGTAAGACAGAGATTTAGGAACCAGGTTTTAAATTGTAAGACATTTCCAGGGGCAGATGTGGACTCTGACCACAATCTATTGGTTATGACCTGTAGATTAAAACTGAAGAAACTGCAAAAAGGTGGGAATTTAAGGAGATGGGACCTGGATAAACTGAAAGAACCAGAGGTTGTACAGAGTTTCAGGGAGAGCATAAGGGAACAATTGACAGGAATGAGGGAAAGAAATACAGTAGAAGGAGAGTGGGTAGCTTTGAGGGTTGAAGTAGCGAAGGCAGCAGAGGGTCAAGTAGGTAAAAAGACGAGGGCTAGTAGAAATCCTTGGGTAACAGAAGAAATATTGAATTTAATTAATGAAAGGAGAAAATACAAAAATTCAGTAAATGAAGCAGATAAAAAGGAATACAATCGTCTCAAAAATGAGATCGACGGGAAGTGCAAAGTGGCTAAGCAGGGATGGCTAGAGGACAAATGTAAGGATGTAGAGGCTTATCTCACTAGGGGTAAGATAGATACTGCCTACAGGAAAATTAAAGAGACCTTTGGAGATAAGAGAACGACTTGTATGAATATCAAGAGCTCAGATGGAAACCCAGTTCTAAGCAAAGAAGGGAAAGCAGAAAGGTGGAAGGAGTATATAGAGGGTCTATACAAGGGCGATGTACTTGAGGACAATATTATGGAAATCGAAGAGGATGTAGATGAAGATGAAATGGGAGATATGATACTGCGTGAAGAGTTTGACAGAGCACTGAAAGACCTGAGTCGAAACAAGGCCCCCGTGGTAGACAACATTCCATTGCAACTACTGACGGCCTTGGGAGAGCCAGTCCTGACAAAACTCTACCATCTGGTGAGCAAGATGTATGAAACAGGCGAAATACCCTCAGACTTCAAGAAGAATATAATAATTCCAATCCCAAAGAAAGCAGGTGTTGACAGATGTGAAAATTACCGAACTATCAGTTTAATAAGTCACAGGTGCAAAATACTAACACGAATTCTTTACAGACGAATGGAAAACTAGTAGAAGCCAACCTCAGGGAAGATCAGTTTGATTCCGTAGAAACACTGGAACACGTGAGGCAATACTGACATTACGACTTATCTTAGAAGAAAGATTAAGGAAAGGCAAACCTACGTTTCTAGCATTTGTAAACTTAGAGAAAGCTTTTGACAATGTTGACTGGAATACTCTCTTTCAAATTCTAAAGGTGGCAGGGGTAAAATACAGGGAGCGAAAGGCTATTTACAATTTGTACAGAAACCAGATGGCAGTTATAAGAGTCGAGGGACATGAAAGGGAAGCAGTGGTTGGGAAGGGAGTAAGACAGAGTTGTAGCCTCTCCCCGATGTTGTTCAATCTGTATATTGAGCAAGCAGTAAAGGAAACAAAAGAAAAATTCGGAACAGGTATTAAAATTCATGGAGAAGAAATAAAAACTTTGTGGTTCGCCGATGACATTGTAATTCTGTCAGAGACAACAAAGGACTTAGAAGAGCAGTTGAATGGAATGGACAGTATCTTGAAAGGAGGATATAAGATGAACATCAAGAAAAGCAAAACAAGGATAATGGAATGTAGTCGGATTCAGTCGGGTGATGCCGAGGGAATTAGATTAGGAAATGAGACACTTAAAGTAGTAAAGGAGTTTTGCTATTTGGGGAGCAAAATAACTGATGATGGTCGAAGTAGAGAGGATATAAAATGTAAACTGGCAATGGCAAGGAAAGCGTTTCTGAAGAAGAGAAATTTGTTAACATCGAGTATAGATTTAAGTGTCAGGAAGTCATTTCTGAAAGTATTTGTATGGAGTGTAGCCATGTATGGAAGTGAAACATGGACGATAAATAGTTTGGACAAGAAGAGAATAGAAGCTTTCGAAATGTGGTGCTACAGAAGAATGCTGAAGATTTGATGGGTAGATCACATAACTAATGAGGACATATTGAATAGGATTGGGGAGAAGAGAAGTTTGTGGCACAACTTGACCAGAAGAAGGGATCGGTTGATAGGACATGTTCTGAGGCATCAAGGGATCACAAATTTAGCATTGGAATGCTGCGTGGAGGGTAAAAATCGTAGAGGGAGACCAAGAGATGAATACACTAAGCAGATTCAGAAGGAT
This sequence comes from Schistocerca americana, assembly GCF_021461395.2. Lineage (NCBI taxonomy): Eukaryota > Metazoa > Arthropoda > Insecta > Orthoptera > Acrididae > Schistocerca > Schistocerca americana. The sequence continues at coordinate 966,434,830 of NC_060120.1, read as the reverse complement.
GTAGGTTGCAGTAGGTACTGGGAGATGAAGAAGGTTGCACAGGATAGAGTAGCATGGAGAGCTGCATCAAACCAGTCTCAGGACTGAAGACCACAACAAAAACAACTGTAGATCGCCTTAAGTTAGGGGTTTCACTATCAACTTCACTCATGAGAGAGCATCTGACGTTAATATTCCATGATGCCTACTGAATGAACATATGTGATCCCCTCACAAGTAACTGTATTTAGTCTCGTCCCGTTTGATGAATTTGCCTAGACAACAGAGGAGTTATATTTAGTATACGATCATGTATGACACAAATAAGTTCCCTCAAAAGTTTTGTCATAGGAAAATTAGACGCAATTTGTCGTTTGATGTCTGATGTCTGAAAACAGATGCTGATCAGGAATAACACTTGATCAACAGTTCATCATTTATTGGAACACGAGAGGAGAAGCAATGCTCTTTAAAAGCTCTATCTCAGACATTTTCGTGACGACCAGTGTAGCATTTGCTTTTTGAGAGGGAAAACATTAATTAATCTGTCTGATAAAAGCGTTTGCGGCAGAGGCAAAAATTTTACCCATGGTGTTTGAAATTCAAAGTAATTAAATTTATCCCTCGGCTTTTGATTAAGCTTGAATAATGTTACGAAACTGCAGAATCACAACGTTTAATTTAAACGTTTTCATCTGGTGTTTCTTTGTAACATGTTGATTAACGCGGAAAACGCTCAGTTTATGTTCCTTTTACACAAAATACGGTAAAATTTACAGACGCGCGAAATTTGGCACGGACTTCAATGCGAGATGCCTTTAACAGGTTCCACAACGAAACATTGTCTCGAAATTTGGTAGAAAATCCAAAGAAATTCTGGTCGTATGTAAAGTACACAAGCGGCAAAACGCAGTCAATACCTTCGCTGCGCAGTGCCGATGGTACTGTTACCGACGACTGTGCCGTTAAAGCGGAGTTATTGAACGCAGTTTTCCGAAATTACTTCACCAGGGAAGACGAATGGAATATACCAGAATTTGAAACACGAACAGCTGCTAGCATGAGTTTCTTAGAAGTATATACCTTAGGGGTTGCGAAGCAACTCAAATCGCTTGATACGGGCAAGTCTTCAGGTGCAGATTGTATACCGATTAGGTTCCTTTCAGATTACGCTGATACAATAGCTCCCTACTTAGCAATCACATACAACCGCTCGCTCACCGATAGATCTGCACATACAGATTGGAAAATTGCGCAGGTCGCACCAGTGGTTAAGAAGGGTAGTAGGAGTAATCCATCGAACTCCAGACCTATATCACTGACGTCGGTTTTCAGTAGGGTTTTGGAGCATATACTGTATTGAAACATTATGAATCACCTCGAAGGGAACGATCTATTGATACGTAATCAGCATGGTTTCAGAAAACATCGTTCTTCTGCAACGCAGCTAGCTCTTTATTCGCACGAAGTAATGGCCGCTATCGACGGGGGATCTCAGGTTGATTCCGTATTTCTAGACTTCCGGAAGGCTTTTGACACCGTTCCTCACAAGCGACTTCTAATCAAGCTGCGGGCCTATGGGGTATCGTCTCAGTTGTGCGACTGGATTCGTGATTTCCTTTCAGGAAGGTCGCAGTTCGTAGTAATAGACGGCAAATCATCGAGTAAAACTGAAGTGATATCAGGTGTTCCCCAGGGAAGCGTCCTGGGACCTCTGCTGTTCCTGATCTATATAAATGACCTGGGTGACAATCTGAGCAGTTCTCTTAGGTTGTTCGCAGATGATGCTGTAATTTACCGTCTAGTAAGGTCATCCGAAGACCAGTATCAGTTGCAAAGCGATTTAGAAAAGATTGCTGTATGGTGTGGCAGGTGGCAGTTGACGCTAAATAACGAAAAGTGTGAGGTGATCCACATGGGTTCCAAAAGAAATCCGTTGGAATTCGATTACTCGATAAATATACAACTCTCAAGGCTGTCAATTCAACTAAGTACCTGGGTGTAAAAATCACGAACAATTTCAGTTGGAAAGACCACATAGATAATACTGTGGGGAAGGCGAGCCAAAGGTTGCGTTTCATTGGCAGGACACAGAAGATGCAACAAGTCCACTAAAGAGACAGCTTACACTACACTCGTTCGTCCTCTGTTAGAATATTGCTGTGCGGTGTGGCATCCTTACCAGGTGGGATTGACGGAGGATATTGAAAGGGTGCAGAAAAGGGCAGCTCGTTTTGTGTTATCACGTAATAGGGGAGAGAGTGTGGCAGATATGATACGCGAATCGTCGCGGCGAGATCTATTTACGAAATTTCAGTCACCAACTTTCTCTTCCGAATGAGAAAATATTTTGTTGAGCCCAACCTACATAGGTAGGAATGATCATCAAAATAAAATAAGAGAAATCAGAGCTCGAACAGAAAGGTTTAGGTGTTCGTTTTCCCCGCGCGCTGTTCGGGAGTGGAATGGTAGAGAGATAGTATGATTGTGGTTCGATGAACCCTCTGCCAAGCACTTAAATGTGAATTTCAGAGCAATCATTTAGATGTAGATGTAGACCGGTACCTGATATTGAGACTGTTCCATTTTGCACGTCTTTTTTATTTATGAAAGAACAATTCAACACTTACATAACATCTTTTGATTTTGTAGATTGCTTTTCATTCGGACCACGATATGCCCTCAAGTGACTCATTAAAATTTTTTTCTTGTACCTGTTATACAGAATTTTCTTTCCCAACAGAATCTCATATTAATTTCATTTGCTTTACTGTTTGAAGCAAAAGGAGAGTAAAAGAAAATATGTGCTCCTCCATGTAGGTGGGCAAGTCACGCTAACTTAAATAATGTGGGAAGGTATTATTTGGTAATAAAACCAATCTCAGATCACATTATATGGTTTAGTAGTAACACATTAAAATATACTAATTAATAAACTGAAATATATTGGTATATGTATGTAAGTTTCACACAGCTGTTCCATTTTTCCGCTTCTTCTGAGCAGTATAATTACTGACCAATTGCTGCTGGGTTGTTTCTTTAACTGTCGTGGAAGTACGTGGTCAGCTATGCGATATTTCACCTATGAAATGATTTTATATAGAGTGCGTACGTATTTCATATTTCAAAATCTTTCATTTGTCTTGTCTCTTGCTCTTTAACACCAGAAACTACTAAATGATGTTATATTCTCGTTTTCTTCACTTTAAAAACTTTTCTGAAAGAAAGCTAAAAGAGTAAAAGTTAAAACAGTAAATGCTGGGCCGCTGACAAGAGTAGTTGCAGGGCCACAACATTTTGAATTATGACTAGTAATTAAGCTTCAGTAGTAACCACAAGCCTTCACTGAGTAACTGAAGAAGAACAAAACCGCTTTCAGAGAGTACCGGTTAGGCACACAAGTTTAATCTGCCAAGAAGTTGAAAGAAACGTTCCCTTGGCTTTGGCCCAGGCATTTCTCAGCAGTATACTTTCCACCTCGAATGCTATTCCCACAGGATATAGAAACCTTGAAGTTTTTAATGTAAAAAAGAGTTACTGCCAGAAATGAAGCTATGAGTGGGGGTCAAGAGTCTGGCTTCCATAGCTCAGCAGTTAGAGCGATATCTGCGAAAGGTAAGATCCTAGAATCGTTTCCTGGTACGTTTCTCAGTTTTAATCTCTGGGAAATTTCAAACACAGAGCACAATTAGATGCAGAGTCGATTACTCGTCTTGAAAGTCAGCGTTGTCTATGCGGAACGGCATTGGAAACACAGATGACGCCGTTTCCACACTCAAGCCAAATGAAAATGATACCATTACACACGGCGTTTTACACTACCTGACAAAAAAAGCTGTCAATGTATCTTCGTATAAGTACACACCAACGGCTGTGACAGGCAGAATGGTTACCAGGGTTCACTGGTGTTGTTCGTGTTGTTACCAAATCTGCTAGAGTACATAAGGGGCGAAAACAGCCTCAGATATCGAGTGGCCACTGTGAAGAATCGTTGACGCTGTCTGCTCAGGTGAGACAGAATTATCAGCAACTGCCAGTTTGAAAGGGGATTTGCTGTGGAACTCCATCTGGCCGCCTGGTCGGATCGTGCGTTATCGATATTTGTGCGCGAGTCGGAAGTGACAATGGCTCAATGTGGATAGCAGGGGAACTTGAGGAGGACATAGTATTCATCAAGGTTCCACTCGATCACGTCTGACCACTACTGAATTGGAAGGTCGTATAGAGCAGCAAGCACATCATAGCCTCTTGACATCTGCGCCTGCAATCCGTGAATATGTAAGGAACTCCATGCAACGTTCTGTGTCATCCCACACCATTAGCCAGAAACTAATGGCAGCTGGTTTAGGACATTCATAGTCTGACATAAAAACAACAACACGAACACCTACATTTGGAGTTGTGTGGTGGCCGGGAAGCCTGGACTGCTGGCGTTGCATTGTTTTCACCGACTTGTCGCCGTGTTGAGCTACACCAGATGATCATAGTCAGCGAACATGGCGACAACCTGCGAAGAAATCCCTTTTCCGTGTTTCGGAGAAGAACAGTGTGGCGAGCAACTGGATAAGGCTGCAGATGACTGCTGGCGATAACTGATGGAACTCTGACGGCCCAAAACTACGTCACGGACATCCTGAACTCTCGTGAGTGTACCTCTCATCCTACAGTATCATAACGCCATTTTTCAACAGGACAACGCACGTCCACATATGAGGCGTATTTCTATGGACTGCCTCTGTGATACTGAGGTAATTCTGTGGCCAGCAAAATTCTCATGTCTGGCACCGGTAGGACATGTGTGTAAACAGCTCGGACGTCAAACTATTCCCAGTGGCAATATGAAGGACCAATTGCAACAGCTGTGGACCATCGTGCCTCAGGAGAGGGTACAACGGGCCTATGACAGCCTTCAGAGAAGAATCAGTACATACACCCATACCACAGGGGAGCAACGTCATATTGATAAGTGGGCTTATTTTCCAAGTTATTCACAGATTTCATCCGAATTTTTAAGCGCTGAATTTACATCACGTACCTTCTCAAACAGTGAAGTATCGATGTGATGTTTAAAGCTTTCCCGGCATACTGATTGTTCCATAAAAACACGGGAGAACTGCCACGATATTTCGGCGCAGAGTCTTCTGGCCATCTTCAGGTGAGTGCCACTGTAGCAGTACTGGCGAATACGCGCTGAGCTCTTAGACGCACTGTTTTAACATGTCTTCGCGCCCCCAATCACTTACAGCTTGTCTTTCTGCATTTCTACGTCCTGCGAGCTTAACCCCTCCAATAGATGTTGGTAGGGTAAATAACAAATTAAGGCATAGTCGAGAATTTTTTCTTAGTTATTTGGGGTTGATATTCTTTCCAAGTCGCACTTCTCTTTCAAAATGCTGTTATATCGCTGACCGTTTCCAAATCTTTGTTCCTCCGTGGAGCGCCTATCGCCAGAGACAGACTGGCATTTTATTTGGTCCATTGTCAGCCCACCTATTTTTCGATGGATTTGGCGTACTAGTGGTACCAGGTCGTTCATATTCTTGTCCCTACAGACGTTAGATTTTTCGCTTTGGCCTTTGTGAGGCAGATCGATTGGTCGTTGACAAGAAACAGATACATTACGTTATCAGTTGGTCGTCTGTGGACAGAGACATTGGAGTTGGCTGCACCGACAACTGGTCTTTCTTGCTAGGACGACGGAAGCGGAAATCTCGTCAGATTCTCCTGCGTCCCGATTCAGCCTTCTTTCCCAGAACGAAGAACAATACCGTTATGTGGCCTCTCGGGCATTACGTTCATTACGTGGTGGGGAGCGGGTATGACCCGGGACCTTATGCCTTTTCCAATATTTGGTTACGACACATTGGACATGGCAAAAGATGCCATGCTATCGTGAGCTTTTTGCGAGCATGCTGTAGCTGGTATTCAGTTGTCAACGAGTTGGATGAAGCGGGGATTTCCTTTTCTATTAGCATGTTATAATCTTGTTACCTCGCGTTCCGTAAATCACAGTAGGACGAGTACAGCAACAGAATGAGGGGAGCTATCGCGGCCAGGCCCTACGGTTCGACTAAAATACGACAATGGATAATGTCATGGTTTACGAAATTGAAGGGTATGTTCGGATCCCGCTAAATAACAGTAATTTTTCTCATTTTATTGTTGGTAGAAAAAGGCGAGTAGGAGCATAGTTTCGTAAGCACGAGATCTAATCGTAATAAAATAAAAATAAATAAAAAAATGATAAAGTGACCAATCGTGATAAGAGGGAAATCCGGGTTCGAATCACAGTCCGTCACAAATTTTCACAGTCGTCATTCTATTATGGTTTTCCAAATTCGCAGTTGCGAATACGTTTCATATATTCCACAACGGTTGCAGGCATTGCTGTGTCTGTTCCGTCGGACATGCATCCAAACCTGATGGAACCCTGCACCGTACATCTGAACGACACAGGCTCTGCAATACCGCAAGGTGCATAATGGATATTTGGGTTGACTATAAAGCCTTTGCCACTATCAGATTAATTTACCTCTCTCGAGATATAAATAATACAGGCAGTAATATACTGAGGACGTGGAAAGCTTCACTAGTGTATGTGCCAGAGTCATACGCTACATGATGGTAGACAAACCACCCTGTCTGCAATGTTCTTCTTTATTAATCTTTCCTCATACCCACAACTGGCGACTTTCAGGCTGCACGATCATCAAGTACCTTGCCGAAGTAATGTGACAGTGAAGAGCAAGCTTGCAACATGCAACAGGAGGCAGCAAACCGAAATGATCCTTTACCTAGTGTATGATTGGCATTAAGCTTAAAGGCGCGAATCGTAAGAAGAGTCATCGATCAGTCTGTAGTCAAGACCGAGCACATCGATAAGAATGTATGGACTAAGCTGGGAAATTAAGATCGACATCTGTCACGAACTATTTATTCCAAGAATAACACGTTTCCTTACGAGGTTACAGTAGCCCAGAGGTACAGGACGAGAGTGGAGTGGATACTACATTATTCAAACTGAGAACCAAAGAAGATCCTGTGTTACAATTCACACGGATGAGTAATTCCAAGCATAGCTGTCGCTTTCGTGTAACAGGTATAGTAGACGGACACGACGTTCTTCTGGGAAGCGCATCATATCAAAATAGTTCATGAAAGTGGATATGTGGATTCAGAAATCAGGTCTGGGAACAATCAGTCTATTACTTTTCCATGTTCCCGAAACCAGTAAAAGGTACATAGGGTTTACTGTCTTAGAATGTCGACTCAAGCACTGGGTCAGGGACTATCCTGCTGTCTCACACGGGCTATACATTGTCGTCGCAGAAGGAGATGCAAGAATGTGACGGGGCAGTGGTATATCTACATCTATAAACATACTACGCAAGTCACCATTTAGTGCGGAGAAAGAACGACTATCTACGTGTCTCTGTACGAGCCGTATTTCCTCTTCTTATCATCGTGGTCGTTACACGAAATGTACGTAGAATCGCTGTGCCGTCATTTGCAAATGGCTCTTCTCTAAATTTTCTTAACAATTTTTCTGGAACTGTACTTCGTCTTCCCTCCAGATATTCTCACTTGGATTCACAAACTATCTCCGTAACACATGAGGGTAGACAGAATCTATCGATAACAAATCGAGGAGCACGTATCTTAATTGCTTCGATGCCTTCCTTTAATCCGACCTGGTGGGGATCCAAAACAGTCGAGCAGCATTCAAGATTAGATCGCATAAGTGCTGTTGCTATAGACTGTCTCCTTTGCAGATGAAGTACATTTTGCTACAACTCTCTCTCTATAACGGAGTCGAGCACACGCCTAGCCTTCTATTGTCTTTACGTGCTCTTTTACATTTCATATCGCTATGCAACGTTCCTCTTGGTTATTTAATACACGTGAATTAGTCAAGCGTCACAGCACTAATACTGTATCGGAATATTACAGAATTATTTTTCTTACTCATCTGCATTAAGTTACATTTTCTAGCTTAGAACTAGCTTCATTTATCATACTAAATATAAATCCTGTCTAAAAGATCCTGTGTACTTCTGCAGCCACTCAGCGACTGTACTTTCCTGTATACTAGAGCGTCATGAGGGAGTAGGTGCAGATTACTGCCCATCTTGTCCGCCAGATCATTTATGTACTGTAGACAGAAAATAATAGCGATCCTATCACACCCTATCACTACCTATGAATGCTGATATTTTCAACATCAGTGTTCGTCGGCACTGTTATTAACTGAAAAAATCGGTGTCTGGAGCTAGAAATAAGATACAGTAAAAAATACGTGAAATTAACCTTTTGCGACATACGTAAATTTCATTAAAATTACTCTCAGTACCCTGGTGCCTCATTACCTGCAATACTAAGACAATTAAATTTTTAGCTGCAGTGTAGCAGACTTCCTCAGGGCGTAGTCTTATCTGCAATAGTTGTTACCTTAGTGTTTTAAGTAATTTATGTTACGACGTAGCACCTAAAATGACTGTAATGAAAGTTGAAAGCCTTGTTTACGTGCACACTACAATATGTGGCTGCAATCATTCAGTGTTATTCTTATTGCTGTATGATGTCAAGATGTAAAGTGAAAACCATCAAATAGTCCACTGCTGGGGCACGGACGGTCATGTGCCCACTTGTGTAGTCATTGTGGTCGCACTGACTGTGGTAAAACGAAATGTTTCATAGAAGGTTCCAAAGTAGTTTCTTATTCTTAGGGAGATTTAAGCCATCAAAGTCATATCTTAAACACGTTATAGATAAGATGGGAACCACCTCTTACAAGGCACGCCACGGGGAGGATACAGCGGAACCGAGCACGCATTTGTCAGCGGACTTGCCAGGACGGAATATATCAACAAAGTGATAGAGGCAGCATGTCTATGATATTAATATGTGTTAACTATCTTCATGTCTTAGGCTTGATCTGTTTGCACATGATAAAGCATTACAACAACAATACTGAGATGTTCCTAATTAATATGAGCACTTGGTTTACAAACACACATTACTGTCTTTTCACTGGAGGAAAAATCACATTTTTTTCAGAAGCAAACGATGGGAAAGGCATCCGGCCACCCTCTACCACTAACACTGCCAAATCCAGACTAAAATGTACACACCATGAAGACACTGGATAAGGCCAAGAAAAAGACGAAGAAAGAAGGAACACTGTGTCGAACACAAATTACGCCACGGACGTAAGAAACAGTACGGTAAATTTAGTGCGAAGTATGAAGCATGACAGTATTGTGCAAGACGCTGACTAAATTTACCAAACTTTGGCTTAAATAAAATGCGAAAACGATTTTTTTAGGAATCCGTAGACCACTCTAGAACAAATGCAACTGAATTTATTTGCTGATTTCTAATACGAATCAGCCTTAGGTTCAATTTTTTCACGCCAAACGAAAAAGTAGTAAGAGCAGTTGATGAAAGCCACTGCCAAATAGTTTTCAGATGGCAAAAGTCACGAAATTAGCTTCGTCTATTATGGAAAAGTATGTCTCCTGTTGTCTGGGATGAGAAAGGGATCGTTCTTCATTATTACCTCTCTTGTTTCTGACGAATATTCGCCGTCGGGAACAACGTACTGAGTTTTAGTTCCGAAGTTCGTGAGCCACTAACATATCTGAGAACATACCCCGTACGCTCTGACCTTCATTACCAGTCTGTAGGGGGCCCCGTGTCAAATGCTTCCCGGATATCCAGAAATACGGAATCTGCCTGTTGCCCTTAATTCATGGTTCATAGGATATCGTGCGATAAAAGGCCAGGCTGAGTTTCGCAGAAGTTTCCGGCGTCCTGGTTTATGGACAGAAGCTTTCCTGTCTCAAGGAAATTTATTTTAATGGTGATTTGAAATGCGATTAAGAGAAATTATTCCTGTGTCTACAGCAACCAACTTGATTCAGAAGTACACGTATGGCTGAAAGGTTAACTTTAATAGTTCCGCCGGCCGCGGTGGTCTAGCGGTTCTAGGCGCTCAGTCCTGAACCGTCCGACTGCTACGGTCGCAGGTTCGAATCCTGCCTCGGGCATGGGTGTGTGTGATGTCCTTAGGTTAGTTAGGTTTAAGTAGTTCTAAGTTCTAGGGGACTGATGACCACAGATGTTAAGTCCCATAGTGCTCAGAGCCATTTTTTAATAGTTCCTATAGACATATACAGATCTTCGATGTGGGCACTATTTCCAACACAGAAGATTATCTGTTACTGCATTTTCTACGACACCAATTTTAACGCAACCCGGCAAATGTAGTTAATCGCGCCGACTATCCAGTGCCCAAGCTATTGTAAGTCCTACAGCAATGAGGGTACGTAAACCATGTCCTTCACACGTGCCCGAAGGAAAAGAATCCACTCACGTATTGTCACCGCACCTGGGGGGCACCGCATGAAGGACACATTATCAGACCCACACTACGAGCCAGTGTCGTGGAAGACTTTCGTTGAGGTGACTATGTACGAGGTTATGCCACTGTCGCAAGCCTAATTCCTGCTACAGGACGAAGTCAGGTACCTTTCTTGTCTCCAGAGAGAAGGCATATCCCGACAGGTTATACTTGTAGCAGTATATTCAGCGAATACGAATGGACGAACGACTTTGCGGTTGGTTGTGAGGTAGAAAACATTAAGTTTCGGTGATTCACGTTCATGTTCTAGACAGTCACGCGGGTGGATTTCTGTTGGCCAGATTCTCAAATTAGCTTGTTCACTTTGCCACCTAAACGATATGCTTCGTCACAGAACACCTTTTAACAGCAAATGTCTGAGACACATTCACTTCTCTGTTGGCACGACGAGTAGATTTTCTGGGCTTCTTTTGTAGTTCGCCCAAATGTTTTCCGCCACTTCATTCTCGACTTACAGGTATTTTGTGGTTTTCTTCTTGTATGTGCACTCTGACTCCAGGAAATGCTTTGCCCATCTAGCAGTGTAGTGAGAATGCAGTGAGTGAAAGTGCCTTTGAACCGAGATTATAGACGATGTTTTTTCGTATTCTATGGCCCAATACGCCTTTCTTATCGCAATTGTCGCAACTGTGAGTACTAACGTCAGCTACGAACAACAAAGGCGGCTTTAGATTGCTGTCAGCCTAATGTGAGAGAGGTTGCCTTTCAATCTACATGTGTATTGCCTCATTCATTTTGAATCACCCTGTCTTCTAACTCAGAAGTAGTTCTAGAATCCTGTAGCTTGTCGATATTAAGGATATGGGAGCACAGTCTTGCACGCCCACTCTTTTACCCTTCTTATACACATGTGCCACCCGCACTTTCTTCCAGACACTTGGTTCTTTGCGCTGCGCCAGGGATTTGCGATAAATCCAAGCGAAGTAAGGAGCCAATGCTGCAGAGTATGTAAAACCTTGCTGGGATTCCGTCCGGACCTGGCGACTTACTTGTTTAAAATGTTTCAGTTGCTTCTGAATGTCAGGCATGCGCATTTCTATGTCCTCCATACGAGTGACTGTGCGACATTCAAATGGTGGTACGTCTGTACTATACACCTGTGTGAATGATTTTTTAAACGCTAAATTTAAGACTTCAGTTTTTGTTTTGCTGTCTTCTGTCGGGTCACCAGAGTGGTCGACGAGTACAAGGTAGAAGACTTCGACCCACTTTGAGATTTTACTGAGGACCAGAATTTTCACGGGTTCTCGGATGGATCCTGCGCCAAGGTATTACAATGGACGTATGCCCCGCGCTCTGCTGTTTTTATAAAAACAGTATCACTAACCTTTGCCTGTCGACGTTTCTACGCTCTCATCTGACCCTAGAGGGCAGCAATATCGGCTTTCTCAGCATTTTCCGAATTTTGTTAATAAACTGCAGTGTGAATTTTCTGTCATCAACCCATCTAATCGGCACGTTGTTCTCTAGAGCGCTATTTACAATCGGTTTAAACTTCGTCCATCGTTCCTCTGCATGTAACATACTGGAACCAAATGATGTCCCTTGACCATTGTACGAATCTGACAACTCCTTATTTGCTCGTTCAAGCACAAATATTCTCCCTGTCTTCTTGATAGTTTTACTGACTTTAGTAACCACCGGTGCTAGCGACATCATGATCTCTAATCCCTGTCTCCACACTGGCACTGTCGATAAGGTCAGGTCTTTTTGAGTGTGGTCTCTACAACTAGCTACTCAAGAGAATTATCGGAAACGTCTTAGATTAGATTAGATTAGTACTTGATCCATAGATCATGAATACGACACTTTGTAATGATGTGGAGCGTGTCAGGTTAATAAAAGGTGTCTATACAAGATATTGCATTACACAAAATACTACGACACTCAATATTTTTAATTTTTTTTGTGGGTGTTGGGGAAATTGCCCACTTGCTATATCCAAAAATTTATCTAATGAGTAGAAGGAGTTGCCATTAAGAAATTCTTTTAATTTCATTTTAAATGCTATATGGCTATCTGTCAGACTTCTGATGCTATTAGGTACGTGACCAAAGACTTATGTGGCAGCATAATTTGCCCCCATTCTGAGCCAAAGATAGATTTAACCTTGAGTAGTGAAGATCATCCTTTCTCCTAATGTTGTAGCCATGTACACTGCTATTACTTTTCAATTCGTTCGGATTGTTAATAACAAATTTCATAAGTGAATATATATATTGTGAGGCTACAGTGAAGATCTCTAGCTCTTTAAATAAGTGTCTGCAGGATGATCTTGGATGAGCTCCAGCAATTATTCTGATCACACGCTTTTGTACAATGAATACTCTTTCACTCAGTAATGAGTTACCCCAGAATATGATGCCATACGAAAGCAGAGAATGAAAATCAGCGTGGTAAGCTAATTTACTCAGATGTATATCACCTAAATTTGCAATGACCCTAATAGCATAAGTAGCATAACTCAAACGTTTCAGCAGATCCTCAGTGTGTTTTTTCCAGTTCAACCCCTCATCAATGCATACACCTAGAAATTTTGAATATTCTATCTTAGCTACCGATTTCTGATCGAAGTCTATATTTATTAATGGTGTCATTCCATTTACTGTGTGGAACTGTATATACTGTGTTTTGTCAAAGTTTAAGGAGAGCACATTTGCAGAGAACCACTCAATGATTTTCTGGGAAACATCGTTTACAATTTCACCAGTGAATTCTTGTCTGTTGGGTGTGATAGCTATACTTGTATCATCGGCAAAATGTACCAGCTTTGCATCTTCGTGAATATAGAATGGAAAGTCATTAACATACATTACGAGCAGCAGAGGACCCAAGACCGAACCTTGTGGCACCCCATTCTTGATTGTTCCCCAGTTTGAGAAACCACCAGTTTTTTGCATATTATGTGAACTGTTTATTTCAACTTTCTGCACTCTTCCAGTTAGGTATGATTTAAACTCTTTGAGCACAGTCCCATTCATGCCACAGTAGTTGAGCTTATCTAGAAGTAATCCATGATTTACACAATCAAAAGCCTTTGATAGATCACAAAAAATCCCAACGGGTGACTTCCGGTTACTCAGAGCATTTAATATTTCATTGGTGAAAGTATATATAGCATTTTCCGTTGAAAAACCCTTCTGGAAACCAAACTGACATTTTGTTAAAACTTTATTTTCCCAAAGGTGTTAAGCTACTATTGATAACCACTGCACAAGGATGTCTGTCCGCACCACCTGCAATGAATTCTAAATGTTCCATTCTGTACTCATTAGCTTAAAGTCGCCTCCAACTAATATTGCTTGCCCGCATCTCGTGGTCGTGCGGTAGCGTTCTCGCTTCCCACGCCCGGGTTCCCGGGTTCGATTCCCGGCGGGGTCAGGGATTTTCTCTGCCTCGTGATGGCTGGGTGTTGTGTGCTGTCCTTAGGTTAGTTAGGTTTAATTAGTTCTAAGTTCTAGGCGACTGATGACCTCAGCAGTTGAGTCGCATAGTGCTCAGAGCCAGTTGAGTTAATATTGCTTGATTAGGGTATTACTAAACGTAGACTTCCTTGGAATGATTCTAAAAATTTTACAGCGCATTCACGTGTCCGGTAAAAACATCCGATGATTAACTTGAATTCACCCAGGATGGTTCCTCGTATGTAGCTAATGTTGCACTTAGATTTAATTTCAACCTCAGACGATACTGTACTTTTGTCGACTGCAGTGAACACTTCCCATCATATTTCGTCTAACCCGTCTTTCCGATACATTCATGCCTCGTTATATTAGTCAGAGCATTCTGCTTTACGTTGCCACCAACTCTAAGTTCCGAGAAAAATTTAATCATGACAACTATCCTGGAAAACAGTAAATTCAGGAACTTTGATATGAATACTTCCACAATTTACTATTAAAATCGTGACAGCAGGAGATTTTGTACTTTTTGTGCAGTCCGACGTCGCTGTCTGCATATCGACTGGCGAGCGTTTATCCAAGGACATGACTCTATAGCCTAGTCTACTATACCCTCTTGTGCACTCCGCAGGTAATCTGCTATCCTAGTAGCTGCTTCCGCAGACCTGTCGAGCGGAATACTACAATTCTCTATCCCATAATGCAGGTCCAGAAATCTGCTACCGAGACCATCACAGAGACTCTGGTTGAAACCTTTCATTCGGCTCCAAACAAAAGTACCCCCGTCGTTTCTGGCTACGATACTGGAAATCGAACTCTACTTTTGCCTCGCAAGCGAGGTTAGCAGCCCTCACCACTTCTATCAGGCATCCGTAGCAACCGAGGATGACCTCAAAACTCAAGTGACAGGCGACAATGGTGGTGAGCCGGCCGGGGTGGCCGAGCCGTTCTAGGCGCTACAGTCTGGAACCGCGCCTCGGCATGGATGTGTGTGATGTTCTTAGGTTAGTTAGGTTTAAGTAGTTCTAAGTTCTAGGGGACTGATGACCTCAGAAGTTAAGTCCCATAGTGCTCAGAGCCATTTAAACCATTTTTGAACATTGGTGGTGACATGAGCCCTAACCTGCAGATAACTGCACCCACCACCCTCGATACCCACGAGCAAAGCCGTCTCAGTATTAGGAATGAGTCTCCCCCGCAGAGCGCATACCGGATTTATTTCTTGTCCTGGACGTTATTTTCGTAATTGGGTATGCCTTAACCCTGCTGCTCCGGACAGCTAAGAAACCCCTTCCTCAGGTACATACGAAGTGGTTAACTTTGTGCGGCCGCACTTCATCAAGACAGTTTGCTCTAGACTTGTGGAGCTATTCCTCTTGCACTGTACAACTATCGACATAACGACCCAGGTTGCGATGAGATTTCTTTGGAAAAGTGTTTTAGACATAAGTGATTAAGGCTCACGATGGTTTCCGATATACAAATGGTCTTCTCTTCTGGAACGCATATCACGTCTTTAATTCTCCCGCTCAAAGACCAATTATTCCGTGTCACGGCAGCTGGACTGGTTCTCTTCCGTTTACAGACTTGAGAATTTTCTTAACAGAGGACGACAACAACGTTGTCGACATGGAGTTTACTCATGAGAGCTACAAGTGATCATTAGTTACGGATCCAGAATTCGTTGAGCTATGCAAACTGTCATGAATCACAGTAATAAGCAACGATTTTCTGTCTAATACAACACTTTGTTCAACAGTCACAGAATGTACATATAACAAAAGGAGTTTTCAACATATGTCTTAGAGTGTCATTAATCAGGGATATAAATGTCCCCACGACTTCAATACCCAAAAGAAACAATAGCTGACACAATGATATAAGCGTATCCAACTACTGCAGCAGCGACAACACTATTCGATGGCCACACTGATGCAGCTGTCCCCATTTCTTAATTACGAGGAATAAGATTTCACACACATTTGAACATTTTTTTTTATGCCTTCGGGAGTCAACGGTGTTTCCTAATACACCTGTTGTTTTAGTGCCCGTCACAGATAAAACTTAAGAACTGTTAAGCTTGTTCAGAGGGCACAACATTTTATGTTTCCTAAATGACCGTTCCGATGCCCCCCAAACATTCATTTGAGACTTTGCGCACTTAGTTTGAGAGCTGCGATAAGAAACATGCGAAATGTTTGGAATAACAAGGAAATCCGTCATACTGGTGCCACATTGGTTCTCCAGTGGGATGTCTTCCTTTTTTTTTCGTCATCAGTCTTCTGACTAGTTTGATGCGGCCCACGACGAATACCTCTCCTGTGCCGACCTTTTCATCTCAGAGTAGCACTTGCAACCTATGTCCTCAATTATTTGCTGGACGTACTCCAATCTCTATCTTCCTCTATAATTTTTGTCCTCCCTCTAGTACAATGGAAGTCAATCCCTGATGTCTCAACCGATGTCCTAACATCCTGTCTCTTCTCTCTATCAGTGTATTCCACATATTCCTTTTCTCTCCGATTCTGCGCAGAACCTCTACATTCCTTACCTGATCAATTCATCCAATTTTCAACATTCGTCTTTAGCACCACATCTCAAATGCTTCGATTCTCTTCTGTTCCGGTTTTCCCACAGTCCATGTTTCACTGTCATAAAATGCTGTATTCTAGACGTACATTTTTAGAAATTTCTTCCTAAATTGAGGCCTATGTTTGATACTAGTAGACTTCTGTTGGCCAGGAATTACCATTTTGTCATTGCTAGTCTGCTTTTGATGTCCTCCTTGCTTCGTCCGTTATTGTACTGCCTGGGTAGCATAATTCCTTAACATGATCTACTTTGTGACCATCAAACCTGATGTTAAGTTTCTCGTTCTCCTCGTAACTTTGGTCTCTCTTCGATCTACTCTCACTTCATATTCTGTACTCGTTATATTGTTCATTCCAATCAGAAGATCTTGTAATTCTTCTTCACTTTCACTCAGGATAGCAATGTCATCAGCGAATCGTGTCATTAATATCCTTTCATCTTGAGTTTTAATTCCACTCCTAACCTTTCTTTTATTTCCATTATTGCTTCTTCGATGTACAGATTGAACAGTAGAGCTGAAAGACCACATCCCTTTTTAATCCGACCACTTCGCTCTTGGTTGTCCATTCTTATTATTCCCTCTTGGTTCTTGCATATTTTGTATATTACTTGTAATGTTGATTACAGTTCTCTGAATGTTATATACGAAAAGTGGAAAGCGATGATGATGATGGTGTTTGGTTTGTGGGCCACTCAAGTGCGCGATCATCAGCGTTCGTATAAACTCCCAATCTTTACACAGTCCAATCTAGCCACTTTCACGAATGATGATGAAATGATGAGGACATTACATCCAGTCGCCGGGCAGAGAAAGTCCCCAAACCGGCGGGGAGTCGGACCCCGTGATCCAGGGGCAGCAAAGCCAGCCACTAGACCACGAGCTGCGGTCGTGGGAAATGATGCAGCATATCTGTGAAAAATTTTGTTTAATGAAGAAGCATCATTTACGAGCCATAGACAAGTCAGTCTGCGCAATATGTTCCAAACGTCAGTTGAAAAGCTGCGCTGACTCGAAAGAATGGATGAAACCAACGCTCTCGGACTATCAATGTATGCTGCGAATTTTCCGAAACTTGCATGAGTTGTCCTTGTTTTAAAGGTTGGGGATCTAAATACATGCAAGAATATAGAGTACGTAAGATGCGCTGGTAGGAGCCCCGTGGAATAGGGGTCAGCCGGCACGTTAGCTCAGCGAGTTGGGTCAGAGGGCTGCGTGTTCTCTGTATTAAAAGAACTTAGTTAAGGAATCAACGATCAACTTGAACGGATATCTTGTGACGTCCGCCTAGACCAAAACGCAACGAACTATATCGAAAAAATGGAAGAAAGAAAGGGAAGGGGGTAGCATCTTTGATTGATAGTCAAAATATCAACGGACCCGGATTCGAAACCCGCCACTCCTTAAATTTTGATTAATAACCGGTATTGTCGGCCGAAGACTTCCGGCATAAGAAATCACCCTCATTCTGCAAATGGTCTTGTCAATGAATGCGGAGGAGCGGACAGAGGTTCTGGCCACTCTCTTGCCCAAGGGGTGGTAAACCGCCCCTAAAGGCGGGAGAATCAGCAATGATCAACGGCACGAGGATGCAGAATGCAATGGAAAACAATTGCATTAAAGACACGTAACGCGTATCCAAGGGCATGTGGCCTATAATTGAAAAAGTGTCATGAGAGCTCTCCATTGGCAAAAGATTCCGGAATAGCCCCCATTCGGATCTCTGGGAGGGGACTGCCAAGAGGGAGGTGACCATGAGAAAAGGACTGAATAATCAACGAAAGGATAACGTTCAAAGAGTTGGGGCGTGGAATGGCAGAAACTTGGACATGGTAGGGAAACTAGAAAATCTGGAAATGGAAATGCAAAGGCTCAATCTAGATTTAGTAGGGGTAAGTGAAGTCAACTCGAAAGAAGACAAGCATTTCTTGTGAGACAAGTATAGGCTAATATCAGCAGCAGCAGAAAATGGTACAACGGGAGTAGGATTCGTTATGAATAGGAAGGTAGGATAGGGACTGTGTTCCCGGAAGTAACCCGATGTTCTTATCGGAATCGACAGCAAAACAGCACCGACAACGATGGTTCAGGTATACATGCCGACGACGCAAGCTGAAGATGAAGAGATAAAGAAAACGTATGAGGATATTGCAAGGGTAATACAGTATGTAAAGGGGGATGAAAATCTGTTGGTCACGGGGGACTGGAATGCAGATGTAGGGAAAGGAGTAGAAGAACAGGTTACAGGAGAATATGGGCTTTGGACAAGGAATGAGAGAGGAGAAAGACTAATTGAGTCCTGTAACAAGTTTCAGCTAGTAATAGCGAATCCCCTGTTCAAAAATCACAAGAGGAGGAGGTATACTTGGAAAAGACAGGGTGATACTGAAAGATCCGCGTTACATTACATCATGGTCAGATAGAGATTCCGAAATCAGATACTGGATTGTAAGGCGTTCCTAGAAGCAGATATAGGCTCCGATCACAATACAGTAGTGATGAAGAGCAGGCTGAAGCTTAAGACATAAGGAAGAGTCAATACGCAAGAAATTGGATACAGAAGTACTAAGGAAGGACGAGATACGCTTGAAGTACTCTAAGGCTATAGATACAGCAATAAGGGTTAGCTCAGTAGACAGTACAGTCGAAGAGGGTTGGACATCTTTAAAAAGGGGCATCACAGAAGTTGGAAAGAAAAACATAGGTACAAAGAAGGTAATTCCGAAGAAACCGTGGGTAACAGAAGAAAGACTTCAGTTGAGACTGATGACCTCAGAAGTTAAGTCCCATAGTGTTCAGAGCCACTTGAACTTCAGTTGATTGGTGAAAGAAGGAAGTACAAAAATGTTCCGGGAAACTCAGGAATGCAGAGATATAAATCGCTGAGGAATGGAAGAAATAGGAAGTGCACGGAAACTAAGACGAAATAGCTGCATGAAAAATGTGAAGAAAACGAAAAAGAAATGATTGTCGGAAGGACAGACTCAGTATGTAAGAAATTCAAAACAACCTTCGGTGAAATTAAAAGCAAGGGTGGAAACATTAAGAATGTATCGGAAATTCCACTGCTAAACGCAGAGGATAGTTGGAGAGAATACATTGAAAGGCTCTAAGAGGGCTATAGATAGAAGAAAAAACAGGCATCGATTTAGAAGAGATAGGGGATACACTATTAAAATCAGGATTTGGATGGCTTACGATCAAATAAGGCAGAAGGGATAGATAACATTCCATCAGAATTTCTAGAATCAATACAGAAAGAGACAACAAAACGACAATTCACGTTGGTGTGTAGAATACCACCTGACTTTCAGAAAAATATGATCAATACAAAGCTGAAAACTGTAAGAGCTTAAAATTGCGAGAATTACCGCACATTCCACTTCTACATCTACAACCATACTCCACAAGCCACCTGATGGTGTGTGGCGGAGGGTACCTAGAGTACCTCTATCGGTTCTCCCCTCTATTCCAGTCTCGTATCGTTCGTGGAAAGAAAAATTGGCGGTATGCCTCTGTGTGGGCTCTAATCTGTCTGATTTTATCCTCATGGTCTCTTCATGAGATATACGTAGGAGGGAGCAATATACTGCTTGACTCCTTGGTGGTCGAGCGGTTCTAGGCGCTACAGTCTGGATCCGCGCGACCGCTACGGTCGCAGGTTCGAATCCTGCCTCGGGCATGGGTGTGTGTGATGTCCTTAGGTTAATTAGGTTTAAGTAGTTGTAGGTTCTAGGGGACTGATGACCTCAGAAGTTAAGTCCCATAGTGCTCAGAGCAATTTGAACCATTTTTTGACTCCTTGGTGAAGGTAAGTTCTCGAAACTTCAACAAAAGCTCGTATCGAGCTACGGAGCGTCTCTCCCGCAGTGTCTTCCACTAGAGTTTATCTATCATCTCCGCAACGCTTTCGCGATTACTAAATGATCCTGTAACGAAGCGCGCTACTCTCCGTTGCATCTTCTCGATCTCTTCTATCAACCCTATCTGATACGGATCCCACACTGGTGAGCAATTTTCAAGCAGTGGGCGAACAAGTGTACTGTAACCTACTTCCTTTCTTTTCGGATTGCATTTCCTTAGGATTCTTCCAATGAACTCAGTCTGACATTACCGACAATTAATTTTGTATGGTTATTCCATTATAATCACTCCTGATGCCTACTCCCAGATAATTTGTAGAATTAACTGCTTCCAGTTGCTGACCTGCTATATTGTAGCTAAATGATAAAGGATCTTTCTTTCTATGTATTCGCAGCACATTACACTTGTCTACATTGAGATTCAATTGCCATTCCATGCACCATGCATCAATTCATTGCAGATCCTCCTGCATTTCAGTACAATTTTCCATTGTTACAACCTCTCGATGTACCACAGCATCATCCGCAAAAAGCCTCAGTGAACTTCCGATGTTATCCACAAGGTCATTTATGTATATTGTGCATAGCAACGGTCCCACGACACTCCCCTGCGGCACATCCGAAATCATTCTTACTTCGGAAGACTTCTCTCCATTGAGAATGACATGCTGCGCTCTGTTATTCGATTGAACAGCCCATGCATCCAAGTTGCTGAGAAGAATAATGTACAGGAGAATGGAAAAGAAAATTGAGGATGAGCTAGATGACGATCAGTTTGGCTTTAGAAAAGGTAAAGGCATAAGAGAACCAATTCTGACGTTTGGGTTGATTATGGAGGCAAGGCCAAAGAAAAATCAAGACACGTTCATAGGATTTGTCGATCTGTAACAAACGTTCGACAACGTAAGATGGTGCAAGATGTTCCCTATCTCGTTGTTGGGTCGACAATACTCAGAAATGATTCGTAACAGCTTACAGTATTGCAATTTGCAGTATCTAATTTGCAGCAGACATTTGGTTATGATAGAAACTATCTGACGTTTGCTTCATAGTATCTTCTACATTAAGATCACGTATTTCAACCACTCTGCAACTGTTAGTTATTCAAAGAATCAGTGACGTATTATCACAATGCTCAACTCCATCTTTAAGCTGCCATTAGTGTTATCCCAGTCAAAATACACGCAAGTCCAACGCCCATCTACTAAGACGACAGATGATGACGAGGTTGAAAGTATGTAGGGCGAGATAACAGAAATTCTTCAAATTATTAAGGGAGACAAAAATTTAAAATTAAAATGCAATGGGAGATTGGAATTCGGCAGCAGAATAAGGAAGAGAAGAGAAAACAGAAGGGGAACATGGTCTCTGTAAAAGGAATTCAAGGGGAAGCCACCGAGTCGGAATTGGCGCAGATTATGACTTAATCATCTATGAAACTTAGTTAAAAATTGTAAAAGAAGTTTTCGTACGCGGAAACGACCTGTAGAAATTAAACGGGTTAGATGCGTTATATAATTTCACAGTTCATTTTAAGTTTTAAATTATTTTCAGCGGCGTATACAGACTGGCGATTATCTACTGGTTATGAATAGCAGATTTAAATAAATAGATAGCAAAAAGTTTGGAAACTAAGGAAATGTAACTGAAAATTTAAAGTCCAGAGGTAGCCGAGAATCTCGAAGGAATTATTATGCAACAGTTGTCTGAAACGTGGGGAAGGAATACACCACAAGACAAATGAGTGGCTCTGAGAGATGAAATAGTGAAGGCAGCAGAGCGGTAATCTATAGGAAAGATGCAGTAGATATCCTTGGATAGTACATGTGTAGTTCAATTTAACTGACAAAGGGGGAATATTTATAACTCCAGCAAATGAAGTAAGGGAAAGGAAATAAAGATGTCTAAAATATGAAATTGGTAGGAAGTGCGAAATGACAGAGTGAGAAAGACTAAAAGAAAAATCAAGGCTGCAGGAGCAAACGTGGAAGACATAGAAGCCACATAAAGGAAAAAGAAATTAACAAAAATCCTTGGAAACAGGGAAGAGCTGTATGAACATCAAGAGCTAAGACAGCAAGCCAGAACTAAATAACAGCATGAAGTGAAAGATGGAAGGAATATACAGAATCTTAGAAGTGGACGGAATAAGGAAACACCTATGTTTACACCATTTGTGGATTTACAGAAAATTTTTGACCGCTTTGACTGGAATGCACTCGTTGAAACTCTGAAGGGAACAGAGGTAAAACACAGGGATATAAGATTATCTATGATTTCTGTAGAAACCGGACGATAGTTAGAGTTGAAGGGCTGGCAATGGGTCAGTAACTGAGAGGTGTAAATATAGATGATGTAAAATGTAGACTTGTAGTAGTAAGAAAAACAATTCTGAGAAAGAGGAATTTTTATTATCTAATATAACTAAGCGTTTAGAAATCTTTTCTGAAGGTATCTGGAGTGTAGTATTCTATGGAACTGTACTAGGACGATAGGGAGTTCAGTCAAGGTGGGAAAAGATGTTCTGGAAATTTGGTGCTACAGAAGAATTAGATTGTAGGTTCACATAACTAATGAAAAGGTACCAAATCGAACTGGGCAGAAGAAAGATTTATGGCCCAACATGACGAAGAGGATTTGTTGACAGAATATAGCCTGAGCCTTAAAGAAACTGTCAATTTGGCAGTGGAAGGAAGTGTGGGAGTTAAAAATTGTAAAGGGCTACCAACACTTGACTACAACAAGGAGGAAAGGATGGATGTAGGTTGCAGTAGTTTTGCAGAGATGAAGAAGCCTACACCCGGACAGACCGGTATGGAGAGACGCTTCAAACGACTCTTCATAATGAAAACCACAACAAATAAACAGTTATGACGTCACAAGTAGCTATAAAACATTGAGTTTCTAAGTAAACGAAAGGTCTCTGTGGAAAATGAGAAAATTTAAAAAACCTAGTTACAAGGCGATTACATCTCACAACATAAAAACAAACAGGTTTCAATTAAAGCTCACTACTCCACATAGAATATAGTAAATACTGATCCGTGACATATTGCTTTATTCTTCTTTCGCGAGACACACACCGCTGTTAAGAAAAGTACTTGGTTCTATCGAAAGAATATGTAGTTACCTTCATATCTTTGTGAATAAAAAGGGTTAGTGTATTAATCATAAAACAAAATACGTGACTCTTTGTATGCCATCATTATCAAAAAACCTTATTTCCATTCACTGAACCATTTATAAATTTAACCATTCCTATGACTGCGTGATTCTCCATGTGCAGAGACGCACTATGTGCGATCATCCACCTGATATAAAGAGCACTATCTCGAGAATGGAAGCCGATGTCATACTGCTCTCAACTATAACTACCGTTTCGATGTGTTGGGTACATTTCAGATACAGCAATGTATGACCTAAAATGAACCATACACAATGTCTACGCAATGCGCTTTTACCTCTGGAAACTCTTAAAATTTCGTGCAGTGGTTTACTTTAATTCATGCAGTACAGTAACTGTGATGAGTAACAACAATAATGTCAGTCCTTTATCGAACATAGGTATCAGGTTATAGGACGCAGAGAAATAAATTTTTCTTCACATAGTTGTTTTGTTAATATCGAGTGATTAGTGTTTCGTAGTGGCTGGCTACAATTTTTGTGGCTATTGGGCCTACACCTAATGTCACGATCAACACACGATTGGCGGCCCACATCTGCAATATAGCGTGTGGCAGTAACAGCGGTTCGACATGCACAAACGACGACTTAGATTTAGCCAAGAGGCTCAATGAGGGTTTTTTCTAACGATATCCTACTGTTGCCACTGACTTCCCCCCCCCCCTCCCCCCCCCCCACCCCCCCACCCCCCCACCGCCCTCGCGGGAACAGGCCTGGCAATGTTGTATATGTGCGTTGCTAAAAGGTGATGTACCACAGGAAAGTGAAGTACAGAACATTGACATTTAACTATGTGTCAAATTACATGTAGTTGTCAACAATGAATAAAAGTGAGAGACTTAGTTATTTGTGGGTTATTTTTCTATTAAAGATGAAAGTAACAAAATTGCACAGTGTGATATTTGTGATCAAACACAATGTTTCAATTCAAACGAGAGAACCTTTTGTGAAATGTAACATCACAAGTAAATAACTATGATTATTCATAGATATTCATGTATCCGTGATCCAGTAGAGGCTATCAACTGTAACGATTCCTCATCCATCATTATAAACTGTTCATTTACTGCTTTCATGCAGCACACATATTGGCATGCTTCATGCCCTCCTTAAAAGCTATTATACAATTAGTGAGCTTCTGGAACCTATTACTTGTCTGGAAGGCTGTAGCTATTACTAAAATTAATAGTGTAGCTCATCTTGACACGATTAAAGCTTGTTTCCTTTTGACCATACAATGAAAGCTTTCACGACCGGTAGTCTCACTTGCTGATGAATCATCCAGATTGTATGGCTGGTACCTATAAAGTTCTGACGTTTCGTCCAGAATGGCGTTGGACAATTTCAGATGTGTCCTTTTACCATAGACTCTTGCGGACTGGGGCGTCAGACGCCGGTGAGCGCCAAAATACCATGAAAAGGAGGCGTGATTGAAGATTACATGTGATCATAATCTTTGTCGTATACAAAACTTAACTATCGAACTTGTCTGTTAAAGATACAACTTGTGAATCGATTATGATAGCCAATGTCCATACATCTCTATATTCAATGAGTTATTTTCTAATAAAACTATCGCCATGTTTATATATTCGAACGGTTTGTCATTAGCGTCGTGGATAATAATAGTTTATGTTTGTAGATAAAATTTTGGTTTGGAAAACTTCACTTTCGGGTTTTCTGGCTCAGGAGTATGCTTTCTTGCAACCGATTTTTTTTTTATTTTTGATAATCAAGAGCTTTTTGTTCTTTCAGAAGTATATTAATCCTTCTCTTTGTATTTCCAATTTAGACCATATCATATGTGTATGGAATCTTATTTACCAAAACAGAACGGCGTTTGTCCTTTACAGATATGGCGACATATTTCCTTTGCTAGATATTTTGCTTCTGGATACTATGTTTGTGTAAAATACTACCGATCTGATGAGTTTTCGTTATAAATACATAGTAGAGTTACTGTATTCTTCCGTTGTAGTTTTCCATCTTTGTGCTTCAACCAGCTCTTATTTACTCGCAGAACTCTATTTACTTCTATTTGTGATTTCAGACAGAGCCCTGCACGAAGCGTTCAGATTACAGTGTCATGGTCCACGACAAACCAGAATACTCACCAGCAACTTGTTGCTTTCCTTTGCGTTCAAGTATTTTCTCGAGTATTTTGTTCATCAAGTTCGCCATGAAAACCTGCATAATACTGATGCGTCATCAATTTACGCTTTCCAAGGTAATAATGAAGAACGAGCTCTTTCTCATGCCAGACAACTGCAGACATACTTTTCCTTTTAGACGAAGCTAATTTCGTCACTTTTCTCATCTGAAAATTATTTGGCAGTGGCTTTCATCAACTGCTCTTACTACTTTTTCGTTTGGCGCGAAAAAATTGAACCTACGGCTGATTCACATTAGAAATCAGCACATACATTCAGTTGCGTTTGTTCTAGAATGGTTACGGATTCCTAAAAGAAATCTTTTTCGCATTTTCTCTAAACGAATGTTTAGCAAATTTGGTGAACGTCTTGCACAATACTGTCATGCTTCATACTTCGCAGCAAACTTACCGTACTCTTTCTTACGCCCCTGGCGTAATTTGTGGTCGACCACATTTATCGGCAGTTTTGTAACCCAGTGTTCCTTCTTTCTTCGTCTTTTTCTTGGTCTAATCCAGTGTCTTCATGGTGTGTATATTTTACTCTGGATTTGGCAGTGTCAGTGTTAGTGGTATAGGGTGGCCGGATACCTTTCCCAAAGTTTGCTACTGAAAAAATGTGATTTTTCCTCCACTGAAAAGATACAGTAATATGTGTTTGTAAACCAAGTGCTCATATTAATTAGGTACCTCTTAGTATTGTTGTTGTAATGCTTATCATGTGCAAACAGATCAGGCCAACAGACATGAAGATAGTTAACACATATTAATATCATAGACATGCTGCCTCTGTCACTTACTTTGTTGATATATTCCATCCTGGCAAATCCGCTGACTAAGGCCTGCTCGGTTCCGCTGTATCCTCCCCGTGGCGTGCTTTGTAAGAGGTTTTTTCCATCTTATTTATAACGTGTTTAAGGTATTAATTTGATGGCGTAAATCTTCCTGAGAATAAGAAACTACTTTGTAACCTTATATGAAACGTTTAGTTTTACCGCATGATGCTACAGTCAGTGTGACCACAATGACTTAACATCTGATGTCATCAGTCCCCGAGAATTGAGAAGTACTTAACCTAACTAACAGAAGGACATCACACACATCCATGCCCGAGGCAGGATTCGAACCTGCGACCGTAGCGGTCGCGCGGTTCCAGACTGAAGCGCCTAGAACCGCTCGGCCATACCGGGTTGCCCAGATATGTGTTAAACATAAAATTCTATACTACTGCGCTGTCGCATACAGTACAAATAATAACACGAAAATACATTTGTTAAACACAGTTGTTAACATAGCAGCAGCTCTCTTAATAGGTGGAAGACTTAGCAGTGACAAACGGCATGAAGATCCCGAAGACAATGGAAACAACTGCATTAAACACAGATAATATTTATGCACGGGACATGTGGCCTCTAAATTAAAGAAGTGTCATGATTATCTCTCCATTGGCAGAAAATTCAGAGTTATTTCGTCGTTGGGATTCCCGGGAAGTAACTGCCAAGAGAGAGGTCAGCATGAGAAAAGGATGCAATAACCAAAGAAGGGATGACATTTTACGAGTTCAAACATGGAATATCAGAAGTTTGGACGTAGTAGGAATGCTTGTAGATCTGAACAGAGAAATGCAGTGGGCATTGAAGTGAAGTGGAAAGGAGATAAGGACTTCCGGTCAGATGAATATAGAGTGATATCAACAGCAGCAGTAAATGCTATGACGGGAGTGGGATTGGTAATGAATTAAAAAATAGGGCAGAGACTGAGCTATTGTGACCAGTTCAGTGATAGGCCAATCGATGTAGTCCCACAGATTCTAGACTGTGTCTAAATCCGGTGAGTTCGGTGGACAGGGAGTACGATAAGCTGAACCTGGTGGTATTCGAACCACCCACGTACACTGCGAGCTGCGCGACACGTTGCATTCTCCTCTGATAGATGCCTTCTTGAGGACAATCCAAATTGCATGTAGCGGTCGACGTGGTCCTCAAAGATAATGCGTACTTGTGTTGATCCGTTACGCCTCCCATAATGACGAGATCACGAAAACGTCCCCTGGACCATAACGTTCCCTCCTCCAGCGTGGTCCCTGCAACGGAGGCTACAGGTCCGCGCACGCCGATGACAATCTGCCCGATGGAGTATAGAACGTGATTTATCAGAAAAGACCACCGCGCGGGGTAGCCGTGCGGTCTATGGGCGCCTTGTCACGACTGGCGCGACTCCCTGCGTCGGAGGTTCGTATCCTCCCTCGGGCACGGGTGTGTGTGTTGTCCTGAGTATAAGTTAGTTTAAGATTAAATAGTGTGTAAGCTTATGGACCGATGACCTCAGCAGTTTGGTCCCATAGGACTTCAGACACACATTTATCTGAAAAGACCACGTGCCGCCACCCAGTGGACGCCCAGTTGCATTACTGTCGTGCAAATTCCAGCATTTTTTGCCGACCAGCAGCAGTCAGCATGGGTGCGTGTAGCAGGTTCCATCGGGAGAGACCCATACATAGCAACTTTCGCTCAATGGGTGGTAGCCCTTTGATTCGCGTGGGTTGTCAGTTGCTCAACAGTTGCACGACTTTTTACCTGTACTTGTCTTCGCAGCCATCGTTCTCTCCCTTGCGAAATGCTTCTACTCTTTGGAGGGAAACCAATGAAAATGCCGTTTGGGCGTCGGATAAATCACTCCGCATTACGACCAAGGCTGCACTGTTTTCCCGCGTTCCCCTGACACGCTGGTGCTGCCACCTGCCATATATAAGGGATTATTTCATGTTGACGTCGAACACAGACAGAGGTTACATTAATGTGACCTGAGCGTATAATTCAGGTCGTGGGGTGCAAGTGCTACGCTGGCACGAAGAGTTTGGCGCAAGAGAGGATTTCGTAACAGGTCGCTTGGAACCAATCATAAGAATGATAAAAAAGAATGTAACGATCACGTGATCTAACCAATCACAAACACATCTGAGCCCTGTATCGACTCGTGCTACACCTTGTGTTTAGATTGCATTGGTTTTCCTTTTCTTCCCCTGACATGTTTGTTTGATATGTTGTCTGTCATTAAGTGGCTGCTTGGTTGTCTTTTCCCTCTGCTATCGATATCTCCGATTTTGCTTCCTGGAAACTGCTATGGAGGAAGTCAAATCTTTGACCGGTTGTAACCCCGTGTGGTGGCGCGGAAGTAGGGGCGTTGCGCGCAGGGAGAGTGTGGTAGACACGGGAGGGCAGTGTGGCTCTCCAGCGCGAAGCAGGCGTGGTCGGTTGTACCGAGTCGCCACGTGATGTATGTCGGTTGTGTGTAACGAGCGGCTCAAATGGTTCAAATGGCTCTGAGCACTATGGGACTCAACTGCTATGGTCATTAGTCCCCTAGAGCTTAGAACTACTTAAACCTAACTAACCTAAGGACATCACACACACCCATGCCCGAGGCAGGATTCGAACCTGCGACCGTAGCAGCAGCGCGGCTCCGGACTGGAGCGCCTAGAACCGCACGGTCACCGCGGCCGGCAACGAGCGGGTCGAGTTGACGGAAGAGCTCCCCGCGTGTTGGTTGTATACAGAATCGCCCCACGAGTAGTTTATGTTCATTTCGCCTTGGTGGGACGTTAACAAGCTTCTTTAAATCCTCCATTTCAACACTGGAGTTTAAAAAGGAGACACCTAACATGAAGGAGCGGTCAGTACCCGTCAACGTTGTAGAGAAGACGTGAACTCCGGAGACAGAGCTTGTTGTCGCGTAACCATGGCGTGTTGGGTACGCTGGCGACGCGTGCGCGGTCGGATGTCTGGATCCTTGCCATCGGAGGTCGTGTACTGCCTGTTCGAGCGTAATTGCAAGTTAAGTTCGTGGAAGTTTTAATCATTAAGTAATAATTTTGTGTAACCAGCGTCTCTTCTGCCGTGTGGCCTCCGGCGACCGGGTTTCCTGTCCCTGGCACCGGTGTAATTGAAGACAGTGATCTTCCCTCCTCCTCTCGTTACTGTCCGATGGGAGGTGTAGTTTTGGCAGTTTAATTGTTTCGCTATTCTGTCGTGGGTTATGAGTAAATTCATGCTTCTTGTTGGTTGATCATGTGGTCGCTCATTCAGGACTGTGTGGTGTAATGTTTCCTTGCACGAGGTTAGCTCTAATTCTGTCAGCAAATTAAGCCATCTTATAACAAGTTTTCGCTGGCTAAAAGTCGGTGCAGTGACCAGCCTGAGAGTGGTAATTGTGTTTACGGGCGTATTTAAATTGGTCAATACTCTGTCTAGCCTGAGCATCCCTGAGTTGGTGATTTGTGGCCGCCTTACAAGGGTCCGTCATATTTGTTATGTTCTAATGATATTCCAGGACACTTTTGTTTAAAAAATTTTTAAATTCCTCCAAGTTTGTAAATTCCTTTTATTGTCATTAATCGTGTGTTTGCTGAGACCTGTTTATTTTTTTAATGGCGGTGTTGGTAGCTTCACTACCTCACCGTACTTTATTAACACAGTTCTGTATTTACTTTAGGAGCCTGTTTACTAATGTTCTTTAAATTTTTTAGAATGTTGTATTGCTGTAAATTACTTGATTGCCGTTAGCGGCGTGTTTTGAAAGGTTGTTTATTGCCGTACTGCTAGCTTCTGTGTTTTTTTAAAAAAAAATTTATTGTTGTATTGCTATAAATTTCTTGATTGCCGTTAGCGGCGTGTTTAAAAGGCTGTTTATTGCCGTACTGCTAGTTTCTGTAAGATACTAATAAAACATTTGTGAAAATCAGAACTCGACAGTAAACTTCTAGAAATTTGGCCCCGTCTCCCAACTTGTGGTGTGGCTTGTAGTAACCGTAACCACTGCGTGTGTCAACATCTTAATTTACTACTGTCTGAACAAGGAACGTAAATAGTTACGAGGTCGCGTTTACATCTACGAGGAGGAGATATCCCGCAAATATTCAGACGTCGCATTCACGTACTGATGTTAACACCAACGTACTGTCAGTCTGTCAGTACTCTGTCATAAATAAATTCGTCATTAACATATAGCAGCAATCTTAATGTAAACATAATATTTTAGCAAATGCGGGAATGGTTCCTCGAAAAAAGACAGGTCCGGTTTCCTTCCCCATGCTTCGAAATAGAAGCTTGTTTCGTCTCCGATGATCTCACCGTCGAACCGTTGAACTTCCACTCACTCATATGATCGGATAAAACGTGTGCGGTCTCTGACGTACGTAGGGTCCTCTCCAAAACGGAAAGCAGCACGTTGTCATGGGCATTACCAACTGTTGCGATGATAGCGACCAGGTAATATACGACACTGAAGGACACTTGAATATTCCTTCCGAAGGCAGTGGGTCGTATCAGTCAATTGTTCCACATCGTAACATTCAAGTGCCAATCAACAAAGATTGAGACTGATTCTTTTTCGCAGATGTTAATTACTCCATTTCAGTGGTTGCGTGATATTTTTCAAAATAACTCCTTCCTACTTGAATTCACTTTTTATAGCGTCTCTTCCAGTCCTCGAACACATAGTACAGGCCATTCGTTGTGATGTCCTTAAGCACTGCTTCGGAGTTCTCAAACCGAATTCCCTCAAGCTTTGCCTTTAGTGATAGAATAAAAAAATCACAGGGTGCAAGCTCGGGGCTATGAGGCTGATGCTGGTAATACTGAATTGAGCCAGAAACTCTAAGACTTCATTTATGACGTAAGCCGCGCATTGTCATGATGAAGCCACTATCCAGTCCGAGCAAATTTTGGTCGTTTCCTTGCATTGTGCTTCCTCATTTTAGCCAATACTGACGTGTAGTACACCGCTGCAACAATGGTGTTAGGACGAACTGCATGCTGGTAAATAATTCCATGACAGTCAAAAAACGTGATCACCATCAATTTGTCTGAAGACGGAACATTTTTCGCCTTTTTTGGTGCTGCCTCGGTTTCCTTCAGGGTCATAATGATCCAACCATGACACATAACAGATGATAATCGATTCCAGAAAGGCTTCTCTTTCATCAGCAAAGAGACGCAGCACAGTACGTCTTGTCTTCATTCGCACAGCCTTCTGTTCGGGACTCAACAGACGTGATCCACCGGGCACACACATGGGTCATATGGAGATGATCGTACATAACCGGAGAGACGCTGCCACATGAAGTTCTCAACTCTTCACTCAGGATATGCAGTTACCCGTCGATCCCCACGGACCATAACAGCAGCTGTGTTCGCAGCTGACTACAATCATAGCAGAAGCCTGAACATTATCCGCACCTTGCCTAACACAGACAAGTCGGTCTTCTTTGAAGTCCTTGAACTACCTAAAGCTGTGGAATGAGACCGTGCATCTTCACCGTAAGCTTGCTGCAGATTTCCGTAAGTTTCAGTGGCCGTATGTTTTAAACGAACAGACAATTTTATTGCGCCGAACTGCTCCTCTCACGTCACTTCCACTGTTTGGTATGCAAAATACGAAGAGTCTACAAAATGGAGCATTGCTAACAACCTACCGATACGAGAGTGCTGCAGCCTATCGACATTATACGCATAAAGCCGCTCTTTTCAAATATGCATGGTACAGATAGGAAGCTATCGCGGAAGCTACTGGGAAAAATTAGTCTTCGCTGACCAGCCCTCATGTTTAGGTCTTCTGTCCAACAATCAAATTTATTTTCTGCCCGTCAGTCTTAGGAACAGATAATAAGAGAGAGATTTGTATTTGTATTGGCAGAGTAATAACCCGCTACGCCTTTTTGAGTTATATCATTGGCTGTAAACTTCTTACGTCGCGCAAGTTATAACAATATCCACTAACAAGTAAACCTTTAGTTCTGTCAAGGGAAAAGCTACGAGTAACACTAACGTGCCGTGAAACTCGCTAATGTTACCCTCTGAGAGGGTTCAAAGTTCGGACGAGCGCGTGTCTAATGGAAAAGGCTATCGGACTATAATTTCGAATTTTGTGAAGTTGACAGTAAAACCAAACGGGCCTTAACCTTGGGAGTTAACAGAAGTTGTAAAATTATAAGTGAATGAAAAAAATTAAGGGTCGCCAGCCTAATTAGGCACATTAATTTAGAAATGTATATTTGAGAAAATTTGATATTAGTTATTGAAGCTACTTTTGTTGAGATTCCTCTTTGAATAGCAAACAGGATGCAAACTGACTCAGTGCACTCTGTACTGTGGGTAACAGCAGTTGCCAATAACACACACACACACACACACACACACACACACACACACACACACACACACACACCAGTAAATTGTGGGGAGTAAAACTCCACAGAGTTCATACTAATGACGACCACAACCATTAGCATTACTTAATCAAAATACTGAAACATCACTGCATGTAGTGCAGATCCAGTTTTGAATATTGTGGGCTTCTATCTTGACTGACATGAATAACACAAACAAAGGTGAATAACACCTTAAATACACTGTTTAAGGTCCTCTGTATATAGCGGTTTTCCTTAGTAACAGTAATAGTTGATTTTTTCCTTAATAGGAGGACAATATGATGGGGACCCATAAACTGATATAGTTTCACTAGCCAAGGTTCTTCTTTGGTTGTTGCAAAAGTAAAAACTAACTCTGAAAACTAATCATTTGCTTAAATTACTTTACAACGTAATAAAATACAACACTCGGCTTAATTAACTTCAAAAGGAACCATTCATGATGGGTATCAAAACTACACCATCTTTGAAAATGTGCAATAATTCACTTCTAATAGTATTACCGCAAATCTGTTCATTAAAGATTTGCATGTATTTGGACTTTAATCACCTCTGAAGCAGGTGCTTTTGGCAATAATATTTACACAATCTTGGACTGTAATCCTACAAAACTATGTTTTGTAATAAACTAAGGATATTTTAGCAAAAGCCTATCCAACTATTATGGTTTTAGCTTTTAAATAAATAAGGTTTTCACTTTCCTATTTATTGATCTTTTAATTTTTGTACTCAAATTTCCTACCTTAACAATTTCACTTGGAATAGTCCAAAAACAAAGCATCCAAATTTTACTCTTACTTTAACTTTTGCTACTCCTTTTCTTTTAGACAAAAAATCATTTTTAAACACATGAACGCCAGATTTGTTCATTTAAATCAGAATACTCGGTTTTAGTAACACTTAGGTGAGGACCCTGCGTTGGTTCATGATCAGGATTGAAGTTATGGTTTCGAACACGAATTGACGTTTTACGTGATTGTTATAGAAACAACTCACAGATTAACTGGTGCATTCAATATACATATTTCGTAACTGAATGTATGAAGTCTGTGAAGCAGAGGCGAAGATTAGTGGCAGGCGAAACGGCGGCTAACTGTACTCATGGCTCATGATGTGGGAATGCTCTAAAATATTTCTTCTTGGCGTCGGATTTTCAACATATTAGAGCCTTTCCATTATTACGTGAATAGCAAATAACAGCCAGATACACATCCGATCCAAATCCCTTCTAATGCAGCTTCTAGTTGCTTCTCTTAGCACCGTCGAAGTTTACCGTGCTTAGGCTAGCCACACACTGCGTGCCGTTCACGGAAATGAGCTGCTCAGTTTGACCCCCAAACCCACCTTTACATCGCGCCATGCCACTTTCGTTGCGGAGAGACTTACCTACAGCTTTAACATGTTACAAATACAAGCATGAACCAGCTTTTAACAAACGGACTTCTTTCATAAACACATTCATATCACAGCTGTTTAAAATTTCAGCATATTCTTTTGGTTTTCTCATATATACATTACAAAACTAATTTTCTTGCCATAGGTCAAGGAGTTCAAACAACATAGAACGCACACTTCATAAATTGCAGAGACACAGTTACTTAAAATAAACCTACTCCTAATCGATATAAGTGTTACAAAGTATTTGTTAATCACGTACACGGAGAAATTTGTCTCGGTAGTTTTTAGTTCTGACTGGGTGCTCTGTTATGCTCTGCATATGAAAGAGGAAATTTATGTTCTTTGTTATTCTGCCTCCAGAGACGAGATCGTAATATGGCTTCTATCTTTTGTTTCATCAAGTCTACCAACAAAAACGAGCCGGTAACACCAGACGGCTTTCGACGTTTGCACGCAAGCAAAATTGTTGCTGGACGCTGACAACAAATTGATGGGTGTAGTCCTGTATGTTGTAAGGGAGCTGGTCGCGGCGTCATGAGATGATAACAATGACATGGCGTTTCTCATTCGTGTCTTGTCGAAAGTTCAGATTAACCACGTAACCTTTGAATTAAAAGCTGGGTGAAACTGGGGGCGGGCGGAGTTCACAGACCTTCGATGCCGTTTCGCTGTCAGATGTAACATGGCAACCGTTCTCGGTCAGGATATAGTAGTCAGTGGCCTCGATTGCGGAGATGATTGTAAGCTCGCACATCGTGCTACTGTTCTTGCAGATGCCCAAGGCACATGAAAGAAAACTGAGACTACATTGATTACCAGCAACAAAATCTTTTTTTTCTTTTTACTCCAAGTAGGAGAGCGGGCTGTTTGAGATCCTGCCCATTGAAGACCCGTCGCTGTTTTCAGCTAAGTGTTCCAGTAGGTTGGGCGTGGGACAGAGGGAATCCAAGTTGATAATATTTGGATGGGGACATCCAATTGAGAAATTTACCTGAAGGGAAACCTCCAAGAAACCTAGGTGCAAACCAGAGGATTGTAGTTATTCAGATTTGTTCCCAGGACAATGTTATCATTTAATTTCGGCATATGCACCCTTGTTAAATAGGAGGAGAAAACCACACCGGGTAAGAATATTACAATTTTCAACACTATCGCCAACTGTAATTTCATTATCAACTTACTGGCTGCCGGTTTCGACGAAAGAGGGCCTAATAATGACGAAATGTATCGTAAAAAGCGGTTGTCAATGGATTTATAATCAAGTTAGAGCCAATGGTAGTGTTTAAAACTGTAATAATACAATTTTAAACACTACCGTCGGCCCTAATTTCATTATAAATTTATTGACAACCGGTTTTGACGATACACTTCGTCATCAATGCTATCATTTGTCCCAGACAAAAAGTAAAATATAGTGTGTATGTTCTGTGTGTTTCAGAGTTGTAACGTTACAAGTAGTCGGTCCGCCATACAGGGTCATGAAGTTAAGACAGGTCACACCAAATATATCCAGAATGAATTAGTATATCGAGGTGCTATTTCAGCCAAACTGTAGCGTACAACAAGGTGAAATTCTTGATGTTCGAAAGTAAATTTTTGTCTTCTATAGTCGGCCGATTAAGGCTCGAAGTATTTTTTTTTCTTGCTAATGAAACTACACACTTTTTTGTCGCATTTGAAAGAATGTTAAAAGAGAACTTAAAAAACAAGACATGTATGGGATTTGATCAAAAACTATCGAGATACCAGCGCCGCAAAATACTGTCCCGGCATCAGGAGAAGAGGATCCAAAAACGTGTGCCCTAGTATACCATATGTAAACAACCATGCAACACAGGTATGGTTCTTGTGTTTACCTGTGCGCTTGCACCCCCATCAGCGTACGTTCTGCTGTGTAGCGGTCAGATAACTTGTTCGTTAAGTTACTGAGACATCAAAATGCATACGGCAGTAGAAAGAGTGAATACCGTTTATTTGTAATGTCACCAAACTATTAGAGTAGCGGTGCGGTTTTGTGCTGAAAAGAATAGAGATCGCACCCACGATCTGTCTTTGCAAACATAATAAAAATTTATAGCAAATGTTACTATGGGGCACCTCGCAAATACAGAGGGATCATCCAGATGAGTCTGAATCATTTTAGCTGGGTTGCATATTGGGCACTAACGTTTTAGCCTCGCCATTTGTTAACTGGCGATCGCCTACCACTTTGCGCTTATTCAAAAAATGGTTCAAATGGCTCTAAGCACTATGGGACTAAAAATCTGAGGTCATCAGTCCCCTAGACTTAGAACTACTTAAACCTAAATAACCTAAGGATATCACACACATCAATGCCCGAGGCAGGATTCGAACCTGCGACCGTAGTAGACGTGTGGTTCCGAACTGAAGCGCCAAGAACCGCTTAGCCACCGCGGCTGGCTGTGCTTATTGTCACGAACCTTTGACAGTTTGCCATTTCCTGACAGAATGCCTTTTGTTTTAAACACTTAAGTTCTAATTTATGTTTGCCGTCTGAGTTATCGGCCGTTTTAGCGAACGACGCGCGGGCTGTCGACCGCGTTTTACTTTTTATCCGT
This sequence comes from Schistocerca americana, assembly GCF_021461395.2. Classification (NCBI taxonomy): domain Eukaryota; kingdom Metazoa; phylum Arthropoda; class Insecta; order Orthoptera; family Acrididae; genus Schistocerca; species Schistocerca americana. The sequence continues at coordinate 966,398,058 of NC_060120.1, read as the reverse complement.
GTTACCAATATGGCGAAGGACATTTAATCTTTAGTTCAGGATCTCCGTTGTGTGTATGGCGTATTTTATGGCCCCTCCTCTAAGAGAAAGTCTTTGTTTTTAGCTGTCCTTCCTTCCATCGTGTAGTCGCTTTTAACTTCTTTTCCGTCTTCTTGTTCTACTGTTCTGACATGGGTTCGTATGACCTTGTTTTTGCACCCTGAAACAAAACAAGCAAAACGATCTGAATTTTTACAGTAACAACTTCCGAATGTTGTTGGATGAGTATGTAAGAAAAAATGGTCTTGAACGGATAAATGCAGATGTTCTGAAATGTTTGGATTAGACATTTCCTACTCTATCTGTACTTGGGAGAGCGGAAAATTTATTACTAAACGTGTTCACCTTTGTCGGGAAGATCGACTATGAATTTTCTTTGATCATTAATAAACTCTACTATCACTGCTACTTATTACATTTTATCACTGTATTTCGATTTGTAAAACGGATGGTATTCGTAAAAAAGGATGGTCCCACGTCCTGTCGCTTTCACTATTCAGGTGTCAAATCCCACAATAGCAGCTGTCGTAACACACGCAATTTCTTCGCTGACGTGTAATCGGAAACAGCCACTCGCGGCGGAAGAGAGTAAGTATAAACCTAAAACTCCAGAAGCGTTGCAGCAGCTTCACTTGCCACGAAAAGTTAGCGAAGAAAAGTCTCTTCTGCGAAACAGGCTTAAAGAGATGCAAGAGTGAGAAATATGCGAAAAAGTGCTATCGATTGGGATTGTCAAATTGATTCCGTATTTTTAGGTTTTCAGAAGGCGTTACACATCGTTCTTCACAAGCGTCTTCTAATCAAATTACCTGCTTATGAAATATCTCTCAGTTGTGCGACTGGTGCCGGCCGAAGTGGCCGTGCGGTTCTAGGCGCTGCAGTCTGGAACCGCGAGACCACTCCAGTCGCAGGTTCGAATCCTGCCTCGGGCATGGATGTGTGTGCTGTCCTTAGGTTAGTTAGGTTTAACTAGTTCTAAGTTCTAGGGGACTAATGACCTCAGACGTTGAGTCCCATAGTGCTCAGAGCCATTTGAACCATTTTTGTGCGACTGGATTCGTGAGTTACTGTCACGTAGGTCACAATTAGTAGTAAATGAGGGAAAGCCATCGAGTCAAACAGAAGTAATGTCTGCCGTTCCCCAAGGAAGTGCTATAGGCTCTTCGCTGTTCTTGATCTACATAAACGACAAGGAGACAATCTAGCGGCCCTCTTAGTCTGTTTGCAGAAGATTCTTTCATTTACCGTCTTGCAGACTCATCAAAACCAACTGCAAAATGATTTGGACAAGATATCTGTGTGGTGCAAAAAGTGGCAGTTGATTCTAAATAATGGGAAGTGTAAAGTTATCGACATGAGTATTGGACGAAATCCGCTAAATTAAACTAAATACTTAGGGATTACAATTGCAAATAACTTCGATAGGAAAGATCACATAGCTATGCTGTGGGTAAAGCAAACGAAAGACTGCGATTAATTGGTAGGACACTTAGAAAATGCAACAGATCGACTAAATAGACTGTGTACGCCACACTTGTGCGCCTCTTCTGGAGTATTGCTGAGCGGTGTGGGATCCGCATCAGATGGATCCGTCAGAGGACATCGAAAAAATTGAAATTATGGCAGCTCGTTTTGTAATATTGCGAAATACGGGAGAGAGTCCAACCGTCATGATGAGTGAATTAGGATGGCAGACATTAAAAGAAAGAGTTTTTTCGTTACGGCAGAATCTTCCCCGAAGAAAGAGTTTTTTCGTTACGGCAGAATCTTCCCCGAACGCGAATATTCTGTTGGCTCCCACCTACACAACAAGAAATGATAATCACAATAAAATAAGAGAAATCAGAGCTCGCACAGAAAGATTTAAGTGCTCGTTTTTCCCGCGTGCTGTTAGAGGGTGGAACGAACGAGAAATAGCTTGAGAGCGGTTCGATAAACACACCTAATTGTGAATTGCAGAGTAATCATGTAGATGTAAATGCAGATTTTTAGTTTTGAGACTCATTCATTAGTTTTAGTCATATTAGAAGATACCCACATAAACGAGGCAAAGGCGTATCTAACACAACTATCGTAAACTGAACCAAATTCAAGAATAAATGTAGTGGTGAGTTTCTGTTTGTGAGGTGTAGGCGGTAAACAGCGAATGGCCGTGTCACGTGCAACCGGTGTGTCCCATCCAGCCGGTGCGGCGAGTCAGCGAGTGGTTGGTTGGTCAGTGGGCGGCCGCTGGCCGATGGCCGCTGGCCGCTGCCCGCTGCCGCTTCTAATTAGAAACCGCGGCTGCCCGCCGCCCGCCACTCTCATTGTGCGCCAGTGCGGCATTGTGTGCGCCGCGCATTGCAGTGTAGCGCGACCTGCGGAAAACGGGCCGCCTCCGCTCGTTACCTCTGACCGCCACGCTGCTGGGCCCTCGGGGCGCTACGAAACGTTTTTATCCGTTGCTGCTCAGCGATTTCTTACGAGAGAGCAAATGCTCTGGGACACTGAATGAAGAAGAACTATCACCCAAGCGAATGATGTCAAAAGAAATTTATGTAGAAAGTGTAATTTTTTGGGTCATTAGACTTCTGAATGGTGTGATAGCACCACGAATCCCTCTACTGTGTCAACCGCTTTATCTTAGAGTAGCACTTGCACCCACCGTCCAGAATTATTTGCTACGTACATTTTCTATGTACATGCTCCACAAGCCACCAAAGGTGCGCGGCGGAGGGTACCATGTACCACTACTAGTCGTTTCCTTTTCTGTTTCACTCGCAAATAGACTGATGGGAAAACGACTACCTACGAGGGTAAGTCAATTATTATCCGCAAAGTAGTTATAAAATTTTATTGTAATCAAGTAGGAAACTTACACAAGAACATCATTTTTCTACGTAGTCTCCTTGCGTTTCAACGCGCTGGATCCGTCGTTGTACAAGATTCCTGAAACCCTCATAAAAGAAGGTTACCGGTTGAGATGCGAGCCAGGAATGCACCGCTTCTTTCACTGCTTCGTCCGAGGCAGATCGACGGCCCTTTAATGCCTGTTTGAGTGGACCAAAAAAATGATAGTCAGAAGGGGCAAGGTAGGGACTATATGGAGGATGATGCAGCATTTCAAATTTGAGTTTCTGGAGCAGTGTGGGCAGCAGTATGCGGAGGGGAACTGTCGTGCAACAACACAACACCTTTTGACAGAAATCCTCGGCATTTGCTTCGAATTGTAGGCTTCAGACTGGCAGTAAGCGTCTCACTGTAAGGTACACTGTTTATTGTTGTGCCCATTTCCCCATAATGTTCCAGTACTGGACCTTCTGCATCCCAAAAAAAACCTGCGGACGGTTGGATCTTTACTCTGCCGTTTACTCTCCGGCTCGTAATGATGGATCCACGTTTCGTCAACAGTAATGATCCTGCCTAAGAAGTTGTCCCCTTCGTTACCATTGTGATCCAAATTTCTTTGCAGATGTCCGAGAGCGTCTGTTTATGCAACTGTCTGAGTTGTTTTGAGACCCATCTTGCACAAACTTAATGAAACCCAAGTCTGTTTTTTGGTGATTTCGTAGGCATAACCGTGACTAATTTGCAGCCGATGATCTATCAATAGGAAATCGTCTGTCTAAGAGAATTATTTCACGTAAACGCTCAATGATTTCTTCATTTGTGGCGGTAAACTGTCCTCCAGCTCCTTCATCGTCCGTAACGCTTGTGCGACTCTTTCGGAATTTTTCAATCCATTCGTAGACACTCGGTTGTGGTGAAACACTGTTCCCGTACTGTTCGAAAGTCTTCGACGAATTTCGGCCACTGATACGCCTTCCGAACACAAAAAACGGATCACTGGTCTTTGGTGCAAATAGACAGCGGAGCAGCCATGATTAACAGCACGGCAGCCATTACGAAACTAACCTAGTAGCTTGAAAATTGCAGATATATAACAACAAATAAACAAAGCATGCCTCTTCTATGTAAAACGATAATACCACCAAAATAATCAAAAATATAACTAAATTGCCGATAATAATTCACTTGCCCTCGTATAATCCTCCGTGAGAACCCTAACCTCTATAGTCTTAGCTGTATGGTCTTTACGCAAAATGTACTTTGGCGGTAGTAGAACTGTTCTGTAGTCAGCCTCAAATGTCAGTTCTCGAAATTTTATCAGCAGTGCTCCTCGAAAACAACGTCGCCATTTCTCCTGTGAATCCCATTTGAGTTCCGACGACATCTCCGCAATACTTGCATCTTTTCTTAACCTACCGGTAATAAATCTAGCAGCCCGCCTCTGAATTGCTCTAGGAGCACTCAAGAATGGTTGGTGCTAATGGTCCATATGCGGTCTCCTCTGCGGATGAACCAAACTTTCCTAAAATTCTCCCAGTAAACCGAAGTCGACCTTCGCATTCCCTACCACAATCCCTAAATGCTCGTTCCATCTCTTATCGCTTTGCAACGTTACCGCCAGATATTCAAACGACGTGACTGTATCAAGCGGCACATTACAGATTTCAAATTTGTTTTTCGTACTCATCTACATTAACTTACATTTTTCTACATTTAGAGCTAGTTGCCATAAATCACACTAACCAGAAACTATGTCTAAGTCATCTTGTGGCCTCCTACAGTCACTTAATGACCTTAACGCAGACCACAGAATCACCAGCAAGCAGCTGCTTACCCTGTCCGCCACATCATTTATGTGTCTAGAAAGTAACAGCGGTTCTGTCACACTTCTCTGGGACACTCCTGACGATACCCTTGTCTTTGATGCACACTCACAGTCGAGGACAATATCCTGCGTTCTCTTCCTTACGAAGTCTTAGCGCCACTCACATACTTCGGAACCGTTTCTGTATGCTTGTACCTTCGTTAAGAATAGGCAGTGTCGCACCGTGTCAATGCTTTAGCGAAATCTACAGTATGTGATTAAAAATATTCGGACCTCACCCCCTCCCCCCAGAAACATCTGGTTAGGTGCATTGTGCTGCCACCTACTGCCTGGTACTCCACGTAAGCGACCTCAGTAGTCATTAGACATCGTGAGAGAGCAGAATGGGGCGCTGCGCGGAACGCACGGACTTCGAACGTGGTCAGGTGATCGGGTGCCACTAGTGTCGTACGTCTGTACGCGAGATTTCCACACTCCTAAACATCCATAGGTACACTGTTTCCGATGTGATGGGGAAGCCGAAACGTGAAAGGAAACGTACAGCACAAAAGCTTACAGGCCGATCTCGTCCGTTGACTGAAAGAGAACGCCGACAGTTCAAGAGGGTCGTAATGTGTAATAAGCAGACATCTATCCAGACCATCACATAGGAATTCCAAACTGCATCACGATCCACTGCAAGTACTATGACAGTTAGGCGGGAGATGAGAAAACTTGGATTTCATGGCCGAGCGGCTGCTCATAAGCCACACGTCACGGCGGTAAATTCCAAACTACGCCTCGCTTGGTGTAAGGAGCGTAAATATTGGACAATTGAACAGAGGAAAAACGTTGTGTGGAGGGTACACAATGTGGCGATCCGATGGCAGGGTGGGGGTATGGCAAATGCCCCGTGCACGTCCATCTGCCAGCGTGTGTAGTGCCAACAGTAAAGTTCGGAGGCGGTGATGTTATGGTGTGGTCGTGTTTTGCCTGGAGCGGGCTCGCACCCTTGTTGTTTTGCTTGGCACTATCATAGCACAGGCCTACATTGATGTTTTGAGCACCTTCTTCCTTCCCACTGTTGTAGAGCACATTCGGGGATGGCTATTCCATCTGTCAACACGATAGAACACCTGTTCATAATATACGGCCTGTGGGGGAGTGCTTCCCCGATAATAAAATCCCTGTAATGGAGTGGCCTGCACGACGTCCTGACCTGTATCCTATAGAACACCTCTGGGATATTTTGGAACCTCACCGACCGACATCGATAGCTCTCCTCAGTCAGCACTCCGTGAAGAATGGGCTGCCGTTCCCCAAGAAACCTTCCTGCACCTGATTGAACATATGCCTGCGAGAGTGGAAGCTGTCATCAGGGCTAAGGGTGAGCAAACACCATATTGAATTCCAGCATTACCGATGGAGTGCGCCACGAACTTGTAGGTCATTTTCACCCAGGTGTCCGGATACTTTTTATCACATAGTGTAGCAATATGGAATCCATCTGTTGTCCTTCATCCATGGTTCGCTGGATCTCAAATGGAATAAGGGCAAGCTGAGTTTCGCACGAGCTTTCCGATGCTGATAAGTGGACAGAAGCTTTTTCTCTCAAGGAAGTGAGAATATGTTCCAGTCTCTGTCTTCGCCTACGGTTTTTACTCTCTACGGCTCTGGCGCTGTGGAAATTATTCTCCAATGTCTTAACATGTCACCTGTCATTCTGTCCCTTCTATTTGGCAATGTTTCCCACACGTTCCTCTCCTCTCCGATTCTGCGGAGAATCTCTTCATTTCTTTTCAGCTCACCTAATTTTCAACATCATTCTGAGGCACCACATCTCAAACGCTTCGATTCTCTTCTGTTCCCGGTTTCTCATTGTCCACGAGTCACTATCTTACAAAGCCGTGTTATAAACGCACATTCTTACAAATTTCTAGCTCAAATTAAGGCAATAGTTTGACTCTAAAATGCTTCTTTTCGAGAAACATCCTGTTTTCCTGTGATACTTTAATTTTTATATCCTCGTTTCTTCATCCATTATGGTTAATTTTGCTTTCAAACTGAGAGAAATCCTTAAATTCATCTACTTCGTGCTCTTCATTTTTTCTACTAAAGTATATCAACGATATCATTTCCGCTACTTCTTATTACTTGCACTTCCATGGATTTACTGTCAGTCAGTATTGAGTACTCATTACACTGTTCATTCCACATAGCTAATTCTGTAATTCTTCTTCATTTTCACTGAGGATAGCGATTTCATCAGCAGGTCCCGTCATTGATATAGTTTCACACTGAATTTTGACTCTAGTCCTGGACGTTTTCCTAAATTCCGCCAATGATTCATTCATGAATAGACTGAACATCGCTATCTGTGTTACATTCTCTGTTTTCCCAAGTGTTTTTGTACCTGTCGTGTATTATCGATGATTCCCTATACCTTAAAACTATTATGCTGAGCATTTATACGTATTCACCATTCTGAATTGTAGAATAGATTTTATAAGCGAACAGATTCTACAAACATGTTTTGATTTTTGTTAAGGTTTGCTTCCATTATCAAGGGTACCATCAGGACTGCCTGTCTGGTGCTTTAATCTTTGCTAAAGTCAAACATAGCGTTATCTAACACATCACCAGTTTTGTTTCCCATTTCTCTCCACATTACTCTTGCCAACAGCTTGGGTTCCTGTGTGCCATGAAATTCAATTTCGCGCCACGTCTTCCTGCCCGCGCATTCGGCCGTGAGAGCTCTGATCTGCTGGCTCGGAGTCTATCCAGAGGACGCAACTGATGGCGTGCGAACACCAGCAGGGCTGCTCCGGGCTTTGCTGTGGCTTGTAAAGTTGAGTATATTACTGGCCAGGGCAAGCGGTAAGGGAGAGGTAGCGAGAACGTAGAGAGACCTTGAACAAAATGCAAGATAGTGCGGCGTTAGCAGTGATTTCTTGCCAGCTTAATATCAGACTGTATATAAATGTTATACCACGGAAGGAGCTCAATCAAGTGGAGTAGGTAGAGGACCCAGGGTTGAAACTACGATCGAGTCGCCGTGAGATGCTCACTGACAGCTAACAGTGCTATTGTCAGTTTTCAAGTGCGGAAAGAGTAGCCGTTCACAAAGCTGTGGCAACACTGAGGGGTTGCCATAGAGATTGGATTTGGTTTTGCTTCGCTTTAGGGCGCCAAAAACAACTGGGGTCATACGCGCCCAAGTCAAAACTATAGAACATAAAGACAGAGAGGGGATAAAAACCGACTATACGCCAGCCCAAATTGACGTAAGAGAAGACAGCTAGAAACAGGGACATGGAGAAAGAGCTAAAAAAGACACCTTACAGAAACGGAGGTCCAAAACTAAAAATTAAAGGGCCTTCGCCATATTGCATTGGCGGATAAAAATTTAAACGCGGTCGACGGCCGATAACACAGACGGCAAATCCAAGTGGGAACGTAAACGGTTCAAAAATGGGCATACCGTGAGGAAGAGGCGGACAGTTAAAACTTGGGCGCAATGTGTACAAAGTGGAGGGGTAGCGCCGTTTAGCAAATGATGATGGCTAAAAAGGCAGTGCCAAAAACGCAGCCTAGTTAAAATGACCTCCTCCCGGCGGGAGGATCGACAGGATGTCGTCCAAGCTGAAGAAGCCCAGATTATTTCCGTGAAGGGAGGACCATTTGCGATGCCAAAGGGACACCAACTCCTGACAGACGGCAACACAGAGATCATCGGAGGGAATACAGGAACTAGCAGGCTGAAGCACGAGGGTACTGGCAGAAGTAAAGCTGTGAGTACCGGGCGTGAGTCGTGCTTCGGTAGCTCAGTTGGTAGAGCACTCGCCCGCGAAAGGCAAAGGTCCCGAGTTCGAGTCTCGGTCGGGCACACAGTTTTAATCTGCCAGGAAGTTTCATATCAGCGCACACTCCGCTGCAGAGTGAAAATCTCATTCTGGAAACATCCCCCAGGCTGTGGCTAAGCCATGTCTCCGCAATATCCTTTCTTTCAGGAGTGCTAGTTCTGCAAGGTTCGCAGGAGAGCTTCTGTAAAGTTTGGAAGGTAGGAGACGAGGTACTGGCAGAAGTAAAGCTGTGAGTACCGGGCGTGAGTCGTGCTTCGGTAGCTCAGTTGGTAGAGCACTTGCCCGCGAAAGGCAAAGGTCCCGAGTTCGAGTTTCGGTCGGGCACGCAGTTTTAATCTGCCAGGAAGTTTCATATCAGCGCACACTCCGCTGCAGAGTGAAAATCTCATTCTTCAGACCTTGTTTGGCTGGAGGGGCCTAAGAAGTCTTCACGGGAGTACTCCTTCTGCCCTTTCCAGCCAAATGGTTGTGTAGCTTGTGGCTTCACCCCTTGAGGCGAGAGTTTCATTTCTTGTTGCACAGGTGGACGGGGGGATAGCAATGCACCCTTGACATTGGGCGATTTCACAACCTCAGAGCTGAATTTTAGGTCACATGTCTCTGTGACCATGTCGTTCATGGAGCGAGGGGTAACAATAACAAAACTATAGGTGCCATACGGGAAAACGCAGGGTTTGCGACTAGCCAACAACTTGCGAGAGACTAAGGCACCTTTTCCTTTACCCAAATCTCTTTGACAGCCCACTCATCAAGGTAAACGGTTCAATCCCGAGAGGCGGCGGCATGGCCACCACTGCAGTTGATACAGCAGGGAGAAGGAGGCAGACAATCACCCTCGTGTGCATTCCTACCACAGGTTACACATTTGGCTGGGTGTCGACATGGTTGAAATGATGTCACTGGTAGCAGCGCATTGGATTCAGAATGTATGGCCAGACTGTGATAATTTTATAACCCACTTTGATCTTGGACGGAAGCACCACTCTATCAAAGGTGAGAAAAAGAGCGCGGGTAGGCACTGAGGAGAATCTACCTTTTTCATCACCCGATGGATGGCAATGACGTCTTGATCAGACAGGTAAGATTGGATTTCGGTCTCGGTTAGACCGTCGATCAGCCTAGTGTAAATAACACCACGGGAAGAATTCAAAGTTCTATGGATCTCGACAGAAACAGGGTAGCTGTGCAGAAGCGAGGCAGCAAGCAGTTGTTTGCTTGAGAATCAGTAGTCTCCAAAAGCAAAATGCCACTCTGTAAACGAGACCAGCATTCCACAAGGCCGGCATTGGCATCAACATCTTTCTGAATAATAAACGGATTTACTGTGGTGAAGGACTGACCGTCTTCAGTACGTGAGACCACGAAGAACCATGGTGCAGAGGGAAGGGTATTTGAATCGTTAGGCTAATTACGTTTCATAGATGTCGACTGTGAAGATGACTGGCTCATTGCAAGAAAATCCCCCATGATTGCCAGAATCTCATATGGTGCGCTCGTTCCAACTGGGGGCCCCCTTCACAACCCCACCCCCCTCGTCCCTTAGGTGATTGTTCACGCCTCAGGTCACATCTCCCGAACATCTGACAGAGGAACCAATCGGCAATTTGGGATGGTTGCAGCTCAGGCAATCACCCCTCCCTGGGCCTGGTCTGTACCATGGTGTATGTGCAAACTTTACCTGTCGACCAAGGGCTGGGAATTACGCGTTACCTAATCACCTGTTACGCTTCAGACGCATGGCCTGGGCTTCAGGAGCGTACAGGGAGGAAGAAGAAAAAGAGAAACCTGCAACTCCGAAGTGGAGGAACGAGAGGAGAAGGGAAACAAAGAAAGGAAAAGGGAGCGGTAAACAGTGGTGAGACTGTTCTTACGTCGGCGACAGACAATGCAGAATATTCCCAATAATATCCCAAACATGTTCCCCAACGTAAGGGGAAAGGAACAGTAAGAGGACAGACATGCAGCACAGAAGGAAAAGATACTACAAAGGCTGGGGCCCCATGGTAGTCATCCACGAACCCTCTAAAGAGTGCCGAGCCCCCTGGGGGGCCATAGAGATGTTTACAAAATATTGTTACGTTATTTGCTGAGGGGCGCTCTCGAAGCTGCTGGGTCTAACCTACTGCAACTGTCAGGGAACAGCTTAAGCCGACTGGACTACAGTAGGATATTTCCTTCTTTTCTGTGACCTCCTACGATTTTTTTTATTTATTAAGTTTTTTGTGCCATTGGGCATGGCGTGGGGCGTTGTACGTCGCTGCCCTGGAGAAGTAGAGCAGGATCAAATTATACATCGTGTTTTTTGTCGAAAGGACTGTGATAATTATAGGTGAAAAGGTGATTTAGCAGCTGGATTTAAATTATGTATATCCAACAAAATGGCTCTGAGCACTATGGGACTCAACTGCTGTGATCATAAGTCCCCTAGAACTTAGAACTACTTAAACTTAACTAACCTAAGGACATCACACACATCCATGCCCGAGGCAGGATTCGAACCTGCGACCGTAGCGGTCGTGCGGTTCCAGACTGTAGCGCCTTTAACCGCTCGGCCACTCCGGCCGGCTGTATATCCAACAATTTCATCTCTAAACATAAGGTCAACAGTTGAACAATTACTGGTATGAAGGTACAGTTCTTTCTATCGTATCTCAGACAGACATCCTCTTTATGAACAAAGCATGGGGCTGGGCGGGGCAGTCAAGGATCCGTTCATTCCTTAAGGCATTTATGGCGTAAATTTCAATGTGGTGTCTCGCACTGTTCTGCTCGAATATACCATGTTAACAATAGTCATGAATGGTATGACAACAGAATGTATCTTCCTTGCCATTCACTAGTCAGCATTCAGTCTGCCTTCAACATTTACCAAATCAATCCTGTTATAACTAGTAGCTGCCCACATCAACAGACTGTTTGTACTGTACCAGCATACCAGCACTCCATGTTACAATATGTACTCTCTTTGTGTCTTATTTCCTACAAGAGATTTCTCCCCATCCAGGGTTGAGTCGGCAGAAAGTCGGACTGTCGAATGTGCTTCAACACCCGTATTTCTCTTAGTTGGTACCCGCCTCGTGCCGAGGTGATAGTTACCGTATTTCGATTCGTAACACCCGTTGCGTCCAGAGCGGAGGGACTTCCGACGACAGAATATGTCATTCATGTGTACAAAATGCCATTCTTTCGCTTTATCTTTGCGTCTGTGCTCCGTACGTCCGAAGCCTGAAGTATCGAGGTAAATAATGAATTTGCTTCAGTTTTTGTCAGTCTTAAGAGTAAACAACGTGGTGATGCAGTAGCCGATATGGTGCCGGCATTATTGACTTACTCCACTGCACAACAGAAGGTGGCTTGCTCAGTGAGGATGTACATGTCATAGTGCTATGCTGTCTGAGGCTTGAGTTCACATGAGACACACTGAAGCACCAAAGAAAATGGTATAGGCATGCGTATTCAAATACAGAAATATGTAAACAGGCAGAATACGGAGCTGCGGTCGCCAACGCCTATTTCAGCCAACATGTGTCAGGTGCAGTTGTTAGATCGGTTACTGCTGCTACAATGGCATGTTATGACGTTTAAAGTGAGTTCGCAAGTGTGTTGAACACAAAATCTCCGAGATAGTGATGAAGTGCGGAATTTCCCGTACGACCACTTCACGGGTGTACTGTGAATATCAGAAATCCGATAAAACATCAAATCTCTGACATCGCTGCAGCCGGAGAAGGATCCTGTAAGAACGAGACCAACGACGACTGAAGAGAATCGTTCAACGTGACAGAAATGCAACTCTTCCGCAAATTGCTGCAGATTTCAATGCAGGGGCCGTCAATGAGTATTAGCCTGTGAGCCATTCAACGACACGTCATCGATATGGGCTTTCGGAGCCGAAGGCCCACTCGTGTGCCCTTGATGACTGCATGACACAAAGCTTTACGCCTTGCCTGGGTCCTCAACATCGCCATTGGGCTGTTGGTTACAGGAAACATGTTGCCTGGTCGGACGAGTCTCGTTTTAAATTGTATCGAGCGTATGGACGTGTACGGGTATTGAGACAGCCTCATAAATCCATGGACCCTGCATGTCAGCAGGGCCTGTTTAAGCTAGTGGACGCTCCGTAATGGTGTGGGGCGTGTACAGTTGGAGTAATAAGGGACCCCTGATGAGTCAAGATACGACTCTGGCAGGTGACACGTACGTAAGCATCCTGTCTGATCACCTGCATCCATTCACGTCCATTGTGCATTCCGAGTGACTTGTGCAACTCCAGCAGGACAATGCGACATCCCCACGTCCAGAACTACTACAGAGTGGCTCAAGGAACACTCTTCTGAGCTTAACGATTTCCGCTGTCCACCAGGCTCCTCAGACATGAACACAGAGCATATTTGGGATGCACTGCAGCGTGCCGTTTAGAAGAGATCTCCACCCCTCGTACTCTTGCGGATTTATGGACAGCCCTGCAAGATTCATGGTGTCAATTCTCTCCAGCACTACTTCAGACATTAATCTATCCGTACCACGTAGTGCTGCGGCACTTTTGCGTGCTCACGGGAGCCCTACACGATATTAGGCACGTGTACCAGTTCTTTGGCTCTTCAATTTATTTCAGCATTCATTACCTATGTAGAGTTTTTTTATATGTACAAATGTAGTAGCCATTTTGTTGTTCGGGTTGCTAACTTTGCATGGGGGCGATCTCTTTGCACTTTTATGCCGGTCTCTGGACAACAGGTTTTCGGAGACGAGACGAATTCCTCCCAGAGATGAGAATTTCTACACGATTGCGAATGGCATGCTGAAGAATATCTGTGCTGGTCTTTCTGAACTACTTTCGGAGGTAGTTTATCACATGCATACTTGCGCCAGATCCAAACGCAAGACGTGCTCACTTAAACCTAAGCACAAATGTAGTAGATTGCGATATACCTCCTTGCCCGATTTACGTGTTTGTATGAATGTGAATATAATCACTCGCAAAGAAACCACGAAAACATAATAGTTTGTCATATAAACTGCAACAAATGAACGCAAAAGTTCCACAGTCTCACAGTTTCTCCGTTTTGGAAGTTTTGACTCTTGTATTCCTTTGTCGTAACGTATTTCACACCCGTTTATTTGTTGTTTTCATTTCTGTTGAAATGGTTCAAATGGCTCTGAGCACTATGGGACTCAACTGCTGTGGTCATAAGTCCCCTAGAACAGAACTACTTAAACCTAACTAACCTAAGGACATCACACACAACCATGCCCGAGGCAGGATTTGAACCTACGACCGTAGCGGTCGTGCGGTTCCAGACTGTAGCGCCTTTAACCGCTCGGCCACTCCCGCCGGCGAAAAAAATGGTTCAAATGGCTCTGAGCACTATGGTCATCAGTCCCCTCGAACTTAGAACTACTTAAACCTAACTAACCTAAGGACATCACACAACACCCAGCCATCACGAGGCAGAGAAAATCCCTGACCCCGCCGGGAATCGAACCCGGGAACCCGGGCGTGGGAAGCGAGAACGCTACCGCACGACCACGAGATGCGGGCTCATTTCTGTGAGACGTCTATGTGGTATCTCGCCTGTTCTCACTATTCATCACTTTTACTTACGGCGGTGACGTATTCATACCACATGACTCATATTCTATAAATAGAGTATAGTATGACAACTACCAAGACTACAGAAAGAGAACAAACATTTCAACGGCCGGGAGGACAGTTCATAATTCAGTGAAAAAACATATTTAAATAAATGGCACGAGAGAGTCCATCACCGGTCCCGGCGGAGGTTTGAGTCCTCCCTCTGGCATGGATGTATGTGTGTGTTTGTTCTTAGGATAATTTAGGTTAAGTAGTGTGTATGCTTAGGGACTGACGACCTTAGCAGTTAAGTCCCGTAAGATCTCTCTCTCTCACACACAGAGTCCATCAACATGACCACTTTCTTTCTTTCCCTTTTTTGTTAATCTCCTTTTGTTCGTTGTTGTTCATTGCATTTGTAGGGGGCGGACGTCCCATGACATCCGATCAAGTTCGTGACGCATTAACTCAGTTCTTTTATTACAGAGGGCAGCTAACATCCCGGACAAACACGCTGAACTAGAGCGCCGGCACTTAACCACAACGTCAGAGCTGTTTATCATTGCTCAGTATTGCTCTTGTTAAGCTTGGACTCTTTATTGTTTCTAGTTTTCTCTTTTTTACAGTACAGTACACCTTCTTCCTCTTATCGTGCTTTATCTGCTTTCAGTTTTTGATGGGCCACCTCACCATTAAATCTGAAGGGGATGCGATGGAGTATTTCTATTGTAAATGCAAAATCAGGAGAAGAATATGTGGCAGTATACGGATATTTCAGTTGCACCAACTGCTCGGAAATACGTTGTTTGGTTGAGTTGGCACGCACATCAAATGAGAACAGGTGGCAATGTGTCTACTTAAACTAGTCCTTCGGTAGCATTGCAACTTTTTAAATCAATGAATTCAATTCATTCATTCATTCATTCAATTCATAGTTTATATATAGTAGTTAATAACCACAAGGTCCTAAATATTTAGAAACAATAGTTATTTCGTTCATTAACATGCAACAACGTTCTGGAATGGCAAAACGTTTATAAACTGTACAACAGTGGCCGAATCATTACCACATATTGAAAGTGTTTTTGTAGTGCATGTAGTAGCAAAAGTAACACTTTCATATGCTTTTTTACCCACGTGGTGTATGTGTGCTAAATACATGAGTCAGTGGATCATTTTTGTTTTAGCTTTTATGTTGTTGATTATCTGAGTTGTTCTGAACCGCCGGTGTATTTAAAGACCATTGGTGTGACGTCTGTTGGAATTAATTGATACTGAGACGTTAGTGATGTTTGCTACATGTAACTAAGTTCAAATGGGTTTACCTTAGATTACCGTCGATCGGTTGCCTGAAGTGTAGAATCTGCTTGTGCCACGACTGGTCACGTCCATATTAATGGATTAGGTCGTTCATTGCGGCGGAGGATGGATTTGTACGAGTGTCTGCTTTGAAATTGTGACCCTAAGGAGACATAACATCCATACGAAAGTTGACAATAAGTTTTAAAAAAATTTACAACAACTGGAACTGAACAAGAGGTCTGTTTCATAACAGTATCCAATTAAATATGAAAATTAAGCCATATACTAACAAGGTGTTATACGATATTTACTGAGAGATGCTTCATGCTTTAATCAGGAGACAGAATACAGCGGCAAGGCGCTTTACTTGTACTAAAGAGGACGGTGATTCACATTCCCTTTTGGCCATTCAGATTTTAGCTTTGCATGATGTCCCTAAGTAGCTCAAGGAAATGCCCAGCAAGTCCTTTTGTTGTCTGCAATCCGAGTTTGAGCCCCATTATAGCCCGTGCGGTCTGAGGCGCCTTGGCACGGTTCGTACGGCTGCCCCCGTCGGAGGTTCGAGTCCTCCCTGGGGCGTGTGAGTTGTCCTTAGCGTAAGTTAGTTTAAGTTAAAGCAGTGTGTAGGCTTAGAGACCTCAGCAGTTTGGTCCCATAGGATCTTACCACAAATTTCCAGTTTGAGCCCCATCCAAAACAACCTCGACGACTATAGGACATTAAACTCTAACCTTCATTTCCTTAATTTTTTTCCCTATAACATTTTTGTAATTTATTCATCCGCTTCCACGCTTTGTGTTGTGTTTAAAATTGTTATATCAGAAGATTTGCAGAAATGAGGCTGTTACTGTACGAGCGGGCCCTCAGGTGTTCTCCAAGCGGATACAGTACTCGACGAAGAAAGGACGAGTGCTGAACCCAGCCGTCAGCAAGTTCTTAGCAGCCCTTCGGAGAGGATAAATCCAAATCTGTGATAAAATGCAGCAACGGCGCTGTGATTGCACTGCCAGCGCACCTGTAACACAGACTTGGCGCTCGATAAAGACAGACGGAGTGCTCTCCGCAGAGAGTTGCACCTCTGATTTTTGACGCCCCCGGGAAGACAGGGGGCGCCGTCTCGGAAGCGGGTGCCGTACGCGTATGCAAAGAGCGGCGCCGCATTTGCATGTGAGATTGCGGCCAGTGCAGCCCGATGGCGTCGGCTCGTCAGCCGGCTTTGCGCTCCACCAGATTTCATTTCCGTCTCGGCCGGCGCGGTCCGTCCGTACGTCCTCTGGAGCCGACATTTCCGCGCGCCCGCCCCTGCCTGTCTCTGATGCCTGGTGTCTCTGCTGTCGTAATTGTCAGCGCCGCTGCAGTCCTCAATGCTATGCTGCTACATCTTGATTACGAAAGGAATAGCAGCGAGAAATTTTTTTCCCAGTTGCGTCGTTTGAATCAGATGTGTTTCATTCTACCTCCCATGCATGAATGCGCGAAATTCTGGTATGGTACACAATAATGTGAAAAAACAGACCTCTCAAACTGTTCGTAAATTTATGTCGCTTTATTCTGTTTGCGTTAGTGTGAACATCATGGCAGCGACTATTCTGACAGAAGCGTAGTCTCATCCGCCACAATTATTTGTCGTTTTTAGTGACTATGCAAGTCTGCTCTAATGCATATTCAGCAACCCCACACACAGACACGCTTCGCACGTAAAACAGTCCCTGCTCCACATTCGAGGTTCTTTGTTAATGCGAGAAGCTTTCAATGCGTAATCCAATACTTTCTTTCTGAAAGCAGGTTGGTTTTATTCAGGATTCAAATACACCATGTTCTTCTGGAGAATACTCAGTATTGTAGAACACTCAGTATAATGTCGTTTATTGAAACTGAACAACACTTCTCGAACAATCACTATACACACACAGAAACAAATAACTTGTAGACGACCATTCATCAAGAGCGTCGGTGACGTCCGTCGGAGCTGGTCCTAGCTCGGCGAGGAACTGGCTGTACTGCTGCTGCGCTGGCCATATAAAGCCGGCGAAGGCTGGAGGAGTACTCCAACTTTCCCTGTATCTGTGAGGCGACATTTGCAGAAAAATGTTCGCATTAGTCTCTAGCAAGTTCTGTTTGTTTTGAAAAATTGTTTTCCTCTTAGCTGCGCCTGCAATTGCTTGTGTATGCTACATGGTACACAGGGGTGTCTTGAGTGTAGTCTGCTTGGCACAGGCCGTCTGTGGCAGACGTAACATATTCCTCATTATCATCAAATCGTATTTTTCAACATAATCTCCGTTCAGAGAGAGAGCCTTATGCCACCTTACTGTGAGGGATAATTTCCCAGCATTATACCACTCTAAAGTCTACGTCGGACCAACGTCTTGCTGCATCAATAGCATTCCTATCATTCACGTACTCCATCGCGGGGAGTACATCCTTCATTGGGCCAACCAGATGGAAGTCAGAAGGAGCAAGATCTGGGCTGTAGAGTGGACGAGGAAAAACATTCCTATGAAGTTTCGTGAGCACCTCTCGGCTGCGCTGACTTGCGGTGACTCGTTGTGATGGAGAAGTTCGTTAGCGTTTAGGTGGCGACGAACGCGCTGCAATAATTTATTCAGTTTCCAGAGGACAGAGCAATACATTTCAGAGTGGACCATTCAACCATATGGGGGTACATTAAACACAATAACCCCTTCAGTGTCTCAGAAGACCCATGTTTCATCGCCTGTGACAATGTGCGACAAAAAATTGTCATGATTGGACTCGTAACGCTCAAGCAATTCCCCACAGATGGTCCTTCGTTGCTCTTCATCGTCTTCTTCTAGCCGGCGAGGAATTCTGTGGGCACTCACTTCTGTGTAAACCAATTGTCACTTCTACATCTACATCTACATTCATACTCCGCATGCCACCCAACGATGTGTGGCGGAGGGCACTTTACGTGCCACTGTCATTACCACCCTTTCCTGTTCCAGTCGCGTATGGTTTGCGGGAAGAACGACTGCAGGAAAGCTTCCGTGCGCCCTCGAATCTCTCTAATGTAACATTCGTGATCTCCCCGAGAGGTATAAGTAGGGGGAAGCAATATATTCGATACCTCATCCAGAAACGCACCAAACCTGGACAGCAAGCTACATCGCGATACAGAGCACCTCTCTTGCAGAGTCTGCCATTTGATTTTGCTAAACATCTCCGTAACGCTATCACGCTTACCAAATAACCCTGTGACGAAACGCGCCGCTCTTCTTTGGATCTTCTCTATCTCCTCTGTAACCCGAACTGGTACGGATCCCACACTAATGGGCAATACTCAAGTATAGGTCGAACGAGTGTTTTGTAAGCCACCTCCTTTGTTAATGGACTACATTTTCTAAGACCTCTCCCAATGGATCTCAACCTGGTACCCGCCTTACCAACAGTTAATTTTATATAATCATTCCACTTCAAATCGTTCCGCACGCATACTCCCAGATATTTTGCAGAAGTAACTGCTACCAGTGTTGGTTCCGCTATCATATAATCATACAATAAAGGGTCCTTCTTTCTATGTATTCGCAATACATTACATTTGTCTATGTTAAGGGTCAATTGCCACTCCCCGCACCAAGTGCCTATCCGCTGCAGATCTTCCTGCATTTCGCTGCAATTTTCTAATGCAGTAAATTCTCTGTATACTACAGCATCATCAGCGAAAAGCCGCATGGAACTTCCGACACTATCTACTAGGTCATTTATATATATTGTGAAAAGTAATGGACCAATAACACTCACCTTTGGCACGCCAGAGGTTACTTTAACGTCTGTAGACGTCTCTCCATTGAGAACAACATGCTCTGTTCTGTTTGCTAAAAACTCTTCAATCCAGCCACACAGCTGGTCTGATATTCCGTAGGCTCTTACTTTGTTTATCAGGCGACAGTGCGGAACTGTATCGAACGCTTTCCGGAAGTCAAGGAAAACGGCATCTGCCTGGGAGCCTGTATCTAATATATTCTGGGTCTCATGAACAAATAAAGCGAGTTGGGTCTCACACGATCGCTGTTTCTGGAATCCATGTTGATTCCTACAGAGAACATTCTGGGTGCCCAGAAATGACATGATACGCGAGCAAAAAACATGTTCTAAAATTCTACAACAGATTGATGTCAGAGATATTGTCCTATAGCAACAGTGAAGTCCAGTTATGCAGGGAGGTGTTTCATTGTAATCCATCGATCACGCGACTTTGTTTCTGTCATAACAGACGCCTCGTCCAACGACTCACCGTGCTTTTTCTCACTGCACGGTCACCGTAGACATTCTTCAAGCGGCTGTGAATGACTCCGATGCTCTGGTTTCCGAAGTTGACAGAGAATGAAGAAACGTTGCGTTACTTATTGAACGTCCCTCATAGAAGAGTCACTTAGCTGTTTACAGCCAAACCACATGAAACTGCCACAGCGTGTAGGGGCGCAAGCCGCGCCGTTACGTAGCGTGCAGCTAACCGTACACAGCGCTGCAGTCGCAGACAACTACACTCCTGGAAATGGAAAAAAGAACACATTGACACCGGTGTGCCAGACCAACCATACTTGCTCCGGACACTGCGAGAGGGCTGTACAAGCAATGATTACACGCACGGCACAGCGGACACACCAGGAACCGCGGTGTTGGCCGTCGAATGGCGCTAGCTGCGCAGCATTTGTGCACCGCCGCCGTCAGTGTCAGCCAGTTTGCCGTGGCATACGGAGCTCCATCGCAGTCTTTAACACTGGTAGCATGCCGCGACAGCGTGGACGTGAACCGTATGTGCAGTTGACGGACTTTGAGCGAGGGCGTATAGTGGGCATGCGGGAGGCCGGGTGGACGTACCGCCGAATTGCTCAACACGTGGGGCGTGAGGTCTCCACAGTACATCGATGTTGTCGCCAGTGGTCGGCGGAAGGTGCACGTGCCCGTCGACCTGGGACCTGACCGGACCGCAGCGACGCACGGATGCACGCCAAGACCGTAGGATCCTACGCAGTGCCGTAGGGGACCGCACCGCCACTTCCCAGCAAATTAGGGACACTGTTGCTCCTGGGGTATCGGCGAGGACCATTCGCAACCGTCTCCATGAAGCTGGGCTACGGTCCCGCACACCGTTAGGCCGTCTTCCTCTCACGCCCCAACATCGTGCAGCCCGCCTCCAGTGGTGTCGCGACAGGCGTGAATGGAGGGACGAATGGAGACGTGTCGTCTTCAGCGATGAGAGTCGCTTCTGCCTTGGTGCCAATGATGGTCGTATACGTGTTTGGCGCCGTGCAGGTGAGCGCCACAATCAGGACTGCATACGACCGAGGCACACAGGGCCAACACCCGGCATCATGGTGTGGGGGGCGATCTCCTACACTGGCCGTACACCACTGGTGATCGTCGAGGGGACACTGAATAGTGCACGGTACATCCAAACCGTCATCGAACCCATCGTTCTACCATTCCTAGACCGGCAAGGGAACATGCTGTTCCAACAGGACAATGCACGTCCGCATGTATCCCGTGCCACCCAACGTGCTCTAGAAGGTGTAAGTCAACTACCCTGTCCAGCAAGATCTCCGGATCTGTCCCCCATTGAGCATGTTTGGGACTGGATGAAGCGTCGACTCACGCGGTCTGCACGTCCAGCACGAACGCTGGTCCAACTGAGGCGCCAGGTGGAAATGGCATGGCAAGCCGTTCCACAGGACTACATCCAGCATCTCTACGATCGTCTCCATGGGAGAATAGCAGCCTGCATTGCTGCGAAAGGTGGATATACACTGTACTAGTGCCGACATTGTGCATGCTCTGTTGCCTGTGTCTATGTGCCTGTGGTTCTGTCAGTGTGATCATGTGATGTATCTGACCCCAGGAATGTGTCAATAAAGTTTCCCCTTCCTGGGACAATGAATTCACGGTGTTCTTATTTCAATTTCCATTAGTGTATTCGCCTCCACGCTGTCATGTGCCCACGTGACACCGTGCGTGTGGTCTTTAACGAAAACGTACGTTCTTAGCCGCGCCGGACCATTTACGCCCACCAGGCTCCGAACGACCATCAGCTGCCACGACTTTCCATTATGGACCCAACACCTGCCCTTGCTGCTGCCAACAGCAACCAGTCTTCTCGCCTTCTCTCTGAGCCACTCCTAATGGCTCCGCTTCGCTGTATCTACGTATCCTCTTCGCTGGATCTACGTATGGGCTGCCCATGAGCCACCGCGTCGTGAGACCTCGCTGCTCATCACGTAACTGCCCACCAGCTCCCAGCCTTGTGGGACCGGGTCGTTGCTAATAATCCCTGCTACTCGCCATTTCGACGTTCATGGCCTTCATCCTACTGAGCATCTGTTAGACATCGTCAAGAATCGGAATTTCATTTGTTATCCGGTCATGCGGACATCGTCCTCAAACAAACTGTACAAGTTTAATTCTTCTTAATAAATAAAAAGTTACTATTGCGTAGTATTTCAGTACTGTCTGCAACACCACTCGGTTAAGGACATAACAGTTTTGTACCATACATAGTTTGTAGTAGTGTATATATATATATCTCCACAGGCCACCTAATGCCGTAATGAGGAGCGTACTTCGTGTATCACTATTATTCTCTTCCCTTTTTCGCCGTTTCAGTTGCAAATTTGCTGCATTATAGATGAGAGCTGAAGGACAGATGAGTGGATAAACTGGGATAACTGCATAGTTCATGCTTCACAATACTTTTTCGAAGAAAGCAATCTTCCACCGTAATAATCAGGTGCCATGGCCAAACTAAAAACACAATAAAAGCACAGTCACAACCACTTACAAGCGTTTCAAAATCAATAAAAATGATGGATCACAACAAGTTATCTTCAAATTATATATGACACATAGTAGAATGCCTTTAACAATCTTACAGTCTGTCTTCAGGAACGTATTTAAAAATGAATAAAAATCGTGCATCACAACAAGTTATCTTCAAATTATAAATGACACATATCAGATTGCAATTTTGTCATATCATGACATGATGGAGACCGTGGCTGTTGTTTGAAGACACATGTTGATGGTGTTAGGACAGCAACCTCAGTGACAAATCGAAAGTGTTTAGTGAGAACAATTTACGTCTGCAACAACAAGAATGCAGTGGGAATGCATTTACATCTGTTGGACGAATGTTATGGAAACAAACACTCCAAACCGACGTTTCACGTTAAGTCACATGCAATGAAAATCTGTAACGCAACCATCTGTGTGCTGTGTTTATAATTATGTATTATTTATATTTCAGGAAAATTAATCTGTAATAAACACACAACATGTCATAAAGAAAGCGTGTAAAGCGTCTGAGGATGACTCACAACGATTCGAAACCGTTAACGGTGCCCTTTGAATAAAGGACCTGAAAGTAAATTTGTGGCTGGTTGCTGTCTTAACACCATCAACATATCAGACTGCCTTTAACAGTCTTACAGGTTGTCTTCAGGAACTGTATCCTGTTGAGAAAACAGTGTCTAAAGTTCCTCGCGAATAAGTAGCAGCCAGTTCCCAACTACGGGTGACATAGCCTTAGTGACAGAGCGCCACGACATTTAGCAACGCTTCCAACTTGATCGTCTGGCAAAGTCGGTCCTCTCGCCCACCTGCAGCTGACTTGCGGACTTGGCCGCCTGGTCGACGTCGTTCTGCTTCGCTCCGCTCCTGAGCCCCTGCGGCGGCGAGTGTACAGTTGCTTACGGACAAGCAGGCACAATCGCGCCCACTGTATGGCTCTATGCTGTCGCTCGAACGCAGTTGCCAGGAAATACAGAAGCCACGCCGGGCCAACGGAAAGTGGCCAAGCCAATGGACAGAAATTTTCTCGAGGAACTAAATAAAATATTATACTCCCCATCCGACAACGAATTTACTTTATGACAAAGAAAATCACTGAAACTGTACAGTTCCTGCGAGTTCAAAAACGTAGATAGTATTTTAAATACTTTTATAATACCAACCAATACCATTATTCCCCCCCCCCCCCCCCAGGAAGCATAAAAAAGAAAAAGAGGGAGTATGTTGGAAGAGAAACTGGATAATTGTGCAATCCGTTACAGTAAAAATAATAGACAATTACAGTCACTGTGAATACAACCAGATTTACTAGAGTGAGGAGTTTTAGATGTAAAAAAGGAGTACCATTTTTGGGGAAAAAACAGTGCCAATCACACATGCGAAAATTTTTTATGGGGCGCTATAAAAGTCATTAAACAGAAAACTTCCAAAAGAAATCACTCAAGTGTGTGGAAGTCATCACACATAGCATGACCTACTTTGACCACTCATTCAGAGAACGGTCAAAACTCATAACATTCAATATTTCAATATTTCTCTGAGTAAGACGGTATCTACGATTACTTGCCAAACATCTGTAAATAGAACAGTCACAAGAGGAGCATACTTTGTTTTTAAATGCAATCATTATTTTGTTCATTTCTATGTTCTCTGCGCCACGGTTTGTGGCTCAGCTTTACTTGCGCTTCTGTTATTCAGTCTCTTTTAGGCACCCTTCACAACTGTGAAAATGGACCATTGTGCTTACTTCTCAAAAGCTGTCTTCTCCAGCTTTCTCATGGCTGTTGTCAGGATGGAGTGTCTCTGCCGGATGAAGTTTATCTTTAAATCCTTGTTTATCTGCTAGTCTTTTGCCCTTTCTTACAACTGAAGAATCATCAGTCAAAGCTTCTAAAAACCTAGTGATTATGGGGGAAGGGGGTAAAGGAAATCTTGTAACTTGTATGTACTTCTGTATTCTGCCAGATGATTTTGTAAACATTTCCTTGATACAAGATGTAAATTTATTTATGTGTATTTCTTTTTTAATGCCTTGCAAATATGAGCAATAATATGCTCGATGTAGGTCATGAGTTTTAAAGTACAAACACTGACTTCAAATTGGAAAATGCAAATTACTTGAATGAAACTTTATCTATAAGCAAAGCTGTGCATGATCAAATTTTACTCCATCAGCCTACAATGCAAAACATGCATTTTATTGAAACTTTACATCAAGATGCCGTCATTTGTTTTCTCGAAAAGCACATTAACAAGAGTATGTGTTTCACTTGTTCTCTATTCAAGAGGTTGCTTAAATTTTCAATACATATCTGTCCTGTCTGTCAGGGTTTTCATCTAGGCTACAATGCACTAAATTACAAGCTACTACTTATCTAATTTGTGACAGGGTGACAATTATTGCAACATATAAAATAAAATGATCGTAACTGCTGAATGGCTTGCGGTAGGATGTTCAAAGTCTACGCTTGGCCGCGAGTCATGATGGGAATTAGTATGCGCTGTGTGCTTCGGTTTCATTTGGAAAGGTTCGCCAACAAGCAAAACTGGTGCAATTGGGGGACCGAGAATCCGCTTTTCGTGATCGAGAAATCTCTTCACCCCCAACGGGTGACTGTGTGGTGTGCAGTGACCAGTCATGGAATAATTGGTGTGATATTCCTTGATGGCATAGTGACTACTGAAGAGTACGTGAGGATTTTGGAAGATTGTATCATCCCCGTTACCCAAAGTGACCCTGATTTCGACAAGATGTAGTTAAAGCAAAACGGAGCTCGGTCCCATGGAAGCAGGAGAGTGTTCTGGAGAAGCCCTTTGTGGATCGTATTCTCGCTCTGGCGTACCAAGAGGCCACTGGAATGGGACTCGATTGGCCACCATATTCTCCGGATCCGAACATATGCGACTCCTCTTTGGGGGGCTACATTAAAAACAAGGTGTACAGCAATAACCCCAAAACCATTGCTGAGCTGAGAACAGCCATTCAGGCGGTCATCGACAGCCTCGATGTTCCGACACTTCAGCTGGTCACGCAGAATTTCAGTATTCGTCTGCGCCACATCATCGCCAATGATGGCAAGCATATCCAACATACCATAGTCTAAATCCGAATAATTGTACTGACGTTTACATGTTGAACAAAGTGTGGTCACGCCGTGGCTTGTAACTAATTTGCGTTTCTTTCTCATATAGTCCAAAATTGTCACTCCGTATCTGCACCAGTTGAACTGGCCTATTCATTTAGGTGTTCAGTAAGATCACTGAGAAGGAGAATTAACATCAAGTTTAATAATAAAAATTATGAACTTCCACAAATTTTTATAGCTTTCAAATTAATCGGAATTCGTATAATACAGATTCTTTCACCCCAAAGCTTGAGATATCCAACGTTTCAATTGACTGACCCGCGACTTCATGATGAAACGTTGTGTGCTGTAATAACGAAACAGCTTTTTAGCCTCATGTCACGAGCTTTACTGTTACTGTATGATGTGGTCTTCGGACCATAAGCCCATTTTATAGTACACAACTGATCCCAAAGATAAAGTCGTACAGTAATACTAAAAGTTGTGAAATAACGATAAAAGAATGCTTCTTTTAGTGAATACAGTCCAAGGTTTGACTTGCAATAAACGGGCACAAAAA
The DNA here is from genome assembly GCF_021461395.2 of Schistocerca americana. NCBI lineage: Eukaryota > Metazoa > Arthropoda > Insecta > Orthoptera > Acrididae > Schistocerca > Schistocerca americana. The sequence goes on along the minus strand of NC_060120.1, from coordinate 966,372,197 downwards.
TTGTCAGATGCTTCATGACCATCCAGGTGACAGGAGGTACAGATCTGAGAATCTGGACTGCCGTAAATCTTGACATGAAATTCCCCATTACTACACTTTCCGAACCCCTACTCTCATATACTCACTGTCGGGTAATTATGCACCCACGTATTATCACCAAACTATTTCCCCCTCTTCTCTGATTATGTCTCAGAGCTTCTCTATCATGGTTAATCTTCAAATTAACCTTTGCCCTATTTACGTTCTTGCTTCTCTTGGTTTCGAACAGGTATTATTATCAGATTCCGTTTACCGAAGATTCTAAGTTTACTATAGCGTTTGCCATCCACTTGCATCTGTGCGAGTTTTACCGGGTCCCAGTTGGGCTCTCAACCCGTTCAACAAGCCTACCCAATCGGTTGTTACTGCTTTTTTTTCAGATATCTAATTTAAGTTCGTCTCTCTAAATGTAGTTATCTTGAGTGAACATAAATCTGATCATGTTCGGCACGTGGAGGAAAGGGCACTCTACGAGTCGGAGTGTGTCAGAAATCTGAAAGTAGTAGTAAAGCTATAAAATCTGAAGAGGCTCAATGTAGATGAAGTTGTGGTCAATGAACTGAAATGGAGAGGATATAAGGATTTCTGGACAGACGAATATAGGGTAATATCAACAGCAGCAGAAAATGTTATAACATGGTGTAGGATTCGTCATGAATAGGGAGGTAGGACAGAGAGTGAGCTACTGTGATAGGGTTGCTCTTATCAGATTGCACAGCAGTCCAACGCCAACAACAATAATGAGATACACCTGCCAAGGACTCAAGCAGTACATGAAGAGATAAGTACATGAAGACATAAGAAAAGTATATGAGGATACTGAACGACCAATTACCTGTGTAAAGGAAGATGAGGGTTTGATGTTCATGGAGGATTGGAACGCGGTAGTAGATAAGGGATAGAAGAAGGCCTCGGTAGTAACAATGAGAGAAAAGAAAATTATATTAATTTGGCAACAAATTTCGGAAGACAACAGCAAATACTCTGTTTACGGATGACAGGAGAAGCAGCTATGTATTTGGAAAAGTCCGGCTGATAAGATGAGATTCCAGATGGATTGTCATGGTCAGACAGAGATTCCGAAATCAAATATTGGATTATAAAGGGTACTCAGGAGCAGGAATAGACTCATATCACAATTTGGCAATGATGATGAATACATTGACAATCGTCCGAAAGAGGCAACGTTGAAGGAAATGGCATGGTGAAATAATGAAGAATGTTGAGAGGTGCTTGTAGTTCTCTAAGGATGTAGATACTGCGATCGTGTATACTGGGGCAGGTAGATCAGCTAAAGCCGAGTTAATGTTTCTAAAAGGGGCAGTCAGAGATGTTGGACAGAAAAAGTAAGATAGAAGGAAGGCATATCCGAAGAAGCCTTGGGTAACACAAGAAATACTTTAATTCATCGGCAAAACAAGAAGGTACAAAACTGTTCAGGAAAAGACACGAATACAGGAATAGAAGTTATGGGATATATGGGAATATATAGGATATGCATGGCAGGGCAGGCGAAATTGCACCAGGAAAGATGTAAAGAAATCGAAAAAGAAATGATTGTCGGGAGAACTGAGTCAGCATTCAGAAAATCCAAGACAACCTTCGACGCAATTAAAATCAACGGTAAGGGTGTAATTGGAATTCAAATTTTAAACACAGAAAAAGGAGCAAATAGGTGGAAAGAGTAGGTTAAATGACTCTATGAGGGGGATAGCTTGCTGAAGACCCATTATTATAAAAAACTAGAACTGACAAGCATTATGTAGGTTATACAGTATTAGACCAAGAATCTAAGAGAACTCTGGAAGACTTGAGATAAAATAAGGCAGAAGGGATCGAATTCTTAAAATCATTGCACGAAGTGGCATACAAACGATTGTTCCAGTTAGTGTGTAGAATCTACAACATTTTCGGGAAAATATTACCCACACAATAACAAAGACACCAATATCAGATAAGGGCGTAAATTATCGCACAGTCATCATAACAGCTGATAGATCTAAGCTACAATAATAAATAAAAGAATGTAAGAGAAAATTAGAAATGTGTTAGACGACGATCCGTTTAGATTTAGGAAAGGTAAATATACCAGACAGACAGTTCTCACGTTCGCTTTCTAATGGAAGCAAGAATGAAGAAAAATCAAGACGTGCTCAAAGGACTCGTCGACCTAGAAAACGCGTTGGACAATGTGAATGGTGCAAAATGTTCGAAATTTTGAGAAAAATGGGAGTAATTTATAGGGATAGACGGGAAATATACAATGTCTACAAGAACGATAAGAGTTGGAAACGAAGAACTATATGCTCGGATCACAAAAGGGTGTAAGGAATACACTCTTTCTCCCCTACTCTTCAATTTATACATCACAGAAACAATGACTCAAATAAAAGCAAGATTCAAGTGTGGGACTAGAATTCAAAGTCAAAGGAAATTAACGATAAGATTTGATGTCTGCTTGCTGCCCTCAGTGAATGAAGAATTACAGGATCTGTTTTCAAACGAAATTAACTATAAGATTCGATGTCTGCTTGCTACCCTAAGTGAATGAAGAATTACAGGATCTATTCTCAAACCAATGCCTAGAGTTACCGACCAAGTAAAAGTATACGTTGGCAAGGTACATAATGTAGTTCAGCCTGCTGTATTTAGCGACACAGGCATATCAGACACGATTGACAGAGGAAATGTTGAAAATCCGAAGACTAGCGCATTTTAGTGGTTCATTTAGTAAGCACTAAAGCTTCACGTTTATGCTCGGCCGACTTCAGTGGCAGGCGTTGCAAGAGAGGCGCTGCGCATCGCGGTATAGTTTAGTGTTAAATTGCGAGAGCCTATACTTTTAGAATAGTCAACTGATACACTGCTTCCCCCTAAATTAGACAATTTCGTGCTCACACAGAGGATTACGAACAATAGTTCTTCCGCCAAACCATTCGCTACTGGGACAGGAAAGAGCTGGAGTGACAGTGGCTCACAAAGTAGCCTCCGCCACACAGCGTAAGGTGGCTAGCATATGTAGATGAATCCCGGTCACCGTATCGACAAAAACACTGCTGGATGCCGGATGTGCATTTGAATCTGAAATGCTTTTGTACTCACTTGTACCTAGACAGTTCGGATCCCTAGGACTAACGTACTGTTTGTACCTGGGTCCCTGCCTGTGAAGGCGATGCCTTTCGCATAGCTTTGCTGGAACCACGCAAATGTCAGTTTCCGAGACACTTGGTCTCTTCACTAAACTGTCACGTAGAATCTGGTATCGAGTGGTAGTTACAAGAGCTCTGTCGTCAACAAGAACTGCCACCTAACTGAAAACACTTTTGTTAATCAGACATCTAGCTGAATTTGCCTGTTTCGATGTACACTGCTGGCCATTAAAATTGCTACACCAAGAAGAAAACGGGTATTCATTGGACACATATATTATACTAGAACTGACATGTGATTAAATTTTCACGCAATTTGGCTGCATAGATCCTGGGTAATCACTACCCAGAACAATCACCTCTGTCCGTAATAACGGCCTTGATACGCCTGGGCATTGGGTCAAACAGAGCTCGGATGGCGTGTACAGGTACAGCTGCCCATGCACGGGTCGTCACACATCTGAAATGTAATGTCCACTGTTCAAAGTGCCGTCAATGCGAACAACGGCTGACCGAGTCGTGTAACCAATGGCACCCCATACCATCACGCCGGTTGATAAGCCAGTATGGCGATGACGAATACACGCTTCTAATGTGCGTTCACCGCGATGTCGCCAAACACGGATGCAACCATCATGATGCTGTAAACAGAACCGGGATTCATCCGAAAAACTGACGTCTTGCCATTCGTACACTCAGGTTCGTCGTTGAGCAGGCGCTCCTGCCGGTGATGCAGCGTCAAGGGTAACCGCAGCCATGGTCTCCGAGCTGCAAACTGTTCGTGCAGATGGTTGTTGTCTTGCAAACGTCCCCATCTGTTGACTTAGGGATGGAGACGTGGCTGCACGATCCGTTACAGCCATGCGGAGAAGATGCCTTTCATCTCGACTGTTAGTGATACGAGGCCGTTGGGATCCAGCACGACGTTCCGTATTACCCTCCTGAACCCACCGATTCCATATTCTGCTAACAGTCATTGTATCTCGACCAACGCGAGCAGCAATGTCGCGATACGATAAACCGCAATCGCGATAAGGCTACAATCCGACCTTTATCAAAGTCGGAAACGTGATGGTATGCATTTCTCCTCCTTACGCGAGGCATCACAACAACGTTTCACCAGGCAACGGCGGTCAACTGCTGCTTGTGTATGAGAAATCGGTTGGAAATTTTCCTCATGTCAGCACGTTTGTAGGTGTCGCCACCGGCTCAACGTTGTGTCAATGCTCTGAAAAGCTAATCATTTGCATATAACAGCATCGTCTTCCTGTCGGTTAAATTTCGCGTCTGTAGCACGTCATCTTCGTGGCGTAGCAATTTTACTGGCAAGTAGTGTATATTGAACTTTTTTCATACAACGTTTCATTATATTCTGATATTTCATAAATAAGTCGCAGTGCTTTCTAGACATGATTAATGTTAAGAGGTAAATAACACGGGGGTCGAACCGTTTATCCATTCTTGACCAGACTTCAAATGTAACAGCCTATCTGATATGCGTAATGCACATTAGGAGGCACTGTACAACAAGAAAATTATACAGGCTGTTAGAAAAGGTACGGCCAAACTTTCAGGAAACATTCCTCACACACAAATAAAGAAAAGATGTAATGTGGACATGTGTCCGGAAATGCTTAATTTCCATGGTAGAGCTCAGTTTAGTTTCGTGAGTATGTACTGTACTTCCTCGATTCACCACCAGTTGGTCCAATTGAAGGAAGGTGATGTTGACTTCGGTGCTTGTGTTGACATGCGACCTATTGCTCTACAGTACTAGCATCAAACACATCAGTACGTAGCATCAACAGGTTAGTGTTCATCACGAACGTGGTTTTGCAGTCAGTGCAGTGTTTACAAATGCGGAGTTGGCAGATGCCCATTTGATGTATGGATTAGCACGGGGCATTAGCCGTGGCGCGGTACGTTTGTATCGAGACAGATTTCCAGAACGAAGGTATCCCGACAGAAAGACGTTCGAAGCAATTGATCGGCGTCTTAGGGAGCACGGAACAAACCAGCCTATGACCCGCGACTGGGGAAGACCTAGAACGACGAGGACACCTGCAATGGACGAGGAAATTCTTCGTGCAGTTGATGATAACCCCAATGGCAGCGTCAGAGAAGTTGCTGCTGTACAAGGTAACGTTGACCACGTCACTATATGGAGAGTGCTACGGGAGAACCAGTTGTTTCCGTACCATGTACAGCGTGTGCAGGCACTATCAGCAGCTGATTGGCCTCCGCGGGTACACTTCTGCGAATGGTTCATCCAACAATGAGTCAATCCTCATTTCAGTGCAAATGTTCTCTTTGCGGATGAGGCTTCATTCCAACGTGATCAAATTGTAAATTTTCACAATCAACATGTGTGGGCTGACGAGAATCCGCACGGAATTGTGCAATCACGTCATCAACACAGATTTTCTGTGAACGATTGGGCAGGCATTGTTGGTGATGTCTTGATTGGGCCCCATGTTCTTCCACCTACGCACAACGGAGCACGTTATCATGATTTCATACGGGATACTCTACCTGTGCTGCTAGAACATGTGCCTTTACAAGTACGACACAATATGTGGTTAATGCAAGATGGAGCTCCAGCACATTTCAGTCGAGGTGTTCGTACGCTTCTCAACAACAGATTCGGTGACCGATGGATTGGTAGAGGCGGACCAATTGGTGTGGAGGCGGACCAATTCCATGGTCTCCACGCTCTCCTGACCCCAACCCTCCTGACTTTCATTTATGGGGGCATTAGAAAGCTCTTGTCTACGCAACCCCGGTACCAAATGTAGAGACTCTTCGTGGTCGTATTGTGGACGGCTGTGATACAATACGCCATTCTCCAGGGCTGCATCAGCGCATCAGGTATTCCATACGACGGAGGGTGGATGCATGTATCCTCGCTAACGGAGGACGTTTTGAACATTTCCTGTAACAAAGTGTTTGAAGTCACGCTGGTACGTTCTGTTGCTGTGTGTTTCCATTCCATGATTAATGTGATTTGAAGAGAAGTAATAAAATGAGCTCTAACATGGGAAGTAAGCGTTTCCGGACACGTGTCTACATAACATATTTTCTTTCTTTGTGTTTGAGGAATGTTTCCTGAAAGTTTGGCCGTACCTTTTTGTAACACCCTGTATATGTTTAAACAGCTATAATGGAATCAGAATAGCTTGGTTCTCAATTTTAGAAACAATTCTGAGAAATATTTGCGGAATGTTTCATGCGATCTCTGTTTCATGAATCCTCGATTAGTGTTAAAAACCTGTTACGTTACATTAAGAAACACAGACGTACTTGTTCCAGTATCAAGGATGATATAACTGTTGCGACTATTAATATTTTAACTAGATTACGTACCTTCTGGTGTTATATCATTTCCCATTTCCTGTAGGCCTGTTTCCATGTACTGAACGTTTCACGAAGTAAGACAAGTTGCATGTCTTGCACAATTCGCTCTACATCTGCCTCCTTTCTTACAATGTTCGCTACATATTGACTATGAAAATTCCTTTGGTGTATAGTGTTCAAACCTGCTGCCTCACAGCCGTATATGCATGTATACACCAATGTGTGCGACCATGACCTAACAGAGCGTTTTTCATGATCTCGGATATCATTAAGTAAAGGCTAAGAAACTGCAGTGTCATAGGGCGTAAGCAAATGAAATGCGCCTTCCGCAAGAAGTCAAATTGGTTTCAAATTCATCTTTTCCTTCCGCTTTGCTTTTTCGCGTTTTGCTGCGGGTTCGACATTGTTATGTGGGTTTTGGCAACATTAGTGACAGTTGGTGGCCGGGGGGCCCTTCCCGATGCCACCAATCCCTCAGGGTCTGTACTTCAATGTCCCACGTGTCTGCGTGTAGAAGAGATCATATGTGAAAGTGTGGGAACAATTTCAGAATGTTTGCGTAGCGTGTAGCGGAGGCCGGACGTGGGCTCCAACCACGTAGTCGTGTATGTGCGAAACCGCCTAAAAACACCATACAGGCTGCCCGGTACCATCCCTAGTCATTAATCCATCAGGCTACGCGACCTCTGGCAGGTTCGCCTCCCCGGGATGCAGCGCCTTAACACGCTCGGCTATACGAGCGGTTTTGTTTCAAGCTCTTCAGTACGATTAAATTAAAGGTTTAACGCTCAATCTAAGCTTGTGACCTGTTATTGCCTAAGGTACTATGCCATATAATGACTAAATTAGGCTCTACACAAAGATGTTTCAAGCAAAATCCGACATGTGAACTTTATGAACAGTAAAGGAAACTGCGGAACAAAGTCGAGCAAAACATGCGCAACGCTAGAAACAGCCATTCCCTTTATATACAGTGAGCCGAAACTTGCAGCACTGTGGAAGAAACTGCATAGCTTTGAATAATAAACACAAAAACCCTAATGTTGTCTATAAGACTATTCACAGAAATTAGACGACCATTTTATCAACCATAGTCAGTTAAATTGCGTTAGCTTCTCAGCTGCAAAGTAACACTTTCACGACAGACCTGGTTCCTAAAAATATTGTGTCTGATCTATATCAACGACATAGGAGACAACCTGAGTAGCCGTCTTAGATTGTTTGCAGTTGATGCTGTCATTTACCGTCTTGTAAAGTCATCAGATGATCAAATCGACTTGTAAAATGATTTAGATAAGATATCTGTATTGTGCTAAAAGTGTCAATTGACCCTGAATCAAGAAAAGTGTGAAGTTATTCACAGGCGTACTAAAAGAAGTCAGCTAAATTTCGATTACGCGATTAGTCACACAAATCTGTAGGCTGTGAATTCAACTAAATACTTAGGGATTACAATCACAAATAACCTAAATTGGAACGGTCACATAGAAAATGTTGTGGGTAAGCAAAGCAAAGACTGCGATTCATTGGCAGAACACTTAGAAGGTGCAATAGGCCTACTAAAGAGACTGCTTACTTACTTGTCCGTCCTATTCCGGAGTATTGCAGTGAGGTGTGGGATCCGCATCAGGTGGGACTGACGGATGACATCGAAAAAGTACAAAGAATGGCAGCTCGTTTTGTATTATCGCGAAATAGGGGAGATAGTGTCACAGACATGATACGTGAATTGGACTAGCAATCATTAAAAGAAAGAGGTTTTTCTTTGCGACGGGATCTTCTCGTGAAATTTCAATCACCAGTTTTCTCCTTCGATTGCGAAAACATTCTGTTGCCACCCACCTACGTAGGGAGAAATCATCATCACGATAAAATAACAGAAATCAGGGATGGCACAGAAAAATTTAAGTGCTCTTTTTTTCCCGCGTGCCGTTCGAAAGTGGAACGGTAGAGAGACAGCTTGAAGGTGGTTCATTGAACCCTCTGCCAGCCACTTTATTGTGAATAGCAGAGTGATCACGCAGATGTTGATGTAGACATGTTAGGAGCTTATTATTTCAGTTCCTACGAACATGTTTAACCGCTCTCCCCTTAATGGTACATAATCTACTGAGTAAAAACAAACCTTTAATCAACCTTTTTTTCTTGTTTCTTTTGTTTTCTGACTGGTTTGGTGTGGCCCGCCATGAATTCCCCTCCTGTACCAACCTCTTCATCTCAGAGCAGCACTTGCAACCTACGTCCTCAATTACTTTCTGGATGTGTTCCAATCTCTGTCTTCCTCTACAGTTTTTGCCCCCTGCAGCTCCCTATAGTGCCATGGAAGTCATTCCCCCATGTCTTAGCAGATGTCCTATCAACCTGTCAGTGCTTTCCACGTATTCCTTACTTCTCAGGTTCTGCGCAAAACCTCTTCATCAGTCCATCTAAATTTCAACATTTGTCTGTAAAAGCACATCTCAAGTGCTTTGATCTCTTCTGTTCCGTTTCCCATAGTCCATGTTTCACTATCATTAAATGCTGTGCTCCAAACGCACATTCTCAGAAATATCTTCCTTAAATTAATATCTATATTTGATACTAGTAGATTTCTCTTCATCAGGAATGCCATTTTTGCCACTGCCAGTTGGCTTTTGATGTCCTCCTTACTCCGTCAGTCAGTTATTTTGCTGCCTAGGTGGTAGAATTCCGTAACTCCATCTACTTCGTGACTACCAGTCCTAATGATCAGTTTCGCGCTATTCTTATTTCTGCTACTATTCATTACTTTCGTCTTTCTTCGATTTACTCTCGATCTACAGTCTGTACTCATTAGATTGTTCATTCGATTCAGCAGATCATGTAATTCTTCTTCGCTTCAATGTCATCAGCGAATCTTATCATTGATGTTCTTTCTTCTTGAATTTTAATTCCACTCCTGAACCCCTCTTTTATTTCCATCAATTGCTTCTTCGATGAACAGACTAAACAGTAGGGATCGAAAGACTGCATCCTTGTCTTACGCACTTTTAAATGTGAACACCTCGTCCTTGGTCGTCCACTCTTATTAATCCCTCTTGGCTCATTTTCATACTGTATATTACCCTTTTCTCCCTATAGCTTACCCCCACTTTTCGCAGAATTTCGAACATCTTGCACCATTTTACATTATCGAATGCTTTTTCCAGGTCACGGATCCAATGAAGGTGTCTTGATTTTTCTTTAGTCTTGCTTCCATTATCAACCGCGACGCCAGAGTTGCCTCACTGGTGTCTTTATCTTCCCTAAAGCCAAACTGGTCGTCATCTACCAAATCTTGAATTTTCGTTTCCATTCTTCTGTATATTATTCTTGTAAGCAACTTGGATGCATGAACTTTTAAGCTGGTGGCGCGAGAATTCTCGCACTTGTCACCACTTGCAGTCTCCGGAATTGTGTGGATGACTTTTTTCTGAAAGGCAGGTGGTATGTCGCCAGACTCATGTACTTTAAACACAAACGTGAATAGTCGTTTTGGTGCCACTTCCCCCAATGATCTTAGAATTCCTGATTGTATGTTGTCTATCCTTTTTGCCTTAATTGATTTTAAATCTTCCAAAGCTCTCTTGAAATCTGAATCTAATACTGGATTCCTTGACTCTTAAAAAACGACTCCTGTTTCTTCTTCTTTCACATCAGACAAATTTACCCCCTCATAGAGGCCTTCAGTGTACTCTTTTCGTCTATCCGCTCTCTCCTAAGCATTTAACAGTGGAATCCCCCTTGAACTCTTAATGTTACCACCATTGCTCTTAATTTCACCGAAGGTTGTTTTGAGTTTCCTGTATGCTGAGTCAGTCCTTCCGACAATCATTTCTTTTTCGATTTATTCAAATTAAATCAGCTAAGAATGACAATCCAAACTCACAGGCAACAGTAGGACGGCTAGCATATTGATAGCAGTGTTCATTACCCTTGAAGAGCTGACGCAATAGTATAAACTAATGACATCCACGATAAATTGCAATCAAGCGTCTGGAATCACTATAGAATTAATTTATTCATTTGTGATTGATAAGAATGAACAATTTCATGAGTCAGATACAACTAAAAGCAATATCTTTTCTGTTTTACTTACACATTACTTCTTAAAATTAACCAGTGTGCTCAGTATGATGAAATGATTGGGAAAGATTTGGAATACATTGTTTTCTTTTTTTTTTTCTTCAGTCTGAAGATTGTTACGATGCAGGTTTCCACTCTAGTCCATCCTTTGCAAGCCTCAACTCTGTGCATCTGCTGCAGCCTATATGCGCATGAACCTGCTTATTTCAATCATCCCTTGGTCTGTCTCTACAGTTAGTATCCGACATGCTCCCTCCAATACCAAACTGACAATTCGTGGATGCTTCAAGACGTGTCCTACCAACTGGTTCTCTCTTCTGGTCAAGTTGTGGCATAAATTTCTGTTTCTCTCCAGTTCGCTTCAGTACTTCCTAAATACTATAGCAGAAACTCCGAGCATCACTAGAAGAGAGTGGATAATGAGGCAAAAGCAGACTGGAGGAAATGTACTATGGAAGTCCCAGTTGTGTAAATTTGGGAAATGAAACGATGTATTGGTTCCATCAAACAAGTTTTGTCAGTGCAGTGCACTGTCACCTCTCTTTTTCATTGTGATCTTACACGAAATAACAACTAAGATGTAAGAACGAAATGGAGAAGACAAGATACAAACAATGGTGCTCGCAGACGACTATGATTTGGGGAAAGGAGGAGAAGGAAGAGACTGAGGAACACCTGGATGCTTAGCAAGAAACTGTGAGACACTTTTAAATGACATTTACTGTAGACAAATGTGAGATCCTGGTGACAACTAGAAATAAAGACAGATCAACTAGCGGAATAAGGACTGGACGTGAACAATTGACGAAGGTGGAGACTGTCAAGTACTTGGGAGCTGTGACAGAGGAGAAATGAAAAAAAATGGGAAAGGTCAGTGAGGTTGCCAGACTGGCACAAGTATTCCAGCAAGGTGTTAGGAGCTTTGTTTGGAACAAGTACATCCACGAAAGAGCAAAGAAGTAGTATGTAGAAGTTACTACATCCCAGTACTGACATACGCATCTGTAACCTGGGCAGTGAAGAGAAGAGATGCAAGCAAATTGCAGGTATGTGAAATGAAGTTCCTTAGAAGCCTTGGTCAATGTACGGAATGAATAGCATCAGGGACAGTCTACAACCCTGACTCACTATCTTCAAGACCACTTGCTTCCCATCCATGTCCTTCGACCTGGTTTCTCTACAAATTGTAAACAGCATTTGGCTGAACGTATTTTATCCCTGTTCCCTTAAAAATTTCAAAGATAGTTGTCCAGTCAACGATGTCAGAATACAACCTACCTTGTAAGATAAGTCGGAAGGTCAGTAATTTCTCGTGCGTTGTTACATTTGTCCGGAACCCAAACTGATCCCCTCCCCCCCCCCCCCCCCCCAGCGTCGCTATCCACCTGTTTTTCATTCTTATATGAAGAAATCGTGTGTATCTTGCAATTATGGGCCTTTAGACTGATAGTTCAGTTATATTCACACCTATCAGCACATGTGTTCAAATGGTTCAAATGGCTCAGAGCACTATGCAACTTAACTTCTGAGGTCATCAGTCGCCTAGAACTAATTAAACCTAACTAACCGAAGGACATCACAAACATCAATGCCCGAGGCAGGATTCGAACCTGCGACCGTAGCGTTCGCCCGGTTCCAGACTGTAGCGCCTAGAACAGCACGGCCACTCCGGCTGGCGACTTCGTAGACTTTCCCAACGAAATAAGCTGGTGTAAAACCCGAGAAGTGTATCACAACGGCTATATTCAAAATTCATTGTATTAGATCGTCAAAAAGTATAATGAAAGGCATCAATATGATATTCCTTATGTCACAGCAATTCTTGTAAAATACCACTCATCTTACGGTTGGGAAGAACATACGTATGTTTCGTAAAAGCTTTAGTTGTGAATGTTAGATTATTTTTAAACAACTTTCAAGAATACATGGATAAGAATTTTTTGTATGAACGCCTTCAGACTTCCACGTCGCTTCCTCGGTCTCTCGCTTCTGCACATCTCCCACCCTCCTCCTCCCTCTGCCTCCCCACCACCAACACCCCCACCACCATCACCATCTCAATCAACAACCCTAGCGCTGGTGTATAAGACACTCTGTTAATGGATTCGTAAACCGCATTTTGACTACACAACAGCCCATGTCCTTCGACTTATGCAACTGCAGTCCGGTTTCTCTACAAATTGTAAATAGAGGCACTAAACAGTGGACTTATAAACCATTAAACTATTCTGAGTTGCAATTTACTTTAAAGTAGAAACCTAGTAACAGTACGAAAGCTCGTGCTGAGCGAATAAAGACTGCGTGGAACAGAGACCGTTGGGTGTTTTAACGAGTGCCTTCGTGAGTTTCAGGGTAGAATGCAGTTCGGCCCGTGAGCTACACTCACTCAGTGTCAGTTGTTCAGCTGATTAATACCTGTCGCTCGCAAACACATGTCACATGGGACCATTTATCTTCCCATCAGCACCGACAGCAGGTGTGTTCGACGGCAGCCGCGCTGACAGCAACAGGCCATCCCATGGCGAGGACACAACTTCGCTAATAACATTTTCCCTCTGCCTTCCAACTGGTCAGGCAGGTGGACAGATAGAAAAGGTGAATGAGGTTGAAAGACGGCACGAGGAGAAAGTCAGAAAGTTCTGTCGTGGTCTCCAGTTGCACTTCTTTTTTGCAGTGTGCTTTCGTCAAAAGTGTATCATTTCCAAACTGCCCTGTATATGTTTTAAGTTGTAGGTGCGCCACAGCTTGCAGATATTTATTTAAAATCATATTATACTAGCACAAAACGCTTTGACAACTTTTTACTACTACCACCAGTTTCGAGTGTTACTTATAATCATCAGGCACATGAAGATTTTCAGTTTCAGTATATGTGTGTATACAGACATGGCGTTCTGACCCATTCTAAATAAGGCCTTACTCACTAAGTGGACCACAGAACTAAGCATGCAACATTTTAACGTTGCTGATTGAGTATCACTTATTTGTGGTTCACACGGCTAACAGAAATGTGTTCCAACACTTCAAAAGCAGCCGTAGGTTTTTCGCCTTACACTATTGTGTTACTGATAGTGTATCTTTACGAATGGTAATGTTTTAGTATAAAGTCGTATTTCATTTATTTTATCTACTGGCTACTGGATTCGGTACACACTGCCATCTTCCGGCCAGCCACTGGCACGCAGTCGCTACGCTCGCTTCTCAGGTAGGTGTGTCAAATACACTATGTCAAGAATATGTAATAGTGGATCTTCTACAGAATATTTAAATTGTTTGCAACGTTATGAAGTTCAGTTTGCGGTTTTGGCGTTGTATGAGGTGCGTTTGAATGCAACGTAAATATTCACACAGGTACCGTGTTGAAAAGCTTCCTTTGCCATAGGATGGTTTCCTACAATCTAAGCACGTGTCAATAATGAAGATTGATGATCCACATGTATTTTAGTAACACTTTCCTTAGCTTACAAGTAGATCCACTTTAACAGACCTTTTCAGCTCACAAGCAGACCTAGAGGAACTCTTTTCACTTGATAATTTTTGAATACATTATGGGAGTGAACAGTGATGAGTGTGTTACAAATATTTACTATCAAAAACAGTCTTGATCACAATTTATTTATTACGGTGACCGGTTTCGATCAGTACTGTGGTCATCTTCAGACCAATGAGTAAGAACCAGTAGTGATTTACTAGCAGAAGGAGGTTCTTACTCATTGATCTGAAGATGACCACAGTACTGATCGAAACTGGTCAACGTAATAAATAAATTGTGATCAAGACTGTTTTTGATAGAAAATAAAAAAAATCTTTTCACTTGCTTCAGGGCGAGTATAAGCATTTAATTATTTTTTGTAGCATCTGAAGATGGCCCAGTGGCTGAATCCGGTTATGATTATTTGAGGAAATATGATTGTGTCAATAAACAAAAAAAATTACAAAAAGTTGACACTGTCTCCTAAAACGAAACGTGTTTTCCTTCCAAAAATAATAATAGCAGCTGATAATAATGCCTCGTTTTTGGGACTTATCTCTATCACCACCTTGCCCGGTGGTGTGCAGGAACACACATGTAAATAACTGCTCGTCTATTGCCACGGATATTATCTATTTTGATGAAACTCGTCACAGCGAAAAGACAGCCACGGGCCGCGAAGAGACAAGCGCTACTACGAAATGACACTGAGTTGCACAAGTACTGTGGAAAAAATGTCGCCTTTCGTATAAAGGAAACGATGATTTAGAGTCACGTAAAACTATGGAGTACGTATAAAATAAGATATCTGAGGCGGTATCAAATCATTTGTAATAGCTGTGTTCCCAAGTTCAATGAAGATGGTGGAAGGTATATGTAAAACATCACCTTAGTTACTGTTACGATATATGGTACGGTGATTTCCATACTCGGTTACGTTCACTGAACATCTTCAGGTGTCCTGCATTATAACGTAACAGAGACGTACATTGGTAAAAGGAGGTATCGCCAGAAGATAAGAAAAATGTTGTACACTTCGTTGCTTTACGATACCATCAGGTATCAAGGACCATGTCGTTTTGCATTTATACAAACGAAAACACAGTAGTATGTGATTTTATGCCAGTTTTTTAATAGAAAAACGTCGTGAGGAAGAGCCAAGACAAACTTGGCCAGTTACACACCGTATCTGTCCGCAAGGTCACCACCAACACTTACTGCTAGTGTGTGGTATCGTAATACTGAGGTGGATTCATAGAGACACTCAGCACGAAAACGAACAGCGTAGAGATATGTCGTCACACATGGGTTATTGTCGAATTGCAATTTATTTAAAACAAACACATACAAACTCTTCTATCCAATACTACACTGATGAATTCTTTATATGTCTCAGAAAGTGTCCTATCAATCGATCCATTTGGCCAAGATGTGCCACAAATTTCTTGGCTTTACAATTCTGTTCAGTACCTCCTTATCGGTTTCATAGTCCACCAATCTAATCTTCAGCAATATTCTGTAACACCAAATTTCAAAAGGTTCTACTCTCTCCTTCTGTAAACTATTTCCGTCAGCATTTCAGCCCCATACAAGGTTGCATTCCAGAATGAATCTTCAGGAAAGAGTTTCTGGTAAATTTATACTCGATGTTAACAAATCTCTCTTCTTCAGAAAACCTTTTCTTGGCATTGGCGCTCTACATATTATATCCTCTCTACATCTGTCTTCAGTTAATGTGCTGCCTCAATAAAGACACTCGTCTACCGCTTTTAGTGTCATTTCCTAAAGTAATTGCCTCAGCACCGCCTGACGGACCAAATTTCACTATCCTAGTCTGGCTCTTGTTAACGGTCATCCCCTTTCAAGGCATCACTCACTCCGTTCACCTGCTCTTCCAAGTCCTTTACTCTCACTGACTACTATTACAATGTCATCGGCAAAACTCGAAGGATTTATTTCTTCTCCCTTCATTTTGTTTTTGTTCCATTTGCTGTTTGCTCAATGCACAGATTGAGTAACACTGTGGAAAGTCTACAACCCTGTCTCAGTCCTCATGACCCTCGATTCATAACTGCCGTCCTATTTTTGTCCAGGTCGTAAATAACTTTTCTCTCACGGTATGAAATGTGTGAGAAAAGTAATAAGACTGTTAACACTGAGAGCGATAAGGGAACGCTGTGTTGTTCTACCTGCGTAGGTCGGTTTGTTCATCCCTTCCAAACGCTCAATCCGAGTTTCAGCTCCATGGAGCCATCATGTGGCTTTTGTGAGTGCCATGAGTGAAGATCAACGAAATTTATAGCAATGTTATTTCATCCACTATCTTGTTAAATTTGGGTAATCCGGGAATGTGACCTTTGAAAAGTTGTAACGGGCCTATGGGGAACATTCTCTGTGACGATCACAAGCTTGCCGGTGGGACAAATCGTATCTGGATAGCGGAGAACACGTTGAACCTCTCTCAGGCAGACCATCAGTATGAAAATGAACCGAAAACGTCGATGGTGTGCACGCTCTTGTGAGATCAGACCGACGCTTAACAATAAGGATGATAGGCGACCTTTCAAACGGAAACACTTTCGCAGCACATCAGATTTTGACCGAAGTTTTCCACACTGCAGACAAGTGGATGCTGCGTCATAACAACGTTCCACTGCACAAGGCCATTTCCATCACTGTATTTTTGACCTCAAAAGGCATTCCTGTTCTTCCACAGCCCCGTTCGCCGCAGTTCACCTGATCTGAGTCCTTGTGAATTTTTTCTTTTCCCATGATTGGAAAATGCTTTAGAGAAGATAAGTTTAGGACTCTGGAGAACATTCCAAAGAATGTGACCGACGTGTTAAAAGTCCCACCAGTTACAGCCTTTCTGCGCTACTACCAAGAGTAGGAACAACGACTCCTCGTTGTACAGCTGCCGAAGGGTACTACTTCGAATGACAGTATTATTGTTCGAAAAAAATAAGGATTTGGTGGACAAAAAATGAGTCTCATTACTTTTATCACACACGTCGCATTTTATCGCCGTTACTTTCAGAATTTCAGAGTGTATTCCAGTCAGTATTGCCAAAAGCTTTCTCTAAGTCTACATATGCTATAGACATAGGTTTGCCTCCCCTCAACCTATCTTCTAAGTGAAATAGAATGGTCAATACTGCCCCTGGTATCTCTACTTACGCCTGGAATCCAAACTGATTTTCTCCAAGGTCGGGTTCTACCAGTTTCTCCGCTCTTCTGTAAACAGTTTGTGTCATTATTTTGCAACCATGACTTATCAAACATGTAACTCGCTAACATTCACACTTATCATAACCTGCTTTCTTCTGAACTAGAATTATTGCATTCTTCTAGAAGTCAGAGGGTATTTCGCCTGTCTCATACATCTTGCACACCAGATGGAATAGTTCTGTGATGATTGGCTCCCCTCAAGATGTCAGTGATAATGACGGAATGTCGCTTACTCCAGAGGCATTGTTTCGAATCAGCAGTTTCACTGCTCTGTCAATTCTTCTTGCAGTATCTTATCTCCCATCTCAAGTTAATCAACAATTTTCCTAATACGTAAGAAATTAAAAATCGAATACTTAAGAGGCAACAATGGGACTTATAAAGACAACATCGTCAGTATTACGAAACTTCGGTATCGTAATAAATCTTTCTTTCTTATTGTTTTTCTTGGCCGTATCCCGTTCCTGCTCGGAGGCGGTATGATAATCAGGCTTTAGTATTGTTCTTGGTAGAGGGTGGCCAGATTCCCTTCCTGTTGCCATCCTCTCCCCCCCCCCCTTCCACCTCCCCCCCCCCCCCCCCCCCCCCCGGGAACGGAATTGTGTTGCCCCTGTCTGCGTCTTGAGCCATTCCGTGTGGAAGACGATGTTTTTTAATTACCTGACCCATACATTATTTGAACGATTCTTGTACCCAAATGCTTGCTTTCCTACCTGTCAGACATTCAATAGTATTCGGCAAACAATCAAAAATTTCTGTTGCGTCATATTGAACTTGTTTCTGAGCCACTGCCAGCTTTAATAATGGGTAATAACGGGTATATTTTCCAATAGTGTTTGAGGTAAGGGCGTCATTATTCTTCTCAACTTGTGATGGATCGTTTATAAAGAATTTCATTAGCGAATGTGGTGGAGTTAAAATGCCCAACAGCTTGTGTGAAATAATGTGCGAATTTTTTGCGAGTAGTGTGAGGTGGAATGTGGAAACCAGTATGGTATTCAGCTAGTATTATGTGGGACACCATGTAGCAACCAAATCAGGCTGGCCAGCACACCGAATATGTCGTTAATCCAGCAGGCGGATAGGAATAGAAGCCCCCACGCCCCAAAATTCCCGAAACTACGTGCTAACGGGCGGGTAAACTCATGGATTCAGTATTGCAGTAAATAAAACACAAAAAATATCATATAAAAATTCTTGCCCATTTAATCAACACAACTTTTGGGAAACCAATGTTCACAACCCGAACTAAATAGCAGAGATATAATGGGAAAATCCTCTTTGCTTATGACACGCAGTATCATTTTACATATAAATAAGTTAATGAAATTCGTAGTATAAATGCCGTTTGCTTGAAATTCGAGAGAAGAGATATTATAGGAAATTAGCATCATAAAGATCACAAAGGGAACTTGTGTAATTTCTAATCATGTGAGTGTAGGGTAATATCAACAGCAACAGAAGTAGAATTCATTATGAAAAGGAAGGTACGGCAGAGTCTGTTGCTCTGAACAGTTCAGTGATAGGGTTGCTCTCATCAGAATCGACAACAGATCAACACCGGAAGCAATAGATCATGTACAAAAACTGATGATGAAGAGGTGGAGGAAGTATATGAGGATATTGAAAGTGTAATACAGTACTAAAAGGAGATGAAAATCTGATAGTCATGGGGGGATTGGAATGCGGCTGTAGAGGAAGGAGTAGAAGGGTTACGGGACAATATGGGTTTTGTACTAGAAATGACAGACGAGAAAGACTAATGAGTTCTATAAATAAATTTCTGCAAGTAATGGCAAATACTCTGTCAACGAGTCACGAGAGGAGGAAGAGGTATACTTGGAAAAAGCCGGGAGATACAGGAAGATTTCAGATAGATTACATGATCGTCATTCAGAGATTCCGAAATCTGATAATGGACTGTAAGTCGGATCCAGAAGCAGATATAGACTCAGATAACAAGTGAGTAGTGATTAAGAGTAGGCTGAAGTTTAAGAGACTAGTCAGGTAGAAAAAATACGTAAAGTAGTGAAATACGGAAGTGCTATGGAATGAAGAAATACACTTGCAGTTCTCTGAGCCTCTAGATACAGCAGTAAAGAAGAACTCACTAGGCAGTTCAGTTGAAGGAAGGACATTTATAAAAGGGGCAATCACAGAAGCTGGAAAAAAAGCATAGGTACAAAGTAGGTAACTGAAAAGAAACCATGAGTAAGACAAGTATACTGCAACTGATCGATGACAGAAGGAAGTACAAAAATGTCAGGGAAATTCAGGAATGCAGACATACAAGCCACTTGAAATAAATAGGAAGTGCAGGGAGGTTAAGGCGACATGGCTGTAGGAAATATGTGAAGAAATCTAAAAAGAAATGATTGTCAGAAGGACTGCGTCAGTACATAAAAAGCCAAAACAACCTTCGGTGAAATTAAAAACAAGAGTGCTAATATTAAGAGGGCACTGGGAATTCCACTGTTAAATGCTGACGATTGAGGAGATGGGTGGTAAGAGTACATTGAATACCTCTGCGAGGGAGAAGACTTGTCTGATGAAGAAACAGGAGTCGAAATAGAAGAGATATTGGATACACTGTTAGAATCATAACTTCAAAGAGCTTTGGGAGACTTAATATCAAATAAGGCAGAATGGATAGATAACATTCCACCAGAATTTCTAAATTATTGGCGGAAGTGACAACAAAGTGACTATTCACGTTGGTGTATAGAACGTATGTGTCTGGCGGTATACCGTCAGACTTTTGGTAAAATGTCATCCACACAGCCCTAAGACTAAGAGCTGACAAGTGTGGGAATTATCGCAAAATCGGCTTGAAAACTCATGCATTCTAGTTGCTTACAAGAATAATGTACAGAAGAGTGGAAAAGAAAGTAGAAGATATGTTGGATGACGATAAGTTTGACTTTAGGAAAGGTAAAGGCACCAGAGAGGCAATTCTAATGTTACAATTGATAGTGCAAGCAAGACTGAAGAAAAATCAAGACAGGTTCATTAGATTTGTCCATCTGGAAAACGCATTCGACAATGTAAAATGGTGCAAGATGTAGAAATTCTGAGGAAAATAGGGGTAAGCTATAGCAAAAGGCGCGTAACATACAATATGCACAAGAACTAAGTGGGAATTATAAGAATGGGTGACGAAGAACGAAGTGCTCGGGTTAAAGAGGATGTAAGGCGGAGATTTTGGCCTTTCGCCCCTACTGTTCAAGCTATAAGTCAAAGAAGCGATGATGGAAATAAATGAAATGGTCAGGAGTGGTATTAAAATACGAGGTGAAATAATATCAGTGGAAGATTTGCTGATGAAATTACTGTCCTCAGTGAAACTGAAGAAGAATTACAGGATCAGCTGAATGAAATGAACAGTCAAATGTGTACAGAATATGGATTGAGAGTAAATCGAAGAATGGCGAAAGTAATGAGAAGTAGCAGAGATGTGAACATCGAGAGATAATATCATAACTGGTGATCAGCATGTAGATGAAGTTAAGGAATTCTGTTACTTAGGCAGAAAAAGAACCCACGACAGACGGAGCACATAGGATATAAAAAGCAGACTAGCACTGGCAAAATGGGCTTTCCTGGCCAGAGAAGTCTGCTAGTATTAAACATGGACTTTAATTTGAGGTAGAAATGTCTGAGAATGTACTTTCGGAACACAGCATTGTATGGTAGTGAAACAAAAAGGTGGGAAAAGAGGAAAAAAGTGAATGGAAGTATCTGAGATATGGTGGTTCAAAAGAATGCTGAAAATTTGGTAGAGTGATAAGGCAAGGAAGGAAGAAATTCTCCAAAGCGTCGGCGAGGAAAGGAATATGTGGAAAACACTGACAAGAAGAAGAGACAGGACGATAGGACATCCGTTAAGACGTCAGGAGATAATTTCCATGGTACTAAAGGGAGCTCCAGAGGGTAAAAACAGGCAGAGATTGGAATATAACCAGAAAATAATTGAAGACATAGGTTGTAAGTGCTACTCTGAGATGAACAGGTTGGCACGGTTGAGGGTTGTGTGGCGGGCCGCATCAAACCAGTCAGAATCCTGATGAAACACACACACACACACACACACACACACACACACAGAAAGATGGTATAATAATTGAGCTTGGTTTATCAGCATGGTGCAAGTGTTTCAATTGGACCCCCTCACGGGGACTGGTTGGTTCCAAACCTCTGCCGTAATCATACAGGGAGCTCCAGAGGCTAACGTGGAGTACGAACCAGATATTCTTCCTGCCGTATTTTTAATCGTTGAAACGTGAATGCTATATTAAAGGTGGAATGAAATAACCCATGATCGAGCCGGAAGTTGGTCCCATTCTTTTCGGATTTTAGGCACATGCTTTACAACCAGTCTCGACGACGGCTACCATAGAAACTAATGATCCAAATTCCTTTGTCAGGCAAGTAATCAGTGAACTGTTATCCAGAAACAGTGCCCATGAAACAGTTTTCTGATTTCTTTCAAACTTTTGCCAAATGTTTACTTAATGTAATTAAGCTGCTGTACGCGAATCAGAGGGACATTTAATAATAACTGAATTCGAGTTGGGACGCTTGTGAGAGGATGTGATACGATACCCGCAGCGTGTTAGCGGAACGAGCAGCTACGAACACAGACCACACGGACTGGCGACCAGTGGCCGGCTGATTGAACGTAATCATTCACAGACCAGCGTCCGTAATGATGTGCCGGACAGCTTCGGTACCTTTGATCATCAATTCCGACTGCACTCACGTAATCTGCACTTGGCGGTTCACTGACCGGCCGCAGGGGACACACTGCTGGCGCCACACGGGAACACAGGCTGACAGATAAATGCTTTGGGAGAAGTGAAATTCGGCACTGGCGAAATTCAAGTGACATTAACCTTAATGGCATACACCTTAAAATGAAGAACTTAGCTATTCATCCTTCTTCAGAGAAAGTAAGATAGTTTTCCGGAATAATAGCGGACGTAAGTGTGTACTTTTGGGTGACCATGGCCATGAAGCAAAAGCATCTTTAACTGTATCCTCTGCCTTAAATTATGTGCGTGCTTTTTGCATATTGATGCAAGAAATAGAGGAACTAAAGATCCCACAGAATTTTAAAGGCTGGTCATGGAGTGCGAAGTGCTTTCCTTATTACCATGAGGACGATGTGAGTGTTCACACAGTACGTGATCAGACGGTTTCTGGACATAAGCAAAATCAGAGTTATCGAAATGAGGTGAGAAGGCAGTGCGAGAGGAGAATGAAATAGCAAGGTAGACTGAAATGAAAACGACGCGACGCTGGTGAAATGGTATGTGTTCCAGGAAAAATGCCGTTCTGAACTGCATTGGATGTCGGAATGGTTGCTGTAGGCGGCGATCCTCTACCAGAGATATGTGAAATGTATTTGCATTTGCGAATGTGGACAGCCATCAGCTGTATAATGGAATAACGACATTCAAATTTGTGCCGGACCAGGACCTGAAGACCGGATATCCCGCTTATCGCAAGCTGTCGCCTTGCCTTTCTCCTTTTTCTTTGCGATACGGAAAATGCTTGTACCGGCAGCAAGAGACGAACACAGCTTCAGGCTGACCGTCTATTACTGTGCTGTTCTTTCACGTGGTACTGGGCTTTTCTTGAATATTTTCACTTTTATGTTTCATTTGTATACGTTTTATTTATTTATTTATTTGAATCCTTACAGCCTGCTTCATAGAATGCAAAAAAAGAAACAGAGTTCGCCACTTAAGAAAGGAAACAAAAATTCTTTTCCTGTCAATGCCTGCAACAATTTTCTGTATTTTCTTTTTACTAATTAAAGATAAAAGGCAAGACAAACGGAACCATAAAAATGAAGTAAACTGTCTAACAGTACGAGAATATCACAAGGACCAATTAACTCAACCGATAAATTGACGAAATACAATGTTCAACATATTTGCGAACAAGTCGCGATATCGTCGCACGAGCAAACACTTCCCATGTGCAGTGGCCATATGTTGGTCGAAGGCGAATGGGTCCCTATTGCCAACCCAATCTTCAATAAAATGAACATAGTGGCCTAACAACCATCCAATAGTGTTTGTCTTTGCTCTCGGAAAGTGAGAAGAGTCTGGACGCAACATATCAACCGAAGAGGTAGTCTCAACGGATTGAGTTACAAACGTTGACTGTTTTTCGAGGCAGTGCTAGTTCGCCATGACAGGTAAATCTATGTTGTAGCTACAATACCACAGCGTAGGTGCCCGTTCTTAAGTTGGGACTACGAGAGCGGAAGATCTTCGCCGACGACAGCGCCCTCTAGCCGACGCCGTGCAGCTGTACGAGCGCCGCTCCAGATTCACCCCATTTGATCACGAGCAGACGACCTAGCAACATTGTTTCATTTTCATAGTGGGCGAGCCACTACAGATTTTGCCTGTGTTTCCTTTGATACATCCGGCTTCGCACATATGTGCTACTCAGTACAAAGTTATGTATTCACGTATATTAGTGTGATGAGATATAGTAAAACAACTTTTACTTTACTGGCAGTGCCGAGATTTTTACCTCACCTGCTCCTACTCGCTTCCTACATTCGGCCTACTCCTCAGTTTACAGGAGCAGACCCACGCGTCGCCTTCCAGGCGGGATACAAAAGTAGCGTGTCTTTGACGTGACAGTGACTACATTGATCCGTGACACGAAGTCCAGTACGAAATAGGCACTCATGGTGGATAACAGATTGTACCAAGTGATACCACGAGGACCCCACCACCATTGGTAAAACAAGGAGGCTCAGATGAAACACTATCTTCAAAGTAGTTTACGGTGATGCCCGTTCAACCTGTGTCTTACAGTCAATCCTTGGAGGGTAAGCAAAAATGTTGTAGTGAGATGGTGCCTCTGCAGAATATCAGCCCCCAAATGACTGACGACAATAAAAAATTCACGAGCACGTTTTAACTGGAAATTCACTCGAACAACATCAACAAGCAGACCAAAACTGCCCGGCCGCAGGCAGTAACATACAGGAGACGTGAATGTGTGGATTGCTTGAGAGATAGTCAGCACGGTGTGCCAACAAATAACATAGACGTTTTCCTTTGAATATCGGAAGTCCCAAATCCCCGAGAGAACCTGGACGCGCAGCCATCTCCTATCGTAATTGAATAATGTGATATTTCCATTAAAAAAAAAAGAAAAAACACTAGACAGCTGTTATAGTTTCCTAGCCCTATTGACAGGAAGGAGAAAAAATGAGAGTGATGTAATATGCTTTGCACAAGACGTAGGTATCTGGAATCCAAACTTCGTTCAGCAAGTTAAGGGATCGCCGTTCATGACGTAGGAATGCTCCTTGTATATTCTTCGTAACCGACTTACAATTCAGTGTAGCCATTTGGAGTGGAGAACTGTCAGTTATGACTCCCAAATTATGATTCCCCACCGTCACTCACGAAGTGACGGTGTTATCAAAACATCGTAATTTCATCAATCTACATTTGTCTTCCTTGATGCGGGCGCCAGATACGAGGCAAAAAGACGTCTAACGTAGCCTTGAGCTATGGAATCACACTGGGAGAGAGGAGTAACACCATCACATCATCTGTGTATGCGGTCACCGAGATCGTCTCGCCCAAGAGCGTTCATCTCTGTAACTGACCGACGATTCTTCGAAGAAGGCACACTGGACTCTCATTCGCGAGGACGACGGTTCAATCCTGCGTCCGGCCATCCAGATTTAGGTTTTCCGTGATTTCCCTGTCACTCCACGCAAATGCCAGGATGGTTCCTTTGAAAAGGCATGGCCGACTTCCTTCCCTGTCCTTCCCTAATCCGATGAGACCAATGACCTCGCTCTCTGGTCTCCAAAAATGTTCAAATGTGTGTGAAATCTTATGGGACTTAACTGCTAAGGTCATCAGTCCCTAAGCTTACACACTACTTAAGCTAAATTATCCTAAGAACAAACACACACACACATGACCGAGGGAGGACTCGAACATCCGCCGGGACCAGCCTCACAGTCCATGACAGCAGCGCCCTAGGCCGCTAGGCTAATCCCGCGCGGCTTCTGGTCTCCTCCCCCAAACAATCCAATCCATTTTCGAAGAAGGGGCTCAAGTGGTATAACAAACAATGACATTGAAATCAGACTTCCCTGAGGAAAACCCCTATGAATCCTAATAGGGTGTCAGTTGGCCAGTGACGGCCACCGAAGCTTGGATACCCGTAAACAAAGTATACAAGATCTGTGTGCGTCAGTTGTGAACCCAGCAGCATCCAATACTTGCAACAGGGTACTACAGCTGGCCTGGCCGGACGCCTTGTCGTAATATAAAAATGCCAGATCACCAGCGCAGAAAGATACGTATATAGCTTAATTTCTGTGTTTACTTCGTTGATTCTTACTTAAATTGCGTGAGAGTTTCGTATAGGAGGTGTAATTTTGAGTTTTAGTTACTGTAATCGTAAATTCAAGCAGATTATAGCGCAGTCGTTAGGCATTTGTACAGGTTAGTTCATACATTCTTTGCGTGTTTCCCTTGCGTTATCTAGGCACGGACTCGTGTTTCAGTAACTGTTGTTCAACATCGATTAGAATGGACAGGGACTGTGATTGCTGAGTTCGGATGAGGGCTGAGTTGGCATCCCTTCGCTCACAGCTGCAGGCGGCGCTGACTTTGGTCGCGCAGCTTGAGGCTGTTGTCAATGAGCACCAGAGTGGGGAGCCGGATTTGGGTATCATGGGGATGTCAACCTCGTCCCGTCTGTCCCCAGATCGGTCTGCCGCTGTGGTTGCCCCGGTTGCTGCCCGCAATGGGGCTGAGCCCTCGCCTGTGATTGATTCGGAGGTCGTTCCAAGGCGTGGCAGGCAGCGAAAGATGTCCCCGGAGGCTGATCAGAAAGCCTCCCCAGTGCGTCTGACAAACAGGTTTCAGGTACTGTCTCTGGCTGAGCCAGATGCAGCTGCCTGCCCTGTTTCAGACGACGATTCTCAGCCTTCAAGGTGCGGGCAATCACAGAGGGTGGGCTTATTGGTAGTTGGGAGCTCCAATGGTAGGCGCGTAATGGGGCCCCTTAGGGATATGGCGGCTAAGGAGGGGAGGAAATCTTGTGTTCACTCCGTGTGCATTCCAGGTGGGGTCGTTCCTGATGTGGAAAGGGTCCTCCCGGATGCCATGAAAAGCACAGGGTGCAGCCAGTTGCAGGTGGTGGCACATGTCGGCACTAATGACGTGTGTCGCTTTGGATCTGAGGAAGTTCTCTCTGGATTCCAGCGGCTGGTTTGGTCAAGGCTGCCGGTCTTGCTTACGAGATGAAGGCAGAGCTCACCATCTGCAGCATCGTTGACAGAACCGACTGCGGGCCTTTGGTGCAGAGCTGGCTGGAGGGTCTGAATCAGAGGCTCAGACGGTTTTGGGACCGTGTTGGCTGTAGATTCCTTGACTTGCGGCATAGGGTGGTGGGGTTTCGGGTTCCGCTGAATAGGTCAGGAGTTCACTACACTCAGCTGGCGGCTACACGGGTAGCGGACGCTGTGTGGCGTGGACTGGGCGATTTCTTAGGTTAGAAAGCCTCGGCAAAGTACGGGTTGGGGTCGAATCTCAGAGGATGCATGGCAAATATAGGACATGCTTGGATCAAGGAACAGTCGGAACTGTAGTTGTAAATTGTTGTAGTTGTGCTGGGAAAGTCCCTGAGCTTCAAGCGCTAATAGAAAACACAGAAGCTTAACTCGTTATAGGTACAGAAAGCTGGCTGAAGCCCGAATTAAGTTATGCAGAAATTTTTACGAAGTCTCAGACGGTGTTCAGGAAAGATAGATTAGGCAGAATTGGTGGTGGAGTGTTTATGTGTGTCAGTAGTGGTTTATCTTGTAGTGAAGTCGAAGTGCTAATTGGTATGGGTGGAGGTTGTACTTAACAGCCGAACTAAGTTAATAATTGGCTCCTTCTACCGACCCCCAGACTCCGATGATTTAGTTGTTGAACAGTTCAGAGAAAATTTGAGTCTCGTAACAAATAAAAACCCCACTCATACGGTTATAGTTGGTGGGGACTTCAACCTTTCCCCGATATGTTGGCAAAAATACTTGTTCAAAACCGGTGGTAGACAGAAAACGTCTTCCGAGATTGTCCTAAATGCTTTCTCCGAAAATTATTTCGAGCAGTTAGTCCACGAACCCACGCGGATTGTAAATGGTTACGAAAACACACTTGACCTCTTAGCCACATACAATCCAGAGCTAATAGAGAGCATCATGACTGATACAGGGATTAGTGATCACAAGGTCGTTGTAGCTAGGCTCAATACCGTTTCTTCCAAATCCACCAGAAACAAACGCAAAATAATTTTATTTAAAAAAGCGGATAAAGTGTCACTAGAAGCCTTCCTAAGAGACAATCTCCATTCCTTCCGAACTGACTATGCAAATGTAGACGAGATGTGGCTCAAATTCAAAGATATAGTAGCAACAGTAATTGAGAGATTCATACCTCATAAATAGGTAAGAGCTGGAATTGATCCCCCATGGTGCACAAAACAGGTCCGAACGCTGTTGCAGAGGTAACGGAAAAAGCATGCGAAGTTCAGAAGAACGCGAAATCCCGAAGATAGGCTAAAATTTACAGACGCGCGAAATTTGGCACGGACTTCAATAGGTTTCACAACGAAACATTGTCTCGAAATTTGATAGAAAATCCAAAGAAATTCTGGTCGTATGTAAAGTACACAAGCGGCAAGACGCAGTCAATACCTTCGCTGCGCAGTGCCAATAGTACTGTTACCGACGACTGTGCCGCTAAAGCGGAGTTATTGAACGGAGTTTTCCGAAATTCCTTTACCAGGGAAGACAAATGGAATATTCCAGAATTTGAAACACGAACAGCTGCTAGCATGAGTTTCTTAGAAGTAGATACCTTAGGGGTTGCGAAGCAACTCAAATCGCTTGATACGGGAAAGTCTTCAGGTCCAGATTGTATACCGATTAGGTTGCTTTCAGATTACGCTGATACAATAGGTCCCTACTTAGCAATCATATACAAACACTCACTCACCGATAGATCTGTACATACAGATTGGAAAATTGCGCAGGTCGCACCAGTGTTTAAGAAGGGCAGTAGGAGTAATCCGTCGAACTACAGACCTATATCATTGACGTCGGTTTGCAGTAAGGTTTTGGAGCATATACTGTATTCAAACATCATGAATCACCTCGAAGGGAACGATCTATTGATACGTAATCAGCATGGTTTCAGAAAACATCGTTCTTGTGCAACGCAGCTAGCTCTTTATTGGCACGAAGTAATGGCCGCTATCGACAGGGGATCTCAAGTTGATTCCGTATTTCTAGATTTCCGGAAAGCTTTTGACACCGTTCCTCACAAGCGACTTCTAATCAAGCTGCGGGCCTATGGGGTATCGTCTCAGTTGTGCGACTGGATTCGTAGTAATAGACGGCAAATCATTGAGTAAAACTGAAGTGATATCATTTGTTCCCCAGGGAAGCGTCCTGGAACCTCTGCTGTTCCTGATCTATATAAATGACCTGGGTGACAATCTGAGAAGTTCTCTTAGGTTGTTCGCAGGTGATGCTGTAATTTACCGTCTAGTAAGGTCATCCGAAGACCAGTAGTGGCAATTGACGCTAAATAATGAAAAGTGTGAGGTGATCCTCATGAGTTCCAAAAGAAATCCGTTGGAATTCGATTACTCGATAAATAGTACAATTTCTTAAGGCTGTCAATTCAACTAAGTACCTGGGTGTTAAAATTACGAACAACTTCAGTTGGAAAGACCACATAGATAATATTGTGGGGAACGCGAGCCAAAGGTTGCGTTTCATTGGCAGGACACTTAGAAGATGCAACAAGTCCACTAAAGAGACAGCTTACACTACACTCGTTCGTCCTCTGTTATAATATTGCTGCGCGGTATGGGATACTTACCAGGTGGGATTGACGGAGGACATCGAAAGGGTGCAAAAAAGGGCAGCTCGTTTTGTATTATCACGTAATAGGGGAGAGAGTGTGGCAGATTTGATACGCGAGTTGGGATGGAAGTCATTAAAGCAAAGACGTTTTTCGTCGCGGCGAGATCTATTTACGAAATTTCAGTCACCAACATTCTCTTCCGAATGCGAAAATATTTTGTTGAGCCCAACCTACATAGGTACGAATGATCATCAAAATAAAATAAGAGAAATCAGGGCTCGAACAGAAAGGTTTAGGTGTTCGTTTTTCCCGCGCGCTGTTCGGGAGTGGAATGGTAGAGAGATAGTATGATTGTGGTTCGATGAACCCTCTGCCAAACACTTAAATGTGAATTGCAGAGTAATCATGTAGATGTAGATGTAGATGAGCCGAAGTAACAGGAGACAGATATGACATCACGACATCCTCATACTGTGGTCAAATTAGGACGACTAGGAATACAACTTTGAAGATCAGCAACAACTTTCCTCAGTAGCACAGACAGCCAGCTATTGAACACCCAGTTCTGTAATGAAAATTTAGTAAGAAAATAGAACTTATAGGAATTAATAGAATTTTGCCAACTTTAACTATGTCTGGCACAAACTCTCCTCTCAACGCTTCGTTCAAAAGTAACGTAAAAGTTGTATCCAACAAAGTTAAAAACCCAGAAAAACGTCTTGGGCAGAGCATTCAACCCCGGTGACTTGCGATAGGGCGATCTGACAGTAAGGTCATAGACATCGTCACACTGAAACGCTTCTAAAAATGCAGCGGGTGTAAGTCTACGCTCTAGATCCTGAACAAATAAATCGGATGAGGTATTGATAGGAACGTGTTCCTCATACAGCCCCCCTGATGTAAAGCATGAAATATATCTTTCTGTGCCGTCACAGCATAGCCGTCGTCCGTCTTGACAGACGTGATACAGACACTTCGACAACGAGTTTGATCGCGATTGACAGAGCAGTTAGTTTATCCGCTACCATGGAACGTGGTTTCGGCCACATCCTTAACTATTCCGTTTGACGCATCTTCAACCGTAACAATTACGCCTTTACACATTTGACGTCTGCAGTCCGTAGCGGAGCCCGATGTGGACTTTTATAAAGGTCACGTAAGAGAGAGGAGTAAAATCCTAGCGTTCTCCGACATTCCCGGCTGTATCACCGCAGAATCGTATCAAAGTTAGAGTCTCGGCTTTGCCAGTTGAACCCACCATTTCAAAATAGAGGCGTATCGGGCAGTTGAACGGAGACTACGGTACGACACTTCCAGGATCACCTCATGAAACGAGAGCTCCTCAAGTGCGCCACATTCGGCATCCATGGCGATCGAAATAATTTCATTTACTCTCGAGTGTGACTTAAAATAACAGTCAGTGCACAGTGGTCAGTGAAACTGGCGGGGAAGACATCGACAGCCAAATACCCATCACACATTTTACCAGATAAATATAATTTGTCAAGCCTAATGCTAGAAGTAGTAGTAAAATAGGTACATTTGACAAGATTCGGATCTTTACAGACCAAACAGCCTGCAGTTTCAAAGAACGTACTAATTCATGCAGTTCCCTAGAGAAATTAAAACAGGGAGACTGATCCGCAGTACGCAACACATAGTGAAAGTCAGAATCTATCAAAATATTCTGCGGCCTTTTAAGTAACAAGTAGGCCACATCGTCCTTACATAATAGGAAACCGTACAAAGTGCGTCCGGTACCGGACAGTGCGTAAAGGAATCATAGTCAGGTGAAGAAGAGTACATCCTGCTCCTGTACCATTATCAGGAACATCAGTCCCTTCAATGGGAATGCCCTCCCTAAAAAGCTAGGCAGTTCCCATGGAACATCCGGTAGCCACATTAAACACAGCGCAAAAACCAGGGAGAGAAAAGTGAGTAAATTGTACATCTTGGAGGAATACGACATCTGCATAGGAATCATAGAAAAACTGACGCAACGAACAGACTCGCAGATCCGATTCCACTCTGTTAACATTCAAATTAAGAAACGTATAAGCGTGCGTACTTTAACAACAAGAAATAAGATTCGAGAAGCTTGTAACCTCCTTCTTCCTAATCAGTCTACTGGATTTATTAGTCATATGCGATCACAGTCAACTATATTGCGATATGATATTTTTAATACAAAAAATACTGATAATACAAAAAAATACTGATTAGCTAAAAAAGCGAATAATTAAACTGTAGGCAGCCCATTGGGGCAATGAATCTTCAGAATCTTAAGAACGGTAATGGCAAAGGATTTTAAGCAAATAAGCAACAGAAAGTTGTCATGCTTTCCACAAGACAACAGTTCACTAGAAAATAAATTAATAAGAAAGCACTAAATTTGCAGTTACTTTCTCTGAAATGTTACGTGTTGAAAGTAAAGTTAAATGAAGTTACTGGTTAAAAATGTAACTAAAACTTAGTTATGTATAAATATACTTTCAGTAACCTCAGTGTAACATAATGCAAAATTTATAAAAAGGCAAGAAATTTACTTTTGATTATTAAAAGATTGAATTGCATTCATTTTAAGCAAATGAGCAACTTATTTTACTTCTAATATAGGAATAAAATACTTACCAAGCCAGCAGAGATCACTCGCTAAGCTAAATACAGATAAATGAAGGTGCACACTCTTAATTAGTGCTGTCTTTAGTTACTAGTTTTTCCAGTGAAATTTTACGTTTTTCAAGCGAATGAAGTTAATGCTCAAAGTTGCAAATTAGTTAAGCCTCTGTTATGCAAACAAGGATTGACAGTTACTGAGGCGGAATATTTAGATTGAAACTGGTCATTAGCACACGAACAAACGTGGCAGTAAATTGTTAATCAATTTTCATATTTTTACAATATTAGATGACTGCATGGAAAGGAAAGGGACCCTACTTGGTAATAATGTCTGAAAACAAAGCACATACACGTGCCATACAAGTTTTAACGATTACAGGTTGGTATTAAAGTTAGTCGTACTTGGTGAAAGAAACGCCATTGGGTAATGCCTTTATAGAGGTGGAGCCGCTCCACGCCCATACCGGCATGATAGCCAACTCAAAATATTCCCATCTCTGCATAAGGGTTAGTTTTCACTAAAGTGAAGTGTCGCAGGATGTGGGTACTGCGATGTTTGCGTACGTCTGGTTAAGGTCAACCATTAATACGCGCTCATCTGGAGATAGATTGGGTCGAAAGTAGAACGAAGGGTAGCGGTTTGAAGGGGAGAGGAAAAGAAATAGCCAAGGGAAAAAAACCTTTGCGATAGTTAGGTCGGGTAGTAAGAACAGTAGCGGATGTCTTGCTACCTGCGACAGGTCATGCAAGTGTAGGCTTTGGTAGTAGTGGGTATCATGCAGGTCGATACCTTTGATGTTGTGCGGTTTTGTTACTCGGCGGCTGCCGCTGGGTGCCAGTGCTGATCTCTCGCTCAGCGTCAGCACTCCTGTAACAGTTAGGATCATCATTGTTTTGTATCCGATAGGTCGTATGTCAGATGCACAATGTAGGGTGATGTTGGCGATTTGTGTGTGTGTCAGTAAGCGAGCTCATCGGTGTCCCTGCTGTAGCTTGTTGATGGGCTTAATAGCAGCTGGTATATCCAGTCAAGGTTGCTGATATCCAGGGGCTTGCCGACGTTTGCCGCATGTTGGTGTATGTTAGCTTGCCATAGGTTGTTATGCCCCAGCTAGTAGTGTCTTTGGCCGCTTATGCTTCCACCTATGGTTGTGATCACAGTTTCCCAGAGTAAGGATGAAAGGATTGTTCGAGTGTCTCGAGTTCCTGTATGGTCTTGTGGCGCGTTTTTTGAATACTTCCTTCATTGTGAAGATCCACGGTGCGTGTGTAGCGTGGAGGTTGCTAATGATGCATAACACTTTGATCTGGATGCAGGCGGAAACAACAACATGTCCGCACTGCACGGGGGCGAAAGCCGGACTGTCCCTAGGCCACGGGTTCTGTATGATGGATATCTATTTATCTGGTGATATACCTTTCATAACTCTGAAAGTCACGAGAATGATACTGTGTACAGTGTTCACGTCTTTCAAACATGCTTTTGGGTTTAACGAATGCCTATGGTAAGATGTCATCTTGCCATTTGTCACAATTCGTTATCGATTGTATATACAAGTAAATGACTTATAATTCACATCTAATTGGCCAGTTGAATGAAAGCGAGTCCATGACAGAAACAAACATGTGTAGGGCAGCAACATTTGAGGCTTGGACTTGCCAGTTTGCTGCAGATATTGTACTAGTGTCACAAACAGAACAGAACACTGGGTCACCAATATCACTATCTCTTGATAACCGTCTATTACATGCTTAGATAAATGAGTGCGTAGTGCTGGTTGAATCATAACAATTCCCGTCACTGACTCAGTACCGGCACGAATATGAAACCAAACGATTTTGTTTATGTCGATACTGCCTGCAAGTGTACCACTTAGCATAACAGTCTTATACCATAGTGAATTATGAAAGTGCTTCTGTGGGAGAATCTGCTGCAGTAGCTCTTATAGACGTGTGGTTGAAGTGGCTCAGTAGGCAGAGCACATTCAGTCCATATATCCCAGGGCGATATCAGTAAGGTAGTAGCAGTAGATTCATACTGTTGAAGGAAATACTTTCCCAACTAACTGCAGTAGATTCATACCATTGATTATCAACTAGCTGTTGCACAACAGCTAAAATCTTTTTGACATGTGACAGTCTTATTCTTTTACTAACACTGTTTCTTTTTCACTGTAGGTATGCTCGGTACTATGTCATTTTGATATCGATTTAGACGAAACGATAAACTGCAATTCTCCTTCCTATTAGTAATAAGTGATGTAATGTCCAAGCTGGCATTGCAATTTTAATCAATTATTAGGTGATTCCTCACATAAATTGTAAGTGCTTTACGTGATAAATAAGACATCTAACGTTTGGAGTGGTTTTCTGAAGGGTGACAGTTCAGGAATATGGCGATGTGAGAAACATGTGAAAAGTTTTCATACTCTTAAGCAAATGGAGGTGTGATGGGATATCTGTTTGAAAGCTTACACACTTCCATAGGATTTATAAATATTTTCCGATGAATTCCTGTAGGATTCCTCGAACAACAGTGCTTGTGCAGGAGGTATTTTGCTGGTCACAATAGCGAGTGACAGGAGATGTGATGTGAAATGATCATGCTTGTGGAATGGAAGAAATTCTATAAGCCTGGGTGATTACAGAACATTGAAATATGCCCGTCTGTAGATAAATACATTTAACAGTCGTCAAACTTGAGTTATTCAGGTTTGTGGGAAGTTTGATTTAATGAAGAGTACTCTGAATTGTCCCACACCCAAAACTCCAGATGTCAGACAGTCAGGTCGGTACCAAACGTTGAATACCGACAGAATATCAACCAGAGCTCCCATGTAGTTTATGCTATGTGCTGTTGTCCAGGAGAATGTGCGTGAACATAAATCGTATACGGGGTTTGGGTGGCAGACGAAGTTCGATCTTTGAGTATTTTATATACAGGGGGAATTTGGTGGAGAAATAGAACAGTTTCTATGCAGCACAGTTGAGACTCCATAACACTTGATAAACACGATGTCGAGTACCCCATCAACTAAAAAAATCCATAATGCTTCACCCCATAGCAATATATCACGGTAAAACTGAAACAGATTGCCCCAAAACCATAACTGATTGCCCCAACACTGTAACATTGCGGCTAACTGTAGAAAATTATTGTATGAGAGCAAAAATTGAAACAAAATATCACATATTACCAATAATTTGTAACAATATATCTCTCAGCATTCATAATGTTTTAAAACTTTATGCAGAGAAGTATCAAAAACGACTATTATCGATATGTCTAACTGTGATATGCAGCTCTCAAATGATGACAGTATTACTGGGTTACTATACAATGTGTATGAAGGCCTACTGAAGATGAGCAGATTATACACTCCTGGAAATGGAAAAAAGAACACATTGACACCGGTGTGTCAGACCCACCATACTTGCTCCGGACACTGCGAGAGGGCTGTACAAGCAATGATTACACGCACGGCACAGCGGACACACCAGGAACCGCGGTGTTGGCCGTCGAATGGCGCTAGCTGCGCAGCATTTGTGCACCACCGCCGTCAGTGTCAGCCAGTTTGCCGTGGCATACGGAGCTCCATCGCAGTCTTTAACACTGGTAGCATGCCGCGACAGCGTGGACGTGAACCGTATGTGCAGTTGACGGACTTTGGGCGAGGGCGTATAGTGGGCATGCGGGAGGCCGGGTGGACGTACCGCCGAATTGCTCAACACGTGGGGCGTGAGGTCTCCACAGTACATCGATGTTGTCGCCAGTGGTCGGCGGAAGGTGCACGTGCCCGTCGACCTGGGACCGGACCGCAGCGACGCACGGATGCACGCCGAGACCGTAGGATCCTACGTAGTGCCGTAGGGGACCGCACCGCCACTTACCAGCAACTTAGGGACACTGTTGCTCCTGGGGTATCGGCGAGGACCATTCGCAACCGTCTCCATGAAGCTGGGCTACGGTCCCGCACACCGTTAGGCCGTCTTCCGCTCACGCCCCAACATCGTGCAGCCCGCCTCCAGTGGTGTCGCGACAGGCGTGAATGGAGGGACGAATGGAGACGTGTCGTCTTCAGCGATGAGAGTCGCTTCTGCCTTGGTGCCAATGATGGTCGTATGCGTGTTTGGCGCCGTGCAGGTGAGTGCCACAATCAGGACTGCATACGACCGAGGCACACAGGGCCAACACCCGGCATCATGGTGTGGGGAGCGATCTCCTACACTGGCCGTACACCACTGGTGATCGTCGAGGGGACACTGAATAGTGCACGGTACATCCAAACCGTCATCGAACCCATCGTTCTACCATTCCTAGACCGGCAAGGGAACTTGCTGTTCCAACAGGACAATGCACGTCCGCATGTATCCCGTGCCACCCAACGTGCTCTAGAAGGTGTAAGTCAACTACCCTGGCCAGCAAGATCTCCGGATCTGTCCCCCATTGAGCATGTTTGGGACTGGATGAAGCGTCGTCTCACGCGGTCTGCACGTCCAGCACGAACGCTGGTCCAACTGAGGCGCCAGGTGGAAATGGCATGGCAAGCCGTTCCACAGGACTACATCCAGCATCTCTACGATCGTCTCCATGGGAGAATAGCAGCCTGCATTGCTGCGAAAGGTGGATATACACTGTACTAGTGCCGACATTGTGCATGCTCTGTTGCCTGTGTCTATGTGCCTGTGGTTCTGTCAGTGTGATCATGTGATGTATCTGACCCCAGGAATGTGTCAATAAAGTTTCCCCTTCCTGGGACAATGAATTCACGGTGTTCTTATTTCAATTTCCAGGAGTGTACATTAACGAGAACCCTGATTTTTGCTAACAAAATAGTCTGAGAGGTGCATGACCCTGTTTGCTCTTTTGTGGTGTTCCCTAGTCTATGTATAACACAAACTTGTTTTTTCCAAGACAGGCTGAAACATGTAGCATATGCATTTAGACATACTTTTCATAGAAACCCACTTACGGCAGAAAACATGTTCTTCACTCATCAGGACTATTATACAGTAAACCAGATAGCAGAGTCACCGTATTTCCATACAGACGCTCTACAGATAGTAATATTAACGGAGATCTCTAAAACAGAAGCACATTTCATCAGATTACCACTCAAAAACATTCCAGTTGGCACATCATCCATAGCTGTCAAATTCCCCCAGGCCTCTAATATCGTATTTCAAGATAGCCGACGTAGGGATATGGGTGCAGCCTGCAAAATAGATAGTATAAAACAACTGTTGCAATTAGCATGGTGGTTCAGCTTCATATCCTTATCACTCATCTGTAGCATCTGGGCTTACTAACAATCAGTTGGACTCATCACTCATGTTCAGCACATGACAATGAAAAGCTGATCACGATGAAGCATCATCAAAGATTGACAACACTCAAGCCAAATAAAAGAAAAATAAAGCACGTACTGAAAAATACACTATTAAGCATTATGGGGTAGAATCAACGTTTTGTGTGTCCAATTCTGGACTTACAATGCCATCAGCAACGTTCTTATCTTGTGCAGCACAGAATCACATCTGTAATGTATACCAATACGCTATCAAGCAGTCATTCCCATTTTCGAAGAACTGCTAGTAGATCTCACATGTCTTCACATTTCAGTACAAATGATTCAGTGTTCACACAAATGGTGTTAACCATCCACAAATAGGGGAACAAGTGTAAAAGCCCAAGCGAGTCCTGATTTTTCATGAAGTCGAGCTATTTATGTGCATTCTTCAGGCTGTCGCAAATAATTGTTCTCTAACTTTCCTCAATACTGTCTCAAGAGAAGAACTGCTGCACGCCTCCAAATCGTTTCGACGCCTTCCTAAAAGATGTGAACTAGGGCGCAGAACTGTGCTGTGAGACATAGTGACCAACCTTCTCTGGGATGTGTGCTCAGGAGCGTTATGTACTGGTGCTTGTGTGGCCAATTCCAGAGGTTTCTTTGGAGTGCTTACGAAGGAAGCACAGCAACAGATATCGACTGGAATCAGAGTAGCCTGCTATGACAACAGCAGCTATGCGAATCGCTGTTTGACACCAAATTCATTGATTTAAGTCAAACATTCATTAATTTCAGCACACAACAGAGTAAAAATTCAATGATTTGCTGTAATGCGCATTACAGTGTGGATATCCCTCATTGCTAATAGATGTACCGTTCCACGGCAGTAGTTTAAAATCATGGAAGTCTTTATCAGAAGCGCTGCGTTGCTGCAGCATTGTGGCTCGTTATATCTGGTGTGATCCATTGCTTGCTCCTGCTGTTGTGTGTGTGGCTGGTAGACCCGATAGTTGGCCGATGAAGGTGGCATGACGGTCTCTGACTTCAACTTGGAACCATGAATCATATGCTCGTTGATTGGACAGCAGTCTCTAGAATCAGGCTCCGTTAGTCGTACGCTGCTAGGTTGTATCCACTAGGTAGCGTTACGTTCCCACACAGGTGATGGTAAAGTTGTTTCTTTCTGAAAAGTGGTGTACAAGTAGGGTATCGACTGCTCCTGTAACAATGTTATTTCCGGTCATGTGTATATGCCGCATTCGGTCATGATTTCGGTACACATCGTCACATCATAAATATGTGTTTGGATTTCAAATGTCGTGGACCATACAACTTTACTTGTTCAACGGCTCTGTGGTGGCTGACTAGGTTACTGCTAGTGTAATAACTTTTACACATAAATTATAGTGGCAAACTTTAAAATGAACATCATATTTTCGTTTTCTCCTGGTCTTGAGCCACTGTACTGGTCTTTCTGAACATGACAAATACACTTCTTAATGTTTTGAATGTTTCTGCTGAGTATATGCATAGGCCACTGTTCATTATAAACTTAAATTAATATTTTATAACTTTTCGTACGATTTAAACATAGGTCACTTCGGGCTGTGGCTGCCGCACCATCACAAACTCTGTGTTAGAGATGAAATTCAAAACTAGTGTTCCACATTACACACTACGCAGTCATATCAGCAGTATGCATGCAGCAGGTCTTTGTGTGGAGCTGCCACTGCAGACGATGGCGTCATTCCAGAGTCAGAGTTGATGCTCGTGGCCCTATCCAACCTTTAATGGCTCAGCACTGAATGCAGCTCTCTGCCTATGGCAATCAGGGCACACCCACATGTGCGAACTTAGGGATTTGACCTGTCCAGCAATTATATAGCACAGCATGGTCAGGTGTGTGTGTGTGGGGGGGGGGGGGGAGTGGTTGGAAGGGGTTGTTTCAATAAAGACATAAACAGTGTTAACCTGTCCCATCAGTGGTGGCAATAGTTTAAACATGGTACAAGTAGTTCCATAAAAACACGGGAGAACTGCCGGATATGAGTAACGCCCTGCCACGATATTTCGGCGCATCACATGGCACAAGCGAACTTAAAATTAGGGCAAGTCGAATGTAACATAATAGGAGTAGGAAAAACCAATAATACGTTGAATGAAATTTGCATTCTGCAGTGGAGTGCGCAGTGATATAAAAGTTCCTGGCAAATTAAAGTTGTGTGCCAGGCCGAAACAAGAACTCAGGATCTTTGCCTTTTTGCAGGGAAGTGCTCTGCCAACTGAGCTACCCAACCACGTCTGAATCTACATATGTATCTGCATGTATACTCTGCAAACCACTTTGAACTGCGTAGCAGATGGTACGTCCCACTGTTCCAGTTATGCAGGTTTCTTCCATTTTCGTTCACGGATGGAGCTCGGTAAGAATGATTGAATGCCCCTGTGTGTGCTGCAATTATTCAAATCTTATACTCACAATACTCATCTGAGCGATACATCGGGGGTTGGAGAATATCCCTACAGTGTTCATTTAAACCTAATTTTTGAAACATTGTTAGTAGACTTTCTCAGGGTAGTTTACGTCTATGTTCAAGAGTCTGCGATTTAGTTTCTTCAGTATCTCTGTGACATTCTCCCGTGATCAAACGATCCTCTGACCATTCGTGCTGGCGTTCTCTGTATATTTTAGGTATACCCTGTTAGTCCTACTTGGTATGGGTTCCACATACTCAAGCAGTATCCTAGAATCGGTCCCACGAATGATTTCTAGGCATTCTCCTTTGCAGACTGATTGCACTTCGCCAGTATTCCACCAATAAACCGAAGTTTACTACCAGCCTTATCCATGAATTAGCTTGTGTGTTCATTTCATTTCATGTTGCTACAAAGTGTTACACCCAGATATTTGTATGATTTAGCCGATTGAAACAGTGACTCAGTGATATTATAGTCATAAAACAAATAGAACACTACATTTTTTCGTTTAGTGAATTGCACAACTTTACATTTTGTGTATCCCTTTTACTACCCATCTTGTTGACAGGAATGTTCTTTGCTTTTCTTTCTAAGAACTGGACATGTGCTTTTGTTCGATGGATCTATGATAGATAATAGGTAGATGAGGGGCAAACTCAGTCGCAGTTTCGCTATGGAACCTTTCACATGAAATGTCACCCTGGGATTTTCTACAAGCTTCATCTAGTCTTGTGGCACAAATATAAACTGGGTTTGGTTTTTCATTTTCAAGGTAACTGTGTCCAGACACGAGAAACTCCAACAATTTCAATAGAAGTATGAGCAAGAATATAGAGCCAAAATCGGGTGATTATCTGATTTATGTTTTGCCCACCGCAACTATCACTGTCCACGACTATCACTGTAGGCAATAACACGTTTAGCATCAGATGGCAATGATTTTACATACTTCAGTAAGAGAGAACCAATTTCTGAAGGTCCACATGAGGCAGTATTCTCAGACCATATATATATGAAAGCATGATCTGTTCTACAGTCATGTATTCCAAGATTAAATGTCCAAAGCTGTCTCTTGTAGTAAATAACATTGGTTGTTAGCACTGGAGTTGGCAATGTTTCTTCAAGATCGAAAGAAAGTACTGTATTCACTTTCCGCGACATTAGGTTCCTTTTCCTCTTTCTCGAAACTATGTTTTCTTGAGTTTCTTCATGAGGGGCTTCTACGCACGACTTTTCAACTGTGTTATGGATTTTTTAATTGTCAGGGTTTTTTATGGCTTGCTCTGATCTCTTCATTTTCATTGGAAGATGATGCATCTGAATACAAAAGGAAATATACCACTGAACCATCGATATAAAGCAAATATCTATATAAAAATCAGTTTCATGCTTAAATTCCCAAAATAATCTCATTGTTTTGGTTAATGTAATTGTGGTAAAGGACTGCTAACGTACCTCAAAAATGTTAACCATTTCAGCGACATGCTGGTACAAGTGACAATATTTTCGTGACGGTATTTTTCATGGGGAACAAAACTTTTATTGACAGTAAGGAGAAGTTGTTATGCTAATTTGGTGTATGCTTATATAGTGAAAAATAGATTAAGACATTTCTAATAGTCACAAAAGTCACTGAAAATTTCAAAACAAAACCTTACGTAGTCACTAAAATGTTACACAAAATGCTTGAACTTTAGTTACCCTGAACAGGAACATAATCTTCGTCTGCGACTGAATCATCATCTGATAAATCTTCATCAGTTGTTTTTGAAGAACACTGAGTACCTTGAAAGGTAGAACTACTCATTTGTGATCGAAATTTCGTCAGTAATTGAGAGCTTAAATCTCGATTCTTTGGAGCGTCCGGAAAGTTGTTGCTTGTACCGTCCTGACACTGCCTATCGATTGTGATTCGATAAATATAGTTATACCACATGCCGATAGATGGCAGACGTTAACAGTAGGCACCTAGATCTTTTTGCCACTGACAAGTATCCCTTGATACGTGGTCGACGGTGCAAGTAGCACAGGTTTGC
Source organism: Schistocerca americana (assembly GCF_021461395.2). Classification (NCBI taxonomy): domain Eukaryota; kingdom Metazoa; phylum Arthropoda; class Insecta; order Orthoptera; family Acrididae; genus Schistocerca; species Schistocerca americana. The sequence goes on along the minus strand of NC_060120.1, from coordinate 966,330,530 downwards.
AAAAAATGTCATTTATACCTTTATGGTTTTCACCCGTTCCTATGTGGAACAATTATTCGCAACTGCGCCATTGCACATAACAATTACAAGGCACCTTTTAAATAAGTATAAAGCAAACTCTCCCTCACGAGTCTGTATTTAACTAGTAAGACAATTTCTTTACACTTGGAAAAAAATTAAAAATTAATTAATTACAACATTGTATAATGTCACAAAAAGTGAAATAGTATTTTATGTACTTCAAGACCAAACAAGAACTAATTGATAGTTTCAGAAAAGTGTGTAAGCTTCAATACCCACGTAAAAATATAAACTGATAATGTTCTTAACGGTCTAAAATAAACTGCCGGTTTTCACAGCCAGTGTTTGCGTCCTTGGCAGTTTCTCTTATAAGGGCAGCACGTTGTGGTACCAAATATATTTCTCTGCCTAACGGTTCGAATCCTAATGATGGACACATTATCTGAGTTTTTGTGGCCTCTGATGAGTCTTCAGTATTAGGAAATTATCCGTTGGGCAGAGAAATATCCTGTGGCTCACAAGCTAATGTCCATAGTAGAGACATCACTCAAATGAAATTTTACCTAATTCTAGTACATGCAGAATGGACAGTTGCTGCAGAAAAATCAAAATTAAGTGCTTCTCCATTTTCTACAAAATTTATACACCAACATTGTCATCTTAGCTCTGCAGATCACTGGAAACTGCGTGGCAGTGGACAAATTTCATCGGACCATGTATTAAAGTGCTTCCTTGTAGCATTCCGCAGATGTAACATAGGGAAAAACAGTTTCGGCGCCTCTCTGAGAGCCTAATTTCATCTTCAGATTCGCCACGGGAAAGTTAAGCATGGGTCCCAACAAAAATCCTGCATTCTGCGCCAAAAGCCTGGTCTCGGAGTTTGCAAGAATGTTCTATTGAAATATAGCATGGCGTCTTGCTTAGAGATCTCTCAGTTAAAATTTTTAAACGTTTCTCTTACACTCTGTCACTACTAAAACAACGCTGAGGCCATCTGTGGCATCCTTCTTCCACTGGCAATGTTCCCAAAATGAACAACCGTGTTTGACTCATTGTACGTTGAACTTCAAAAAGTAAGTTATGAATATCGTCACGTACTAAGACCATTGCACAGATGGGACTACATGTTCCAGTATGCCTAAAGACACAGTTCTGCTGCGATACGGGGTAACAGCTGTCTCACAATGTGTGACTCAAGTGGCGTGGCAACTAGAAACAAACTCCAAATCTGAAGTACGTGGGGCAGTACGATTTTTGTGAGCGAAACTTCTGAATTGTAGACAGATTCACCTAAACTTCTTGTGGCATTAGGACCTAATGCTACACTGCCTACAGCCATAGTGAAATGGTGTCAACAATATGACCATAGCCGCACAGGTGTATAACTATGGTGGTCGAGGCGGAAAGGCCATCGACGTCCATCGCAGACAATGTCTAGATAACCTAGGAACTAGTCTGAAGCAATCGCTGTGTTTGTGACATCTAAGGAAGCTGACAGAGCAGTTCTCGACTGTCTCTGTAAGCAATGAGCTGACTTCAGTCTTCGAGGAACTGAGCGATTCATAGAAAATTTCGACTGTCGATATCAGAGACTTGAAGACTAGGTTAAATAGTGTCACATATTTGCGTCACACTTGTAACGTTATGGTTAGGTGGTTTCTTATTCTGTGACTGAACACAACTGTGTAAGCTGTAACGACATTGTTTAATATTGCAATTTTGTCACGGAAATACACGCTTTTACACAGTTTACAATGTGACAATGTTACGACTGTTGTCACTTGGCCTCTGAAAGTGAACTAATCTTAAGCACAACACTATTCAGTTTTAACTCTCAGAAAGTTGAATAATCCTTAACACAATAATATTAAATTTTAGGTAGAAGTTTCTTTACAAAACTATTCTTACGATTACGTTATAATGTTTGCCGGTACTGCGATAAATCATCCAATTCCGGTTCAAAGTTCGGTACTATTTTTAGGATGACAATAAAGTCTACAGAGGAAGGTTAGTTTTATGGCAAGTCGAGCAAAAGATTACTTAAGGTCGCTTGAGTTTACAGTGGACGCAAGCTGGTGAACCAACAAGTTTACACCTCTGCACTCAATATTTACCTTAGCTGCGATGAGTTGTCATTTTCATGGCTGCTCTCACCCACTGAAATTCCTGCAAAATCTAATTAAGCCTTTGCTCAATTTTCCAGCAGAAATTCTCCCTATGTTACTCGATATGCGAGAAAACATTAACTCATCCCTAGTCTCAGACTATGTCGATACACATGTGCATCGCTGGAGCAGCATGCATATTATAATGTCTTCTCAGTTCTCGCAAGAACACTTAACTAATTGGCTGGTTCGTTTCTGCACGGTTGGAGCTCAACGAAGCTACAGCTTATTTCTAGCTGGAGGTCAGCCTCTGTGAACGCAGTGTTGACACAAATTTCTCCTCTGTGTCGTACGGAGCATTACGCGCTCGGTTCTGCTCTTGACGCCAGTTCAGAGAAGAGTCCACGAAAATTTCGCTCTCGTCTCTCTCGTAGCCGAACCCTCTCCCCACCTGAGTTCTTTCGTTCTCCACGTCACGGCTTATTTTGACCAACAGGAGCAGTCGTCTTATTTCGTGGAAACTCTATCAATCGCAGACTCCTTCTCGCTGCGTTTCCGCCAATCGGACGATTTGTACCTGCTCCAGACACCTGAAAAGTAACAAGTGTCTATCACGTGTGTACCACTTGCTGTTCACATGATCGAATGCGTTACTGGTTTTGTTAGTATCCATTTGGATTGCCGACACGCAGTTTTCTAAGGCTTCTTTCTGTCCTACTTCTGGTGGCCCGTTATTCGCCCTGCAGTATGCGTCACCTGTCTGGCCACTGACTCTCACTGTGGGACGTACCCCTTTAAGAGCTTCCTGTAGTGTCACCAGGGGTGCAGCCTCTGCATCTGCGCATGCTGGCTTCCACACAAAACGTTTCCTCTTGCTGTTTGTTTCACCTTCTGCTCATTGACATGCATTATATAGCAGTGGTTTGTTAACACGTCGATTGAGTGTGATCCCTTTTGCATTACATACTTATAGGCAATTCTGCTCATTACTGTCGTAGTAAGTTAGGCGTCATATTCACCTTCCTGTTACAGTGTATGAACTCTTATGTAAGGAGCGAAATTGACCTTCATTTACTCTGCCAACGCACACACGGAAGTGTAGTGTGGCATTCAATAAAAGTTCTTCGCCCTCCATAATAATCTGGAAATTACTTTTTAAAGCCCCCTCACAGAGCATATTTTTTTCAAAATATTTTTAGTGACGAAAAAGAGTGTTCATGTTTTATGACAGTCGTAGCTTCACAACAGTGCATCTGGAATTTGGCGTCAACGTCTTATACACCAGACATTTTTTGTATTTGCAAACTAAATAGTGTTTTCTCAGCATCAACTCTATTGCAAAGAGTAGAAAAATGTCTTGAGAAAATATCATGGAGCAACTTAGTGCTTAGTTTTTAAGATGTTCGCCACTGCCGGTAGGTACGAAAAATATTTTGTTGCTACGTATGCTTCTATAATATACATCAATATTTAGTATCAAATATTGTTAGTCATAGCGTAAAAACATATATTTCAAGCCCACATACTGACTGTGTCAGCCCTTCGTCCTCACAAAGTTCGTAATGTGGTTTTCTACTGTATTAATTCATTATTAGGCAATTTACGTCCAATGAAAAATGTTGGCAGGTTTGGAAAGTATTTTGTCGTATGATTCTCTGATATTAGCTGTTTCTGAGAGAAACTACGCGACATGTCACAGTGGTAATACAATTTACATCATTCCGGAGGTCAAAGACCTTTTCCATCTGTAAAAGTTAAGGTTTCTCTAAATGTCCCCCAAATCGCATGGGGTATTTGGCGTGCTGGTGCCTTTGAAAAACATGCGGCCGATATCCTTACCCATTCTTCCCCCACTCCAGATGCACCTCTTGGTCGAGAAGAGATTATTTCTAACAGCCCCGTTCTTAAGACGTCCATAATCTCAGACTGCGAGGTGTCATGTGCTCTGTTAATTATTTCTAGTTGTTTGTACTTAGTATGGAAAGGGTAAGCTTATGTTTTTATACCCATTGCTACACTTCGTTTCTTACATTTGTTACTGTTCCACATTATTTTTTGAACTCCTTAAGAACGTTTATGGATCCCTTTTTAAGAGTATGTACATTTTGTTTTCTGCTTTAGATATGCATTGAATTTTGTGTCTTTATCGTTATTTTAGAAGCACCCACAAAACAAATTCCTAAATCGTACGAGCGTATTATGCTGTGACCAAAAGCCGTGTAGATGTTCTCCCCTATTCCAAATTACAGGGCTGTTTCTTGATTAGCCTCTTAGCCTATCAGTGCAATTTGAATTGTGATTTGATTCTTTCATGCACACCATTGTATACTCCACTTAGGACAGATGCTCCATTATAGCCCAGACCAAAAACTTGTTCTCATCTAGTCCCTTTAGTTCTATATATTCAGTTATCTTATGTTCGTATCCTGATGCAGATAGATATCTGGTGATGAGCATGGTAAAGGAGTTAGGATGCCGACATCTTTACGTCAGAATAATTTCTAAGCCAATCTTCAGATTTTTAACATAACGAAAGACTCCTCTTGGTTGATCGATTTTACTGACTTTTCCACATTTTCTCATTGTAAGTTTTCCTCGTTTTTTTCTAATTTTTCCCAGAGATAAGAGATACTTTTCTGGTCTTCCCAAAGTAGTCACAGCCCTGATCTTATCGATGGATAGTTTCCTTAACAATGCGGTGACTATTTTCCGCTTCATGTCGCGATTTGTTGTTTAATCTACGTTTCGGGCTCATGGCATTCATTACCCAGGCACGTCTGTTCAGTGTATATGGTGATCTTCGACACTACAGTTACATTAACAGTGATGGAGTCGGCACAACAGACATCGCAGTTTATGTGAGGAATCTGGTATTGGAGAAGCATGAATTTTATAACCATTTTAATTATAGGTAAATCTAGGTACTATAAATTGTACGTTATCCTATGAACTTTCCGTGTCAGGTGCTTCAAGTGTTCATTCATAAAGATAACGTTTGACACTTGGAGTACGTCATATTGGTATCACGAAACACACGTTCTCCATGCACATACCATAAGAAATAACGCATTTTATAAGAATTTTTTATTAGTCACACAAATTTCAAAAATTAATCTTATTTTTATCAGAAAATTAATATGCATTTAAATCAGAGTAGTCATATAAACTGAATGAACTGAGAAATCGAATTTCCTTGGCTTCTCACTGTCTAGTACTGTAGCGATAGAAGTCACTAGAGTTCGAGCTGCTAGTATGTTCACTTCCGTAGCTACCATCTATGGTAAGCAAACGGTAATGTACTCTATAGGCCGGACACTAGAACGTCATTCCTTATTCTCTGTTTCATTTCGGTACTAAGGAATATGCAGCAGTGAATATCTTTAGTATTTAACCTCTTACGCCAGCCTGACCTGACGTAATAAGTATTAGCCGTTCACTCTGATGCATGCAACATTTCATTGATCTTTAACATTCGTCAGGTTTATTAAATGATGCGTATTTTTTTAAAGCTGAGTGATTAGGGTTGCAGAACTGAGTGAAGGAAGTGGGATGGATGGAACGGTCCAAATTCGCTCGTCGACTACGCGCTGAACCCTAGAGCTGGCACTGCCAGAGAGTAACAGAAGCTTAGTGTGTCTCCCAGAATTCTTTAAATCAAGTGTGGTGCCCTTGTCACTGTCCCACGTAAATCATCATCCCCATAAAAAATTAAACAGTCTCTGGTTTCTTCTGGTTAAATATTCTGCCCATCGAACTTGCCTTGGCTGACCAACTTGCTTCTTCCTTGTTTCAGGTTGTTTCGTTGTATTATTGTTACACACTTTATCTAATTGTTCCATCAGGCCCTACATCACACTTTTTCTTCATTCACATTAAATTTGTTTAGTTCTTCCTTGATATCTACATTTCTTTTGCTGGAACAAATACTATTTTTCCCAGAAATCTCAGTTCTGCATTTCCTTTCACTTTGATAAGGTATTTGGTAAGTATTCTCCATTCAGTTAATTAAAAACTGTAATTCTGCCACTATGAGTATCTGTGATTTAGGTGCAACGTCTTTGATTAGTAACCAAAGAGAGCAGATATAGATTAAGATCACTATTTGGTAGTGATGAACAGTAGATTGAAGTTTGAAAGGTTATTCAGGAAGAGTAAACGCGCGAAGATGAGCGACGCAAGAGTAATAAGAAATGAAGAAATAACCTTAGAGTGCGCAGAGGCTATGAATACTGACATAAGGAATACTTCAGTGGGCATTTCAGTTAGAGGAATGGATATCTCTAAAAAGGGCTAATACAGAATATGGAAAGAAAAACATAGATACAAGGAAGGCACCTGCGATGAAACCAAGGGTAACAGAAGATACACTTCAGCCGATCGATGAAGGAAATTTTAGGAAATTTCTAGTAAATTTCTGTGGGACCAAACTGCTGAGGTCATCGGTTCCTAGGCTTACATACTACTTAATCTAACTTAAACTAACTTACGGTAAGGACAGCACACACACACTCAGTCACATACATACACACACACACACACACACACACACACACACACACACACACACAAGCCCGAGGTAGGACTCGAACCTCCGAAGGGGTGAGCAGTGCGAACCGTGGCAAGGCCCCTCAGGCGGCACATCGAGGAAAGAAGGAATTACAAAAATGTTCCGGGAATTCAGAAATACAAGTCACTTATTAACGAAATAAATAGGAGGTGCAGGGAAGCTAAGACGAAATGTCTCCATGAAATCGAAAAAGAAATGAATATCGGAAGAACAGACAGTATATATAAAAGTCAAAACAACCCTCCGTGAAACTACAAGCAAGAACGGTAATATTAAGAGTTCAACGGGAATTCCGCTATTAAAAGCAGGGGAGAGAGCAGATAGGTGTAAAGAGTACATTCAATGCTTCTGGGAGAGGAAAGAATTGTCTGATAACATGGAAGAAGAAAAACTAAACTTCGACATGGAAGAGATAGGGGATCCAGTATTAGAATCAGAATTTAAATGAGCTTTGGATGACTTAAGATCAAATGAACCAGAGGGCGAAGGTAACATTCCATCAGGATTTTTAAAATCATTGGCGAAGTAGTAACAACAGAATTATTCGCATTGTTGTGTAGAATGTATTGTATGGCGATACACCATCTGACTCTCAGAAAAAAACAACATCCACACAATTCCGAATATTGGAAGAGACGACAAGTGCGAGAATTATAGCACGATCAGCTTAACAGCTCATACATCAAAGTTGCTGACAAGAATAATATACACAAGAATAGGAAAGAAAATTTAACTTCAGTTTGACTTCAGGAAAGCTAAAGACACCAGAGAGGCAGTTCTGATGTTGCGGTTGATAATCGAAGCAAGACTGAAGGAAAATCAATACACTTTCATAGGGCTCGTTGACCTGAAAAAAGCGTTCAGATGGTGGAAGATGTTCGAAATTCTGGGTAATATACAGTATACAAAAACCAAGTGGAACAAACAATAGTGGAAGACCAAGGAGGAAGTGTTCGGATCAAAAAGGGTGTAAAACAGAGGTGTAGTCTTTCGCCACTACTGTTAACCTATACATTGAAGAAGTAATAACGGAGATAAAAGAAAGATTCAATAGTGAAGTTAAAATTCTAGCTGAAGGGATATAAATGCTCAGATTGGATGAAGACGTTCCTATCCTCAGTGAAAGTGAAGAGGAATTACAGAATTTGATGAATGAACGAACACTCTAATGAGTGCAGAATATAGATTTGCAGTAAATCGAAGAAAGACGAAAGTAGTGAGAAGTAGTAGAAATCAGAACAGTGACAAACTTAAGATGAGAATAGGTGATCAGGAAGTAAATGAAGTTCAGGAATTCTACTACCTAGGCACTAAAATAACACACGACGATCGGAGCAAGGCGGACATCAAAAGCAAACTAGCACTGACAATAATGGCTTTCTTGGCCGAGGGAAGATTACTTGTATCAAGCATACATCTTAATGTGAGGAAAAAATTTCTGAGGATGTACGTTTGCTGCACAGTATTGTACAGTAGTGAAACGCAGATTGTGGGAGAACTGGAAAAGAAGAGAATCGAAGCGTTTGAGGTGTGGTGCTACAGAAGAATGTTGGAAATTAGGTGGACTGATAAGGTAAAGAGTACGGAGTTCTACAGAGAATCGGCGAGGAAAGGAATATATGGCAAATACTTGCAAGAAGAAGGAGAAGAAAGGACGGCATGACAGAAAATTTGTTAAGACTTCAAGGAATAACTTCCATGATTGTAGAGGGTATCAACTGTAGAAGAAGACAGAGATTGGAATACTTGCAACAAATAATTGAGGACGTAGTCCGCAACTGCTAATCTGAGATGAAGAGGTTGCCACGGGAGAAGAATTTGTGGTGGGCCTCATTAAACCAGTCAGAAGACTGATGATTGAAAAAAAAAAAAAGAAAAAAAGCTGCCATTGTATAGCTTATGTAATGTATATCTTCTATTTTCTTTTGTAATACCGTTAAATTGCTGCATACAGGTACTGTATGTTTCTGCGCAGACCATCATTTGATGTCTAAGTAATATCACATTCAAGATAAAAGCATGTGTTAACTTGTTCCATTGCTTTAACATTAGTGATCATTGTGACCCTAACTGATTCACATCTGCTAAATACCACAACTTTTTTTAGAGTAAAGAAGTTTAAATTACACTCATTTTCTATCTGCGAGGTTTTACTCCACATCTGCTAAGTAATTAAGAGAAGAGGTCTTAAAACTGCCCTAGCAGTTCCCTAGCAGTTCAAATAACATGAACCACCAGTTTTCCATGACTATGCTTGCCTACCAGTAATTTGTTATGATGAGAGACACTGAGTAGGTTCTTGTACATGCATTAATGTTGGGTAAGCAAAGTTCGTGAAGTGCGCCCCCAACCTACTCGCCTCCCAACTGTCCCACGCAAGACGCAGCTGCAGTTGCAGCACTGCTGTTGAGCATTGCGTGGAGAGCAGTATGGGCAGGAGCATACATATGTGCATTATGCTATTGATTTAACTACACATTACACAACATATATATTATGCAACAAATTTAATTTTTTTAACATGATTTATGTTCACAGACGTAAATAGAGATGCTCTGTTCCCTACTTCACCACATTAAGAGTTTTTGTTAGTTTAGTAATAGCCTACATTCTTCCTCGGGGTTCAAGCTATGTCCACACTAGATTTCATCGAAATCTGTTCAGCTATTTAACCATGAAAACGTGGCAGTTTAATAAAATTTGTGTCTAAGTATGAATTTAACTCGTTGAGCACTTAATTCATTACGTTGGACTATATTACACAGGACAAATCAAACAATAAAAATCTTTACAAAAATATTAGAAAGTTTAAAAGTAGAAGAGTAAATAGCCGTTTAAAAAAATAAATATTTGCTATAACTCGCATAATATTGTCGAAATTAATAAATAAGGTAGCGTATGTGCTCCATCAGGATTCAAGCTATCTCCACTACACACTTTCTAAGGTAGCCTAGGTGCTTCATCAGGACTCAAGCTATCTCCATGTCAAATTTCATCGAAATCTGTCCAGCAGCTTAGTTGTGAGAACGTGATAGACAAAAGTTACTTCCTCATTTATAATATTAAGAGATAATGCTTTAAATTGCGATAACTTTTTTCGTGGTCCGATTTTGATGAAATAAAGCCTGTAAGTTTGAACCAAGCTACACACAAATTACCTTTTAAAACAAAATGGAAATTCATCTAGTACTTTTGGAGATTAGTTTGATCAGACATTCAGACAGACATGACAGTTTTGTAATTAGTATAGATATAGATAGATGTGAGAGATTGGTTCGTTTACATGAAAAGTACAGGAAGATTTCGGAGATACACTTCGTCAAATATCATGTTTTTCAATTGTAGTTTCATTTACTGAAGTTAGTTATCAGCGCCATTTGTGGTAAAAAATGTACATTCGTAATATTGTTCATCTGATTTCAAGAAAATGAACTACGCAGTAAGATCATGTTGCTTGATGCATTGAAATTGTGTTATGCAGAATGTTTTATGTCTGCAGATCGTCTTCGCAAGTTACATTGATAATTGTAATCGACTTGTTGATAATATAAGATCCAAATTAGTCGAAAATGATGAAAATCATTAACATAACTATTTTTGGCACTTTTATATCTATTTTCTCATTCGTAACTTACTGAGTATTGTTGTACCTTCTAATAAATCAACCTCTCTTCCAGCTGAAATCACTTTATAGCATTCTAAGAGCACTGAGTCTAGAATAGTTTTATTAATTTTGAAACGTATTGATAACAACTTTCGAAATTTGTTTATGTGATCGCTTATATGTAAATGAAGGAAGGAGGAGATAATGGGGAGACCACCTTGGCTTCTCTGAAGCTTGTATGCCGAAAATCCAAACGGAGAGTATGAGTGGGCGATACAAAAGAGACTTACATATGAAGAAAAAGTAGAGAGATATCCATAGACTCGTGTTCTAACGCAGTTGTCTACACATTACTTTCCATTCATTACACGGCACTGCATGTGGTTCTGTTGTTGTGGTGGCGATCTGAAGACCATTTTATTTGAGCAAGTTTCTGGTCAAAATCGACTACTCTTTGTGCACATGTGTCACAGGCTTGCAAGCAAATCGGCACCGAACCACGTCGCTAGTGGATCAGTGACGTGAGTGATCAATTGCGTATGTCACGTGTGATATTCTAAGCTCTTAAATGTATGCAGAAACAGGCGACAGTGATGTCACCTGCTGACATCGCAAGTTAACCTATTCTCCCCGAGCTCACGCGTATTCTAGTAATGGATAATGTGTTTTTGTGTCTTCTTAACCTTTATTTTGTTTTTCGTGACGCATTGCATAGCTTAGGTATGTTTTGTTTTTAGTGACACATCGCATAAGTTACACGACAGTCTGACATTTGTTTTATTATTGTTATCTCACAAGAGAGACGAAATATCTGAAAAAAAAATACTTTTTGCGTTATATACACAACCTTTATTGGCGTCGAAGACAACTGTACTACTATATATTTAAAAAGCCTATGCGTAAATAAGAACGTAAGTAGATAGACTTATATTTTAGTGAGAAGTATCTTATCAGTGTAAAATGCAGATCAGCTTATTGAGAAAAATCCTTTCCTTTTTTTTTCCTTTATTGAGTTTCGATTCCCCCTGAAGGGGGAGGGCTGGCAGCAGCTTAGTTCGCTGCTCTTCAGCCTGAGAAAAATAATTCTCTGATTCATTTGTAAACTTATAAGGTAAACAAGATGCAGAGAATAGAGTAAAGGCACTATTTACTGCCATGTAAATACTGCTTGATGTTACTATATATTACCCTGAAATGTTTTGAAATAATTAGACGTGTTTCTCGCTCTTTAAGTTCTCAGGAATGTGAAGAGTATACCAAAACGAAAACGACCACTCGTGACAGGGGACTCTCAGTACAGGAATAAAACGCCAAAGGCGCTGCAGTAGACTCACTTGCTACGCGTAGACGCTGGTGTAAAAAGGGCTTCACTTCGAACTGCAGAAAGAAATCTCTCTCACAGACTGGAGCGACAGGTGTGCTGATGAATGTGGAAGAGAAACTCACATTCCCCTGCTGCAAACAAATTGGGTATCGTGCTGTGTAACCCGTAACACGAAAGAAAACTACACAGACGTTATATCGAAACGGCTTGGGAAAAAAAAGTTTTCCGGTTGTACACCACTCGATGTTTTGCTTTTAAACAACGCTCTGGTAATCAGTTGTCCGACGAATTTGAACGTGGGCCAGAGTGTATCCGCGTCGGGCTCAATACAGCAAGCAAGCGCGTATCGGTTTTGCGCCCTGCTGAATTGCAGAAAACAGCTTGCGGTATCGGCGGCGGCAGCAGCAGTGGCAACAGTATTTAGGGCGGCCAGTTTTAATGGCAGTACATTATTAAGCGGGACTGGCGCAGATGAGGGACGGCGCCCGGGATGTAATATCGGCCGTGAAAAACTCCGGCAGCTGGGCGGCTGGGTAGCCGGGCGGTGGGTGCCGCGTGCGATATTGCGCCGCTGGCAGCACAATGGACGGACGGACGGACGGGTGGGTCGCGCCACAAAGGCCGGCGCAGCCCACACCGGGGACCCGGCGCGCGCGCGGCCTGCCTGCATAAATCCGCCGCTCAGGGAGATGCGCCGCTGTAAAAACACACACACACACACACACACACACACACACATACGTACACACACACGCACGCACTGTGAAACTCCCTGCAGCAGCAGCAGTAGCAGCCGCCGAAAGTTAATTCTCGTCGCCAGAGCACGGGCTCTGTTCCGAAGCGTCGCACGCTGTTGCTCTGCTGACATGTGTAACTATGACACTCGATCGATATTTGAGGCTAATTACATAAATAAAAAATAAAAAAAATGGCGAGAACGTAGAATGGAATGCACTGTTTGGAATTCTGTAATTACTGAGAATGAAATTCAGGCAGTGAAGCGTTTTATACGGGGTGTTCAAAAACTAAGTGCCCAAACTAACAGGGATGATGACGGAGACAAAAGCTAGTATACAGGATGGTCCACTGATCTTGACCGGGACAAATATCTCCCGAAAGAAACATCAAACGAATAAACTACAAAGAACGAAACTTGTCTACCTTGAAGGGGGAAACCAGATGATGCTATGGTTGGCCCGCTAGATGGCGCTGCCATAGGTCAAACGGATATTAACTGCGTTTTTTTAAAATAGGAACCCCCATTTTTGTAGTACGTAAAGAAATATGAATGTTTTAGTTGGACCACTTTTTTAGTTTTGTGATAGATGGCGCTGTAATAGTCACAAACGTATAGCTCGCAGTTTTAGACGAACAGTTGGTAACAAATGGTTCAAATGGCTCTGAGCACTATGGGACTCAACTGCTGAGGTCATTAGTCCCCTAGAACTTAGAACTAGTTAAACCTAACTAACCTAAGGACATCACAAACATCCATGCCCGAGGCAGGATTCGAACCTGCGACCGTAGCGGTCTTGCGGTTCCAGACTGCAGCGCCTTTAACCGCACGGCCACTTCGGGCGGCAGTTGGTAACAGGTAGGTTTTTTAAATTACAATACAGAACGTAGGTACGTTTGAACATTTTATTTCAATTGTTCCAATGTGATACATGCACCTAACTTATCATTTCTGTGAACGCATGCTCTTACAGCGTCATTACCTGTAAATACCACATTAATGCAATAAATGCTCAAAATGATGTCCGTCAACCTCAGTGCATTTGGCAATACGTGTAACGACATTCCTCTCAACAGCGAGTAGTTCCCCTTCCGTAATGTTCTCACATGCATTGACAACGCGCTGACGCATGTTGTCAGGCGTTGTCGGTGGATCACGATAGCAAATATCCTTCAACTTTCCCCACAGAAAGAAGTCCGGAGACTCCAGATCCGGTGAAGGTGCGGGCCATGGTATGGTTCTTCGACGACCAATCCACCTGTCATGAAATATGCTATTCAATACCGCACTGGAGCTATGTGGAGGACATCCGTCATGTTCGAAGTACATTCTCATTCTGTCATGCGGTGCAACATCTTGTAGTAACAACGGTAGAACATTAAGCAGGAAATCAGCAGGCATTGCACCATTTAGATTGCCATCGATTAAATGGGGGCCACTTATTATTCCACCCATAATGCCGCACTATACATTAACCCGCCAAGGTCGCTGATGTTCCACTTGTCGCAGCCATCGTGGTTTTTCCGTTGCCCAATAGTGCATATTATGCCGGTTTACGTTACCGCTGTTGGTGAATGACGCTTCGTCGCTAAATAGAACGCGTGCAAAAAATCTGTCATCGTCCCGTAATTTCTCTTGCGCCCAGTGGCAGAACTGTACACGACGTTCAAAGTCGACGCTATGCAATTCCTGGTGCATAGAAATATGGTACGGGTGCAATAGATGTTGATGTAGCTTTCCCAACACCGACGTTTTTGAGATTCTCGATTCTCGCGCAATTTGTCTGATACTGATGTGGGGATTAGCTGCTACAGCAGCTAAAACATCTACTTGGGCATCATCATTTGTTGCAGGTCATGATTGACGTTTCACATGTGTGCTGAACACTTCCTGTTTCCTTAAATAACGTAGCTACCCACGAACGGGCCGGACGCTTGGATGATGTCGTCCAGGATACCGAGCAGCATACATAACACACGCCCGTTGGGCATTCTGATCACAATAGCCTTACATCAATACGATATCGTCCTTTTCCGCAATTGGTAAACGGTCTATTTTAACACGGGTAATGTATCATGAAGCAAATACCGTCCGCACTGGCCGAATGTTACTTGATACCACGTACTTATACGTTTGTGACTATTACAGCGCCATCTATAACAAAGCGAAAAATGTGGTCCAACTAAAACATTCATATTTCTTTACGTACTACACGAATATGTAATAAAAAATGGGGGTTCCTATTTGAAAAAGCGCAGTTGATATATCCGTTTGACCTATGGCAGCGCCGTCTAGGGGGGCCAACCATAGCGCCATCTGGTTTCCCCCTTCAAGCTAGACGAGTTTCGTTCTTTGTAGTTTTTTCGTTTGATGCTTATTTCGTGAGGTATTTGGCCCGGTCACTATCAGTGGACCCCCCTGTATATCGAAAAGCAACGATGAGCCCGAAACACATATTGTTGAAGTGCTGTGTATGTAGCAGCTTGTGTGTGATTGAGAATAAAGTGGCGCTGAATGTTTCTCATTCCTTTAATATAGCAACAACTGTTTGCAATGAGCATCATCAACATCAGTGTTGCGCCGGTATGGACGTAGCCGGTGATCGCTGGTAAATATGTGGTCTGTTCCATATTTGGGTGCCTGTATCGGCTGTCGACAAGGGTAGAATACAGCTCGGACTTAATGTAGCCACAGAGAAAGAGTCCGCTGCTCGTCGTCTCGTTCTCGCTTCCTTAGCACAGAGTCCCGGGTTCGATTCCCGCCAGGGTCAGGTATTTTCACCTGCCTCGAGATGACTGGGTGTTTGTGTTGTCCTCATCATTTCATCATCATTCAGGAAAGTGGCGAGTTTGAACTGAACAAAGGCTGGGAATTTGTACGGGCGCTGGTAACTGCACAGTTGAGTGCCCCACAAACCAAACATCATCATCATCATCATCATCAGAGAAAGAAGTCTAATGGGATTACGCGTAAGCACCGTCCGTGGTCTGCCCGCAGTAGTTGACTATTGTCTTCAGCTGCACCGCAAACCAAGTGCATGTCACGCATGTCCATGCGTGTAGCGCACCATGCTGACACTGCAACTATCACGCAGCCATAGTGCTACACGCTATTTACGGACCCTCTGTCGAAGAGCATGCCATCACAAGAGACTACGAGTCTCAAACTAACATTAGGTATAACAACGTTAGACCAAAGACTTTTATCTGCTTCACTTGTGTATTACCTGCACGTGCTCAGTGCTCACGCAATATGAGTTTTCGACACATGGCTGTTTTACGAAATATATTTGTTTCTTTCTCTCTATCACCCCTGTTAGTTTGTTCATTGAATATCTGCACACCCTAAATAAAAATCAAATGTGCGACATCTGAAGAAATTTGCGAACTCTCTTCGGCACCGAAATGTGGCAATTATCAGCACTAGGGGCGTTACACCACTTGGTGAATCCCGCGGTACACCTCAGTGGGTCGAGAGACGAAAGTGTAGCTCGCTTCCAGTGACATACGAGGTGTGTTCTTTAAGTAAGTACCATTTTGAAATTAAAAAAAGACTTGCCAATATTTCTCAATAATTTTATTTTTGCATGAAAGCTTGTACCTTAAACTACTTTTCTACATAATTTCCGTCAATATTGAGGCACTTGTCATAGCGTTGTACCAGTTTTGGAATACCCTTCTCATAGAAGTCTGCCACCTGACTTGTTAACTACTGCATCACCACTGTTTTGACTTCGTCATCGTCTTGAAGACGCTGACCGCCCAGGTGTTTCTTCAAGTGCATGAACAAATGGTAGTCACTGGGCGCAAGATTGGGGCTGTACGGAGGATGATCTAGAGTTTACCACCGAAATGATGTGATGACATCTTTGGTCTGTTTCGCCACATGCGGAGGGCATTGTCTTGCACCAAAACGATTCCCTTGCTCAACTTGCCACGTCTTTTGTTCTGAATTGAACGGCGCAGATTGTGCTATGCCTTACAATAAGCTGCTGCATTTATTGTCTCATTATAAGGCAGAAATTCCAGAAGGCAATATTCCTTTTTTGTCCAAAAAAACTGGGCACATGATTTTCTGGGCAGAAATTGTGTGCTCAAACTTCACTTTTCTGAGTGAATCTGAATGCCGCATTCAATGGCCTGTTGCTTTGATTCTGGTGTGACATATGACACCCATGTATCATCGCCTGTAACAATTTGGCTTAAGAAATCATCACCATCGTTGTGGTACTGCTGTCTAAACGTTTGGTTTTGTGCACATCCGTCAACATTTCCGGTGCCCAACGTGCGCACAATGTTCGGTAATTCAAGTACTCGGTCACAGTGCCATACAAAACACTTTGAGAAACATTAGGAAAGTCATCCCACAAGGAGGAAATCATCCACTTACTGCACCAAACTTTCATTAACGACCAAAGGACGCCCACTCCGTTGTTTATCATGCACATTTGTGCGCCCATCTTTAAATGCTCTCACCAACTTTCTTACCATTCCATGGATCATAATGTTTTCTCGGTAAACTGCACAGATCTCACGATGAATATCGATCGCTTTTAGGCCTTTAGTACTAAAAACTCTTATAACAACTCATACTTCACAGTCAGCGGGACTCACGATTATCGGAGGCATCTTAAACATTCATTACACAATGTAAACAAGGAAGAATCAGACAGTAATGGCGTCAGTACGCTGACAACAAATGTAGGTACCCAGTGCGAATGCGCAAAACGCCGACCGCAGCGCTGCGGCCGCGGTGTGTCAAAATGGTACTTACTTAAAAAACACGCCTCGTATTTACGTGTTCCGTGGAGCAGCATTGTCAGCGCTCGCGGTAAGATGTGATGGGAACGAAAGGGTGTGCGTCACCTGCTGTTTCTATGCAGCCAATGGGAGACCTGCGGACGGATGACTTGTTTCATAACAAGAGATGAAGTAATATTTTTACATTCATATGCTTCACAAACTCACAACAAAATTATAAATTTCCAACCTAGCCTATAACTCGACTTTGCACTAGATGTCTCCACAACCTTCATTCCCAGAGAAAGTTTGATTTTACGTATCAGATTCGTTGGCTTCGTTAACTCACAATCAAATTATCACCTTTCAACCTAGCCCAGACCTCGGGCTGTGGTAGTTTCAAGCCTTCTCCACAGCCTTTCTTCAAAGTAAATGTTAAGCAAGCCTTTATCCGTAGTGGCCGAGTTATCTCGCCGTGTTCCGCAGCTGACCAGGTACTGAGGACGTGTTTAAACGCGGCCGCTGCGATTTCCTTAAGTGCTGTTGACATGTTTAAGCATCCCGTTCTTCCAACAGTCACATTGCTGTGGGCGAATTACTTCCATATCTCGGTGAATAAAAAAGATTGAACTATTTATTATACGACATACATGTCTCTTTGCGTACTATCGTTTGTAAAAAAGCCTGTTTAGACCTCTTGATACGTTTTAAACATGACGATCGTTATAAGCACATGATCCACGATGCACAGGGACACAAACGGGCATGCGACGAAGGAACAAAGAAAGTATATGTAAACCAATAACTTAAGAACGAAATGAGATATAATTCTGCTCCCAATTTTAAACAAAATTTCGCTACCCACATTTCATACACAGTAATGTACGGGCTAAAAATCAACCATGCGCAAACTTTCAGCAATGATTTACTTAATTTGATGCAGAACAGAAAGTGTGAAAAACAGCGAGAATAAATTCAGTCCTTTTTCGGCTGAACGTATCAGCCTGTAAGAATGCAAAAATAAGGACTATCACTGTATAGTTTTCTTAAAAGCGGATGAGAAGTATTTCATACTGCCTGGAATGCCATCTTTCAGCACATGTAGCAGAATTTAGAGGAGCAGTACAGCAATAACATAACCTACGTGGCTTCTTTTCTTGCCTCTCAGTGGTGCGTGAAGCTATAATCCCACTGACTACGTGAATCAGACACGTTACCAACCTATGAACGGCAGAGAAATGCCCTCACAACTGGCGCTGTCCTCAATCTAGAGTTTGGTCATGCCAATCCGGAAGAAAGAAGAAAACAGGAGACAAATTCCCACCTATTATTTCCAACTCGATGCACAGTAGTGTAAGGTCGTATAGCCTAGTGTAAATTTTAAATTACAAAATATTGGTGCAGTAAGTTTCCTTTAATTTACGTCTATGGTCACAATCTTTTTTGTTTAAACAGATTACCGGTTTCGGTCTTTAATGACCATCATCAGATCTGTTTTATAAAAACGAAGTCCTCATGTTATGAAACAGATCTGATGTTGGTCATTAAAGACCGAAACCGGTAATCTGTTAAAGAAAAATGAGTGTGAACATAGACGTAAATTGAAGGAAACTTATTACATATACGGGTCACTGTGTTTTTTCGCGACGAAGTCGCAGCTTGTGATATTGGTGCAGCATTGGATACTGTACAGTAATGCAGTAGCATGAACGTTTATTTCGAATATAATATCTATCTGCGTTCCAGATATCCACAGAGCTGTTTGTGAACTTGTTACACGATGTCCTGACGAGCAAACAACTGCCAAATGCCACTTCTGAATGAGGAACCCGCTGCATAACCTTCCTTCATATATTATAAGTAGATTGTTATATCCCAGAAACTTTTCAGAGACGTTCAATGCATGTGCCAAGGTCTCAACAGCTGTCCAGCCATGTCCCATTACAAAGAGAGAGAGTTAAAGAACATTATAACACACTTCCATTCACAGATCCGGAATATTTATGGTATAATGAGTTCAATGGTAGGAGGCATGGACCAGTAATTTAATTGAAAAGCCGGTGAAACTAATATACTCATTTATATGTTAAAAATAACTTATCCTAGCAAACTGAAAGTATGGATAACTTGTGTAGGTATAGAACTATCGAAAGTTAGAGGCTGAGCAGTTTTCATCGCCGCCAAGCATTAGGTCATACAATACACAAGACGGCGTAAATGTGCTGAATTACAGCGGCAATTAACTTCAAATTCAAGCGAAGACAATAGCGTCGCATACGGATACTGACCGCTCCCGCACTCGTAGAAATGCCGCAACCTCAAGACCGCTAACCAGTGCGTCGGGCAGGCAGAAGTGACGCTCTACAGAACGCGGCAGTAACCATCTGCATTGCCACCCTCCAGTATAGTTGACTACGGGAACTTTTTTCTTTCAGAGGAAATGTGCCGCCATGCGACGTCCGAGGAAGCTAAACTACTGAGAGACGCTCTCTCACGCCCAGTCTTTTCCACTCTTGGTGCACATCACTTCGCGGTTAACAGTACTGCGGTAGTTGCCGCCTTTCTTGTGTTGGCTTCCACTGCTTTGGAACCTGCCATGTACAGATATGTTCACCTCCCGTCAAGACATTCGCGGTAGGTTACTCATAGCAGATCCGTCCGAGATTAACCTGCAAATATGCAATTTGCACCGGGAGAAATCTGAATTATGATTCCATAGATGAGCAAGCAGTAAAGGAAACAAAAGAAAAATTCGGAGTAGGAATTAAAATCCATGGAGAAAAAAACTTCGAGGTTCGCCGATGAAATTGTAATTCTGTCAGAGACAGCAAAGGACTTGGAAGAGCAGTTGAACGGAATGGACAGAGTCTTGAAAGGGGGATATAAGATGATCATCAACAAAAGCAGAACGAGGATAATGGAACGTAGTCGAATTATGTCGGGTGATGCTGAGGGAATTAGATTAGAAAATGAGGCACTTAAAGCAGTAAAGGAGTTTTGCTATTTGGGGAGCAAAATAACTGATGATGGTCGAAGTAGAGAGGATATAAAACGTAGACTGGCAATGGCAAGAAAAGCGTTTGTGAGGAAGAGAAATTTGTTAACATCGAGTATAGATTTAAGTGTCAGGAAGTCGTTTCTGTAAGTATTTGTGTGGAGCGTAGCCACGTACGGAAGTGAAACATGGACGATAAATAGTTTGGACAAGAAGAGAATAGAAGCTTTCGAAATGTGGTGCTACAGAAGAATGCTGAAGATTAGATGGGTAGATCACATAACTAATGATGAGGTATTGAACAGAATAGGTGAGATAAGAAATTTGTGGCACAACTTGACTAGAAGAAGGGATCGGTTGGTAGGACATGTTCTGAGGCATCAAGGGATCATCAATGTAGTATTGGAGGGCAGCGTGGAGGGTAAAAATCGTAGAGGGAGAACAAGAGATGAAGACACTAAGCAGATTCAGAAGGATGTAGGCTGCAGTAGGTACTGGAAGATGAAGAAGCTTGCACAGGATAGAGTAGCATGGACAGCTGCATCAAACCAGTCTCAGGACTGAAGACCACAACAACAATAACAGATGTTAGAACGCTAAACTTTGTCACATTATCCCTGTCTGCGTGCCAACATTACATTAATACTCGTGGCTCATTACCTCCGTTCTTGATTCTAAATTCTGGACACCCATTTCTGGTTTTCTTATCAATACCCTCTCTAGCGACTGCACAAATCATCATCATTTCTCACGTGTTTCTATGCCTTCCACATAGATTTGACTTGACCCATAGCAAGCCTTCAACTCACCGTATATTCTCAATTTTGAAACGAGACAGCCTTGTATCTTTGTGTTTCATCAAGAACATATTGGGTTCAGATAGAGATACAGCACTGCGGTCTCAACCTGCTTGCTTCGTTAAACAAGTTAGTTATGTCTGCAGTCGAGTTCCCTGCTGTAAGAGGAGTTTTCAATGTCTCCTTCTTCCAGGGAGCAGGAGGTTAACAGGTGAGATCATTTTAATCCGATGTCAGGGAAAACAGTGCAGGCAAAATTCCTCACTTCCCTCAATCCGCCAACACCCAACGACAACTTGGTGTTGCCACTTTTATGGGCAGCAGTGTATTATTGTATTAACACAGGTGTTATCCCTGCTCTACAGCAATGTAGTTGTCACGTGGTGATTTGCTGCTGTTTGGCGAAGCTTCAGCTTTGCACCAGCAGTTAAACAGACTGGACGTGTCAAGCCTGTCGCCAACTTTTAATTGGTGTTGAAGAGCTCAATGTGTTAACGTTAATACTGAAATAAAAGTTTCGTTATTAATAAATACGGTTCTCGTTTCTGTATTCTACAAAGTTCTCTTTGATGGAATGTCGTTACGAAACTGTTTAGCTTAGTCTTTGTTCGCGAGTCACATAATCGACTCTTTCCGTCCAGAAAACCACCACGAGTCCATTACGACATTATTGTTCAAGTTCTGCGGTGACCTCATGATATTCTACTACTTTGTCGCGTAATTAGCGAGACGGTTAATCATTCTGCTGCCGATTTATCTATGCATCCATATATCTAATTGCATAACATATTACTTGTTTCATGGAGACTGTTTGATCACTTTGTAGACAAATCTTTAAATTTTCAATCGATAATAACTCTTTTCCCAGAGTTCCTTCTGTATAAGCAGCAATAAATGTGGTGCTTCATGGACACAGCATCGCCAGATATACAGAGTCACGCAGCTAAGACAGGTCTCCCCAAATAGATCCAAAATGAATAAATATGTCGAGGTGCGATTTTCGCCAAGTCATAGCTGGCGATATGGCAAATTCCCTGACGTTCGCAAGTAATTTTTAGCGTTTATAGTCGTCGAATTGTGACATCAACTTCGTTCAGGCTGAACATTAATAAAACCGACGAACCGCAGAGACGGACTGCTGTACGGAAATGGAGGAAAAAGGTACTGTGAACATGTTTCAGGAAATGCATCGCTGTCACGGAAGATGGCTCTGATGTACGAAAGTTCCTCTGACCACGTGCCGTGTGTTCCTTGTGCGTTATAGGCTGTGTAATTGACGCAGCGGGAACAACCCGAGATGGTGTTTGTGTACGGCCAAGCAGATGGAAACGTTCGAGAGGCAGCACAGCTACACCAAAACAAGTGCCCTCACAGAGAACAAGTACATCACATCACATTTCAAGTCCTTTTTTAGGGTTTGTGTTATCATGGGTCATTTCAGTCAGACGAACGTGCAGAGAGGCGGCGGAATGTGCATACATCAGGTTTGGAGGACCGGGTTCTACAAGATACTGAGATTAATCCTAGTACAAGCTCTAGGCAAGTGGCCCGCCAGAATGGTGTATGCCAGACAACGATTGTGTGTATCCTGCATGACAACCTCTATAATCCCTATCACCTGTAGTCCCATGGATGCCCCTTTGAACATCTGTTGTGACGTGCATGTGATATAGGTCTGTAATATGTTCCGGGTCGATTTGTTGTCGTTGCACATATTCCATCCATTTCCAGAAACATTTTCACATGACCGTTTCACGTCCGTTTTCAGTCAGGAACGTGTCCGTGCAGTTTTTCTATTTTATCAACGTTCACCCTATATACTTTTCTGTGTTACCTTTGAAATAAGTTTCTAAGGGAACTTCAGTGACATAATATGCATGGGGCTTGATCGAATAGCACCAAGGTAACAGCGCCGCAAACGAATGTCCCACCCACCGAAGAAGAGGTTCGACAAACGGCTGCCCTATCATAAAAAATGTAAGCAAGTATGTAACTCAGGAATGATTCTTGCATTTATCTGTACCCTGGAAACTCATCAGCCTCTGTTCTGCTGTTGTAACAATCAGATACCTTATTCGTTACGCTATTGAGACATTCACAACGTATACGACAACCGAAATACTGAATATCGTTAATGGCGAATCTTCTCAAACTACTAGAGCAGCGGTGCGGTTGTATGCTGAAGGGTAACCAGATTGTGTCAGGCCTTCAAGATCTGTCTTTGTAAACATTATAAAAAAGTTCTGGAAGCTGGAAAGTGAAGAATAAAATACATCAAGGAGAAAAAAGAGCAACTGATGAAAGAAATGCAAATAACACTTTAGCAGCAGTAACAGACAATGCAATCGTAACTAAGTGACATCTCGGAAATACAAGAGGGATAAACCAAGCTAATGTTCTGCGAACACTACACTCTATTGCATTTTATTCTCTTCACACTTTCCTGCATCTTCATGGCAGTGACTTCAGAAATAGCTTACAGTTCTCCGAATGTTATCTAAGGAAAGTACAAAGTGACCTGGCTCACCTATGCTAAATTTTGTTTAAGGAAGAAGAATCCCTTACAAACCATGGCCTGGCCAATCTTGATAATACGTATTAATAGTCAGCTGAAAATTTACGGTGACTCGAAGTAATGGATAAAAACAAAGTTCTTTCTTTTTCAAGGTTTGGTGCGTGTTGTTCAAGAATAGCAACAATGGTCCCTGTTTTATTGATGGGAATCTAAATGCAGTCACATATCGGGTTCCTAAGATACGATGCTGCTGTAGCTATCAGAAAACATTTCGTGGGACATAAGGCAATCAGTGTTTTAACCAAAACCCCCCTTCCCTGCCTCGACTCTAGAATACTTCCGTTTAATTTGTTGTTGATTTCTCGTACACTTCTAGAAATTATTGCCTATGATTCCGCTGTTGCAGGATTAGGCGATTACATCATAAAGTGGAAGACAATACAGCCTTAGTAAGAGCTGTTTAGCTTACATTTGTTCACTGGAAATAACACCGTTTCCTTTGACACTGCCACGCTTTTGCTCTAACCTGAACTCAGAGCAGTCCTACAGATGGATGCAGCCACAGAGAGCGGATCCACTGAACTTCACATGATAGATATGACATCATTGGACTATGGCCCGAAGTGTAAGAGAAATATAAAGTAAATCGGCCAAGAACTCTTAGAGATTTTTGATAACAGCCTTTCTCCTTTAGGTGTTGAATACATTAACGTTTCAAGACAGATTATAATATTCTCTTGACTTGAAATTAAAGTCTGCAAAATTTCGTCAAGAGCGTAATAAAATTGTAGATATGTATGAATTACAAGGAAACAAACAACCCGACGCCCTTCTTTATATGTGTAGATGACCGAAAGGCCCAGGAGAGTCAGCCCTGTCGGGTGTTCTGTTTCCTTCTCCAGGGTACGGAGTCGACGTTCGATCATTCTGCCAAGCTACTGACAGGCTTTTGTTTAGAGAATCCGTTAACTTAGGTTCTACAGAGAAGTGGTATTCTACTGGAGTCAGACATACAGACTTCAAGATTCAGACAGCTCTTTTTACTCAGCTGTGTGTCTGTGGCTGCCAGCCGTTGTGGTCGAGCGGTTCTAGGCGCTTCAGTCCGGAACCACACGGCTGCTACGGTCGCAGGTTCGAATCCTGCCTCGGGCATGGATGGGTGAGCTGTCCTTAGGTTAGATAGGTTTACGTAGTTCTAAGTTCTAGGGGACTGATGACCTCAGATGTGCTTAGAGCCATTTTTTGTCTGCGGCTGTTTATATACTGTTCCACATTTACTTACTCCAGTTAAATCAGTGGAGAGAAATAAATATAAGTTTTATTTTCTATTAAATAAAGTATTACTAAATTGATAATCTTTGTGTCAACCTTGACTGTGAAATTGTCTGCTAATTTGGACACCCTAGCCTGTTCAAGTCCACTCAGTACAACAACTGACTGAAGCGCTTAAATTTAGGGAATTTTCTGGGAAAGGCGAAGAAGACAGGGCGGAACGTGTGGCTGACAGCGGAAGTGATACGCCGAGCTGGCGATCACTGAAACCGATTTTGGAGCGGTTAAATTTTTTATATGAAATGTTTAACCCATCAAACACAGTTTTGTCTAAAGTTGGTATCAACCGGAAATGAATTAATGCAATTCGTCACTATTCGATTACAATCGATGCGTCAGTCATCTCAACAAGAGGCATGGTATGCGTATGCGTACGGCACTGAAATGATACAATGTGTAATGAAATAGAGATTCTTCCGTCGAAAATATTTTCAAGGACACATAAAACCCTGAAACCGTGAAGCATTTAGGATCAGCGCTGTCTTTATAAACGATTTAGGAGCAATCTTAGCAGCAGATTTTTTTGCATCTGATGCTATTTTTTATCATGTAATAAAATCATCGGACCATAAAAACGAATTACAAAATTATTTAGACAAGGTTTCTGCAAAGTGCAGAAAGTGTCTGTTGACTCTACACAATGCAGCATGTGAGGTACTTCATATGAGTACATAAGACATTTAGTTTAATTTCGGTTATAGGACAAGTCACACAAATTTAAATGTCGATTCAACTAAATAACCCATAACATAGAAAATGTATGGGGAAGGCGAAGCACAGACTTAGTTGTATTGACAGTACACTTAAAACAGGCAACAAATCAACCAAAGAGAGTGCCTACTCAACGTTGTCTGCTAGAGTATTGCTACCCTTATCAGATAAGATCGACAGGGGACTCCGAGAAAGTTGAAGAAAGGACAGCTCGTCTTGTACTGTCACGAAATAGAAGACAGAGTGTCACGGACGTAAGATAGTTTGTGTGGTAATCGTTGAAACAAAGGCGCCTTTTGATGCAGAGAAATCTTTTGACGAAGTTTGAGTTACCAACTTTCTCCTCCAAATGCAAAAATATTTTTACCCTCACCTACAAAGGGGTAAATGACAACCGTAATAAAGTCAAAGTACCTGTTCAGACCTTACCCGGGGCTCGTATTTGCTCTCACTGGCCTGCATAAATGGCTAAATAAAGCACAAGAACCACTGACTTTTCTCTTGCAAAAGGCAAAAAACATCTTCCAATAAGCACATTCATATAAAACAGTAAAGGAATTAATAAATTAAATGCCTAACAAATGAAATAGATCGTGGTAAACTGACTGTAATTCCTATCGCGAGAATAAATTACAGCGGCTATACCGATCTTGGAGATAGTACCATTAGACGTCACTAGATCGCGAGATGAGCGAAATCTCGAGAATTTGACGGAAACTTGATTGCAAACTCTTATTTATTAGTTAGTTGTCGTTGTTTCATATGTCATATACCCTAGAACATATTTCAGTCTGTGTTTTACATTTATTCGCAAAAGTCAGTATCCGAAACCTGGAACGCGATTTTTATGAATGCAGCAGGTGGAGACGTAATCATTCGTCACATTCCATCCACACACAGTGATTCAAATATTCCCTTCGATTTAAAGCTACTGCCATTTCCCATGCGGCTTGGACTTGATACGAGTATCAACGAAGCAAAGAGCTAGTCGCTTTGTGTGGCAGATATTTAACATCCCGAGCAGCGCCGGGTATTTCAGCTACCATTTCATAGCAGGTCCGCTGCTGTGGTGTCTCACCACTCTGGGAGGCATGGATCGTCCAGATTGAGAAGACAGTTAATGACATATCCACTAAACCAACATTGAGAAGACAGTTAATGACATATCCACTAAACCAACAATAATCATTAACGTTATTTCAGTACGCATTCATTACCCTTGTGCCCTTGTGCATCTTTGCTTCCATCTTCATCGTCCTCATTTCTCAATATTCTTAGCTAGTATTGTCGCTTAAATTTCCTTTCCCCAGAACTCACTATATCAGAAAATGTCTAATTTTGTGTACCCGTAAATTCTTTTTATTTTCGATGCTATCATTGTTATTATTACTGTTATTATCATTAGCGATTATCTCCATTGGAGAACGATAAGCAGGTGATTTTCAATCTTTCTTAAGGTCCTTCTTATTTTCTCAGTACGTCTTCATTTACCCCGAAGGCCTTCTTTCTTGGGTCCTCTTCGGTCGGTATGGTTTTGGTTCCGTCTCTGGAATAAGCTTCCACTTGTCAATTTTGCTTCTGGATGTATCTTTGTCTGATGTGTTTGTCAATTTTTGCTTTTATCAGTTCCTTAGCTTCAGTTAAGCAGGGTATTGATGCTTTAAGTGATATCAATAGTCCAACAGAGGTTTACTTAGTCTGTTTCCAGGTAATCTGTCTAGGTGTCCATAGAGGTTCATTCGTCTCTTTCTGATGTCAGTTTCGAGGTATGACACTTTCTTTGCTACAGAATTGTTAAGGGTTTCATGGCCACTTGTTGACAAACTGCCTGTCGGTTCATCGGACGACGTTTACTTGATGATTTTTGTGACGTTTCGCCAGCACGAGTGAGTAGCCTTGTCAAAATTTCACTCTCCATTGCTGGTGGTGGACTGGAGCCGAGCTCGAGGCCGCAGACATTATGTACCTGGCGCGCCAACGTCCAAGGGCTTCTCCGTAGTCATTTCCAGTGCGATTCTCCTCTTGCTACTTGCAGTGATCATTACTGTAACACAGGAATCCAAAATCCGTTTACCTTGAGGCTTTCTTCTTTGTTGTTGAAGTTATTCTCGTGTTTGTGTTTTTCTGTAGCTTCTGTGAACAAGCGTGTGTGATAGCTCTTCTCTACAAACAGAACTTCCGTGTCGGCGAATTTTACTATGTGGTCCGGCTCACACAGCGCATGCTCTGCCATTGGATGATTTCTCCAGCTGCCCCAACCACCAGTGTCGCTTATGTTTTGTGATCCTTGTGTTGACTAATCGTCCAGTCATTACAACATAAACTTTTCCAACTGTGCATGGTATGCGGAATAATCCCGACACTGAAAGTCGGAAGCACTTGCAGTGTCGGGAATATACCGCATACCTCCTGTCTCCACGTTCTGATATGGGAACAGTTGCGGCCCAGTCACATGCACCACTGTCATCCATAAAAAATACCATCCATGAATGGCTGTAAATAGTCTTCAGACAGCTGGACGTAACCATTTACAGTCAATGAGAGGCTCAATTTGACCAGAGGACCCAGTTTATTCCACTTAAATTCAGTCGACACAATTATGGAGCCATCACCGCCTTGCACAGTGCCTTGTTGACAACTTGGGTCCACGGCTTCGTTGGGTCTGCGCCACGCACAAACCCTACCATCAGCTCTTTCGTTTTTTGTTGTCAGTCTTATGACGGACTCCTCTCCTGTGCCACCCTCTTCATCTCAGAGTGGCACTTGCAACCCACGTCCTCAATTATCTGAATTATCTGCTGGAGGTATTCCAATCTCTGTCTTCCTCAATAGTTTTTGCCCTCTACAGCTCCCCATGGAAGTAGTTCCTGATGTCTTAACAGATGTCCTATGATTATCTCCATTCGCGTTGTCAGTGTTTTCCACATAATCTTTTCCGATTCTGCGCAGAACCACCTCATTCCACTCCTTATCACTCCACCTACCTTTCAACATTCACCTGTAGAAGCACATCTCAGACGCTTAGATTATCTTCCTTTCCGGTTTTCCCACAGTCCATGATTCGCTAGCATATAATGCTTTGCTCCAAAAGTACATTTTCAGAAATTTATTCTAAGGCCTGTGCTTCATAGTAGTATACATCTCTTGGACCGGAATGTCCTTTCTGTCAGTGTTAGTCTGATTTTGATGCCCTCCTTGCGCCGTCCGTTATTCGTTATTTTGCTGCCTAGGTAATAAAATTCCTTAACTTCATCTGCTTCAGGAACATCCATGCTGATAACTGAACGTGTCCTGATATTTCTTTAGTCTTGTCTCCATGATCAACCGCAACGTCAGAATTCCCTCTCTGGTGACTTTTTCTAAAGTCAAACGGATTGTCATCTAACTCAGTCTCAATTTTCTTTTCCATTCTACTCATATTATTCTTGTTAGTAACTAGGATGCATGAGCAGTTAAGCTGATTGTACGATAATTGTCGGACTTGTCAGCTCTTGCAGTCTTCGGAATTGTGTGGATGATATTTTTCCGAAAGTCAGATGGTATGTCACCAGACCCATACATTCTAAACACCAACGTGAATAATCGTTTTGTTGCCACTTCCCGCAGTGATTTTAGAAATTCTTATGGAATGTTATCTATCCCTTCTGCCTTATTTGATATTAAGACTTCCAAAGCTCTTTTAAATTCTGATTCTAACAGTGGCTCCAATATGTCTTCTATGTCGACTCCTGTTTCTTTCCATGTCACGTCATGAGAAAAGTCTTCTCCCTCACAGAGATCTTCAGTGTACTCTCTCGTCTGCATTTAACAATTCCCACTGCACTCTTAATGTTAACATTCATGCTTCTAGTTTCACCGAACGTCGTTTTGGTTTTTGTACAAGCTGTGTCAGTCCTTCCGACAATAATTTCTTTTCCGATTTCTTCACATTTTTTCTGCAGCCATTTTCCCTTAACTTCCACGAACTTTCATTTTATTCCATTCCTCAGCGTCTTGTATTTCTGTACTCCTGAATTTCCCTGAACGTTGTGGCACTTCCTTCTGTCCTCGAGCAGCTGCAATAGTTCTCTGCTACCCCTGGTTTATTAGCACTTACATTCTTTGCGCCTATGGTTTTCTTTCTGACTTCTGTGATTGCCATTTTTAGAGATTTCCATTTCTCTTCAACTGTACTGCCTACTGAGCTATTCCTTATTACTGTATCTATAGCCTTAAAGAACTTCAAGCATTCTACTTCCGTATCCCACTTCTTTTCTTATTGATTCTTCCTACCTGATCTCTTAAACTTCAGTCTACTCTACATCACTACTAAATTGTGATCTGAATGTATATCTGCTTCTGGGTACACCTTATAACTAACTCTTTCCCGCTGAAATCGTCACTCATCTGACTACGTTACGGTTTTCCCTTAGTCTAGGGTCCAACTGTTATGGTGACGAGCCCATGAGAGGCTCTACAGGCGATTTTATTCTATTAGCAAAGCCATTTGCCATAAGTCGTCTGCGGCCATATCTCATTAATGCCAAATTTGGCCACACTTTCCTAACGGGTAAGTTCGTCGTCCGTTCCACATTGATTTCTGCGGTTATTTCACGCAGTATTGCATCTCTGTTAGCATTGACAACTCAGCGCAAAAGCCGCTGCTGTCGGTCGTTAAATGAAGGCCGTCGGCCACTGCTCTGTCTGTGGTGAGAGGAAATCCCTGAAGTTTGGCATTCTCGGCACACTCTTAACACTGTGGATATAGGAATATTGAATGCCCTGTCGATTTCCGAAACGGAATCTCTCATGCGTCTAGCTCCAACTACCATTCCGCATTCAAATTCTGTTAATGCTCGTCTCGCGGCCTGATGGAAATGTGTGAGTATGGACAACAGCATTGTGCGCTTGACACAAGTATTTCATTTATGTATTTATATATGATATTTATATATATTTATATATTTATCACATGGGAAACCTCTTCACAGGAGCAACTTGAGTACAAATGTGATCTCCGCCGATGCCCTGCCCTTTTATAACTTGTGTGACACTACCGCCATCTGTATATGCGCATATTGTCTTCCCATGACTTTTGTCACCTCAGTGTGGCAGATGAATTATTTAAAGGATTAGCATTCTAGAATTAATGTTTCCAAGATTTAGTTGTGTACTTATGTGTATGCCTCTTAGTGTTCCAGCACTTTTTACTTTCTTCGGTACACAACGATGTATTGTTTCCCTGTTAAATCGTATTTATTAGCAAAGTGTGTGTGTGCATTTCGTTACAATTATTGAACCAAAGCTTTTGTCTAAAATTATATTTTCTTCTTTTCTTATTTATTTGTGTTTCGTTACTGCTGGTATGAATGCACACTGTAAAGTTCTTGTAACGCTTGTCCAAATGAATTCCGGTATTTTTCCAGTGTAACTGGAAGCGTGAATAATTGTTGATGAAGCCAAATTGCAGAGTTAAGCATGAGAGGGATTTTTTTCTTTTTCTAATTTCTGTGATAATTTTCTTTCAGTTTTGTTTTAGGGAGCTTGTTAGTAGAGTCTCTGAATAGTAGAGTCTCTGAGAAATGAAATAAAGTTTAAATTTGTATGATCAAAGACTAAATTGAGAACTTTGAACTCATGTATTTTTGTTGCCTTTGTCGTTGTGGGAAAAAAATTCAAACTTGCACCAGAACCATGAATGAGTGAACAATAATCACAATAGCAGCTAGAAACATCAGATGACTGAAAGTAAGTTCTGGTCTATTAAACCAAAGAATATCAAATTAACGTCTGCTTCTGACGGGCAATTATTAATCTAAATCCGTCAAATATCACCCATACAGATCAATGAATGAAATTCTAGGCAAGCAGTGTGAAATAAAAAGAGTGTATGTCATGACGTTGGCCTGCAACTCCTCCCTCCGTCCTCCTGATCGCATTTACATTACCAGAAAAATTCTACATTACTAATAATATATAATAACGCCTTTGGATATTCCTCTACCTTTCCTAAGTGAAACATACGCTTCCATACTATTTTCTCCGGTCTCTGGGGTAATGAAGTGCATCCGCCAGTAGTATGGCTACACGTTGGCGTGATGTCGTAGAATGGGTACCGAAATTGGAGAAATATCAGAAATTATGGCGTAAGTTTAGTAGTCAGTATCACCTGCATACCATCTTCGGATTGTAATTTACGTATATCTCCAATTTGATCAAAGGCATGAGTAATTTTTACTCGTGAAGACTGTAAGTGGGATTTCGACTGCAGCTAAACTTCTTTTCTGTCCAGCAAACCTCAGAAGTAGTAGATGGCCCCAAACAGCATGTGTGCGTGGTTCCGGTGTCCAGCAGGCTGATAGGTTGCGTCCCTTAACGTTCTCGCACGGGGGCGGCTGGTTATGCTTTCAATTGCAGTGGGGGGTGGAAAGCTTTATAAGACAAAATTTTTAAACCAGGCTCTCTTCCTCTGTACTGGTGGCCTTTTCGGCAACAAATGTGGGATTTCCTTGCACGTAGACACGTCATGACTGAGTGGTGCCAGGGGTTATCATTTACTTGCAAGATTCTCCTTTTAATTGTAAAAACTTGCCCGTTTCCACTTCTAATAACTGGGGAGACAGACATGATCCTGGTCTTGCCAAAACTAATTTTTCAAGCAGAAGAGGCAGCATTCACATTAGCATCGTGAAGTCAGGGATTGGATTGTAGTTAATGAAGTGACTTTGTTTTCTGCCTTACGGCAGCTCTTGTCATGGGGGAAGTCCCGACAGAGAGGTCCACCGCAAGAGCGTCTGAGGAAGTGATTCCGGTGGTGGTTTTCCGTTGCCTTCCACTGATAATGATGAAATGATAATGAGGACAACACCAGTCCCTGAGCGGAGAAAATCTTTGACCCAGCCTGGAATCGAACGCGGGCCCCCTGGAATGACAGACCGCCGCGCTGACCTCTCAGCTATCGGGGCGGACTAATGAAGTGAACTGATGATGTTCTCTCTCTCTCTCTCTCTCTCTCTCACACACACACACACTCGCTCTCTCTCTCTCTCTTTCATTTTGTGGAAGCTCCTGCTGGTACACGTCGAAAAAAATTAAAGAAGTGTATGCTAGGTTCCAGGGAGCTGATCTGTGTATCAATGGCTGACAATAATGTACCTGTTTCGGTTGGGCGAGGAAATGTATGTAAACCATGGTGTGAGGCACAACAAGCCCTCACATTAATTATTTTCCATCTAAATGGCGATACGATATTTGGTAAGTGTCAGAATGTTTCTTCTAAGAATAAAACGTCTGCGCTGCGCTGCTGCTACAGTCGCAGGTTAGAATCCTGCCTCGGGCATGGATGTGTGTGATGTCTTTAGGTTAGTTAGGTTTAAGTAGTTCTAAGTTATAGGGGACTGATGACCTCAGATGTTAAGTCCCATAGCGCTTAGAGCCATTTCAACCATTTGAAAACGCCTGCAAAAATATGTTAGCAATATAAAAATGAAATGCTTGTGTCAAGTGTCACAAGCATAAAACATACATACATACACACACATTTCCATCAGGCTGAAACCTAAAACATAATTTTGTACCGTATGTTAAGAGCTCCTATTCTATCTCTATGCCAAAATAATTACATAAAAAAACATGGAAAACAAACAGCTGAAATTTCAAATTAGGCCTACAGCTGCATTGTAGTAAGACAAAGGCGAGCAGGATTATAACTGCATAAATTACGTGTTAGCTATAACACTAAGTAGGTAAATACACAAACAAATAGACAGTCAAATACTTTCGCATCCAAATTGTTCTATGAATCTTTCCAAGTGTACAATGGTACGTCAATGTCTGAAACACGTATAGGATGCTCTCACTTCAATCTGAGGACACGTTATCGGTGTTCAATAGAATGAGCTGCCATAACTTGTTGTTTTTAAAAGGTTTTCGGTAATATCTCCCCTTAGTAAACATTAATATTTTTGGGTGGGGGGGGGGGGGGTCGGGGGGGGAACAAAGGCTATGCATGAAGTTCTACACTAAATAATATAGTCGATGTTGTCAGGAACGTAGTATTGCTTTTATTTTTATCTCAATCAAATGTCCTAGAGGTTACGTAAAGACAAACTCTTGACAACGGCTGCAATATTTACCGAAACTATGGTGAGAAGGCAGTCTAAAATTGTATTTCCTATAATAAACTAGTGAACGCAAAACACACACACACACACACACACACACACACACACATATATATATATATATATATATATATATATATATATATATATATATATATATATATATACACTCACACACACAAACAAACAGACAACTTGGGGGAGGCAAATAAAAGGCGAAAACACTATTTTAGGAAGGAAAGAAAAGGGTGTTTTAATGTAATCTTCATTGCTGTGTATCACTTGATGTGCATATTGTGATAACACAAGGAAAACCATATAATAGAAATTGTTTACACTCATTAAAACCGTAGCAAAGGTGGTGAAAAAGACAGATAAACATGTTCAAAGACGATGGCACAGCTAGGCAGGTATGGAAAGTCGATGACTCGAAAAATATAAAATGAATTACTGTTAATGGAGTAGAGAATATATCCATGTCGTTTATCGTAATATGCAAGTATGTTTACAAATCTCTGATCATGAACAAAATTTCAGTCTGTACACCTAAATCAAATTGTACAATTTCTCAATGTATGTACGATTTCTAGCATAAAAGATATGTGACTTAGTGTCATGTTTTATTTATTCTATATGATTTCAATTAAAATTACACACTGATCCCATATCGATATGACTGATAAAGCAATTATAGGTTAAGCAGCAAATGTTAACGATCACAGCTTGAATGTTGTACTGCACTGTGTAACATATCATTTTAACGCAGCTCACTTGTTGGCACTATTGAAATGAATTATACATTAATCAGTGAAAATATTTTGATTTGCTCTAAGGCAACATTGTTATTGACTATTTCTTCTTTAATTCCATGTGAAGTACCATTAGATAAGGAAATTCTGCAGTTTAAACCCTTTACATAATTTTGGCGATAAATGCATTTGTATACGATGCATAAAAATTCAGCTCGTCCAGAATCTTTTGAGCATAGCCTAGATGGCTGCTCTGCTGCCATATTGTGATTGGCTGTATATCATTTTAAAGAGCTGTCAGGCAGTGTTTGATGTAGAAATGTTTTATATGTGGCAATACTACAAGTTATATCCATCAAGTGATGGACACAGTTGTGAGATGGGTAGGTTGTGGCTGGCTCTTTCATTTTGATACCAGCTGAAATACTACACTGACATTTGCGGGAGAATGGAGGGGTGGGAGAGGAAACTAACGGCTTGAAAAGACCCACGGACCTAGTTGCGACGTTTTGTAATTTTTCAGTTTTAAAATTTTCATTTTTAATTTCTTATATTTCCGAAATGCGTATCTTTGGTTTCTAATTTTCCAGCCATCTGCCATTTTTAAATTTTAAATTACCAGCCATTTTCTATCTTTACTTTTTATTTACCATCACACACCACCATTGTCTTAGTTATGCAGCTTCCGCCATCTTGATGACATCACACATTCTAGGTCTGGCATGCACATGATTAACTTCAGCAGATGCTTGAAGATCAAAGTTTACCAGAATGCCTATAGTTTTCCTGCTAGTTCACATTACCAAGGAACAGAAATAAGTTAATTCCATTCGGTGTTAATAGATTTATACTGATACACATGCACGCACCAGAGAGTCTTCTTAGAGTGAAGCTATTATACATACACAGCAATAACTAACACTGTGGGGAAGCAAATGATATGTAGTATCACCAGTATATTTCGTACCATAGTTTCGTATAGTAATTTAGCAAGGAACAGAACAGGGAATTTACCCAAAGAGTCGGTGTACATCTCCTAATGAAGGTGACAACAGTATGTCCAAGAAGACATTAATGGAGGTCGTTTGGTACAAATGATCGGCTATTTTCCCTGTCTTCCTCCTGAAGGAACGAAATATGCATTCTACAGTCGAGTGCTCGGTTTTATTCTTTCTCACTCTTCTAAAAAAGAATAACTTATTTATACCACATTAAATGGAAAATTTTATGGGTTAAACCCGTTTGCTTTACACCCACACTAATAAATGCTTGATATCCACGGTCTTTTGCAGCAGTCTGAGACCAAGCATGGTCCCTCCAACACCGCAAACTCCTCCCTCCCTCTTCCCAGACCATCGATTCCTCCACTTACGCTTCCCTCTTCTCGGTCTCACACACGTGTTATTATGCTCTTTATTTACCCTACGTGCGAAGTCTGAACAGAAATATACCTTCAAGTTAAAATGGTTATTGTCAACCATAAAATATGAAATTAGCTACGGGAATCCATTACAAATTGAATGACGTAGCTGCATAAGCTCTTGTGCGTGAAACTATCTAATAGTTTTCAAGTGAATTTATTATTCACCGAATTTCTGCCCCAATCACAGACCATGAAATGTGCTCCTCCAGAATCTAAGCATTAATGGGTGTCAGACCACCTCAGGTATTTCAGAGCGTAGCCTACGTTTCGTTTTAAATTACTGATGGACTGTCCGCGAGAAAAATGGCAGTTTCAGTCTCCTTGGATGAATTTCTGCGAATCCTCTTGCACAGAAAGTGCTTTCGCTAATTCCTTGTATCTTGAGTTTCTACTGAGATTGTTCTCAATATTTTACAAAGCCTGTTGTTGCAGATTTGATGTACAAATATTCCGCGCCCACGTCATCTGTTCATATCTCTGAGAGGTCTATGCTCACACAAAAGACGATAAATTAATGTAGAAAGTTTTGTGAGATGGATGGTGATATTGAATAGGGTAGATTGCTAGGTAATTGGTGAAGCATATCACCATTTCCACGTGCTTGACTATGGACGAAAAGTGTCAATTTGTGCCTTTCATGAATAAAGGAAATTACACAACCTAAAAAATGGAGGATTACGTTTTTGACGGGTGCCATCTACCCCGGCAAGCAAGCAAGAGAGCAATGAAAAAAAAATCATACCACGTAATGTGGCTGTATGACTGCTTTATTATAGACTCATCATCCATTTAAAGACATATGTGATATTAATATTTTACTTCTCTTTCAGTCAATAATTATCTCCCTGAAATTTGCAACCTTACTTCATATTTGCCACACTAGCCAAAACATGACCACTGCTGAAAGACTGAAACATGCCGACTGACGTTGAAAGCACAAGACGAGGAAAGAGAAATACACTACTGACCATTAAAATTGCTGCACCAGGAAGAAATGCAGATGATAAACGGGTATTCATTGGACAAATATATTATACTAGAACTGACTTGTGATTACATTTTCCCCCAGTTTGGCTGCATACATCCTGAGAAATCAGCACCCAGAACAACCACCTCTGGCCCTAATAACGGCCTTGATACGTCTGGGCATTGAGTCAAACAGAGCTTGGATGGCGTGTACAGGTACAGCTGCCCATGCAGCTTCAACACGATACCACAGTTCATCAAGAGTAGTGACTGGCGTATTGCGACGAGCCAGTTGCTCGACCACCATTGACCAGACGTTTTCAATTGGTGAGAGATCTGGAGAACGTGCTGGCAAGGGCAGCAGTCGAACATTTTCTGTATCCAGAAAGGACCGTACAGGACCTGCAACATGCGGTCGTGCATTATCCTGCTGAAATGTAGGGTTTCGCAGGGATCGAATGAAGGGTAGAGCCACGGGTCGTAACACATCTGAAATGTAATGTCCACTGGTCAAAGAGCCGTCAGTGCGAACAAGAGGTGACCGACACGTGTAACCAACTGCACCCCATACCATCACGTCGGGTGATACGCCAGAATGGCGATGACGAATAACGCTTCCAATGTGCGTTCACCGCGATGTCGCGAAACGCGGATACGAGCATCATGATGCTGTAAAAAGAACCTGGATTCATCCGAAAAAATGACGTTTTGCCATTCGTGCATCCAGGTTCGTCGTTGAGTACACCATCGCAGGCGCTCTTGTGTGTGATGCAGTGTCAAGGGTAACTGGAGCCATGGTGTCCGAGCTGATAGTCAATGCTGCTGCAAACGTCGTCGAACTGTTCGTGCAGATGGTTGTTGTCTTGCAAACGTCCCAATCTGTTGACTCAGGGATCGAGACGTGGCTGCACTATCCGTTACAGCCACGAAGATAAGATGCCTGTCATCTCGACTGCTAGTGATACGAGGCCGTTGGGATCGTGCACGGCGTTCCGTATTACCCTCCTGAACCCACCGGTTCCATATTCTGCTAACAGTCATTGCATCTCGACCAACTCGAGCAGCAATGTCGCGATACGATAAACAGCAATCGGGATAGGTTACAATCCGACCTTTATCGAAGTCGGAAACGTGATGGTACGCATTTCTCCTCCTTACACGAGGCATCACAACAACGTTTCACCAGGCAACGCCGGTCAACTGCTCTTTGCGTATGAGAAATCGGTTGGAAACTTTACTCATGTCAGCACGTTGTAGGTGTCGCCACCGGCGCCAACCTTGTGTGAATACTCTGAAAAGGTAATCACTTCCATTTCACAGCACCTCCTTCCTGTCGGTAAAATTTCGCGTCTGTAGCACGTCATCTTCGTGGTGTAGCAATTTTAATGGCCAGTAGTGTAGATATGAGGAACGGAGAGGAATGAGAGAATGTTAAGGACCGCAAATGGGGAAA
Organism: Schistocerca americana; assembly: GCF_021461395.2. NCBI lineage: Eukaryota > Metazoa > Arthropoda > Insecta > Orthoptera > Acrididae > Schistocerca > Schistocerca americana. The sequence goes on along the minus strand of NC_060120.1, from coordinate 966,292,391 downwards.
TCGACTACGTGATTTTCACAGAGGCCTGATTGTTACTTTCAGGTGCCTGGGAAAGAGTATCCTGGAAACCGCCGACCTGGTCGATTTTTTTTGTGCGAGAGTCGTGCTCATTTATGAAGAATTGTTGAAGGACGGTGAGACTAGAGTAGGAAACAAGATGTTGGACATCAAAGCCTCGAAACAGAATAAGTAGATTGTCCACGTCAAACTGCACAGGTGAGATCAGTGGCAGGTCTGGCGACAGAGTTTAATCCTGGTGCAGGCACGAGTATTTAGGACCACATCATTCAGCATAAGTGTTGCTCCATGGCAAGACCCGTAACTGGCACATGTTAACGACGTCGATAACGACGGTTGCAGAGTGCGCGAGATCATCTTCGAGATTGGACAGTGCATCAAGGTAAACGTGTCGCGTGGTTGAATAGGGCAGGTTCCTTGTTAGACCAGATCGACGGTCATGTCCGAATACGCCGTGTGCTACGTGACCAGCTGCTCGAAACATTCATTGCGCCATGGATGCAGGCCAATTCAGATTTGCGTATTATACTGGACTTTCTTTTGATCTGTGGTAGTAATCAAACACACCAAGACAACTGTGGATTGCGGGATCACACTGCAGACCACCTGCATCCGTTCACGCATGATGCCTTCCCTGATGGCGATTGCACCTTCCAGCAAGATAGCTGGTCGTGCCTCAAGGACAGGCATGTTCTATAATGGTTTGAGAGACACAATAGTGAAACTATATTGATGTATATTTGCCTGAACTGTATCCTGTCTAATACATTTGGTATAATATCGAGCGCCAGCTCCTCGCCCATGAAGGGGAAATGCGTGAGCTCTGCGTGGAGATCTGGTGTAACGTACCTTCGGACACCGACCAATGAGTCATTACGTCCATGCCACAAACAAGCGCTACTGTATTGCGTTGCGTAGGTGGATCCTCAGCAGTATTAAGAAAATGGTCATAACGTTTCGGCTCATCAGCGTGTACGGTTATGATTTTCCCAAAGAACCGTACACTGTTTGTCCTCCTACAGAAGCTCGTGCCGGTTTCTATCTACAGCAAGGTCTTGCTCAACAATATGTTCCCACATTCTGTGAAAATTGGCGAGGAAAACGTCACGGACACGAGAGTAGTTGTGTCATCCCCCTTGATCTGAGTGTTACTGACTACACCTCGGACGCGACTATGGAGATTTCCGAGGCTTGAACCCAGCTCTGAGTAATGCCTGTCCGGGGGATGAGACTTCATAGGACTTACAGGAAATATTTTGACAGTTAAGAATCCAAGCCACCATCGGCTATATACTGAATTGAAAACAATGAAAATTTGTCCCAAATCGGTATTCGGACACCAATTTCCCACCTTACGCGAATTGCCACCTTAACCGCTTCGGCTATCCGTGCACGATTCACGGCCAGACCCAAATTTCCGTATGTCACCTTCCATGTGTCAATACCCGCACTTCTACATCTCGCATATTCACGTCTAGGAAGGAAATATTTATTGAGAGTCGAGAGCCTAGTATTGGCGAATAAATTCGAAATAGCACTGTTTTTGTGATACAAAAATAGGATGCAATGTTGCCTCTCACATGTATGCATGTATCGTACTCCTCCTCAACACAGGTACTGCTATTTAAAATTCATCGGGAATGTATCAGGAGGCTATTAGATAGGCGACACCAATTCACGATTAGTCTAAATGCTTCAATCCACTTTCTTTGCGTGATTGGTATGTGTTGTATTTTATCCATCATGAATACTGATATGCGAAATTTTATGTTTCGTTTCACTAAATAGTACCTGTGAATAAATACGAAACGAGGCATATGGTACGTTCCAGGCTTTGGCAGCCAGGTGGTCCATCTACCTACTACCTGACACCAGCTGCCGTCTCGATCTCTTGAGTCGCGTGTGGATACACTTCCATCCTCCCCCTCCGGCGTTCGCTAAACCACTGGAGACGCCGCGACATTGGTTTTCGATCAAGAGTTGCAAGCCGAGACGGTAACGCTGGAAGCACATCGCAACTGCAACTTTTTACTTCGAAAAGAAGCTTACGGCTGCCTCTGAAGCTTACGGCCGCCTCTGCCGGTTTTTAAAAAACGACGGGAAATGATTCAGAATCCTAACAAGACTACACACTATTGATGGTCGCAAGAAGATCTCTGCAGAAAATCGAAGCTCAAGGTAGAAACCTCATACATTTACGCTCAACATTGCAGCTATCGTGCTATTTTTCAAGCGTTAATTACATTTCTCCCCGTATAATTATTGAATGGATTATTACTTTAGTATATTAAATTGATATCGCCCATTAATTGAAATATAAATTTCATGCAATAATTGCACTGGGTGCTCGGTAGAATATCGCTCTAGAGATCTGAAGAGACGCATATGAGAGAGCAATTAAGCGTCTTTTTTCCATTGTGCCTTTTCTGCTTTTGTCTTATTGGACTTATTTTATACCGCTGACAGTATGTTGTCAAAGGCAAATTGAGATATCAAAGGTATTTTATTTCCATTTTATGCAGAAAATATTAAGGTTATTAAAAGAGACATAATTAGAGAACCAAAGAATCTTTGGATAATGTAGCGAAAAAATCGAGAGAAATCTGACAGTTAATGAGGGTCTGAATGAAGTCTGTGGCGTCAGTTATGACATGCGTATTAGCGTCACAGATACCAAACCTATTTCAAATTCCAGTTTCAACAGACAATACCCTGTATGTACAGTCGAATAAGATTTCGATGATTATTAGATTAATGAAATTGAAATTAACAAGCAGAAGGAAACACTTGAGGGACCAGACAAGACAAATATATATGGTCCGTATACAACTTGTATCATAACTACGATCACTTTGATGAGGACATTTTGAAGTTTTCCACCTCGGCTATTTTTGACAAAACTTAGATTTATTGTATCTTGCGCAATTGGCCAATTTCGGATTTACAAGTTATTTTAAAGTGCAGTAAGTGTTGTACACTTACCACGTTACTAAACGACGCAAATAGCCCACCAGAAAGCAAGCACATAAAGTGCAGAATTAAAAATTGAAATCTTACTGCGTGTAGTCAGTTTGCAGTCACATCTCTAGACTTTGTGTCCAACAACGAAAGCGACCACGTATAGTGGCGTATAACGTGACTGATCTACTATATCTGGCCTTTAATAACAGGATAACTGTATAACACAGCGACACCTATCGCCTTTGAAAATGGGCTAAGAGGATGAAATTGACCAATCGTGCAATATGTAATGAATTGAATTATTGACAAAAGCATTCGAGGTCGCAAACCTCAAAATGTCATGTATCACAATTAATAATAATAACTAACACGTGTGGAATAACACTGTTTAATAGAGGCAAAACTTTTCAGTAAACGTATGTTCGCAAACGAGTCGTTCCTGAAGTAACTGTGAACGTGTGATTACGGAACCGCGACTGAATTATTCATGTAGTACTACCCCAGTAAGTCTAAATGTATCTGAAATGCAAACTCTTCGATTATGTCCACGTATAACTGGGCTCAAATATCTCCCATGACGCCCCTTAACATGAAACATACTGCTTCTGCGTGTTCCATGTTACAGTTTACTTGCACCTTTCAGAAGTGTTTTTCGTGGTCTCCCGACATTAGGATGCAATACCACACTACGTTACGAATTTTTTCAAACACCCCCGACCGAGCGAGGTGGCGCAGTGGTTAGACACTGGACTCGCATTCGGAAGGACGACGGTTCAATCCCGCGTCCGGCCATCCTGATTTAGGTTTTCCGTGATTTCCCTAAATCGCTCCAGGCAAATGCCGGGATGGTTCCCCTGAAAGGGCACGGCCGACTTCCTTCCCCATCCTGATCATCTCTCACGTCTTGGCAAGACAGTATTGTTATCTGCTTCGGTTTTTCAACTATTTCAGTGTGTATACACTGAGTGTGCATTGCATACATTTCATTTTTGTGGTCACACCAGACAGAGAAATACAAAGAATAAGGTCACGTGATACTAGTGCCGAAAGTACAGGTCCTGCTGGTCTTATCAACTTTTGACTTTATTGGTGCGTTATATGTCGCCTAAAATCAACAGCATCTACATTGTTTGGATCGGAACCTTTGGAGAGAGAGAGAGGAGAGAGAGAGAGAGAGAGAGAGAGAGAGAGAGAGAGAGAGAGACAGTAGACCATGACTTCACTTAACATTCGGAAGGAGAGTTTCAAAGAAATAAATCGCCATGACAATATCAACCAGGCTAAGTGAACATAATTTCGTGGACCAGTTAAGTAACATATAGGGTGGAACTCGAAATGCGTTGTTGAACACAAATACATCCAGCGACCACGCTGGAGAGTATGGGAAATTCGGTGTCTGTGCGAGCGGCAAAAATTGTGCTTTATCTACGTTTTCTCCCACAGATCAGTAGGAAGAAAAGCACGTGTTCACTGAAAGCGTCGCTACAGGAAAAGAGGCGGTCATTTATTAAGTGCGTCATTTAATTTGTGTGTGACCTCTCTTCAGGTACACATGTCAGAGAAGGCCGAGCAGCTCGTCCTATGGTCGCCAACAGGTATAAACGTTGCCAGTATCTGAAGCTATTTTTCTTCAGGTACTATGTGTACAATTTGTTTTTAGAGAAACATGTTTCGCCTATTCATAATAAGCGTAATCATTTGTCTACAATATAAAGAACTAATTTGATTGTATATGTTTTACTGGGAATCTCAGAATGATTTACCACTTCCACTATACGAAGGTTCCTGGCTTTACGGGTTATTTTAAAGACATTCTTATATATGATGTATAGAACAGAGATTTAATTTACTCTCAGTTTGACTTCTTGATGAAGACCAAAGATAAACATTTCACATTTATCAGTTCAAAGTATTCTGTGCTTTAGTAACGAGCTCCGCCACTGCAGGAGGCATGAGCAGTTTAATACTATTTGGCAAAAAATAATTAAAATAGATTCAAAATGGTTTAAATGGCTCTGAGCATTATGGGACTCAACATCTGAGGCCACCAGTCCGGTAGAACTTAGAACTACTTAAACCTAACTAACCTAAGGACATCACACACTTCCATGCCCGAGACAGGATTTGAACCTGTGACCGTAGCGGTAGCGCGGTCTCATACTGAAGCGCCTACAGCCGCTCGGCCACAGCGGCCGGCATTAAAGTAGAAGTTACCTTGCGCTGAATGAGTGATTTCCGTGTTAACGTTTCGTGGTCCAGGCAAACAATAAAGGTTACGGTAAAAATAGCTCCATTTCTGGAATTTTTTTTTTTATCAAACCAGACGTTTATAGTCTCGGCATTCAGAGGAGGTCCAGAGCTGAAAATTTATTCTGTGTAATTCTCTCGCCCATGAAAAGAGGTGACAAGATCAGTATTCCTGTAAAATATTAGCAAACGTGGCGCTCAAGGCAGTATCAAAATAAGATGAAACAGCATATAAACTTGCGTAACGAGGTGGGGAACATAATAGAGTTGGAAACTTCGCAATAAGAAGGCAAACAACTAACAGTGACTTGTTATAGTTATTTCCGTTATTTGCATTTTACACATTTCTGTATTTGTTAGACAACTAATTCAATGTATAAGTCTTGTTAAATTGACTGTACGGTTCCGGATGAGGTCCAGACGAATAAATATCAGAACGGGAATCAAAACCCAATTATCCTAGATTCAACATGCAAGATGTTCTTCTGCCTGAAACTTCACAGTAGTAAATTGTGCTCTGAAGCAGTATAACTCTCATTGTAGATACCCTAGCTTTTAGTAATAGCTTTAGCGTACATATTTTAATTCACTCCAGCAATTTCGAATTTTCTGTGCATTTAGATTGGTCTCTTAGTGCACGTAACATATGAGCACTTTTGTCCGTAGCTCTGCGAGACTATTTTAACAATTTGATTAGCCATTGTTGTATACAACTAGCATTTGGAACAAGTTTAATTGTATTGAGGCGAAATAAGTTTGAAGTATACATTAAAGTCATTACATTCAAGTTTTTGTGAATTGACACATATACTAATTTCGTCACGGATTTACGTAGTCGTAGTCCACCTGGGTCTGATGATAAGGATTTGTCAAATTTCTAACCTGAAGTTACCCGAGAAACAGCAGCTGTTCTGACTAGCGAGTGACATGTTAGCAAAATTAGAGTTAGTTGTAGAAACTGTTATTCGCGGAAGGCAGGGAAATATTCGAATGCGCGAAGAACAAAACAAAATTCTAGAAAAACTTAACGCAAGATATTCAAGTGCAGAAGAACAAACCCTTATTACAGAAAAAATAGGCACAATTAACTCTACTGCAGGTACACAATCTCGTTCAACGGAAAAAATAAGCACCATATATTCTATTCAGAAAAGGTTAGCCCATTAGAAGCAAAAATAGAAAAAAATGATCAACTGATAACCGAGCAAAGCCGCTTAACTAGTGAGCAAGCTAAACTCAAAGAAATCGTTAAGAACCCATCTCAGCAAGTGAAAGACATTACACACGAAACTGAAAAACATGTTGAAGCAAAGCTTGATGAGAAAGTTCCCACTATGTGAGATGAAATGTCCAACCGCACCGCCCAACAAAGCAAACAAATAAACGAAAATACTGTCCTCTGGTTCCGCGAACAAAGCAAACAATCCCTTAGCGAGGTCCGACTAGTCTCCGGCATCATTTAAAACATATTGAAGCGCTTCCCAAATCATGGAAAAACTATTGGAAAAACTTTACAGTGGCCACGACTATTATGTAGAAAATGTAAGGAAATGAAATCCGTGCACTACGAGATGTCAGAACATAAAAATAACCCGAAATGGTTGTAAGCTGGTGCGTCTATTTTCGACGAAGGTACTGCGTCTAGCGGACGCGGCCACGCCAGCATTAATTAGCAGTGTTTACGCCGTGAGCAGAAAAAGTCAAGTCATTTCAGCCTCTATGCCATATGCTGAAGGTTCCATACCATGCTTTCCCGCATATATCATAAAACACGTTCCGAGAAAGACAACTCACACATTTTCATCTGGATGGCATGATACTGTTCTCACAAAGGAAGCTGACACTCGACATGATTGGTGAGAGGAGCGATCGTGAAGGCATTTCCAATTTATAGTCGCTTCCACGAGCCACTGGGCATAGTGTCTACTTACTTTGCACGAACAGCACATACATTGTGGCGTTGATAAAATTATTTCGAAGCGTCCTTCCATACAGCTGGAATGACATGCAAAAAATCTAATTCGTAGCAGAATATATGAATTCTAGGTAACCGATGCTCTGAAGGAATATTGTACTTGCAATGACATCGAGAAGGCATTTTTGATCGAATACAGGTGAAAAGAACATTGGGAGAGATTGTGTAAAGATAAATTTAGTCTTGATACATAACAAAGTAAGGAAGATACTAAAATGTAGACTTTCACGGCCGGAAATATCATGTCCATTATAATTATCCGGGCTGTTATGCCGTCGTCGGTTGATGAATTCTGTGTCGATTCCCAACGTTTCGTCTCCGACTGCGGGAGACATCTTCAAGGGGGTCCGCAGCTCAATGGAAGGTCCAACACACCCACTGGCTCGCTACTGACAGTAGCCATTGAGCTACGGACCCCCTTGAAGATGTCTCCCGCAGTCGGAGACGAAACGTTGGGAATCGACACAGAATTCATCAACCGACCACGGCATAACAGCACGGATAATTATAATGGACATGAAAGTAAGGAAGTCACTCTGTGTACTACTTAGGGTATACAATATAGTAAAGCTCATGTCCTTATATATTACTTGAATAATTATAGTTATCTACGATGTGTGGAACAGAGATTTTACTTACTCTTTAGGAGTTAATTTGTGTCCCCTTTTCTGAAGATGGAGACTACACCAAAGAGAAACAAGTCTTGTTCGTCAACTCAAAATATTACTTTAATGAAGAGCTCTACCACTTATGATTAATACGATTGCAAGAATTGTGAGAAAAGTAATTAGAGTAAAATGTACACAGAAGTGTATGAGTTAAATTGTTAATCTTTCGTTCACGATGAAAACAATGAACTATAAGGTAAAAAGAATTCCACTTCTATGATTCTCTGTCTTTGAGTCAAAGCAGTATTTATGCTTTCAGCACACAACGGAGGACCAGAAGCGAAAATTAGGTGTCCTATATGAGGGCAGCACAGTCAGTTAATTGTTTCAGAATATTCACAACTGTGGGACTCTAGACAGTGGCAAAATCAGAAAAAATAAATATAAATTTGCAGCAAGAGGAAGGGATCGTCAGTGGTGTGTAACACACAGGAAGTTATTCAACTATACATATTTTATTTGCAGTATATTTAAATTATGTAGCTACTTACAAACACAAGGCGAGACAAATAAAATTGGACTGAAAATAAGTAATACTTTTACATGGCAGATTCGTTCTTAAACTGCTATGCAATGTATTTCTGAATACTATATGTCCGTACCATTGATCAACGTATTCATTCTCTTTAACTGATTTGTAACTGGACACCATACTCAGCACTACCAGTGACTGCCCTGTTTATTGCCTTCTTTTCACTTCTCTTTTATTGCGGTAGGGGACTGCAAAATTGAGACACTGAGTTAGCTGGCAAGAGGTAAGAGTTTTCTTGAAAGGAACGAGGCCGGTCGTAAACTTGTTAGGCCAGAACTGAATTTCTGTCTGAGGTAGCCAACGCGGTACTCGCATCACCCCACCCCACGCACTCCGGGCGTGAGAACTGCTTTTGCCTCAGTGGCCACTCTTTAGAATAATGTTCTATTTAAATTTTAAAAAAGGCATATCCATTGGCTCATAGCGGTATTTTCAGTAGAGCGTGCACTTTTTCATGCATGTCCGCGTGGGAGCGCTCTTCTTTGCGAACTTCAGAATCATATCATGGAGTGGGAAAAGCATAGCGGCTCCCTCTTCAAGCCACTACACTACTTGTTAATAATAGCAAAATCGGAGTTAGTTCAACTTAATCACTGCAGTTTTACCGGACGGGGCTCACAATATTTGCTTCTAGCGATTGCCTAGATTCATGACCTGACAGGAACTGCCAAGTTTCAGAGCATTAAGATACAGTACTCTTGGCGCTGGGAGATCTGGTAGGAGCAGTCTTGTAGAAAGATGGCACTACTTGAGTATTGAGTGCAGGGGGCAATATGAACTGAGTCTCCAACCGTTACCGCTACTGCCTGCCACATTCACGCCACACAAGTTTGATAAGATGGGCCAGTATTGGAATAACCGATGCAGTAGCAACTAAACGTTAGTTTGCCCCATTTAGCAGTTAACTGAACAGTTTACACGTTTTGCAGCCAGCTAGTTGCTCTCATTAGGCACTTTGAAGAATTTTCTTGTGCTCTAACTTGTTTTTCTTCTGTAATCTACTAACCACTCTTGCAGTCACTTGTCATACCCGCAAAATATTCTCATAACTATGCTTTTATCACACCTATCCATATGTGTCAAAGTTAGATTTTAAAACTGTAATCACTTGTCCACTTATTACACTTTTATTCTGTTATATCCTTGGATAAACCCTATGTTTAACTTCACGATAGTAAATTTATTTGTAATAGTGATCACTGTGTTACATGTAGATGACCCTCCTCTCAGTAATAGATCGATGTGCATGTTATGGTACCTATATATTTCATGCTTTATCGGGGTGCCTCTATTGATTATTGCTTCCATTTCCGTTTACATGACATTATCGTATCCATTAATATGCTTGATCATATTGGTGCTTCCCTTCTCTGAAAGTAACCAGATATCGGACTATAGCGTCACTGCAAACGACATCCCACAATGCATTTTTAAGATAGGTAACTCAGATTACGTCCAAAGTACGTGTATCTCGCATATCTTGAGAAGACTATAATTCTTTTATTCACTTCTTCAACTGTATCTTTGTGCGTACTGTGCACTTCATTTCTGTGGTGATCCCAGACACAATAAAACAAAGATTGAAATCAGCTGATATTAAAGGTCATTGGAAGATTGTCTAAACTGGGTTACTCATCTAACGTGCATGAAAAATTTACTGGGCCAGTATTGCTTTGTAAATGCTGCGTATGTTCTAGTAAATCATTTTTCTTATAGTGTAGGTCACTTATGAAGGCTGGTATAAACAGGCGAAACATATTTGGTTCAAAACTAAATAAACATTTATTTGCAAAATAAGAAATTTTTCTACATGATGAACATAAGAGTATTAGTAAACATGTAGCCTTCTTCTTTATCTTTGGTGTATTTGTCTTACAAAAGCTCTCGACTGGACCCTCTCCAAATTCCTGTGTCCAGAGCTTCTTCCTTGATGTTCTAGCGCCATCGTCCATATTTAATATCATCCAGCATTCGAAGTCTTCTACTCCCTCCACCTGTCTTCCTCGCTTCAGTCAGATACGAAGTTTAGAGTATAAATAATTGACCAAAGTGGTGGGTACTTCTCGGTAACAGAGAGAGTACTGAGGTATGAGGAATTTTTTTTTTAATCTTTGGCCAACCAGAAAACATGGTTAGTATTGACTAGTTACATAAGCAATCTTTCAACTGGTTTGAAGCTGTATTCCCTTTCCCGTAGCGTTTAAATAATTTCTTCTCTATGTACATGCTGAAACCAAGGTCCTCAATAAACTGTAGCGCTGATTCTAATCCTTACTTTCTCTCAATACTTTCCCAATTACTGCTCCATCCATGGACAATTTAGCAGTTCCTGAATGCCATACCAGAAGCCCCGCTAAGCTGTAACCATTAATACAGACACTAGACACCTAATCGCGTTTCAGATCTTTGTTTGGTGCATAATACTGTAATTTGATGATTCTGAGTTTACTGTTGCTTCAGATACAGCACGTATCTACTACAACTGCAGTAAGTTAGTATCAGTCCATCAGTTAGTGTATATTCTATAGGATCCTGAAAAACAATGTTATTTTAGTGCGGACATCAGTGAATGTCTGACACCCTTTCCGATAGCAGCACTTACTTTGCTGAATGTTATTTAATATCTTCTTCTCGCAACCCTACATGACAGTAGTGTTCACAAGCAAACAGTGTGTTGCAGTTATTTTGATTTTTATTATATTCATTATTTGTTAGCGCTTTACGGTTAATGCATTAGAGTTTATCAGTTGTAAATGTTTTCTGACTTTTAACTGTGAAGTCATAAATGGAAGTTAATGGAATACTTTTATGCCCGATGCCGAAAAGAAACTGTCACACGTATCTGAAATGAGCATTCTAGGAAATTTAATAGTAAATATTCTTAGTTGTGTTTTCTTTTTAGTGGGAAATTTTACTTTTTCGTTCTGCTGCGATGGACTTTTCGAATAAGGGCCGCCGTGGAAGTTATAATTGTTGACCGTGTCACCTAATGAAAGGCATATTTCGATGCAGTGACAAGAACTGTTTGTCAAATACATACACAGGCACTGTAACTCATTTCACGTTATTTATATTAACCCAAAATCCAATATTATTAATAAAACTGTATCAACACGAAGGGCAATAAAAGTTTTCGTGCCCTCTTTTCAGCAAGACACCCCACGGACCTCTCTCTTTTTTCCAATTTAAAACAAAAGTGAAAATTACATGGCACATCTAACAGCATTTCTGCTGCACAGCATTACTTCCTTTTTTTATCTTAGGTATGTCCTCTTTGGAAAATCTACGAAGTGCCGAAAGAGTGCCCCTAATGTGGGCTGTGAATTCATATACATAACACACAGTACAAATTTTATTTTTCCTATTAATTTATACATTTTACGTTTTGTACCCACAGAGGCCAGGTGCAGTCGTCTGCTTTCATGGCCGAAGGGGCAGAAACCTTTATTTTCGCCATTAAACTATTGGAATATATGTTTATTATTCCTTAGTATACTATCTGGCTAATGTACGCCACCTATGCGGGAACCTCCTTTTTATCAAATTCTTTGTATTGTACAAGGTGCAGTCGTCTGCTTTCATGGCCGAATGGTCAGAAACTTTTATTTTGGCCATTCAACTATTGGAATATTTGTTTATTATGTGCGTCACCTATGCTGGAACCTCGTTTTTATCAAATTCTTTGTATTGTATATATTTTACTAAAGTTTTTCTTACATTATATTAAATTACAAATAAATCAATTACTTTACATGTATAAGGAAAATATCTGAAATTGTGTTTCATATCGTGGAGTCCTTTTCACGTTCAGTTAAATAATTTCTTTCATTATCTTCAATTATGACAATTGCGTGTCTCTCCTTTAACTTGCAACAAAAATTTATGTCTTTTCTGTCCTATTTTGTTCTATTTTCGTTAAGTCGTCAGCGAGTGCTGGTGCCAATGTTCGAAGTTCCTCCCAGCTATTGTTTTCCGCACCAAGCAGAACATTATTCGTGGCCATGATGGGGTGTGAATAGATTGTAGTGTCTACTGAGCGTAACTATTTACGCATACCTATGAATTCCGTAAGCTACGACGGTCTCCACTGTATCGTGAAGCCGAAGGACCCTGCTGCACCAGCTATTTCTGGATGAAATCTTTATCGAGATTTTGGTGCGTGTTCACCTTTCCATTAGAACACATTTTCCAATGTTCCTCTTATACAGTTCGGCACTGCAGATTCGTTAAGTTTTCTGCATTGCAGATGATGAATCACTTGGCAATTGCGAACTTGAATCGTCGCACAGCACTATTTTTTAACTACTAGGTAGCAACTCTACACATTTGAAGTATACTGCACAACACATGTAGCACTCTTTCACACGTATTTGCAATTTGTGATATGCGTGATGTCGTGTAAGACTGGTTTTCAGAGGTTTACAGAATATACATGCACATGTGATTCTTCAATTTCTCCAGGCTCATTTCATGACGAAATAGATCTCGGGTGAACAGCATGGTATGAGTGCGCAAAGGACACAATATTTTGGCAGTCGACCTTGTGCTGATGTTTTTTTTTTTTCATCGCCTCTTACGAGGTTGGGCAGTATCAAGAGCTTAACTCTTTTCTGCCATAGGTGTTTTAATACCGTTGGACTACGTTTATTTATATTATTTGGAAAAAATTGATATTTCATGTTTTACTTGGAATATTGATTACCCAATTCAGTAACAATAATTCTTCAATAATTCATTATACGTCTTCTATTCCTATTCATTATTTCTCTCTTCCTTTTTCCCACATAATCTGCTTCTTAGTCTTTTTCTTCTTATTCCTGACAGGAAAAGATCTTATATCCTGCCATTCGCCTTATAGGTAGGGAAAACCCCTCAAAAACCCCACCTGGGATAATGTATCTTATATAATGTTTTACTTTTTATCATATTTATTCTCTAATATCTCATTTAAATTATTTAATTTTGTATTATACAACTGACATTTACACTTCAGCTTTCATTAACAAAATGACTAATATTATTAGAAGGTCCAAGTGGAATTGTTCTATCAAATTCTTCATTAGCCTCCCTAATACATTGTGCTGTAGTGTGTGATGGAAATTTATACTCGTAGCGTGCAAAATTTAAATTCATAAATTCCTTTTTAACGTTTTATTTGTTAACATATCAGAGTGAAGTCTATTCATTCCTATATTGCTGACAAGCTCAATAAGTCGGCGCTGTAGCGGTAATTTATTTACTAAATTATATATCTCTTGTATTGTAGTATAGAAACTTGATCTACTAGCAATTCTTAGGATTCTTCTTTCTGTGTTTAAAACTCTTTCTGTTTGCTGTTTACTAGCAATTCATACTGATGCCCCATATTCCATGACTGGTCTTATAAACGTTTTAGAAGTATAAATTGATGTACTATTGCGTGCTCCTCTAATACATCCTCTAACTTCAGAAGACCGATTCTTCTCTTTGCCTTTACTAGGATATTATCTAGGTGAGGCTTCCATGACAGTGTTGTGTCCGTTATAAGACCTAAACAATTTGCTTTTGGTTTTGGTAGGATTTCTTCTCCCCAGAGTTTTAACTTTACTCTATCTGGTGTTTGTAATTTATTAGTAGTAAAATTTCTGTGTCTAAATATCACCAGTTGACTCTTCTGTGCATTAGGTTTAATATGCCAGGTGCTGAGCCACTTTTCTAATTTTGTGATGTATTGTGCGTTTATATTATTCAATTCTTCAGATGTTCTATCATGACACCAATAAATTGTATCATCTGCATTAAGTGCCAAGCCTTCTTTCCAATAGGTAGGTTGTGGAATATCAGCTGTATATAAGCTATATAGCAAAGGTGAAAGAATAGCACCCTGTGGCACCCCGGCTTCTGGAATGAATGGACTGAAGAGTTTGTTATTGACCGATAGGTATGTAGGTCTACTGTCAATCATAGAACTAAGGAGTAAGATTAATTGAACTGGGATACCAAAGTTTATAAGTTTGTAATATAATCCTGTTCGCCATACCCTAGAAAAAGCTCTTTCTATATCCAAGAATAAGCAGATGCACAATCTGTGATATTTAAGGCCTTAGTAATACTAGTACATATACTAATAATCGGCTCTATAGTTGTATGTTGTTGTGTAAAATCTACTTGTATGTCAGGTATAAACCTTTGGTCTTCTGTAAATTTATGTAATCGTCTGTTTAATATGAACTCAAAAGATTTTCAAATAGTTGATAATAATGTTATAGGGGAATAGGATGATGGATTATTTAATGGTTTTCCCAGTTTTGGTATCATAATGACTTTCGCTGTTTTCCATTGTTTCGGTATTTGCTTTAATTTTAAAACATTATTGTACAGACAGTGTAATGTCGTTATTATTTTCTCTCTTGGTGCTGCTCTAAGATGTAGTCTGCTAATTCCATCCATTCCAGGTGAAGTGGTTTTGCCATTATTTATTGCATTATATATTTCCTTTTCTGTAATTTCTTGAATCAGTGCTAATTGTTCATGACTTAAAACCATTTCTTCTTCAACTTTTTGTTTATGTGTATTATTAAAAAGTGGAACCTTGGGTCTTTTATGAATTTCTATCAAAACCTCTCTAAGAATTTGTGTTTTTTCTTGACTATCTGTTATTATATTCCCATTATATTGTAGTGCAGGATTAAAGTTTATTTTATCTCCTACAATACATTTAAAAGTCTTCCAGAAATTGTATGGTTGTTTGTGATCTAACAATACACACATTTTTGACCATCTTTGTGAGCGAAAATCTGCTAATTGTCTTTTAACATGCATATTCTACGTGTTCCATTCTATTCTCAGTTCTTCAGATTGAAATCTTTTTAACTGTCGATATATCCTAATTTTTTGTTTTACAGTTGCTAAAATATTTTCAAGTATCCTTTCTAGATTCTCTTTTATTCTTTTTACTGGGGCACTTTCATATTCTGCTGCTACAGTAACATCGTTATATTGGTTTAATTCTTCAGTTGTTGTTATATCAGTCACTTCTGGTATATTTTCATCAAGAAATGTTTGATATTTTTCTTGATCCATGTTTTTTAAATCGTATATTAATTTTGCACTTTGTTGGATTTTGATAGAATGGTACATTGTAGTTATTACTGATAGTGGTAGATGATAACTAGCAATACTTTTGCCCATCCAGTGAGCAGTAAAATATCGATGTATATTGTTACTATATAAAATATGATCGGGTATTTATGTACCTCTGTGGTTTATAAAAGTAGGCTCTTCGTTGTCAACTCGTCGAATATTAAAATTTGTAACTATAGACTCTAGTATTCTGCCATTTGTATTCGTTCCAGAATCTCCAAAAGTATTAGATCTTGAGTTTAGTTCATCCATAATAATGAAAGGGCCCAGACTTGTCATACATTCAAAAAATTCTCTTGATAATCTGTCTTATGGAGGGCTATATATTGTGGTTAAAAAGATGAATTTCTTAGTTATTGCTTGTGTCTTTAATATTACAGCTTGTACATTTTGCAAATTTTTTGGCAAATCAATCCTAACTGACGGAAAGTTTTTGCTGTGGAATATTTCTACTCCTCCACTTACATCCCTTCCACTGGTATTAGGATCATATCTATGGCGTATAAAATCCTTGATCTTTATTGGATACCCAGATACCTTTTTGTCTACAATGCCAATCACATTGACGTTTTCTGACTCTGTTGTTCTACTAAATTAATTTTCGATCCTATACCATTTGCATTGACAAAGGTAATAATGGTTTCTCTAGCAATTACATTATTTTCTCGAGGATCCATTTTTATATGCTTTCTGCAAAATTATAGCTGATTTCTATTCTTTAAGATATTTGTTTTAAGTGCTGTCAACTTTTGGAGAAGGTGTTTCTTCTACTTGTATATTTCTCTGTGGACTATTCTTTTTTAATGGTGGCCATTGCTCTGGTGCCAACTATAGTGGCTCTTGAATTGTATGTAATCGGCTCTTAAGATTGCTTATGTGGATATGCATAGAGTTTCAGCTCTGTGTAATAGCAATTTTCTTGTTGAAGAATTTCTTCGCTACATCTCCAATGGCTGTTTCTATTTTATTCTTCCTATCAGGTAGTATATTGATCAAAGCTGTAGTAGCTGCTCTAAGAAGATCATCTACTTGAACATACTTTTCGTCAATGTCAGCTTCCTGTGTAACTGGTTTATTGATGCAGTGCACTTTGGCAGTTGTGTCAATCGATGCGGCCTCTTTTGGTCTCTTGGGACATGTAAAATCGGTTGCTAGGTGGTCTTCTCCACATGTCTGACATTTTGGTTTTACGGTTTTAGCTGTGCAGCTATTTGTAAAATGTTGAGCTGCACATTTACCGCATTTGGAAGGCTTTGTGCAGTTGTTAGTAGAATGTTCGAAGCTATAACATTTTAGACATTGTACTGGTTGTGGAGGAGGAAGCTTTGAAGTTTCTACTGTATGTACCTTGAAAAATATCTTCAAATGATTTTTAGAAGATAATCTACTGTATGTTGATCACGCGTAATCGCGCATTTTTGCAATTTTCTTTCCTGTTTCTTTAGATTTCATTCTAGCTACCCTGACAAAATTCAGGTCTAGTTTCTTGAGAAACTTCTTCAACGTCATTAATTGTAACATCAAATTCAACCTTTGTTACGAGTACACTCAAACTTGGAACAAAATTCCCGAAATTTCTTTGCTGTTGTTGTCTAGGATTGTAATAATGTCTCATTGCTGCAACTTTCATTTCTGGTCGGCAATTTGCCTTTAGTTGTTGCCTCAATATTTGAGTTTTTACTGATGAGAATTACGCTACCATTTCGACTGAATTTTATGTCCTTTATTTCTTGTGCCAGATTTACTTGTTTTTATTAAGTGTACAATGTCTTTGTTGTTTCACCTTTTCTAGATTTGAAACGCGAACTGCATGCTCACGATCAGTATAATTTTTTTTTTCGTCTCTTCGTTGTCTGATTCAATGTCTGTCAAATGGCTTTTTTTCTTCAGTTTCATTTAGGAAGTGTAGCCCTGTTCCTCATTACCTGCAATATCTATGTTAAATGTGTGTGACAGTTCTCTTGAATGGTGTCTGTAACATTTGGGCGTTGCTCTCCATTTTGGTCAGTATCTATAACTCTTAGATCTTGCTGTATCTTTTCAGTTGGCTGTTGTGTTGCGTTTCTTCATTATTTGTCTAATTTTCAACTAACTTGTGTTTGCGTTTTGGCTTTTGTGTGTCTGTTTTCTTTGTCATGCTAGCATGAGCTAAAGTGCTATGTCTGCTTGGTTCTACTCGCGGATTATTCTTTGCCCTGTTCTGCGCCTTGGCATCTGCAAACGCGGGCTGATCCGGCGTGTACGGGACCCTGGATTGCCAATACCCTAACTTCCTTTTTCCGGCTGTCCGGAGAAGCTCGCCTACTGAATAACGGATATAAATACAGAACAAGACGATTCTGATTAAAAAATAAATTTGCTGATTTGCTTCAACTGACTTGGAGAGACTTTGACCAAGGGATGGCAGGCGTGAGGTATGTATCAGATTCCCCCTCCCCACCCCCCTCGGGCGCTCCCTCCGCCGTCCGCGCTGCGGGCGCTCTCTCGGCCGTCCGTGCCGGGGTTCGACGCCCGGCTTGTGGCCCAGTGTCTGTGTGTTCCCTAGTAGGTCCGTAATCAGGGAGGTTTGTCGGCGGCGTTTCGGAGGTTACCCCTGCCCTTGAAGTCAGTACATTCTGGGATATTTCTGTCTTCTCCTTAATCCACATAATGGCAGAGACCGTCCGGAGAGGAGCTCAGAGATGGCGCACCGTGCTGAACGCGACTCTGAAGCGAAGGGTGTGGCGGATCACCGATCGGCAGAGCTTGCTCCGTCGGAGGCCTCATCCGACTTTCTGCTCACGACGGACCAGACAGTAAAGAACTAGGGGGAGGAAGCAAGGGAGATGAGACGGCATTATGAGGCCAGGCTGCGGGCGGCAGGGGCTACAGGTAGCGGGGGAAGTCGCCGCCAGGTTATAACGGCGGACACGGCCTGTCCGCAACCTACGATGTCTCGCTTCGGAAAGACGACGGATGACGAACACGCAAAAGCACGAGACAACGTTGATGGATCGGGTAGCTGTTATGCGATTTTCACCTCGGTCTAGAAAGCTACTTGCGGGGGGAGTCGCCGGCCGGGGGTAATATATTACCGGCGGCCACACCCTGTCCGCAACCTACAGCAAACCTTTCCCAGAAAGGGAACAAGAAGAAGCAGAAGCACACCACTACTATCGCAGGAGGTATGCCCTCCTACGCAGTAACGGGCGCACTCGGCATGGGCGGACCAAAGAACGCCACCACCAAGATCAAGACACACGAAAGGGTAACATCGCACACTGAAGACCCAATCTCCTCGACTGAAGTCCGGTCACGAAAGCAGATAAAAGCCGTCTTCGCGGACACCGTTCAACGGACGGCCCAGTTCATGCTGGGGAACGACGGAGAGGAAGCTGAACACTCGGAGGATATGAAGGTGGAGGAAAGTCGCACTGAGAAGCGCCCGGCGGAAACGAGTCCGGAAAACTACCGGAAAAGTGCGACCACCGCCGCTCCCACCACCGTACCGACGCTGCAAACAGGAAAAAAGGCGTCGTCGAAAGGGTGCAAAGCCCCTAAGACGACAACTGACGTGGATGGGTTTCAAATACCAAAAAGGAAAGAAGATTGGAAGAGCTGTACAGATGGTCACTGCTGCAGGCTTTGTCGTTAAAAACCGTTTTTCTGAGCTCGAAGGGAAGGAGGAGAAGACAGCAGACCAGCAGCAGAGAAGCAAGGGGCCCCCGCCTCCACCCGTCATGGTGAAACGGCCGGCCTCCTTTAAAGAAGTAGAACAAGCGATCCTCGCGGTCGCAAGAACAACTTTACTACGAAGACAGCAAGTCACGATACGTACATAATCGTGACGCGAACCGCGGTAGACTACAAAAGCGTTTCTGACCTCATTGACAGCGGTGGTCTAAACTGGTTCACGTACTCGTCGTAACCTACAAAGACGCTCAAGGTAGTCTTCCACAGCCTGCCCTTCAGTATGGACCCCCAGTACCTCAAGGAGCCTCTTGAGGCCAAGGGATACACCATAATGTCAGTATCCCGGATGAAGTCGCCGAAAGACGACGCAGACACACCGCTCTTCCAGGTCACACTGGATAACACACCGGAGCATAAGAAGATCTTTCAAAAAACGAGAGCTGGAAGTGTCAGCGGGGTCATAGTTGAAAAACTGAGGAGGTGAAGAGGCCCGCTTCAATGCTTCAACTGTCAGGGAATTGACCACCTGGCAGAATACTGCAAAATGACCCCACGTGGCGTAAAGTGTGCTGAGGAGCACCTGAGTCGGGAATGTCTATTCCCGATCAAGAAGACAACCACGTGCTGCAATTGCAATGAAGAACACGTCGCCAGCTTCCGTGGCTGGAAAGTCTTAAAAGAAGCAGCTGCAAAAGGGCGGCAGGCCCCAGCGAGGAGAGTTCAGCCGGGAAGAAACTTAGCTACTGCAGCATCAGCGGCGACCGCGGCAGTGGCCGCATGGGAAACGCCTGCAAGACGAGCACAGCAACTCATCGAGCAGGCGCGGCAGGCGGAGCGGCCTAGCCGCACAGCAGTAGGCGTTCGCCGACCTCCACGAGAGGAGCACGAGACACCGGGCAGGGCCGGGCGGACACGTGGGCGCGGAGGAGGGACGCCGCCACAACTTGATCCTCCGACACCTTCGTCCGCCCCACCACCTCCGACCACTGTAACCACCGAGGCTGCAGAACTACGAGAGTTGCTGCGGGAGTTCAAACAGCTGCTACTCCAACTACCGCAGGTCATCGTGTCTGCACTGATTGTGGCCAACCAGGCCAGCACCATAAGAGAAACCAACAACACCCATGATACCTAATCACATCATAGGTCTCACCGTCTGCGTATGGAATGCAAACAGAATAAGGCAGCAGGAGGGAGAGTTTAGGCAGTTTTTACGCAACAAGGCCGTGGATGTGTGCCTCTTGGGTGAGACATAGCTAAAGCCCGGCGTAAATGCGAGGGCACCTAACTATAGGTGCTATCGCAACGATAGACCAACAACATGCGGCGGAACTGCGGTCTACGTAAGAAGAACGCTGCGACACCACCAAATCCAGCTACCAGAGCTGACGCAACTAGAAGCAACCCACTTCAGTGGGTCAAGTGACCTTCATCGCCGCGTACCGGGAGCCTAGAGAACTCCTACGACAACAGGACTCCGAGACGCTGTTGTCAATGCGCGGAAACATCTTTGTCGGCGGCGACTTCAACGCCAAGTACCCGATTTCCAGGGTCACCACAGCCAGCGCAGAAGGCTTTTAAGGTAGCCACAGATGATGACGCGATAGTGCTGGGGCCATACGAACCTACACACTAACCCAATAGAGGCCGCCCGGATGTCCTGAACGTCGTGACCATCAAAGGGGTGACCTACGACGTAGTCGCAGCGACACGTGGCCCTGTCTTCAGATCACCTGCCAGTGATCTTAGATCTGAGCACGGACGGGGCCGCACCACCTGAAGGACGCAAGACCTACTTCAACACCGACTGCGAACACTTCCGGGTGCACCTGTCAGAGACGCTCGCCGTGGTGCCGGATCCTGATGTTGATGGCGTGGACGACACACTCGCAGCGTTCAAGCATCCCGCCATCAGCGCGGCTGATGCAGCAACGCAGCACAGGCGTCAGAAGCCGCGGGATTTCTCCTTCCAGCTACCGCCGGACATCCTGCAGATGATACGGAAGAAGAACCAGCTGGTGCGCGAGTGGCCCGTCACCCGCCAGCCTGCGACGAAAAATCAGATCAACCGAACGCGCCACGCCATACAGTACGCGGTCGCGGAACACAGGACCCGGGACTGGGCGACGCTGAACATCGCAGACGGCAGTGCTTGTCAAGCAACCAAACAGTTCCTTCGCAGGAGGCATTGAGTCAGGCCGCTACACGTCGGACAGCATGCAGTGGCCGAGCCTGACCTCAAAGCTGGGGTACTGGCCGATACCTTCGCTGCCAACTTTACACCAGTTGAAGAAGAAGTAGATAACGACCATATCCGAATGTTGGAAGATAGTCTCTGCGTATACCTCGCGGCAGAAGACCCTGAGGACATCATCGAACCCAAAACGGAGGAAGAGGTTCAACGGCAGCTACTGAACCTCTACCCGCGAAAAGCGGGTGGGTGAGATAACGTCGGCGGCGCAATCCTGATGGAGGTCCCCCCAGAGGCTGTGAAACTACTCACTAAGATGTTCAACGCCGTCCTTAGGATCGGCCATTACCCCTCCGCCTGGAAACATGCGGAGGTGATGGCGATCCCTAAGGCTGGCAAAGACAAGAGGCTGGTGCAAAATTACCAGCCCATCAGCCCGCTACCTACAGTCTCAAAGGTATCTGAGCCAATGTATGTCAGGAGACTGCGCCGTCACGTCGGAGAAGAAGGCCTGCTTCCTGACGAGCAGTTCGGCTTCAGGAGGGGGCACGGGAAAACACACCAACTGCAGTGCAGTGGAGCTAGCAATGGGGGCGTTGTAGAAGAGGGAGTACCTTGGGGCAGTACTTCTAGACGTCTCCCGCGCCTTCGACAGCGTGCGGCACGACGGACTAGGCTACAAGTTACTAGCACAGGGAGTTCAGGTGTCACACGCCCGCATAATCCACTCTTATCTGGTGGGACGTACCTTCCATGTGAAGATAGAAGACGGGACCTCAACAGCACGGGACATAGCCACCAGAGTCCCACTGGGCTCAGTATTGGGGCCCCTCTTGTACTCCCTTTTCAGGGCGGACATGCCGCGAACACAACGGGTGTAGATAGGGCTGTATCCCGATGATACAGCCATATACATCAAGAGCATTAACCCAAATCTGTTACGAGGAAGCCAAAAAAGCCTGCAACGAGCTAGGAGCGTGGGCCACCAAGTGGCTGATCAAGTTCAATGCAGCAAAGAGCCAGGCTGTGATCATCACGAGGAAACGTATACCTGAAGCTCTGCCACCAGTCCTCATCATGGAAGGCCCCATCACATGGTCGAACATCAGCCGCTACCTGGGCGTCACACTGGATTGGCGCCTTACGTGGAAGGCACACATCACCGCAATATGGGGTAAGGCGTTTGGCAGAATGCGCCTCCTCTACCCCTTCCTGAATCCCACGATCACACTGTCTCCACACCGTGAAAAGATGCTGTATCTGGCACTTATAAGGCCCGTGCTGGAATACGCCGCCGTGGTGTGGGGGAATGCCACCGAGACTCATATCAGCAGTCTCCAGAAGATCCAGAACAGGTGCCTGAGACTTGCACTGCACTTTTCCGCGTGACTTCAGCACGGGAGAACTACATCGGCTAACGGGCGTGCCGATACTGAAGGACCGCTTCAAGCAGTCGGCGAGACTCTTCTATGCCGACACGAGAAGATCTACGCATCCTCTCATCAGGAATCTGGGAAACCAGATTCACTAGCGAGAGATAACGAGATGGCCGGACTTGCTATGAGAGTAGCAACGCTGCTCAGGCAGCAAGAGGAAGAAAAAGGAAGAGTGTCAAACCAGAAGAAATAAACTAAGACGCGATGAACTGAAAATCAACCAGAGGAAGAACAAGGAAAAGCAGCTAGACCTGCTACCCCTTCAATCTAACGAAGCTGCAGCTTCGAGATGACACAAAGCAAGCAAGCATCCCTTGGCAGTACATCAGCACACCTGATGATGGCAACAAGGTCGACTGCCGAAATATTTTGTCCTTTGTGCACTCACACCAGGCTGTTCACCTGAGATTTATTTCGTTATACATGTACATATTTACAAAGACATGAAACAAGTAAGTCATACAAGCACAGTTACAAGAAAATTTTATCTATATTCTAATTTTTGATGATACGTTTCCTTGTAGCTCTAAGAATATTTCCGGTAGTTATTTCTTACAGTGAGTGAAGAATTTACATCTGAAAATCTTCACATTTCCCATAACATCCTGAAGTATGATATTATCATCAACACAATCAAGTGAAATTTCACCACTACACGAGGAACGGAAAACCACGGCAATTACATCAAGCAACTTCTGTTTCATATAAACATCATGCATCTTATTGTACTATTATTTATTTTCACAAACAATTTATCCTACTTGGTGGAGCACAAGCGAAATACTGGTTACAAATTCATCTTCTACTCACAGTATAGTGTTTCTTATATTCATTTCCACGTCTCAAAATGCTTTGTTTAATTTTTCTATTTTTCACTCAGCTCATCACTTGAAACCGTCTTTATATATATATATATATATATATATATATATATATATATATATATATATATATATATATATATATATATTGCATTTCCTGTTCAGCATCGCCGGAAGCTCAGAGATTAAATATAAACATAGTGTTCAGGTGTTTCTAAAACGCTAGATTTGTATTACTCTTTGTACAACGTGAATGATGTGGCTTGAATAACCATGTATGCATTTCTTTGGACACTCAATGTGTACGTAATCGCGTTAACAGGTAGGCTAAGTTAATATGCGATTCACTGTACTCATTGATCGTCAGCTGGCAGAGCTGCTCATGTTCAGTTGTTTCAATGTACTCAATATAAAAGTACCTACTTATTCTCCTTTCCATAAATTCATCCAACACAATTATACATAAATTATAAACTAACATGAGGTGGGGCCTTTTATCTGGTACCTTCTCTCTAAAAGTCAATATTTTCGCCAAGCGGGATGTGCTACCTTGCATCATTTCCTACAAAAATTCTTACTACTACATAACTCCCTAATTATGTGTAACCACCCATAGGTCAGTCTGTGTGTTCATTCACACAAACGCACACATAAGGTACAACGCGGTACATTTAATATTTTTGATCATAAAGTTTCGTTTTCATACCTCTCAGAGTATATGTTTACCAATGTTTCCTATTTCCTTACTCATTCTTTGACAGTGATTTACCTGTTGCAGTGTTTTTGCGTAAATAACGTTTATTTTCTCTAATGAACCTGAACTTACGCTTAAGGCTTGCAGTCGCTAGCTATGCAAAGTCTTTACCATTTTAATCATATGTTCCTAATTTCATTTTGCTCATATTTTTTTAATCCATTTGTATACAGTACATTAGTTGTTCGTATTCACTTTAATGTGAAGTGCAAAGTATTACGTAATCGTCATAGCTTAATCGTTTGTAGTTTTATATAAATAGCGTAGTTTTTTCTCACTGTAAGTAGCTGTTGATGGAGTAATACAAGTCGCGCTTAATTTTAGTACTGTGACTGTATTCATTAGCTTGTTACTCTTCGTAGCTTACTCGTTAACATCAATTTTATTCCAGAAGGAGATTTTCACTCTGCAGCTGACTGTACGCTGATATGAAACTTCCTGGTGGATTAAAACTGTGTGCCGGACCGACACTCGAACTCGGGACCTTTGCCTTTCGCGGGCAAGTGCTCAGCCAACTGAGGTACCCAGGCACGACTCACGACACGTCCTCACAGCCTTAATTCTACCAGTGCCTCGTCTCCTACCATCCAAACTCCACGTAAGCTCTTGTGCAAACCTTGCAGAACTAGCACTCCTGGAAGAAAGAGAGGAAGAGGTCTTACTTTAACATAATAGATGTGGCACACAAGTGTAATTTTGAATGCTGTAGTGTGTTTTCAGATATTATTCAGTGTATCTGACTGTTATTTCCACTTTACTGTTAATAACTTCGAAACTAAAATTCCCAGTGTCTGTTTGTGTGAGTTCTCTCCTTACAGTGAACGCTCAAACTGACAGAGTTGATTGCTCCTAAGTAATCTTTGACCCATCTGCGTACAATATGCTGCTAAACGTTATTGTTAACATTCATAAAGGTAAGTTTTCCTAGCCCTGTCCAGGGCTTGGCCAGAAATGAATGTGACGGAAGCGGAACATCCCGAGGTACGCCATATCAGCGACCTCAGTAGTCTCACTAGACATCGTGAGAGAGCACAATGCGGCGCTCCGTGTAACTCACACACTTCGAACGACATTAGGTTATTGGGTGTCACTTGTGTCATACGTTTGTATGCAAGATTTCCACACTCCTAAACATCCATAGGTCCACTGTTTTCGATGTGAGAGTGAAAAGGAAATGTGAAGGGACACGCACAGCACAAAAGAGTACAGGCTGACCTCGTCTGTTGACTGACGGAGACCGCCGACAGTTGAAGAGGATCGTAATGTGTAAGAGGCAGACATTTATCCAGACCATCACACAGGAATTCCAGACTGAATCGTGATCCACTGCTAGTACTGTGACAGTTAGGCGGGAGGTAAGAAAACTTGTATGTCATGCTCGAGCTGCTCATAAGCCACACATCACGGAGGTAACTGCCAAACGTCGCCTCGCTCGGTGTAACGAGTGTAAACATTGGACGATTAATCAGTGGAAAAACGCTGTGTGGAGTGACGAATTCCGGTACACAATGTGGTGATCCGATGTCAGACTGCGGGTATGGCGCATGCCCGATGAACGTCATCTGCCAGCGTACGTAGTGCCAACATAAAGGTCGGAGGCGGTGGTGCTACGGTGTGGTCGTGGTTTTCATGGAGGTGGCTTGCATCCCTTGTTGTTTTGCGTGGCAATATCACAGCACAGGCCTACATTGATGTTTTAGATACCTTCTTGCTTCCCACTACCGAAGAACAATTCGGGGATTGCGATTGCATCTTTCAACACGATCGAGCATCTGTGCATAATGCACGGCCTGTGGCGGAGTGGTTACACGACAATAACATCCCTGTAATGCACTGGCCTGCACAGAGTCCTGACCTAAAGCCTATAGATCACCTCTGGGATGTTTTGGAAAGCCGACTTAGTGCCAGACCTCACCAACCGACATCGATACCTCTCCTCAGTGCAGCACTCCTTGATGAATGCGCTTCCATTCCCCAGGAAACCTTCCAGCACCTGATTGAACATAGGCCTGCGAGAGTGGAAGCTGTCATCAAGGGTAAGTGTGGGCTAACACCATATTTAAGTATTGACTTCCGGTATTACCGATGGAGGGCGTCACGAACTTGTAAGTCATTTTCAGCCAGGTGGCCGGATACTTTTGGTCACATAGTTGTTTTTTTTGTTTTTTTGTTTTGTTTTTTTTTGCGCGCGGCTCGGGTCATCCACGAGCCTTTTATGTTACCGTAGCTTACAGACAGCGCATGACGTAGCCGAAAGTACAGAAAGGTC
This sequence comes from Schistocerca americana, assembly GCF_021461395.2. Taxonomy (NCBI): domain Eukaryota; kingdom Metazoa; phylum Arthropoda; class Insecta; order Orthoptera; family Acrididae; genus Schistocerca; species Schistocerca americana. Next base: position 966,265,725 of record NC_060120.1, on the reverse strand, counting down.
ATAGGAAGGAATCTATTTGCGAAAATCTTTTTTCATGTTCAGTTTTTACTTTACTTACACTGCAAATACACCGAAATAACGCTCAGTAATTTCTATTCATCTGTATTTTCGTAAAAGACATGACAAGTAAAAGTAAAAGAAACTTTGGCGGATGAGCCCGTGACGAAATATAAGAGTTTCCTCAATACTTCAGATAAATCTGGGAACATTACAACATTACACAAAAACTTTTGAATAACGTAACGAAGCCTTATGTGCAGGAGAACAAATTACTTCCGTTGACTGTCTCGTGTGGAGCACCAAAAAAGCACAATCATACGACAAGATTTTGGAAGATGAAGTATTACCATCATGCAATATTAAAGTGATCTCCCACCAAATACACTTGCTGGTGCCACCCTGCGATGCCTACTTTCATCGTCACGTGAAGAACTGCTACAAAACTGCTATTATCTCATCGAAAGAGAAAAAGAAATCACATCCCAAGAAAAATGCATCAGGATACATTCCATTGCCAATATTTGGTGAAATGAAGCGTTACATGTGGTTAGCTGCCACACTGTGCTATGAGACACAGCGTTTTATGAAATTAATTCGAATTAAATTTATGAACGTAAATCATGTTTGCTTTCCTACAGAAACTCGAAAACCACCATGTAATTGTAAAAATACAGCGTTTATTAGGTGTAGAAGATGCTAAAAGGATTTATAGCTCCCTTGTGGTGAATATCACTGCAGCACATGCGTGAACTGTATAACAGTAAAAGTACATAATTTTATATAAGAAATTGTCGTGTACCCTGTACAATCCCTTACTAGAAATAGATGTGCAGTCTAAAGTTTCGTGTACTTCAGTTTCCCTGTCTCAGACAGATAAATATAATATAGTAAGCCTTGTTTCGATTTATTGACAATGTTAATAAGTTAGAAACTGGAAATAAAAAAGACTCCTCATAGAGATCGGAGCCCACGACCCTTGGACTACCATTTTCTACTCCTTCGCTGCGCCAGCCACTACTTCAAACGTACACAAATGTAAATGGTTCACGCTTCTACCAACTTTCGCCACAAATTATATACAGTATGTTTCCTATGTTTCCTAGTTTCAATGTCTCCTAGAATCTGTAGAAAGTGACATACACTATTCTAGTTTGCGGCGTTTGTTTCGTCAACTCTCCAAGTTTGGCTTCTCTTCAATTGGCAGATCTGCTTGACCTTGAGACGGCACAGTGCTGGTTTTTTTCCTCCGTTCCCTCAGTTCAGTCCAGGGGTGCGAGCAGTGCTGTGCAGAGCAACTCAGCAACAATGTGTACTTCGCAACAGAAAGCGCGGTGTGTTATTTGGCTTGTGAAAACTGAGTAAGTTATAACAGTGGAACGTAATTTTAGACGTCAGTATGGTGGTGAACCACCCTACGGCGAAAACTATCCGTCATTGGCTGAAGTCTTTCAAGGAAACCGATAGTGTTTTAAAAGTAAAATCACCAGATAGACCGAGAACTTCTGAAGATGTTGTTGAACAGAGGACGTCTTTCCCCGAAGGGACGATATTGAGGCGGCCCTTGACACTCACTTTCCAGGAAGGTGGAAAGGCAGGGCTGGCCCAATGCCTTGGCCAGCATGAAGCCCAAATTAACTACACTGGACTTTTTCTTTTGTGGCCAAATAAAAAATGTTGTCTACAGTGAAAAGATCAGGGACATTAATTACTTACAGGAAAGAATCGTCGTGGGGGTTGGGACAGTTACACCTGAAATGTTGGTGAATACGTGACGAGAAGTATAATATCCTCTCGAGACGTGTAGGGCAACAAATGGATCCTACGTTGAAGTCTACTAACATTAAACAGAACTTGAAGGGATTCTCTTTCATGATATGTACTCACTTATGTAATTTTTTATTAATTTCCCCATTAATTTTATACTTAAAACCAGAGAGTTCTTTTTCAAACATCCTGTATTTTCAAAACACTTGGCTGTCTGGAGTTCTTACTTCTTTGAAAAAACAGACGTAACGTCTGATGCGATACTGCAATCACTGGTTATACAATATTATTTATAATCCGTCTTGATTGCAAAGATGTTTATTCACATGACCGGTTTCGGTTCCTCTAGAACCATCTTCAGATCTGAAACAATAATAATACTAATTTACTATTTCACAAATGCAAATCTTTTCATCCCATCTGATCAACATCAAATGTACCAGAACATACCTGCAATATGTAATAGTAGGAAGAAATTTCAGGATTCAGGTGTATAAAGGATGTTACAAAAAGGTACGGCCAAACTTTCAGGAAACATTCCTCACACACAAATAAAGAAAAGATGTTATGTGGACATGTGTCCGGAAACGCTTACTTTCCATGTTAGAGCTCATTTTAGTTTCTTCCACCTACGCTCAGTGGAGCACGTTATCATGATTTCATACGGGATACTCTACCTGTGCTGCTAGAACATGTGCCTTTACAAGTACGACACAACATGTGGTCCATGCACGATGAAGCTCCTGCATATTTCAGTCGAAGTGTTCGTCCGCTTCTCAACAACAGATTCGGTGACCGATGGATTGGTAGAGGCGGACCAATTCCATGGCCTCCACGCTCTCCTGACGTCAACCCTCTTGACTTTCATTTATGGGGGCATTTGAAAGCTCTTGTCTACGCAACCCCGGTACCAAACGTAGAGACTCTTCGCGCTCGTATTGTGGACGGCTGTGATACAATACGCCATTCTCCAGGGCTGCATCAGCGCATCAGCGATTCCATGCGATGGAGGGTGGATGCATGTATCCTCGCTAACGGAGGACGTTTTGAACATTTCCTATAACAAAGTGTTTGAAGTCACGCTGGTGCGTTCTGTTGCTGTGTGTTTCCATTCCATGATTAATGTGATGTGAAGAGAAGTAATAAAATGAGCTCTAACATGGAAAGTAAGCGCTTCCGGACACATGTCCACATAACATATTTTCTTTCTTTGTGTGTGAGGAATGTTTCCTGAAAGTTTGGCGGTACCTTTTTGTAACACCCTGTATATGATCAAATGTGATGACTGCTGTAAACAATATATAAGCAATATATGTGGCTGCCTTAATGCACTCAGTCACGAACATTGAACAAAATTTAGACATCCTACATAGAGCTCATAAGGGACGGTTTCTTAACATTTTGGAAGAACTTTAAATATACACCCACAAAATGAAAGATCCGGATTTAATCGTGAACAAGCAAAGCGAGTTCAATCATAACGCCTGCTTTAGTATTTATGACGACTTACTGAGGTGATCACTGTTGCGTATAGAAGTCCAAGCCGAAGGATGAGAGATGGTGCACGGTGAAAAAGCTGGAAGATGCGTGCAGCGCCCGAGGTCGTTGCCGGAGCCCTCCTGCACGGCCCTCTTACCCACGGCGATCGACAGCAGACGATTGAACGGCTCGCGGCACAACACCGAAATAGCGGGAACCACGGAAGCGGACCATGGAGAAAAACAAGCCTACTCCAACGCCATGGATATAGAAATCGCCCTTTGTTTTAAATCGTACAAAAATGATAATTTTACTGTGTATTTTAATTTTGACAAGTACAGATTTTAACCTGGACATCTACAGATTTTAATTAAGTATTTTTAGAGATAAAAGTTACTTACTAAAATGTACTTAATACAGTATGTGCATATGTAATGTAACAAATGTACCAGACGTCACCTGTCGGTAATAGTTTTATAATTAATATGAATGACGTGCATTCCGCCAACCAATTTTAAGTGACGCAGCATGTGAAGGTTGCTGTGTGTGGGCGGGTTACTCCTGTGACCGAAACTGCAGGTATGTTCTGGTACATCTGATGTTGATTGGATGGGGTGAAATAGTAAATTAGTATCATTATCGTTTCAGATCTGAAGATGGTTCTAGAGGAACCGAAGACGGTTATGTGAATAAAAATTTTTGCAATCAAGATGGATTATATGTAGTATTGTTCTTACTTCTGTCACTTTCATTTCTAGCCAAGCCCTGCGTATACACTGCCAAGTCACATTAAAATGACCACGTGTCGGCTGATTCCGGTGGAGCTTCGAGTCCTCCCTCGGGCATGGGTGTGTGTGTTTGTCCTTAGGATAATTTTGATTAAGTAGTGTGTAAGCTTAGGGACTGATGACCGTAGCAGTTAAGTCCCATAAGATTTCACACACATTTGAACGTTTTTTTGACCACGTGTCAAAATCATAAACAACCAAGTTTCGCAGAGCGTACTACTGTGAGATGTGCCGGAAGAGAATGAGTGTGGTTCTGATGAAAGCTGCGGATGGGGAGTTGGAGACATACCGATCCCACTGCCTTGACCACTTGCGCTAGATAACTTGGTTGTAGATCCATGCCGTGAACAGCTCGATAGAGGTGGTCCCACAGATTTTCGCTTGGTTTTAAACCAATGGAGTTTGATGGGCAGGGGAGTACGGCAAACTTAAGTTCTCTTCGAATCACACACGTACTGTGCGACCAGTGTGACACCCACTGTCCTGCTGGTAGATGTCATCATTCCAAGGAAAAAGAAACTACATGCGGGGAACAAATGGTCGCCCAGAACAGATGAGTGTTGATCTGTTGATCCACTGTGCTTTCAATAATGACGAGGTCACCCAGCCAATGCCACGAAAATATTCCCCAGACCATAGCTTTGTTGCGAGGAATTTGCTTTCAGGCGTTTCACGCCAGCAGCCATTTGTCCGACAGAGCATAAAAGACCACCTGTCGTCTCTCAGTGGGCACCCTGGTGCGGTACTTGACTACACCATTCATCTCCGATGAACAGCAGTCAGCATGTGTGCATGAACCAGGCTCCTGCTGTGGACACCCATACGCAGCTTCGTTCGTTGAACAGACAATGTTAGTAGCTCGTTGGTTCATCTGGGCAGTCAGTTCCTCAACAGTTGCTCGACTATTCACCCGTACACATCTCCGACGCCGTCGTTTACCTGTGTCATCGCCGGCCGCTGTGGCCGAGTAGTTTTAGGGGCTTCAGTGAGGAACAGCGTTGCTGCTACGGTCGCAGGTTCGAATCCTGTCTCAGGCATGGATGTGTGTGACGTCCTTAGGTTACTTAGGTTTAAGTAGTTCTAAGTCTAGGGGACTGACGACCTCAGATGTTAAGTCCCATAGTACTTGGAGCCATTTGAAGCTTTTTGAACCGGTGTCATCAATGGGCCATGGTGAACCACAGTTACCAGCTTCTGATAGCATCATTATGCCATGCATGGTTTACTTTAACCAGGGCCGCATGTGACCACTCTACAAATGTGGCCGTTTCAGAAATGCTTCCACCCTTCGTCCTGAAACCAAATGATCGTGCCCTTTTGGACGTCAGATATATCGCTCCGATTCTGCATTACACGTTCTAACCGACAAGCCGTATATATCCTCCACTGCTAATGCTACCACCTGGCGCTTGTGAATGATTATTGCACGTTGATATCCAACATAGTCGGTGCTCACATTAATGTGACTGGAACATGCTTCATAAATTTGGACGTCATCAGTTAGTGTAGGCGCGATAACCGTAGTGATTCTGAGGTAACGTCTGTGTACAACCTCCTTTCATGGAATTTCAAAGCAATGACAGCAGATGTTCAGTCTTGCAAACCCTTTCGCCCAAACTCTTCGACGAAAGACTACAACATTATTCCGCACACAGAAATCAAACTAAGAGAAACTATCCCTACTTAAAACGACTATATGTGCAATACCGACTTCTTACAACATCCTTTTGCTCTGTAAGCTGATGCTCCGTCTCTAAGCACCTCTGTCGACGGTACGTTAAACCCTAATCGTCCATTCTTCACACCATCTTCTAGAGAGGTGAAATGTATTTGACATACCTACTTGGTAAGCAAGCGTGACTGCTGCGTGCCAGTGGATGGCATGAAGGCAGTACTGTGTACGAAAACTGGTAGCGAGTAAGCAAAATAAAAAAATTATGACTAAGGACTGTTTTTTCCTGATCGTGTTGGTTTCTTTTCAACCGCACAGAATGAAGGCAATATGTAACATGTTTCGATAGCATCTTAGTTTGAATCTTCTCCAGATTCTCGAAGATCCACACGTTATTTCCATACAGTGCTGTACACTAGACACACTCTTCTTATTTATTTCCTAATCGACATTGCAGCAGATCTGCTCTGCATGTGGCAAACCAATTCTAACAGCTTTTTGCTTCGAGCATTCTGCGCAGTCTTCCTTCATAGGTAGAACTCTGCTTCCAGCACCGTGGCATTACCGCTTTTGACTTTAAAGAACTTGTTTTTCTGTTTTCTACCGCTCCCAATCACTCTCACCTTTGCCGCTTTGTCCTTAGATCGCATTCTGTGCTTTTTCAGTCCACACCTTTCAACAGATTCTGTGAGTCGTCCTCGCATTCCGACAGAAGGAATACGTAGATTTTGCGAACCTTAGTACTGGAGCTTACGTCATCAACTAAGCTGCGTTATAGGTGAGCAACCTCTTTGGAATTGGTAAATAAATGCCGGAGAAAACTGAAATGAGACACGGCTAACTCTGTTCACAATAATTTGATTCACTTATTTATCTTCGAGTTATTCACAGTAACTAAATTATATGGTTTCTTAATTTACTGTATATAAAGTTCAGAGTTCGTCTCAAAGTGCTGTAAATTAACAAATGTAGGCATTTACTTCTTCACTGCATAGTCAAACGTACTACCACGACGCATCGCTGCCGAAGTTACAGGGCATCTGTCAGAGTTATATATTCGTCTCATAGTGGATTCAGTTTCCGTTTGTTGTCATGTGGTTCAACGGGTTCTCCATAATGATCCGTGTTAGAGCTATGTATAAAGCTACATTCTATGCACTGTCAGCCATGAAGCTGTAGTTAATTTTTAGCCCGTTCGCAGTTGCATCGGTCAAACGCAACAAACAGTTAATTTCGATTAAAAATATTAAAAATTGGCATTTATTCAGTGTGTCGCTAATTGCAAAAACCAGATAGATACACAATGACTGGACATCACTCCCGTGAGTCATTAGCGGCCAGGCGTATATTCCGATGCCCCACACCCTCAAAGCTTTTACGATAATTGCCCTTCGCCACAGAATGAAAGCTCATAGGGAAATACGTTTCCAACGTGCCGCAATGTGAGTTCGGAGATTATCACTGAATGGCGTATTTTCTTGGAGCTACATAATCCCGAAAGAACATCTGATGAAAATGCGGTTAGTAGTTAGTCTCCATGTCTGTCTAACTTATAGAAAACATAAATAGAAGATTTGCACAGGGGAGGAGTCGAACCCACGAAACGTTGCTCCTGGGTTGGTACTTTTCGGTTGAGCTGTCCAAGTGCGCCTAAAGAATCTACTCACACATTTAACAATAGTCAGTAGCCAATAACGGAAAGTAACCATATTTGAGTCGGAACGTGAGCCGTACCGTTTGGTTGTAACGGCTTTTGTTAGACGTTCGAATCCTAGCACAACAAACTTACGATCAGAAATTCAGAGCGAATAATCTAATTTATAAAGAGTATAACGAAATTGTATCTAAGGGGGACTTGAAATGAATAATCTTTTATTAATCGTTTCTTAAGGCAGCTTAAGATTCATGTCATATGACAATCAAGAAAGAGTGTGTAAGTCCTCTGAGGGAACTGGCAACTACTTAAGACACGGGACTTGTCTGGAAGGCAGGAGTTGAAATCTTTGACCCTCTATTGCTGTTTAGATTTCCGGAATTGGTGGCGAATCACTTCAGATGAATGATGGAAAGCGTTTACTGACTTGACAGCGGCTGTTATTTGACCACTCACTCTCTTATTCATCTACTGACACTTTTCTAACGACATCAATGTTAGTAGGACATTAACTTTTTTCACTAACAAAAATGCCCTTTCGTGACGCTCGTGAGTTGATTATTTTTGTTATTTGCTTTTTTATTTGCGGAAATTATACTTATTTGATGACTGAGATACTGCATTTTATGTGGTTTATACACTACTGGCCATTAAAATTGCTACACCAAGAAGAAATGCAGATGATAAACGGGTACTCATTGGACATATCTTATTATACTAGAACTGACATATGATAACATTTTCACGCAATTTGGGTGCATACATGCTGATAAATCAGTACCCAGAACAACCACCTCTGGCCGTAATAATCACCTTGATACGCCTGGACATTGAGTCAAACAGAGCTTGGATGGCGTGTACAGGCACAGCTGCCCAAACAACTACAACGCGATACCAAAGTTCATCAAGAGTAGTGACTGGCGTATTGTGAAGAGCCTGTTGCTCTGACACCATTGACCAGACGTTTTCAATTGGTGAGAGATCTAGAGAATGTGCTGGCCAGGGCAGCAGTTGAACATTTTCTGTATCCATAAAGGTCCGTACAGGACCTGCAACGTGCTGTCGTGCATAATCGTGCTGAAATGAAGGGTTTCGCAGGGATCGAATGAAGGGTAGAGCCACGGGTCGTAACACATCTGAAATGTAACGTCCACTGTTAAAAGTGCCGTCAAAGCGAACAATAGGTAACCGAGACGTGAAACCAATGGCACCCCATACCATCACGCCAGGTGATACGCCAGTATGACGATCACGAATACACGCTTCCAATGTGCATTCACTGCGATGTCGCCAAACACGGATGCGACCATCATGATGCTGTAAATGGAACCTGGATTCAGAATGAGATTTTCACTCTGCAGCGGAGTGTGCGCTGATATGAAACTTCCTGGCAGATTAAAACTGTGTGCCCGACCGAGACTCGAACTCGGGACCTTTGCCTTTCGCGGGCAAGTGCTCTACCAACTGAGCTACCGAAGCACGACTCACGCCCGGTACTCACAGCTTTACTTCTGCCAGTACCTCGTCTCCTACCTTCCAAACTTTACAGAAGCTCTCCTGCGAACCTTGCAGAACTAGCACTCCTGAAAGAAAGGATATTGCGGAGACATGGCTTAGCCACAGCCTGGGGGATGTATCCAGAATGAGATTTTCACTCTGCAGCGGAGTGTGCGCTGATATGAAACTTCCTGACAGCCCCAGGCTGTGGCTAAGCCATGTCTCCGCAATATCCTTTCTTTCAGGAGCGCTAGTTCTGCAAGGTTCGCAGGAGAGCTTCTGTTAAGTTTGGAAGGTAGGAGACGAGGTACTGGCAGAAGTAAAGCTGTGAGTACCGGCCGTGAGTCGTGCTTCGGTAGCTCAGTTGGTAGAGCACTTGCCCGCGAAAGGCAAAGGTCCCGAGTTCGAGTCTCGGTCGGGCACACAGTTTTAATCTGCCAGGAAGTTTCATATCAGCGCACACTCCGCTGCAGAGTGAAAATCTCATTCTGGAAACATCCCCCAGGCTGTGGCTAAGCCATGTCTCCGCAATATCCATTCTTTCAGGAGTGCTAGTTCTGCAAGGTTCGCAGGAGAGCTTCTGTTAAGTTTGGAAGGTAGGAGACGAGGTACTGGCAGAAGTAAAGCTGTGAGTACCGGGCGTGAGTCGTGCTTCGGTAGCTCAGTTGGTAGAGCACTTGCCCGCGAAAGGCAAAGGTCCCGAGTTCGAGTCTCGGTCGGGCACACAGTTTTAATCTGCCAGGAAGTTTCATATCAGCGCACACTCCGCTGCAGAGTGAAAATCTCATTCTGGAAACATCCCCCAGGCTGTGGCTAAGCCATGTCTCCGCAATATCCTTTCTTTCAGGAGTGCTAGTTCTGCAAGGTTCGCAGGAGAGCTTCTGTTAAGTTTGGAAGGTAGGAGACGAGGTACTGGCAGAAGTAAAGCTGTGAGTACCGGGCGTGAGTCGTGCTTCGTTAGCTCAGTTGGTAGAGCACTTGCCCGCGAAAGGCAAAGGTCCCGAGTTCGAGTCTCGGTCGGGCACACACTTTTAATCTGCCAGGAAGTTTCGGAACCTGGATTCATCCGAAAAAATGACGTTTTGCCATTCGTGCAACCAGGTTCGTCGTTGAGTACGCCATTGGAGGCGCTCCTGTCTGTGATGCAGCGTCAAGGGTAACCGCAGCCGTGGTCTCCGAGCTGATAAGTCCATGCTGCTGCAAACGTCGTCGAACTGTTCGTGCAGATTGTTGTTGTCTTGCAAACGTCCCCATCTGTTGACTCAGGCATCGAGAAGTGGCTGCACAATGCGTTACAGCCATGAGGATAAGATGCCTGTCACCTTGACTGCTAGTGATATGAGGCCGTTGGGATCCAGCACGGCGTTCCGTATTACCCTCCTGAACCCACCGATTCCACATTCTGCTAACAGTCATTGTATCTCGACCAACGCGAGCAGCAATGTCGCGATACGATAAACCGCAATCGCGATAGGCTATAATCCTACCTTTATCAAAGTCGGAAACGTGATGGTAAGCATTTCTCCTCCTTACACGAGGCATCGCAACAACGTTTCACCGGGCAACGCCGGTCAGCTGCTGTTTGTGTATGAGTAATCGGTTGGAAACTTTCCTCATGTCATGACGTTGAAGGTGTCGCCACCGGCGCGTACCTTGTGTGAACGCTCTGAAAACCTAATCATTTGCGTATCACCGCAGCTTCTTCCCGTTGGTTAAATTTCGCGTCTGTAGCACGTCATCATCGTGGTGTAGCAATTTTAATGGCCAGTAGTGTAGCATTTGCTCCAAAATTTCCAAGTTTATACCAATTTGTGAGTTCAGTTCCTGAAAAGTCTGATGGTTTTCTAAGAAATACGTCTCCATACTATACATATCTTTTGTATCATAAATCATAAATGTGCATTTGAGGAAGATCTAATCGTAAGAAACCTGTCATGTTACACAAACTAATACAATAACTTTAGTTGGCATTCCTGAAACAAAGAAAGATGTGACTACACCATTTTTGAAGTATGAATTTCTCCTGTACAATCAGACATGGTTCAGAGACTGTCGAAATATCGCGGAATACTTCAAAACCGAACATCCCCCCTGTCTAGTCCTGTGCGGCCACATTCATCACGTTAGTGGAATATAGGCATGCATTATATTACATGCATTACAATTACTACTTCATACATATAAATTCATCTATTGAGTAGAATCACTTGTCTTTCAGAAACTGTTTTATTTTTCTTAAATGCTGCTTGGCTATCTGTCCGACTTTTAATGCTGTTTGGTAAATGACGAGAGACTTTTTGGCAGCATAATTCACCCCTTTCTGTTCCAAAGTAAGAATTAACACAGAATAGCGAAGATCATACTTTCTTTTAGTGCTGTAGCTACGCACTTTAATATTTTTGAACTGGGATGGACTGTTAATAATAAATTTCATGAGTGAGTATATGGATTGTGAATGCACTGTGAATATCTCTAGTTCACTAAATAAAAGTCTGCAAGGTGATCTTGTGTGGGGTTCAGGTATTATTCTGATTACACTCTTTTTAGCAATGAACACTTTTTTCTTAATGGTTAATTACCACAAAATGTGATGCCATATGGAAACAATAAATAATAAAAGGGATAGTAGGGTAATTTACTGATATGTTTGTTTCCAAAATTTGCAACCACCCTAATGGCATAAGCAGCTGAACTCACACGTTTCAGCAGATCATTAATGAGCTTTTTCCAATTAAATTTCTCATTTGCACGCACCCACAGTAGTTTCGAATATTCTGCCTTAGCAAGAGAGATCTGTTTGATGTCTAGATTTATCAGTGGTGTCATGCCATTTACTGTACAGAGCTGTATATACTTTGTTTTCTCAAAATTTAGTAAGTGTCTGTCTGGAGAGAACCACTAAATTATTTTCTGAAAGACATTATTTACAGGTTCCTAATCTAATTCTTGTCTTTTAAATTGATTACTGTACTTCTGTCATGAGCAAAAAGAACTAGTTTTGTTCCTTCTTGAATATAGGGTAGCTAGCCATTAGTATATATTAAGACCAATAAGGACACAAGGCAAAACCATGTGGGACACCGTTCGTGACACCTCACCAGTAAGAGGACTGCTGAAAATGGCTCTGAGCACTATGAGACTTAATATCTGAGGTCACCAGTAGCCTAGAACTTAGAACTACTTAAACCTAACTACCCTAAGGACATCACACACATCCATGCCCGAGGCAGGATTCGAATCTGCGACCATAGCGGTCACGCGGTTCCAGACAGAAGCGCCTAGGACCGCACGGCCACACCGGCCGGCAGGACTGCTGATTTTGGCAGACTGTCTGTATTGTTAATTTCAACCTTCTGCATTCTTTCACTTAAAAACGAATTAAACCGTTTGTGCACTGTCACACTGATACCACAATACTTTTCTGTTGAAAAGCATCTCTGAAAAACAAAGCGACATTTTTTTAGTACCTCATTTTTACAAATATGTGGAGCCATTCTTCAATACATTACATTTTCAACTATTCCGGATAAAGCTGTTGGAAGAGAGACTGGACAGTAGTTGTTAGCATAAGATCTATCCCCCTTTTTACGCTATGGTTCAACAACAGCAAGTTTCAGTCTGTCCATAAAAATACTCTGTTTCAGTGAGCTACAACATGTGTGGCTGAGAATCCTACTTCTCTGCTGCCAAGAAGCTGTTAGTGCTCTGTTGGACATGCCATCAATTCCACACGAGCTTTTACTCAAGAATGAATTCATTCTTTTCCTAATCTCAGTACAAGTGGATTGAATTCAAGTTTCATCAAATGGCGTAGGCTTGCATCTTCTATACATAGCCTTTCATTTTCTAACAAACAGCTGGATCCTATTTTCTCTACAACAGTTAAAAATGATTATTAAATTGTTTTCTACCTCTGACTCTTTGTTAACAAATAGAGTCTGATAGAAATGCAGTCTACCTGTACTCATATTTGCCATGTTCCCTTTAAACAATATTCCAACTATTTTAATTTTACTATCAGAGGTGCTAATCTCAGACATAATGCACATACTTCTGCACTTTTTAATAAATTTTCTTAATACAATGCAGTAGTTTTTATAAATTTTGACTGTTTCTGTGTCATTATACATTCTGTCTGTAAGATACATTTGCCTTTTCTGTTTTCAATATATTTTTATCCCTCTAGTAAGCCAAAGATTTTTAGATGGTTTCTTACAGTTATAGTCCACTGTTTCCTTAGGGAAACTATTTTCAGATATACTCGTAAAGGTATCATGGAAGAGGTTAAATTTAAATTAGTATCAGGTTTCGTGTTCACCTCATCCCAGTGTAACTGCTACAAGCTTTTCCTAAAATTTGCTGTTGTTAAATAGTTAACTGAATGCTCTACTTTGGAGGAATGTTTTGCATTATTCTATGGAGCTATGTCATATACTGTAATTAGCTGTGCATCATGATCACGAAAACCATTCTCGCTAGGAAAAGTTTTTATTCGATTCAATTTATCTTGATCAATAAAAACTTAATGTGTCAGTACACTGCTTTCCTGTACTATGAGTAGGAAATCCAATAACTGACCTCATATTGAAAGAACCAAGTTATACTTCAAGGTCATTCTTTCTATCAGAATCCTTCAGAAAATGTACATTGAAATACCGACAAAGTAATTTAATTTTCTCTGTTTGACAGATAGCACAATATAGGATCTAATTTTTTCAGAAATAACTTATAATTTTCCAATGGAAGCCCATGCACTGCTAAAATCATTTAAGTGGTATTACTTAGTTTAAGCTTAAAGGTACATGCTTCTATATGTTGCTCTACACAAAATTTTTTCTTTTCTGCATGTTTCACTCTGTCATAAATGTTAACATGTATGGCGCTTCTACATGTTGCTCTACACAAAAGTTTTTAGTTTCTATAGGTTTCACCCTATGTTAAATGTTAACATGTATGGCTACTCATCCTCTCTCTGTAGTGTCTCTACTTATATTTCCCTAAAGTTTATATCCACCTACCTTTACTTTTTCCATATCTTTGAGTATGTGATGTTCAGACTGGCATAATCGATCTATTACACCTTTAGTTACTAAATCCTCTAAAGAAACAAAAAGCTCATCTACCTTGAGTTTTACTCCCCGGATATTCTGAAGCAATATACTTACATTATTTTTCACTGTTTCTTATGAGAGTGACATTTTAACATCTCTAGTACCTACCTGTATGACGTTCTCATTAAGCTTAATTTCATTCAGTGTTGAATCACTGGTCACTGATCTTCGTCGAAAAGAGAGTTACAGGGCCCTCTTAAAAATTTTGCTATCGTACCAGCAAATCTATCCTTCCCTTTCCTACTGAGATGCAGGTCATTCAGTCCCACCTACCAACAGTACCAACAGAAACCCAGCTCATATCTGACTAAGTAGCCCACTAAAGTAGCTGATCCACGTCAATATTGACCCTCTTGATAGGGCTGTTCAATTTCATCCGATCATACCGCATGAAAGCAGGAACCAAACCAACATTCATATGCTTTGTTGCAGATGCTATCTTTACCAAGTTACACTCAATATTGTACCCATGATACCTATCCTGCTCCAGCAGTATAAGAACATGAGCATGCACAATGATCTGTCACCTGGCTAAGACATGCACTGGGCTTGAAAAAAACTTGTGACATGGTACCTGACATCTAATTTTTCCTGCAAGATCGAGCCCACATCTCTTCCATGGCTACTACCTAACACCAAAACTTTCCTCCTACTTTCTATTTTTTCTGGAAGAACTGGTTTCCTGCTGAAAGTCTATTGAGGATTAATTACACATTCATCTACTGGAGCCTCTTCCTTAGTTAACTGAGGTAGCAAGGCAAATACATTGTTTGTGCCAGGGATAAATCTGTCAGATACTTTTCTCTTTCTGTGACCGATGTTCCTTGTTACCACTCCCCACCTGTCTTCACCATTCTCCTCCCTTAGCCGTATCAGTTCCTCCAATTCAGCCATGAGGGCTCTAATTTCCCCTTCCTGTTCGGCTACTTTCCTATCCTTTGAACATACTCTGCAATACCATGGAAGAGACCCATTTACTTCTCCAGTTCCCATTCCACTATATTCCCCCCCCCCCCTCCCCCACTCTGTCACAACAGTTGCACAGAACCCAAGATCTCACTTTCCTACGGCAGCTCAAACGCTTCACGCTCATGGTTGTTTACTATCGTTTCACAAAAACTGATCTAGACGATAACAGTAAAATACTACTAGCAACAGATCACAAGAGTCACTAAAGCTATGTGGCATACTAATATATGTGCATACTACTAATATAGGAAGGCAATGCACTCAAAATAACGATAAAATTCGAAATCTGAGTACCCTAAAAATTAGGTTCAAAATGGCTCTGAGCACTATGGGACTTAACATCTGAGGTCATCAGTCCCCTAGAACTTAGAACAACTTAAACATAACTAACCTGAGGACGTCACACACATCTATGCCCGAGGCAGGATTCGAACCTGCGACTGTAGCAGGCGCGCGTTTCCGGACTGACACGCCTGGAACCGCTCGGCTACCGCGGCCGGCGAAAAATTAGGCCTTAGATAGCGTATGTGCGATATGAACTTAACACTTTTTGAAAAATAACACTAATACCTCTAACTCCCCGAATTGATACGGCAACACTAAATATACATGTAACGAGAACGATCTTAGGACATGTCCCTACCTCTCCCTCTCCTTTTTTTTTTCTCTCCGAGGTTAATTACTTACATATGTTACCTAGACAAACGTGTTCCCGAAATTTCATTACCCAACTAATTATTTTTTGTGTCACGATTTTTTTCTGTTAGCGTATAATACAGAACTGTGCCTACATGTGTTATAAAATAAGACGATGATGAGCTACCCTGCCCCGTTAAATGCTGGATTATGACGTAAAGAAGGTGTCTTCTTTCATAATATACTCCTCTGCATACAATCTTGACCGTGTGTATCGGAATGGGACGAAGCATCACTGAAACTCTTTATCCTGGCTTGGTGATAAATTTAATTTGTAATTTTACTCTGGAGTGAGTTGCTTGAACTTTTCACTATCGCTTTTCTGACCTAGAGAGTAGGAGAGGTTCAAACTATGGCTTATTTTGTGTCGCCGTAAGTCTCTAGTTGTATAACGTCATGTGAAACAATGCAGCGTCGAGGTAGCAAAATTCTACCTATCAGCGATATTGTTTAACTGTGCCGTAGCGTAACGATTATCTCTCAATGTTCAAACATAGTTTATCGCAAATATTTAGTCACTGTAAGTTGATGAAACAGCGGTTTTTTGAAAGTCCCTTCTGATTTGTTGCAATAAGAGATCACTACGAAGATCAATATTGACCTCAAGCATTTTTTGATAATTAAGCTCTTCAATTACTTAACACACAACAATTTTAAAAATTCTGAGATTACTTTTTGCCGTCCTGAAATTAATGAAATCACTGTTTTTAGGACACTTACCCTCAAAACTGTCCCAGAATCAAATTCATGAAAAAATTCAATCAGCTTCAACTAGAAGTTTCCAGAAAACACAGTTTAATTATGAGAAATGTCTTCAGCAATTTCAGTAGGTCTCTGTTTCACGTTGCAGCTCAATATTGCCTTTCAACTTGAAGTTGTTACAGACATTTCAGCAAAGTCAGTCTTCAGAAAAATAATTCTTCACTATCTTAGTCAAATAAAGACTTCAACGATAGCAGAACTTTAACAGTTAACTGAGTATTTTTTATTTTTTTAAATTTTTTTGACATTACAACATACATACACAACGCACAACATTTGTACAATTCGGAAGTCCAGCTAGAAGTCTTTACATTTTACAACACTTTTATGATCCAATTCTTTAACAATAAATCATTGGATTTTAACAATGGTGGAGCGATAATCTCGCCGATAACAGCCGTCGGGTGTTAGATGACCTGATTCGGGTCGAACACCACAACACCTTCTCGGAGACTTCCTCGAAGACATATAACAAAGAAAAATAAAGAAATATTTTAGTGTGCATTTTTGACATAAACACATTACAAAAATTATTTATATAAACAAGGCTTACCTGAGTTCGCTTAAGCATGGAAATCAGGACAGTGCACACACAAACTGGCGCAATATGACAAGGACAAATTGTTCAGTAATTACCGTCATCGATGAGAGATACGTTACTGTAGAGCAAATGATAAATACGGCGCGATTATGCCCGCCTAGGCACTGGAGACGATGTTTACTGAGTGGATAATTGATTTTGTATTGGAAGTTGTATCTTACAATTTTTTAACTGAGTGAAAGGTCCACTTTTCCATAACCAGTAGCCATCTCAAACGGCAGCGATCAATGGCTAATAGAAACAACGGAAGCACACGTGCCTCTCCCCAACCATCCAGCCCCCGTTGAAAGATTTCTGCTTTGTGAGGCTCACTGACTGTATATATTTAGATTTTTTATGTCGAATATTTCAGTACAAGTCGCAGGCATATTAAGCATGCACGGGCAGATTGTTAGTGTCGTATGTGGCGTTAAGCGTAGTATTGTACGGATCAAAGCTACGCTCGAAGATCACGCGAAATTTTATTTTGTCCCTTTGAAAACATACGTTATTCCAATTTCATTATCTTGGAATATCATTTCATACGAATAGTTAATCTCCCCATACCACTGTTTAAAGAAGGTTCGTCATTAAGTAGTCTATTATCACACTGCACCATGTAGTATGCAACAGTTTGAATACAGTTTCGAAATTCTATTCAGAAACAGAAATCTAGCTTAGACACTGCCTGCTTGCTGTTTGCTGTTGTGCTTTCGTGAAATCTGCACCAATGTTGTCAAGAAGCGAGGTAAGTGAAAATTTTGATTAGGGCCAGATAATTCTTTTACTTCAGTACCGCAATTAATATAAAGTGTTGGATTCAGATCATGAGGCATCTCAAACAGACTGACGTCCCCGCATCAGTCAACAGGATTCCGAAAACATCCGTCACTAGGAGAATCTAGGAATATACACTACTGGTCATTAAAATTGCTACACCACGAAGGTGACTTGCTACAGACGCGAAACTTAACCGACAGGAAGAACATGCTGTGATATGCAAATGATTAGCTTTTCAGAGCATTCACACAAGGTTGGCGCAGGTGGCGACACCTACAACGTGCTGACATGAGGAAAGTTTCCAACCGATTTGTCATACACAAACAGCAGTTGACAGGCGTTGCCTGGTGAAATGTTGTTGTGATGCCTCGTGTAAGGAGAAGAAATGCGTACCATCACCTTTCCGACTTTGATAAAGGTAGGATTGTAGCCTATCGCGATTGCAGTTTATCGTGTGCCGACATTGCTGCTCGCGTTGGTCGAGATCCAATTACTGTTAGCAGAATATGGAATCGGTGGGTTCAGGAGGGTAATACGGAACGCCGTGCTGGATCACAACGACCTCGTATCACTAGCAGTCGAGATGACAGGCATCCGCATGTCTCTAACGGATCGTGCAGCCACGTCTCGATCCCTGAGTCAACAGATGGGGACGTTTCCAAGACAACAACCATCTGCACGAACAGTTCGACGACGTTTGCAGCAGCATGGACTGTCAGCTCGGAGACCATAGCTATAGTTACCCTTGACGCAGCATCACAGACAGGAGCGCCTGCGATGGTGTACTCAACGACGAACCTGGGTGCACGAATGGCAAATCGTCGTTATTTCGGATGAATACAGATTCTGTTTACAGCATCATGATGGTCGCATCCGTGTTTGGCGACATCGCAGTGAACGCACATTGGAAGCGTGTATTCGTGATCGCCATACTGGCGTATCACCCGGTGTAATGGTATGGGGTGCCATTGGTTACACGTCTCGGTCACCTCTTGTTCGCATTGACGGCACTTTGAACAGTGGACGTTACATTTCAGATGTGTTACGACCCGTGGCTCTACCCTTAATTCGATGCCTGCTAAACCCTACACTTCAGCAGGATAATGTACGACCGCATGTTGCAGGTCCTGTATGGGCCTTTTTGCATACAAAAAATGTTCGACTGCTGCCCTGACCAGCACATTCTCAAGTTCTCTCACCAATTGAAAACATCTGGTCAATGGTGGCAGAACAACTGTCTCGTCACAATACACCAGTCACTACTCTTGATGAACTGTGGTATCGTGTTGAAGCTGCATGGGCAGCTGTTCCTGTACACGCCATCCAAGTTGTGTGACTCAATGTCCTTGCGTATCAAGGCCGTTCTTACGGCCAGAGGTGGTTGTTCTGGGTACTGATTTCTCAGGATCTATGCACTCAAATTGCATGAAAATGTAATCACGTGTCAGTTCTAGTATAATATATTTGTCGAATGAATACCCGTTTATCATCTGCATTTCTTCCTGGTGTAGCAATTTTAATGGACAGTAGTGCACATAAAATTCTCTACGCAGCACCCGCAGCGACCGCGAAGACTACTTGAGAGTAATTACAGCGCCCACGAAGGCATGTAGCAATCTTCCACCCAGCGATCCATACGCGAATGAAGTTGGAAGAAATCCTAATACACTAATAAGGCAATCGATTATGACCGCTGACACCGTGCGTTCGATGCCGCCTGGTGCCGTAGCGGACACGGGACGCGATGACAAAAGTGTTTAAGCGTAGCAGAGACGGGCGGGGGTTCTCACTAGCGAATATATGGGCTGCAAATTGGGCATCCATTGAATTAAGTGACTTTGACAAAGGGCAGACTATTAGTACGCAGAGCCCGTGGATGACTATCTCGAAAACTGTGAAGCTGGTCGAATGTTTACGTACTACTGGTGTGAGCATCTACAGAAAGGAGTAAGAGGCAATGAAACTACCACTAGGCGCTAAGTGGCTGGACGTCCACGACTTTTCCCAGAACGTTTGGTTCGGCGGTTTGCCTGCTCGGTAAAGTAGGATAGATGGTGACCTGTGGCGCCTCTGCTGAAAGAACACAATGCTGGTGCACGCACAAGTGTTCCGGAGCACTTCGTTCACTGTACGAACACACCGTTCACCGTTGAACATTGAACATGGAGCCCCGCAGCTGACCATCCCTACGTGTTCACATGTGCACCCAACGACGTCGTCAGTTTGACTGCAGTGAGCACGGCGCCGTCGGGAATCAACAGTCAATCAATGGACACGTGTCTGCTCTTCGGGTGAATCATATTTTTGCTATACTAGGCTAATGGCCGTCTCCAGAAACGCCGTCATCGAGCCGAATGGCGGCTTGAAACGTGCAGCGCGCCACGGACGCGGGCTGGTGGGAGCACTATTGTGCTGTTGGGGACATCCTCTTGCGCTTCCATGGGACCTGTGGCAGTAATCGAAGGCACACTGACAGCTGTGAATCACCTGCATCTCTTCAAGCTCGATGTCTTCCCTGACGGTGAAACCTTCCCGTCTCCTCTATACCTCTTTTTTTAATGATAACCTTCCCTTCTCCTCTATACCTCTTTTGTTAATGATAACCTTCCCTTCTCCTCTATACCTCTTTTGTTAATGATAACCTTCCCTTCTCCTCTATACCTCTTTTGTTAATGATAACCTTCCCTTCTTCTCTATACCTCTTTTGTTAATGATAACCTTCCCTCCTCCTCTATACCTCTTTTGTTAATGATAACCTTCCCTTCTCCTCTATACCTCTTTTGTTAATAACCTTCCCTTTTCCTCTATACCTCTTTTGTTAATGATAACCTTCCCTTCTCCTCTATACCTCTTTTGTTAATGATAACCTTCCCTTCTCCTCTATACCTCTTTTGTTAATGATAACCTTCCCTTCTTCTCTATACCTCTTTTGTTAATGATAACCTTCCCTTCTCCTCTATACCTCTTTTGTTAGTGATAACCTTCCCTTCTCCTGTATACCTTTTTGTTAATGATAACCTTCCCTTCTCCTGTATACCTCCTTTGTTAATGATAACCTTCCCTTCTCCTCTATACCTCTTTTGTTAATGATAACCTTCCCTTCTTCTCTATACCTCTTTTGTTAATGATAACCTTCCCTTCTCCTCTATACCTCTTTTGTTAAAGATAACCTTCCCTTCTCCTCTATACCTCTTTTGTTAATGATAACCTTCCCTTCTCCTGTATACCTTTTTGTTAATGATAGCCTTCCCTTCTCCTCTATACCCCTTTTGTTAATGATAACCTTCCCTTCTCCTCTATACCTCTTTTGTTAATGATAACCTTCCCTTCTCCTCTATACCTCTTTTGTTAATGATAACCTTCCCTTCTTCTCTATACCTCTTCTGTTAATGATAACCTTCCCTTCTCCTCTATACCTCTTTTGTTAATGATAACCTTCCCTTTTACAATAAACTATGAAACCTTTCCTTAGGATTTCTATCTCTTGCTTAATAATAACAAATGAAATCTTCCCTTTGAAATTTATTCTCTTTCTCTATCTTCGCATACAAATTTAATTGCTGCTTATTTATTTATTTATTTAGCGTATGGCTATACATGCAACATTAATACATCAAGTGTTAGACATTAAAATCTTATAACAATCATGAATATAATTTATGTTTGTATTGGTCAGTTAAAAGGTTATATCGAGGTTTGAGATCCATTATAGCGCCGATGGGGATGCCTCCAGGAAGTCGGACCAGTTCCCTGCATATGCTCGCAAGGAGCATTCACCATGGATGTGTTGGATCGTCTGTCTAGGGGCACCGCAGTCGCATTCTGGTGACATCGCTCTTCCCCATTTGTGTAGTGAATCCGCACACCTGCCATGTCCAGTACGTATTCGATTTAATGCGGACCATGTTTTCCGTGTTAGTTTCATTCCAGAGATGTTGCAGTTATAGCTCTCAAATCAGGTCTTTTGGTTCCAATCTAGTCTCCATTGTTTCATGTGGTCATAGTTATTATTTTGAAGCTGCTCAGCTGTGTGTATGGGTGGCTTTCTTGATTTCAATCGAGTGTGTGGCAGTTGTGAGAATTCTTCTTTAATTGGTAGTTCTGGTTTTGTCTCAATCTTTCTGAATTCGTGCAGTAGGGCCGCTTTTCTACACAGGTCCGGGAGCAGGATATTACATAGCACCGGTAACCAGTACGTGGGCGTTGATTTAACAGTTTCAGAAATCAATCTCATTGTGTTATTTAATTGCCTGTCAATAAGTTTGGTGTGACAGCTATTAATCCAGACTGGAGCGCAGTACTCAGCCACAGAGAACACTAAGGCGATAGATGAGGTGCGTAATGTTTTTGCGTTAGCTCCCCAAGTAGACGGCTAAGTTTTTGGATGATGTTATTCCGTGTTCCAATTTTTGCAGTGGTGTTCTCCAGATGTTTTCGGTAAGAAAGAGTGCGATCCAATGTTATACCTAAGTACTTTGGAAACTTATTATGTTTGAGGTTGATGTTTCCGAGTTTTATGTTAATAATTTCATTTGCCATTTTGTTATTAAGATGGAATGTAGATACTTCAGTTTTGTTGGGGTTTGGCTTGAGTCTCCATTTCTTGAAGTAATTGTATAGTATTTCAACGTCATTATTAAGGACTTCTTCTGTATTGAAGAGATACTTGTCTCTGGTAGCCAGTGCTATGTCATCCGCATAGCAAAATTTTCTTGACTTTGTGTTTGGGAGATCTGCTATACAGAGGTTAAACAGAAGAGGGGCCAATACGGAGCCTTGCGGAAGCCCGTTGTTAATAAGTTTTGTTTTGCTTGTCTTTCCGTTTAGGGTGACCTGGAAGGTTCTGTTACTCAGCATGTTATGTATTAAGGATGTTAAAATCTGGCATGGAATCACTCTTAAGAGTTTGTAAATTATTCCATCTCTCCAAACGGTATCATATGCAGATGTTAAGTCTAGAAATACAGCACTTGTTTTCAATTTCTGTTGAAAGCCAGCCTCTATGTAGGATGTTAATGCCAGAATTTGGTCACAGCAACTACGGCCAGGTCTGAAGCCTGCCTGTTTTATAGGTAAGTTCTCCATAATAATGCCGCTAATTCGATTATGCTTATTAAAAGTGATTTTCGGATTATCTCGACGAAACATAGAATGTGTCGTCGTCGTGGCCCTCAGTCGTTATCTGCAATAACCAAAAACTGTTCCTTACCTTTTTTATTGTTACTGGATCGTCATCTGACTGCTACATCGAACTGCGACATGAATATACTTACTCTGTTTTACTATATTAGCTGCTGTTGGGCTTTCATAATAAGTGGCTGTATTTATTACCAAAGCTGACGTTATTCTTTAACTAATTTGACTAAAGTTACGTAATTCCTAGTTAAATTTTTTCTTGACAACAATAAAATTTTGCAAAGTTTTACGTTGATGGTTTTTGGGATGGATTATAATTAGAAATGCAATATTGCTGGCAAAAGTTAATTATATTCTGAATGAAATGATTTTACAAACGTTCAAATGGGACTTACTTTTTTACAATACTCTTACAACTAGCAATGCGCTAACATACCTTCAGTAGTCTTGAGTTTCTCAAAAAATTAATTCAGTAATATTAGTTTCTCTTATTACAATAGTTAGCTGATGTCTCTGTACATCCGTTTATGATCTCTTGTAAATCATAGCTAGTGGCTGGCAGGCACACCGCTCCTCTCAACCTCTCGCTTCAGACCTGCTACCGACTCGCTTCACTTCTCGCTTACTACTGACTTCGAACGAACGCTAAAGTGCGATCTCTCCTGCCAACAATGCTTTCTGGTGCAGACAATCCCTGCTACCATTACAAAATGTATCAATGTGCGGTCTTTCCCGCTCTTTTCTTAAAATGTATCCATACGCGGTCTCTCTCGCCCTTTTTTTTTAAAATTATATCAATTAGCGGCCTCTCTTGTCAACAATACTTTGGTGCAGACATTCCCTGCTACCACAATTATTTCCAACATGACAAATATTAATTATTCCTCCTTAATCCTATTAATAAAGTATAAACATCTTTCATAAATTGTGATTTGACAATAGACAATAGAAATATATACGTCTTACAACGGCGATGTCGTCTTTCAGCAGTATAATTGTCCATGTCCCTGAGCTAGAACCGTACTATGGTAGTTTACGGAGCATTGTCGTCAACTCACGGTGATGTCTCGTCGAAAAAATTCAGCTGAGATAAATCGTATGGAATCCATCTGGGTCGCTATCGGGCACCATCGCGGCGCACGTAAATTAGCGACCTGTTATTTTATGGAATTATGACCTGTGCGTAGAAATCTAATGCCACATGCCTCCAAAAACCTACCAACAAATTTTCAGGTCCCTGATACGAGGAATCAGTGATGTATTTCGTTCTAAAGACGGACAAACGCGCTATCAAGCAGGTGCTCCTAACGTTTTGGCTCATCAGTGTAGATGGGTGAATGGGAAGTACCCCTGCCATAGAGTAGAGTGGGGTAAAATTGCGCGGCGGGTAACACTGCGCAAGGCTTGTATCTCAGTTTTAGCAACGCAGCGGTTGGCTACTCTGCAGGGCACGAAGTAGCCTCTGTGTCTGACCCTTTATTGCCGTAGTTTGTTTGTTGTCCTGGTGTTAACGGCTGCGCAGTGCGGTAAGAACGGTTTTACATTATTTTCATATAACATTTCATGTACCGGAAATAAGCTATAACTCAGGCAAAAATGAGATTATCAATTTTAACTTTATTCCATTGTGTACTACGATGCATTGTCAGTCTTGAGGTATATTAACACATCTATATTCCTACAAAGCGTTTCCATGTGCAGCCAAAAGCTGCAGTTTTGTAGTGCGGGGCAAGTTGACGAGTTGCAGGTGGGGCAAAACTGCGCAGTGCGTAGTCTTACCCCATACGTTATAATTATCGGCTTTTTCATAGACCTAGAAATATTTATGAACGTTGAGGTGGATATTATACATCGACAGTAGTCCTCTAAAAATCCTTTTTTATATTTTAGCGTCTACAAAAGGAAAACCGAACGGAAACCATGCACTCCAGAAATGCTGGAAGCTGCAAAAGAGGGCTTGAAAAATGGCAAATCTGAACGAAAAATAGCGAGGGAGCTTGGAATAAGTGAAGGTGCCCTCAGGAATCGCCTTAAAGAGGTACGAGGCCCTTGCAAGTATACTTTTATCTCTACATTTTTTTATTTTGGAAACTTTTGCCTACGTAGGGATAAGCTTAAAATTAATACTCCCACCCCCATTTTTTTCAGTGTTTTGGGGTAAACAAACTGGGAAGATTCGGAAGAACTTTTAATAATGAACAGGAACTGGAACTCGCTGAACTCTGCAGATCTTTGGACAAATGTTATTATGGTATGACTCTGAAAGATTTCAGAAGATTAGTTCATGACTACTCTGAGAGGAATAACATAAAAACAAAATTTGACAAAAACACTAAGATGGCCGGAAAGGACTGGGCTTATGATTTCCTGCAGACACGAAATCTTAGCCTTCGGATCCCACAGAAAACTAGGACGTGTGATGGGGTTCAACAAAGAGCAAACGAGCATCTTCTTTGATAATCTTTTGTCGCTGATGGAGGGATATAAATTTGAACCTCATCACATATATAACATGGATGAGTCGGAATTACAACTGTTCCTAACAAAGTTCCGAAAGTGATTGCAATATGCGCCAAGAAGCACATAGGCAAAATAGCATCTGCAGAAAGAGGTCAGCTGATAACGGTTGTACGTTGTATGGGAGCTGGGGGGAGTAACATCCCTCCAGGAATAATATTTCCCTGGAAAAGGATGAAGGAGAGTTTGAAGAATGGTGCCCCTCCTGGGTCACTAATGATGTGTTCGGACACTGGATACATCAACTCAGATTTGTATCTCACATGGCTAGAACATTTTGAAAAACATACACAGCCAACAGAAGATAATCCGGTATTGTTAATTTTGGACAATCACTCGTCACGTTTGAGCCTGAACGCCGTTCTTTACTGCAGGGACCATAACATTCACGTGAAAACCATTCCTCCACACACCAGCCACAAAATGCAGCCACTGGATCGCTGCTTTTTCAAGCCACTGAAGAATTTTTATTCACAAGAATGCGACCAGTGACTCATTAACCACCGTGGATATGTGATTACGCGAGAATGTATCGCTGAATTGTTTGGAAACGCTTATCAAAGGACGGCCACAATGACGAAGGCAACAAAGGCGTTCAAGATATGTGGCATTTATCCAATCGATTGTCACATATTCACCGAGGAAGATTTCCTGCCTTCGAATGTTACAGACCAAAGTGACAAATTTAATGATGCATCCACAGTTGAAGCTGGATCTCTCCAGATACCAAAGTTCAGAGACATCTACAAATGAACCACAACCAGGACGAGGTACCTACGTTTCCCAAAAGAAATAATTCCTTTGCCAAGAAGAAAAGATTGCCAAAAAAGACAGAAGAAAGGAAAGAAGTTAGAATTAGTATCTGGGACCCCATTCAAGAAGCAACTGGAATCCCAATCAACAGAACAAGAAATAAAGAAACCAAAAGGAAACTGTTTGATTCTGATCAAGGAAACAAAACGAGGGAAAATTCACAAACTTCTCACTGTCCAGGCTGTACTGAAAAATACAATAATGCACCAACAGAAGACTGGATTCAATGTCTCAAGTGCGAGGATAAAAATGGTTCTAATGGCTCTGAGCACTATGGGACTTAACATCCATTGTCATCAGTCCCCTATAACTTAGAACTACTTAAACCCCACTAACCTAAGGACATCACACAACACCCAGTCATCACGAGGCAGAGAAAATCCCTGACCCCGGCGGGAATCGAACCCGGGAACCCGTGCGCGGGATGCGAGAACGCTACCGCACGACCACGAGCTGCGGACAAGTGCGAGGAGTGGTGGCATGAATCCTGTTCTTGTTATGAAGGTTCTCGACACTTCATTTGTGATCTCTGTTAAAAAGATTTGCGTCCGACAGGAATATTTTTGCCTGTTTTTTGATGACAGGCCCAGATTTGTTCACTAGGTGAAATATTGTATCAACAGTAACTGTTATACGCTGAGAAACAAGGTATATTACGTTTATGAACGCTATAAATTAAATAAAAGACGAAGAACTAAATGACACATATGTTTTTCTCATTTGATAATAATGTGCAAATTTACCTTACTAGAAACGCACTCTTACCCCACGGTCGGGTAAGACTGCGCACTTGCATTACTTTTTTTACTAAGTGCGAATTACAGTTTAAATTGTTTCTATGACTTTCGGAGTCTGTCATATAACAGGTAACATTCAGATGGTTCAAATGGCTCTAAGCACTATGGGACTTAACATCTGTGGTCATCAGTCCCCTAGACTTACAACTACTTAAATCTAAATAATCTAAGGACATCACACACACAGCCATGCCCGAGGCGGGATTAAAATTCAGATGAAATGCCAGTCAAAATGTAATTGTAATTTGTGACGTATCCTTCAGTATATCGCTATTTAAACCTCAAGTGCGCAATCTTGCCCTACTTTACTCTATACATTAAACTAATTTGCAGAGTAATGGTGTGGATCAGTAAACACAAGGAAGTAATGCATTTTTCTGATTTCCTCTTAAAAAAATGGTTCAAATGGCTCTGAGCACTATGGGACTCAACTGCTGTGGTCATAAGTTCTCTAGAACTTAGAACTACTTAAACCTAACTAACCTAAGAACATCACACACATCCATCCCCGAGGCAGGATTCGAACCTGCGACCGTAGCGGTCTTGCGGTTCCAGACTGCAGCGCCTTTAACCGCACGGCCACTCCGGCCGGCGATTTCCTCTTACATATCTGATTCAGGAACAGGAGGAAATCCAAATTTTTCTATTGTTATACGTCAGTGCAGCCATGAGGACAAAACAAATGGCTCAAATGGCTCTGAGCACTATGCGACTCAACTTCTGAGGTCATCAGTCGCCTAGAACTTGGAACTAATTAAACCTAACTAACCTAAGGACATCACACTCATCCATGCCCGAGGCAGGATTCGAACCTGCGACCGTAGCGGTCACGCGGTTCCAGACTGAAGCGCCTTTAACCGCACGGCCACACCGGCCGGCAGGACAAAACACATAAGGCGAATTGCTGAAGCTGGAACTTTGTGTAGCAATGTTCAGGAGGCACCCACCAAGTAGTAAACCTTACTGTTGCAGGTAACGCAGAATCTGTTCCCCTACTGCAGATTTCGAGGCCCTCACCAACAACCACAAGCGATTTTCGCCCTCCCCTCCCCCCTTCTGCCGCCCTGGTAAGCGTATTTATGAAGCAAAGTTGTATAAGCTTAGTCCGCAAGCGGAGTTGTCGGCGGTGGGCTTGCGTTAATGGAGCCCTGCCGCAGGCGTCCACTGCGGCCGCCCACGCTCCGGTATGGATTCGCAGTGGTAATGGTTCCGAGTAAGGTAGGCGAGGGGGATAGTGGGAGGGGGGGTGATGGCGCGGCGTGGGGGCTGAGGAGGGAGTGGGGCGTGAGGGGGATGAGTGGGCGAGGGATGTGAAGGGGTGGTCCGTGCTAAGGGCAGGTAGCGAGAGCAGCCGGGCGCCGGCCAGTTCTCGGAACGGCACCGCTATTGCTATCGGATTACGCTGCCACGGACCAGAGGGCCTCGCTATCTTAGATACACTGCTCCCGTTTCTGCAGAACTCGGCTGTAGTCCCAAACTGGTTGTCAATATTTCACTATAAAATATTTTTCAAATCACTTGAGGGTTACATGCGCTTTCCACTAGACAAGTGGCAGAACACGGTGCAGAATAAATACTGGGTGGTTGTAATTAAAATTTAGCTTCTCAGAGACGTCCAGTGTGAGCTGTAATTATCGTGTGGCAGCCAAACTTGGTAGTCATTGTCACGCGTTAATATGGAACCTATTAACGCTGAAAAAAAAAAAAAAAGATTGTTTCCAATTTTGGCCACCAGGGGCCAATGTAGTTCTGTGAATGCAAGAAAGTCGTTGAGATATGTTTCCATATGTAATGTTTTAGGAACGGGACGTGAACAGAAAAGGTCAAACAAGTGAGGAAAGTATAATGTTGATTTTATTATGTACTGCTGCTTACAAAGTTTGTTCAATATTAGCAGTGTAGATGTCGACGACATGCTTTACAACACCAAACGTGCACCAGGTGGCCAAATGTAGGTTGCAGTAGTTGCTCAGAGATGAAGACGCTCGCACAGGATAGAGTAGCGTGGACAGCTGCATCAAACCAGTCTTCGGACTGAAGACAGCAGCAGCAGCAGCAGCAACAACAACAACACGGCAAAAATTAGTACTGATATTTTTCCAGTGGAAATCGGTTCCGCATCAATGCTTTAGCATATCTACCACGTTTGACTGCCATATTATAATATTCCAAGATGCTACTCCAGGCAGGTGTAAAAGAATGTGCGCAACGGAAAATAACAGACGCTAAAATGATGATTTGGCCCTGTCTGACTACCCCCCTGAAGCAGATCTTAGGATCTCTTAATTCTATAAATTACAATCTAAACATAAATGGATGATGAAGGCAACTAATACTACTAAATGATAAATGTTGTTCCTGCTTATATATTTGTTGTAGATATAGAAAAAACCTTTGTATTACAAAGTTTACATTTCCTAAGTAAAATTACTAATCAATTGCCCAATTCTGCCCCTTATTATGACTGCGCGGTCTAATATCAATAACGCGAAATGACTGACATCATCTACGTACCAAACACTAGAAGACACTACTTTCAAAGATGATCTACGGTGGTGTGGAACCTCAGTGGAAATAAACTAACGTGATCACAGCTTAGGCTTCCGCGGCCGTTGTCTTCTTCAATAAAATTCTTCAGGGTATCAGACCGCATCGTCATAATTTAAAATGCGCCAACGTTTCGGCCAGCGTTGCAGCTAGCCTTCATCAGGGCCTTACGTTGAGGCCCTGATGAAGGATAGCTGCAACGCTGGCCGAAACGTTGGCGCATTTTAAATTATGACGATGCGGTCTGATACCCTGAAGAATTTTACTGAAGTGATCACAGCTGTTTAGCTTTGATAGTCCTAATAAGCGGAACCAATTTGCGATATCACCGAGTGTGCTGCGTCCGGTGCGTCGAAGTGATGATTCTCGTACTCGACGGCGAAATGGAAGAACTCCAACCACAAATAAACTGTTTCAAACACTAGGACGGCAGAAGGCGGTCCTCTAATATATTCTGTCTTATCATCTCTGTGTTCTACAGACGAGAAACGCGAACTCCCAACCACAAGGACGGAGTTCAGATAAAGTCTCAACATAAGTATACGCAGAAGAAGTGATCTCAATTACTGAACGCTGCGTAGTAAACGGCGACTTCCAACCCGGACGTGAAGTCCAGAATCGTATAGGTTCGCAACAGTACAGTTCCTAACTGTTCTAACTATAAACTATACTGAGAGCAAAGACAGCAAATCCGTTTGTACCAACAAAAGCTGATATCGAGCAACCATCACACACGGGCACTCACAACGGAATACCACGTTTCTCCACGGCTGGCTCCCAGCAAGGCTCGGCTCCCCACCCTCGTAATCCCGGAAACGAATCATATTCCCGAAACTACGAAATATTCTCCTTCTCTACAGATTCTTCCGAACGCCGACCAACCATATTTTTGTCTTTTGTCGCCCATCGCGGAAAGTATACAAGGAAAAGCCTATACTCGTACAGTGATACGCTTCTGAGTAAAAATTCTTGGAAATAACCCAGCCTGCATGGTTTCCGAGGTGCCGCTTCTTCGTTCCTATCATCCGCATCCAAGATTTTCAGCGTTCGGAAGTATTATCCGGTTATCCTTCGGGCTCCTGCTACAATAGCGGCCAGCCGTGACCCTATTGTGCAACAGAGCTCAGGTGCCACGACGTCCGTCACGCTACTTCCTGTGTTTAAGCAGGATCGACACCTGTGCAGGCCTTCCACCCAGAGCTTCAGTTCTGCCTGGCGTTTCATCTCCTCTCGCGTTCCAACCTCTACTAGTATAGGCAATCATTCATTACCTTATCTTCTGGTAAACCTTCCGGGATATTAGGTCGTGGTCCATGAAACTCTTCAGCTCCTAACGTTTCGTCCAGAGCTGCGCTGGACATCTTCAGAGGGGTGTTTCTCCTCCGGTGAGTCTTGCCGACTGACGGGTCGGACGTCTGAGAGCGACTTATGTATCGTAGAAAGTGGGCGTGACCAGAGTTACACGTGATATGCAGAGATAACCTTTGTCAGAGATAAAACTTAACTATCGATCGTAATCTCGTCACGGATAAAACTGTCTAGCAATGCTGTAGTGCTACTGTCCAAATATCACTAAGTTTCATGGTCTCTTCTTTCCGATTAAAATTATCTCTATGTTTATATATTTCAATTGCTTCTCTACAAAGCCGTGGGTAATAGTTCGTCGTCGTAGATAAAATTTTTGTTTCGGAAAACTTCACTTGATGATTTCCTGGCTGAAAAGCGTGTTCTGCTACAGCCGATTTATGTGTTTTTCCCAATCGGCAAAGACTTCTGTGTTCTTTCAACCGTGTATTTACGCTTCTTTTTGTTGTTCCAACATAAATTTTACCACATGTACGCGGAATTTTATATAACGCACACAGACAGATACTTACATAAAAACTCTAACCACCATCCAAAACAAAAAAGAGGTGTGATTACAAGTCTCGTTGACAGAGCCAGACGGATTTGCACGCCGGAGTATCTAGACGACGAATTAAAACATCTGAAGCACGCTTTTGAGAAAAATGGCGACTCAAAGAAAGAAGTAAGCAGAATTCTGCACCCAAACAACAAAAAGCTTAAGGACAAGTCCGAAAAACGATGGAAGAATACAGTCTCTCTCCCTTTTATAAAGAAAGTAACGGATCAGATTGGAAAGATTTTAAGTAAACATGATATTAGACCTGTTTTTAGACCAACGAAGAAAATTTGTCATGTTCTTCGGTCTGTAAAAGATAAACGCGCTCCTCTATCAGCCAGTGGCGTATATAAAATTCCGTGTACATGTGGTAAAGTTTATGTTGGAACAACAAAAAGAAGCGTAAATACACGGTTGAAAGAACACAGAAGTCTTTGCCGATTGGGAAAAACAGATAAATCGGCTGTAGCAGAACACGCTTTTCAACCAGGAAATCATCAAGTGAAGTTTTCCGAAACAAAAATTTTATCTTCGACGACGAACTACACTCCTGGAAATGGAAAAAAGAACACATTGACACCGGTGTGTCAGACCCACCATACTTGCTCCGGACACTGCGAGAGGACTGTACAAGCAATGATCACACGCACGGCACAGCGGACACACCAGGAACCGCGGTGTTGGTCGTCGAATGGCGCTAGCTGCGCAGCATTTGTGCACCGCCGCCGTCAGTGTCAGCCAGTTTGCCGTGGCATACGGAGCTCCATCGCAGTCTTTAACACTGGTAGCATGCCGCGACAGCGTGGACGTGAACCGTATGTGCAGTTGACGGACTTTGAGCGATGGCGTATAGTGGGCATGCGGGAGGCCGGGTGGACGTACCGCCGAATTGCTCAACACGTGGGGCGTGAGGTCTCCACAGTACACCGATGTTGTCGCCAGTGGTCGGCGGAAGGTGCACGTGCCCGTCGACCTGGGACCGGACCGCAGCGACGCACGGATGCACGCCAAGACCGTAGGATCCTACGCAGTGCCGTTGGGGACCGCACCGCCACAGCAAATTAGGGACACTGTTGCTCCTGGGGTATCGGCGAGGACCATTCGCAACCGTCTCCATGAAGCTGGGCTACGGTCCCGCACACCGTTAGGCCGTCTTCCGCTCACGCCCCAACATCGTGCAGCCCGCCTCCAGTGGTGTCGCGACAGGCGTGAATGGAGGGACGAATGGAGACGTGTCGTCTTCAGCGATGAGAGTCACTTCTGCCTTGGTGCCAATGATGGTCGTATACGTGTTTGGCGCCGTGCAGGTGAGCGCCACAATCAGGACTGCATACGACCGAGGCACACAGGGCCAACACCCGGCATCATGGTGTGGGGAGCGATCTCCTACACTGGCCGTACACCACTGGTGATGGTCGAGGGGACACTGAATAGTGCACGGTACATCCAAACCGTCATCGAACCCATCGTTCTACCATTCCTAGACCGGCAAGGGAACTTGCTGTTCCAACAGGACAATGCACGTCCGCATGTATCCCGTGCCACCCAACGTGCTCTAGAAGGTGTAAGTCAACTACCCTGGCCAGCAAGATCTCCGGATCTGTCCCCCATTGAGCATGTTTGGGACTGGATGAAGCGTCGTCTCACGCGGTCTGCACGTCAAGCACGAACGCTGGTCCAACTGAGGCGCCAGGTGGAAATGGCATGGCAAGCCGTTCCACAGGACTACATCCAGCATCTCTACGATCGTCTCCATGGGAGAATAGCAGCCTGCATTGCTGCGAAAGCTGGATATACACTGTACTAGTGCCGACATTGTGCATGCTCTGTTGCCTGTGTCTATGTGCCTGTGGTTCTGTCAGTGTGATCATGTGATGTATCTGACCCCAGGAATGTGTCAATAAAGTTTCGCCTTCCTGGGACAATGAATTCACGGTGTTCTTATTTCAATTTCCAGGAGTATATATATATATATATATATATATATATATATATATATATATATATATATATCGTCAAGCAGTTGTCTACAAACTGTACTCGTACATTCATTACACATATTTCCGACCAGGTGAAACATTTTTAATGAAAATCGCTTACCCGGTGTCGGCAAACCAATACAATATTACTGTACCCTTGTTATTCCGAATTATGATAATGTATTTCATAAGGGCATGCATGCATGTCAAAAGGAACATAACATCGTAATTCGGAATAACACAAGCACCGCAATATCCTATTTATCTGCCGACACCAGGCAAGTGACTTTCATGTAAAATGTCTCACCTGAACGTGAATATATATAATGGATGCAGGAGTATAGGATGTAGACAAATGGTTGACGGCATATATAAGTTTGTATGTGGCCGTGAGTTGTGCACATATAATCAAATGGTAAGCCAACCGCTAGCGATAAGGAGGAAGTTCGCGTTCGAGTCACAAGTGGTTCAAATGGCTCCGACCACTACGGGACTTATCTTCTGAGATCATCAGTCCTCTAGAACTTATAACTGCTTAAAACTAACTAACCTAAGAACATGACGCACATCCATCCCCGAGGCAGGATTCGTCGAACCTGCGACCATAGCGGTCGCACAGTTCCAGACAGTAGCGCCTAGAACCGCTCGGCCACGCTGGCCGGCGTTCAAGTCCCAGACCGGCACAAATTTTTGCTGTCGTCGTTCCATTTTGTTGCTGATGGTTGTCCATATTCGCAATTGCGAATACATTTAACCATTGCTAAGCTATGTGTGCTGAAAAGTGTGCTCCAAAACACTTGTTCGTCCACCAGCATTGTACTACGTCGTCAGATCTGCGACAAATCGTCGCTGCCCTGCTTTACTGGGCGGGCATAGCTTCGAACTCCGCGTTCTTTGATGATGGGTTAAAGTCCAACTCCTTGTCACCTAATCGTAGTTTCACAGTCCTTCAAGAACTTTAAGCAGGCGCTGACGACAATAGAACGCGTACAGTCGACCAGTTTCGTCAATTTCAGAGATGTTCGTTCCAGGCGCTGCGCCGTAACAATCGGACATTGGTCAAGGTCGCTTATGTCATAGGTTTTCCAGATGAGCGGCCTACATCGTAGCTAGAATTTTTCACCTATAGCCTCTGTTCAGACACGCGCCCAAACAGCACCAGGTAGGGTGTGGTCATAAGTTATTGGCTCATCAACGTACATAGCTCTCATTTCGCCACTGGCTCCACTAGGTGACGTGCTCCATCTGGCTCTACAGAAGACCGAGGCGATGTTGTCTCAGGAGAGTTATCAGCTCCCTGATAGGTCACCGCTATTGATATCGGCCCTAGACTAGGATAGTAATTATATGAAATTATAACAAATGAGACAATGATTCTTATTAGAACACAAGTGTAAGGTGGTATCCTCGACTTAATTAAATTATTGTTGGTTTACTGGATAAAAGAAAGGCAAAACCAGCTGAAGAACTAATTTTATGCGACTTTCTGTGGTTCACAGAGAAACACTTTGGGAGTCGCTGGCTACTTGACGAACTTGCCATGTTACACAACAATAAAAATGTGTTTTCTGTGCTGCCCGTGACTGGAATGGTTTGTCTGTACAGTTACTCGCAGACTTCTGCTGTGACTTGCTTCCTATGTGAGGAGTTACCCTTAGCAGAAACTGAATAGAGGAGACTGCACTATATAAGGCGTAGTTTAAGGAATGTTACATACGGCTGTTGTCTGTGTTATGATGTTCTAGTAGTTTTTTTAATTCACAGGGTATCTCGCAAATTTATTGGTTTAAAACAATTGTTATATAAATCTTAACCATTTGCACAAAAGATTAGTATGTGTGTATTCTGGGTATATGATAGAGAAGGCAATGTTCATGAGCTCTACAAAATTTCTTCTTTTTCTCGTGTAGTTGCCGTCAGTAGCATACAACAAAACCCACCAGAATCATATCCATCGTAAGAGACACCGTCCGAAAAGTGCGAAATTGTCTTGTTTAATCAATGTTAGTGTAACTTGAAAATGATGAATGAGTGTTTCAATCTGCACCGAGATGTGGACTGTTCCGAAGATTCCTGGCGAACTACAGCTGTATGCTCGATCTGGAACCATTGAAGAACACTTGTGTTTCACCAACATGGCACTCACCTAGCGACCTTACTGACTTAGCTCAAGAGATACCTTTACAACTATTATTCTACCAGTAGGTCTCTGGAACTCTCTCTCTCGGGAAATCATTCCTGGGTATTTCCTTCGTTAATACCATATGCTATAAAGTTAAGAATTGAGGCTCGGGTCACGATCTGGCAAAAATTTTTAATTTTTCTCGAAGATTCAGTATTATTAATCATCTTTAAGCACAACAAACAAACACGTGCCGGCTAGGGAAGTTTCAAAAGAAAGTTAGACGATGGCGAATCTGTGCTGTAGATCAGTTGTGAAAAATCAAGCCAATAACTTCATTAACTATTAATTCTACGACGAGAATGATAGAAAATAACGAAATTATGCTTATTGTGCTCGTATGATGTGGTAGGTACTCTGCATGATTAAAATTGTACCTGATTTGTGGATTTACAGAATATTAAATTCAGTACACAGATCTCTGATCAGGCTGTTTATCAAGGCGAATAGGCTGGGTGATACATCCGAGTATGTCATCCTATGTTGCTTCTCTTTTCCACAGTTAATAAAACATATTTAATGGTGAGTGGGGATGTGCAGGAGCCCACGGCAAGATGTTTTCAGCGCGTTAGGGAGATCGGGCAAATGTGATAGCCTGAGCAGCAGTCAACACAGTACTGGCAAAATGAGGTCTTACGTTATCTTGTTGGAAGATAATATGACGGAGACCCGAAAACAGGGCAGAGCCACAGGGCATAACATGTCAGAACTATAACAGCTGTCATCTAAATTACGGGCTGTGCGAACCAGAGATGACCCTGCTGTGTATCTTAAGGCACTGCGGACATTAGGCTTATGTGATGGGCCCAATGAGGATGATGAATGCAATCTGGCAAAAGTAGTTCTCCTCTGAAGCTCCTCATAAGGGTACGTCCACTATGATGCTGTTCGCAGAACTGGGACTCGTCTAGGAAGCCAACATGGTGCCACTTATATTTCCTGTGTTGTCGTTGGGCGGATCACTGTCGGCACACATCTATGCTATTGCGTCAAAGGAAGCCTTAACAATAGTTGCACTTTTGAGAATTCGTGCTTCTCCTTAGACTGCCGCACTTCCCTGTTGGGTAGCCAAAGGCTTTGCCACAGAGCTAACACCTGTTCCTATCGAGTCACTGAAGCGCTGCCGGCTTTGTCATAACTTGGATGGGTGACCGTCCTTGGCTGCCGAGCGCTGTTCGCGAGAGGAATGCATTCAGACCGTATGAGGCCGATTGGGGAGCTACTTGATCCAGAAGTAGCAACCGGGAGAACGGCATGCTGACCACATATTCCTCACTATCCCAATCCAGTGACGCCTATAGGCTGAGGATGACGCGGCAGTCGGTCGGTATCGTCAGGCCTTCCGTGGCCTGTTCGGACGGAGAGGAGTACTTCTGGGTAAGAAAGCTTGCTTCTAACATTAATTACTCTACGGGAGGGAATGTAACACTGCAGGAAAAATACGAATAAACTTCGTAGTAGGGATATGCGGCTAATACGTGCAGGGGAACAACTTCCTTACAAGCCGATTTCATTATTCAAGGAACATGACGTAGCTGTACAAACCTGCAAGGTCGAGTGAACATTATGGCTGCCCTCTAGGGAGTTAGTCTTGTGGGGACTCTGATATTCCGTATGGCGTTGAGTGCGGGGCATCTAAATCCATCAATTCCATACAAGCATGACAGTAGTGGTAACCCGAAGAGCGAGAGAATCTACATCTTGTAGAGATAATACGGAGTCATCTTAGGACACAGCCTCACCACTGTGGTATTATAACACATGCTCTTAGACACGAAGCGTAGCATGAGATTCTGAAACAACAATCAACATTAAAATGTCATTTCTGTATGAGGGAGTGTCTGTTACCACTTGGTGATAACAGCTGGTATTGCTTGTCGTTCTACGCTTGCGCTGCTTCTATCGGGTCTTTATCCACGTGCAGAGACCGCCACTGAGAAGCAGCTGCGAAATCATCCCTTTGCTCCGAACTGTCGGCGCGTGGCCATTCTTGTAGGTGGTAATGTATTTTCAGCACCGGTGCAATAGGGTTTACGCTGTCACCATACACAGCCATAGCTGGAATGTGTGTTATGTATCAAGGGCTCTCATTCCCAATCAAGGGCTCTCATTCCCATTAGTCAGGGGTAATGTGTTACGGTATAGTCTCATTGACAAAGTTTGTAGGACTCTATAATGCGACAGTTGTTCCCACTCTTGTATACCAAGATCTCAACACACAAGTTACATTATTGTTCTTTGTATTCGATTCAGTATTTTGGTCGTCATCGAATTTTGTATGCAAATTTATTGCTTGTATGGCTGTTCTCATTTTCTGTTTTTGTTATTGCATTGTGTGATGTCTTTGCGGAGGCTTGCCAATACACCCGGAAGTGGAAAATGACATCTATTAAAGTCTAACTCTGACTGATACGATTCAGAATTATCCTTCGTCTAACAGGAAATGGCAGCTCGTTAATACATGGCTTTCTTGAAACCGCGGCTCCTACTCGGTACCTGCCGTTCGAGATCACCCCGTGGAGTTGGCGCTGGCCCCGTGTTTACTTGGTAAACGGCAACTGTGTCTGAGACCGCTCGCTCCACGCCGCGGCGCGCCGGCTGCGCCTCTGACGTCTTCCCGGGAACTTGGCGGCGAGTCTGAGGCCGCAAACTCCAGGGGAGAGGCGCAGGACGGAGCAGGGGTTATTCAGCCTGCGTATTTGCTCTACTCGTTTGAGCAGCTGATTAGCCCGACGAGGTCGCTGCTTGCCTTGGCGGACTGCACGATCACCGGCCTGATGATGAGCCAGAGCAACAAGACTTACCAGCTTGTTACGAAGTACTCTGACCAAAAGTATCCACAAAACCAATTACACTACTGGCCATTAAAATTGCTACACCACGAAGATGATGTGCTACATACGCGAAATTTTACCAACAGGAAAAAGATGCTGTGATATGCTAATGATTATCTTTTCAGAGCATTCAAACAAGGATGGCGCCGGTGACGACGCCTACAACGTCCTGACATGAGGAAAGTTTCCAACACAAACAGCAGTTGAACGTCGTTGTTGTGATGCCTCGTGTAAGAAAGAGAAATGCGTACCATTACGTTTCCGACTTTGATAAAGGTCGGATTGTAGCCTATCGCGATTGCGGTTTATCGTATAGCGACATTGCTGCTCACGCTAGTCGAGATCCAATAAATGTTAGCAGAATATGGAATCGGTGCGTTCAGGAGGGTATTACGGAACGCCGTGCTGGATCCCAACGGCCTCGTATCACTAGCAGTCGAGATGACAGGCGTCTTATCCGCATGGCTGTAACGGATCGTGCAGCCACGTCTCCATCCCTGAGTCAACAGATGGGGACGTTTGCAAGACAACAACCATCTGCACGAACAGTTCGACGACGTTTGCAGCAGCATGGACTATCAGTTCGGAGACCATGGCTGCGGTTACCCATGACGCTGCATCACAGACAGGAGCGCCTGCGATGGTGTACTCAATCAAGAACCTGGGTGGACGAATGGCAAAACGTCATTTTTTCGGATGAATCCAAGTTCTGTTTACAGCATCATGACGGTCGCATCCGTGTTTGACGACATCGCTGTGAACGCACATTGGAAGCGTGTATTCGTCATCGCCATACTGGCGTATCACCCGGCGTGATGGTATGGGGTGCCATTGGTTACACGGCTCGGTCACCTCTTGTTCGCATTGACGGCACTTTGAACAGTGTTCGCTACATTTCAGATGTGTTACGACCCGTGGCTCTACCCTTCTTTCGATCCCAGCGAAACCCCACATTTCAGCAAGATAATGCACGACCGCATGATGCAGGTCCTGTATGGGCCTTTCTGGATAAAGAAAATGTTCGACTGCTGCACCGGCCAGCACATTCTCCAGATCTCTCACCAATTGAAAATGTCTGGTCAATGGTGGCCGAGCAACTGACTCGTCACAATACGCCAGTCACTACTCTTGATGAACTGTGGTATCGTGTTGAAGCTGCATGGGCAGCTGTACCTGTACGCGCCATCCTAGCTCTGTTTGGCTCAATGCCCAGGCTATCAAGGCCGTTATTACGGCCAGAGGGGGTTGTTCTGGGTACTGATATCTCAGGATCTATGCATCCAAATTGGGTGAAAATATAATCACATGTCAGATCTAGTATAATACATTTGTCCAATGAATACCCGTTTATCATCTGCATTTCCTGTTGGTGTAGCAATTTTAAAGACCAGCAATATATTGCATGTAAACGTGAGTTGTTTTCACCCTTAGCCTTTATAACGGCTTGAACACTGTGACGGACACATTAAGTGAAGTGTATGACTGTCTGTGTAGGAATGTAAGCCCATTTTTCTTCTCGTGTCGAACACCAGAGGGGGCAGTGT
This sequence comes from Schistocerca americana, assembly GCF_021461395.2. Classification (NCBI taxonomy): domain Eukaryota; kingdom Metazoa; phylum Arthropoda; class Insecta; order Orthoptera; family Acrididae; genus Schistocerca; species Schistocerca americana. Next base: position 966,225,721 of record NC_060120.1, on the reverse strand, counting down.
TCTTGAACGCTGAGATATGAAGTCGATCTTCTAGCTCGCCCCAGAGGTGTTCCATTGGGTTCAGATCTGAACTCTGAGAAGACTTAAGAACTTACCCTCACTCTGCCAAGGTCTTGTCAAAGAGAGCTGGGAGCGGACAGAGGTTCTCTCTTGTGCTTCGGGTGGGAAACTGTCCCTAAAGGAGGTAGAATCAGAGATGATCAACGGCACGAGGACGCAGAAGGCAATGGAAACCACTGCATTACAGACACATAAATTGTATCCACAGAATATGCGGCCTGTAATTGAAAAAGTATCATGATGATCTCTCCATTTGCAGAAGATTCCGGAATAGTCCCCCATTCGTATCTCTTTGACGGGACTGCCAAGGGGGAGGTTACCGTGAGACAAAAGATTGACTAACCTACGAAAGGATAATGTTCTACTAGTGGAGTGTCAGAAGCTTGAACGTGGCAAGAAGATAGAAAATCTGGAAAGGGAAATGCAAAGGCCCACTCCATACATAGTAGAAAGAAGACTAGAATATCTTTTCCGATGAGTGTAGGGTAATATCAACAGCAGCAAAAAAATGGTATAACGGGAATAGGATTCGTTATGAATAGGTAGGTACGGCAGACTATGTGTTATAGCAAAAAGTTCAGTGACATGGTTGTTCTTATCAGAAACTATAGCAAACCAAAATGGATAACGATAGTTTAGGTACACCTGCCGACGTCGCAAGCTGTAGATGATGAGTTAAAGTATATGAGGATACTGAAAAGGTCGCACAGTATATAAGGGGAGATGAAAATCCAATAGTCACGAGGGACTAGAACGTGGTTGTACGGACTTGAAGTAGAAGAAAAGGTTACAGAAGAATATGCGCTTGGAACAAGGAATGAGAGAGGAGAAAGACTAACTGAGTTCTGTAATAAATTTCATCTATTAATAGCGAATACTCTGTCAAGAATCAAAACAGGAGGAGCTATACTTGGAAAAGGCTGGGCGATACGGGAAGAGTAAGCTGAAGTTGAAGAGGTTAGTTAGGAAGAATCAGTACACGAAGAAGTGGGATACGAAGTACTGAGGAACGACACGATATGCTTGAAGTTCTCTAAGGCTGTAGATACAGCAATGAAGAATAGCTGAGTATTCTTCACTTCTGTATCTACAACCTTAGAGAACTTCAAGTAGGCAGTACAGTTGAAGAGGAATATATATCGCTAAAAAGGGCAGTCACAAAAGCTGAAAAGGAAAACATAGGTACAAACAAGGTAACTCCGAAGAAACCATGGGTAACTGAAGAAATACTTCGTTTGATCGATGAAAGAAGGAAGTACAAAAGTGTTGAAGGAAATTCAGAAATATGTAAATACAAGACACTCAGCAATGAAATATGTAGGAAGAGCAGGGAAGCCAAGACGGAATGGCTGCACGTAAAATATGAGGAAATCGGAAAATATATGACTGTCAGAAGGACTGACTCAGCATATAAGATAGTCAAAACAACCTTCCGTGAAATTAAAGCAATGGTGGTAACATAAGAGCGCAATGGGAATTCCACTGTTAAATGCAGAAGAGAGAGCGGGTAGCTGGAAAGAGTACACTGAAGGCCCCTATGAGGGGGTAGATATGTCTGATGTGGTAGAAGGAACCGGAGTCTATTTAGAAGAGATAGTGGATCCAGTAGTACAATGAGAATTTAAGAGAGCTTTGAAGGACTTAAGATCAAATAAGGCAGAAGGGATGGATAACATTCCATCAGAATTTCTTAAACCATCCGGGGTAGTGGCAACAAAACAACCAAGTTGGTGAGTAAAATGCATGAGCCTGGCTACATATCGTCTGGCTTGTAGAAAAATATCATCCACACAATTCCGAAGACTGCAAGGATTTATGGGTGCGAGAATGATCGCACAATGAGTTAACACCTCATGCATCCTAGTTGCTGACAAGAATAGTATACAGAAGAATGGGAAAGATAATTTTGGATGTGTTTGGTGGTAATCAGTTTGGCTTCATGAAATGTAAAGGAACCAGAGAGGCAATTCTACCATTACCGTTGGTAATGCAAGACTAGAGAAAAATTACGAAACGTTCACAGGGTTTGTTGACTTGGAATAAGTGTTCAACAATGTAAAATCGTGCAAGATGTTCGAAACTCTGAGAAAAATAGGGATAAGCTGTATTGAGAGACGGGTAATATGCAATATGAACAAAAGCCAACAGGGAATAGTAAGCGTGGACCACCAAGAACGAAGTTATCGGATTAAAAAGGGTGTAAGACAGGGATGTAGTCTTTCGCTCCTACCGTTTAGTCTGCGCATCGAAGAAGCAATGATGGAAACAAAAGAAATGTTCAGGACTGGGAATAAAATACAAGGTGAAATTTGCTTTCCTGAGTGAAAGTGAATAACAATTACATGATCTGCTGAATGGAATGAACACTCTAATGAGTACAGGATATGGACTGAGAGTAAATCGAAGAAAGACGAAAGTAGTGTGAAGTAGCAGAAATGAGAAAACCGAGAAGTTTCTATGTAAGTGTCACCACAAGAACGCAAAAGACATGATTAAGAAAAACCTTGGACTCGAGCTACCTGTATCACTTGTTGTCGTTGGAAGTACGTCCGGGAAAGACCATACATTCCTGGCCTTAATTAGCGTGATAAGTTTAGACGGTGTTGCAGTGTGTGAACAATATAAAAATTCGATTAAAGGAAAACAAACAAACAAAATCTGTGCAGAGCCTACGTGAGCAAAGCAGCGGTCGTTAGGCTTGTCTCTTATTAAAGATCTCTTATTAAGACATTATAATTCCAATGAAAACTGGATTTTTGTAAGTGATATGTATTAAACGGGCAAACAAAGTTGACACTCGGCCCGCTGGCTGATGGGAGCGGCTGTAAATGGGAAGTGCCTTTACAGTTGCTCCCATCAGGCACCGCCCCAGTGTCGACTTTGTTTGCGCGTACAATATAGATATAAAGAGATGCATTTTTTCATTAAAGTTAACATTATCTCTGTGATAATTAGCACATATTTGACGGGTTTTATATTTAGATGACGTAGGTTTGTGAACTGAATGGAAAGAGCAGAAAAAATGATGACCGAGACAACACTCGAACGAGAGTTCCAGCGATTAGCAGTCTTGAGTGCTTCTCTTTTCTTTCTCCCCATTTATTTATTTTACGCTTCACGGAAATGCTCATAGAAGATGAACCTTTGTTTAAGAATTTTCATCGGTCGGGAATCGAATGCAGGCCCCCGCCTGGGGTTCTACCATACCTATCCAAAAAGAGACCTTAATTAATGATATTAATGTTGTTTGGAAAACTTCAGAGTCAATATTGTCGAGACTTTTTTGGGAGTTACATCGGCCATTTTTGGAGGATACTGATATACGAATTCTTAACTTCACGTGTCGAGAGCTGCATGATAAAATTGTTGCTGGAAGCATAATTAAACTCTCAGTGCTTAGGATATCGTCTACAATACTTCCTACAAGCAGCAGTAGGGCTTTCATTACAGAAGCAGTGGAAAAATATCATATTAACATATTTAGGATTTGAAAATAAGTGAGGCATATTTAAAAAATAGAATTGGCCAACAAACAGCAATTACACTTAAAAAATTATGTTATGCAAACTCAAGTACTACTTCGCTTCATAAACTTAAAAATAAGGAAGTCAGTCCGTAAATGAACTCATAGCACATTCAGTACCAACAAGCAAAACGAATAATTCTCCCTGTAACCTACAAAATTTGGACATACGTTGCATGCAGTGTAAATATTTGCTGTTGGTCCTGAAACATCTACATTTTATAAGTTGTCCTAGGAGGAGTGATCAATATGAGGGGAATCATCTTCGAAGCAAAAAGATCTTGTAAACATATTCCCTGATATGCATGCCTTGAGAGCTACGAGCACTTCTTCATCTTCGGCAGTGTGGTTTTAGTATTTGGAGAAGTAGTAGTTTAGATCAAAATAAGAAAAGAATTCTAGTAAACATAGGCTCTAAAGTTCATACCTTAAAAGCTATGAGTACTTGTTCTTCTGCACTACTGTCAATCACATCTGTTCTATGAACAAGTTCTCATGGAGTGCAAGTTAATTAGACAACTATTTTTTTTGTGGTCTATAGTACCTCCTCCCAATATATGGAAAGCAAAAAGCTTGCAGTGGAAGCGATTTGCTTCACGGTACCTACAATGAAAAAGTGCTCACAGCAACATCTGAGGTTTGTCTTTTAGAGCCCATGTTCACTAAAATTTTTTACTTCGAATGATCGAGCCTGTCCTATCACTGAATACTAACCAGTGACACTCTTCATACTGCAGAATTCTGGACGCTGGTAAATAGAAAAAAAAATGGAAAATGAAACTATCACCTTTCAAGATAACATAGACTACGCTACAACCTAGAATGAATGATCACATTAGTGTCAGCCCCGGTAGCTGAGTGGTCAACGCGACAGAATGTTAGTCCTAAGGGCCCGGGTTCGTTTCCCAGCTGGCTGGCTGGCTCTGAGCACTATGGGACTAAACTGCTGTGGTTATCAGTCCCCTAGAACTTAGAACTACTTAAACCTAACTAACCTAAGGACATCACACACATCCATGCCCGAGGCAGGATTCGAACCTGCGACCGTAGCAGTCGCACGGTTCCGGACTGCGCGCCTAGAACCGCGAGACCACCAGGCCGGCTTCCCAGCTGGGTCGGAGATTTTCTCCCCAATTCGCCGAAGTGGCGTCAAATAGAAAGTCTAGCACCCGACGAACGGTCTACCCGATGAGAGGCTCTAGTCACACGACATTTACGTTTATCACATTAGTTCCGGCTTCCCCAACTCACAATCATTCTGTAAGTATACAACGAAATATAGACACAATGGACTATGTTACACATCAGTCTGTCACCAAATGTTACATCCCGTCTTTGAGACGAAATCACTTATAATATCTGTGCATGAAAGATGTAGCTATATGTTATGTGAACTTACTATTACTTTTAGTGAATATTTTTGTCATAATAACTGTTACCTGCATTGTTAAAGAACTGTGTTTGCAGGATACTTATCGTTTAAGGAACAAAATTAGAAAATAAATGAAAACTTTACATCCGGAATCGAATTCGTAAGGTCTAGTATTCTAAACCAAAACTCAAACTTTTTCTTTCTCTCTTGTTATCTTTTTCTCTCTTCTACCGCCTTCTTGGGTTCTAATTAACTCAGAACAAAATTGTCTGCTCTAGATTTTTGGTGTAACAATTGTGTTTCTCTTCTTCCAGAACAAAACCTGGGAAATAAGCGCTGTGGCATATTCCTGTATGTACTCTTTTCTATTCCCGATGGATAAATAACCTATCTGAATCCCAAAGTAAAGAAAATTAAGGCCTGTACACAATATTTATGGGCTCTGAGCACTATGAGGTCATCAGTCCCCTAGAACTTAGAACTACATAAACCTAACGACATCACACACATTCATGCCCGAGGCAGGATTCGAACCTGCGACCGTAGCGGTCACGCGGCTCCAGACTGTAGCGCCTAGAACCGCTCGGCCACGCCGGCTGGCACACAATATTTATGCAAGGGATGCGTAACATAAACAGAATTCTTACTTACGCGTCATCGCCCGTTGCAGGACGTTATCATTTATCTACCACTAATATTCCCAGATAGATTTTGAAACTGACGTTTCTGTGTCCAGTATTACTAAAGGAGGTAGTATCTCTTTCGCGCTAGCACGAAGTGGAGTGGTTGTGGTTGCAGTAGTGCCTACCCCTGAGATACAAAATCGAAGTGACCCTGACCGAAAAACGGATAAACGCTTCTTATGAAAGCAAGTGAATTTGGTTTTAAAAGATGATGAAGTAACTCGTGAGCGGATAACGTCTTATTAAATCTGAATTTGACGGGGATAAGCCCACCTTCAGAAGTTAATAGTCTCGCATGGAATAAGAGGCCTGCCACCACTCGGCGCGACATTTTTTTAAGAGAGCCACCTAGCTATTAAATGAAAATGCACGCTTATAAAGGATGGTATGTATTTCCATTATGTGCATTCAAGTGGGAAAAAGCTTTACCAGGATGACAATGAATACAAAGTTAAGGAAACAATTATCTTTAACGAAGAACTTAGTACCGATTTTGAAATCATGTAATGAATATTGCCAATGGTCAAGCGAAAACCGTAACATAAAGTGCTACTGAAAGACGAACTCAGAAATGCGAAAATCGTTCAAAGACGGAAAGAGCATTGTACAAATCAAACAACTAGTTGTGGCTACCAGTTACCGAAACGACTAACTACGTAAAGTTAACAAACAGCGTGACCTCTGAATTATACCACGTAAAACCATTGCTTCTCGAATCTCTCCAAATAACTTCCAGTGAACATAGCTGAACAGCTAATCCAACTACTACCTTGACCATGTGGAGTTTTTCATTCATTTCACAAATAGTAATTGTGAAAAGAATATCTCAGTTATCCTTCATTAACAGACCTTGGGAATATCATGAAAGTACAAAAGTATGAATAAAATACGTAGGTTGGCGCAACATGAGCCACCTTACAAAAATGTTCAAAAATTCAAATGTGTGTGAAATCTTATGGGACATAACTGCTAAGATCATCAGTCCCTAAGCTTACACACTACTTGACCTAAATTATCCTAAGGACAAATACACCTACTCGAACCTCCGCCGGAACCAGCCGCACAGTCCATGACTGCAGCGCCTGAGACTAAGCCACCGTACACTACGTAATAGCTTCCATTGTACAGGATCATGATATCAATCTGTTGAGATGTCGTCCTTTCTATCATTGCTAAATTCTTCCTCGTCCAATTCCAAATGCATGTAGGTTCGTCAATCACAAAGTAATGGACAACTTTGACATCGTTGCTTGTTACAAGAAATACAAAGTAGATCCTTACTATCTGAACGGCACAGCTACACTGTACTGAATGAAACTAATTTTTGATACAGGTGATAAGAGCTGCCTAGTTGCCTAACTTCGACGTCCATTTCCTGCTGAAAATATGGAAGGGACGAAATTTCGTAACAGACATTTTTGTACTGTTAGTATTCAGGGGATCACTTGTGGCATTCAAATGCGTGAGGCTATTACGTAGAAAAAGGTATCCAAACAAATATTTTTCCTGTGATAAATACGTAGGCCGAAGCAATGAACTGGAATTTGTACCAGTGCCGGAATTTGATCCCAGATATTCTGCTTACTATGCAGATACGCTAGTCCTTACGCCACACTGGCACTGCAACGACCACAGCTGCATGGATTAAGTCTCTGGAACATCATCTGTACATCATAAGAATATTGTTTTGTTTATTCGTAAAGGAAATGGCTGCAGAAGACAGGGCAAGAGCGTGATCACATGTCGAAAAATTTAGGAAAGTAACGTTGGTATCGTGATGCGTAGGAAAGCTGCTATATTTGCTATATATATAGTCCACGGCAAAGTGACCAGGAGGTGAAATCGTCTCATCCATCTAATCAGAAGTTCTTTCGATGCAGCACCACAGTGCGTTGATGTAAGTAACGAAATCAGAATTCGAAGACTACAAATATCTACTACAAATTTTAGTGTGTGCATGATATTCAATAGGATGCCTTACAATAAGTAATAATCCTTATCAATTGTGTTTCTCCTGTCTCAATAGTGCGCTGAAATGCAGTATCCCTGCAGTCGCCTCTGACCCAGCACTGACGCAACATGTGCGTCGACAGACATTAACGAGTAACATTTACAGCAAACTGGTACCCAGAAAATCGCAATGCTGTGCAACATGTCCCTAGCGCTTCTGTGTGACTGGAATAGTGCGATGCTGTGGCGTCTTGGTGGCGAGCTAAGGCGTCACGACGCACTTGGAGACAGTGTCTTGACTTTTCATAGGATAAGCGTAAAGTAGCGCCGATTTTCCTGGGCTGTGATTGGCCGAAACTTTCAAGCTAAATGCTCCAAACTATCGCTGACGGAATTGGGTGACAACAGCAGAAGCGAGCAGTCGCGGGTGTGAGGTCAGAGAAAAAGGTTTCTCTAGTGTGATCTCATCAGATTTATTCATAGAAGTGTTAATTGTATACGAGGTTGCGTTAAGAGTTGGGTGGTGGCCTTAGCAAATGCGGTCACATGTGATCAACATGTGTTAAATACTGATCAAACAGGCGGAATGTTGTGTAATATTTTGTGTATAATGTTGACAGTGTTGTGGCAGGATGTGCAGAATTAAATAAGTGATAGGCTCCCTATAAAATAAATTTACATGCTCCTTGCTGAAAGGTAGACCCGTATTTTCTTAGAACAGCTGCAGCATCTCATTACAAACAAAACCGCAGTAGAGCGTGATATACTGTAGCGAGAGAGACATTCAACTCCAGATAACGTCAGGTGAGATATTGAGCCCCGCTATGTGTAAAAGAAGCTGTACACAATCAACTGAAGCTATGACATGTATGTCCAGACTCTTATCCTCAGACACCGAGGCACAACTTTCAGAGCGGAAGTATTGTAAGCTCTTTTGTTGCCGAACGGTAAAGTTATGCCACCCAAGTTTTATCGAAGCTCTATCCAAAGAACGTTTCGTTCGCATCTCCGTGTCATGTTTCTTCTCGGCAATCTTCTTGTTTTCCTTCTTTTCAAATGCCCATACCATTTCATCCTTGATTTCTCTATTCTGCTGTACAAGAGTTCCCTTACCATTTCATCCGTTATCCTTGTTACTCCTATTCTACTTCTGAGGTACTTCAATTCCAATGCCTAATCTGCTTACACGTCTTTCAAAAAGTTCAAATGGCTCTGAGCACTATGGGACTTAACTTCTGAGGTCATCAGTCCCCTAGAACTTCGAACTACTTAAACCCAACTAACTTAAGGACACCACACATATCCATGCCCGAGGTAGGATTCAAACCTGCGACCGAAGCGGTCGCGCGGTTGCAGACTGTAGCGCCTAGAACCGCTCGGCCAATCCGGCCGGCTACACGTCTTTCCTTCATTACCCATCTTTCAGTTGCATAAGTCAGTATTGGGAAGTAATTTCTAGGTATTACCTCTCTGCTTTTTTGTGGAACGTCTTTGAGCCTATTGCCTCCATCCACATGTCTTTCTGTAGGCGTAAACTGGGAAGGATATGCGGGTGTCATGTCGGCCTGTGTTGCAGAGCCGAGAAACCTCAAGAGTAGATAACTGAAAACTCGCCGAGCTGTCAGCGCCGTGTTTATTGGAATTTATGGATGCTCCAGTTCTGTTTATTGGCACTGAAGTCCGCGCCTCCATGAATTTGCTGACGGAATTCTATGAACAAGGATTTATGTATTAAGAAGGTCTGTTAAATATTTTAATAATATCTTTGTGTGTTGCATATTATTCTAAGTTTGATCTGTGAATTTTAACATTACGTGACGAATTTAACTTTGGTTAAAATTAGCGTCCGCCCCACAAGGAAGCTTGTTGTGAAGTTCGTTGGCACAGTAGTATTTATGTGTGCTTAAGTGCTTCTACCTGCCTGTTATTAATTTTCGCATTCCTTGAGGAGAATAACTATCAGCTGACATTAGTTCTGGCGCACGGTGTTGGTCGATGTTTAATATTATCACATATTGTCTAGTTCTGGAATGCAAGTGGACGTCAGAGTTAAGAGCCTTATGGCTTTAGTTTAATCTGAACAATTTGGATATATATTGGGCTCATTTTGCAGTTGTTTGGCGGAACATAAACCGTCTTTCTGGACTTGGCTCCATTGCGTCTTATTCATCGAGACTAATGTACCAGTTCTTCTGTTTCAGGTCGTGCATATCGTGCGTTTATTTTAGTTTAGAGATTTATATAGAAATTTTAGTTTGTTTTAGGACACATTGTCCATTCTGAGCTTCGCCAGAACCGTGTCCGCACCCAGGAGCGGTAGAATTTGAAGTAATTGGTTCGGTGTTGGCTTCATCATTTGTTTCAGCAGGATTTGGTGTAACTATTTAACTCTGAAATTTGCTTCAGCCAACTGCAAATGGCATGTTATATTTTCCGCTGACTTCTTAGAAGACTTAAATCTGGAGTATCGCTTCGTCAGAAATTGCATTATCTATTATTTATTTTAGGATAAGTTGGCTCTGACTTGAGCTTGCACTTACTTGAATGTATTTGTGCTGGAGGGAATTTTGGTAAGACTACTTGTGCTCTGGATTCGGTGCTGTTTACAGAGCTTTGTGAGCCACACTCATTCTGGACCCAGACAGCTTAAACAGCTGCTTTTTTATGGGATCGCCGGGCGTTGTGGCCGAGCGATTCTAGGCGCTTCAGTCCGGAACCGCGCTGCTGCTAATGTCGCAGGTTCGAATCCTGCTGAGCCGTGGTAAAAATTGCTGTTTTAAAGAGCACGCCGCAGCGCGTATTGTGAAGCAGTCGCCCTCCGTTTCCGGCAGTGGCGCCGCTGTGGCAATCGCAGCTTTGGTGTCTCCCTCTGGTGGGAAAGGGGAAAGATAGCCTTTTCACGTCCATTTAAGGGGCGCTATGAGCTCGCCAGTTGGTCAGTATGAGTTAGTCTGTCTGGGGTCAGTCTGTTGCTAGTCTGGGTCAGTCTCTCGTACCCAGCTTTCCAGTCTGCCTTTCGTCCGAATTTGCGAGGCAGTTAGTGTCTGTCTGTCGTCCGGAGTGCTAGTATGTCTGTCGATCAGATCAACCTTTAAAGCCGGCAAAATGAGAGACTTTCGACTCCGCCAATAAGAGAACTCAGCGAGTGGTAGCCCGGTCGGGGCTTAGTTCCCTCATCTGAGTCTGCGCGTTAGGCGGCCAGTCTGCTCGAGTTTGCTCAGGCAATGGTCATTGGCGGTTGGATCGCGCACTGAGACACAAGATGACTTGTCGGTCTTGAGCGTCGGCACATGTGAGGTCGCCACGTGAGTCCAGTGGGCCGCGCCGTATAGAGAGGGGTATTGGCTTCGCGGTCGACACGAGAGCAACAGGAGTAAACCCACGACATCAGTCTGGCCGGTGCGGGCTGCAACGCCGTGGTGTAACTGGTTCTCCGAGCGCTTCTGGGCCACTTCAGTTACCATCTTGTGGAGCTTGGCTCGGTCCTTTCCTGGTGCAGGGATGTCGTTTTGCCAGTGGGCGTGTTTCCTCTGCATGGTTGGGCCCGAGCCAGTATTTCGGCCGTCGTGTGTCTGGAAGTGAGTGGGAGACGCACCAGCTGGGCAGTCGCGACGGAGCAGCAGTTGCAGACGGAGCAGCGGACAGTCGGTTGGTTGGTGCGGATCAGGAAAGACGGGAGATCGGCGCGGCTTCCCGCTTCAGTTGAAGCGGCTGACAGCGGACGGTTAGGGAGAGCGATTTGGGGGTGCTGCGCCAGGTCTTCTCGAGAAATCGCTGTTTATTAGAAGTTAAGTGATTGGTGATGTGTTGTGTGATTTACTCTTGTTTAATTTTACTTGTTTTCTTGGTCAGTCTCTCGTCCCCAGCTTGCTCGTCTAACTCGTCCGCATTTGTTAGGCAGTTAGTGTCTGTCTGTCGTTCGGAGCTGCCTCTCTCATGTTTGTCGGATTTGGTGTGTTAAAGGATTTATTGCTTTGAGTGTAACGGCCTAAAACCTGAAATATGTTTTGATCTTGCCTATCATCTTGAGAGGCGGTATCTGTGTACTGTAGAGCATCTTAACTTGTTTGGCCAACCTTTTAGAATTTTATATAAGATCGCATTTCATAGGCTTTTATTTTAATGATCATTTTAGTATATAAAGTTGCCACCCGTTCACCGTAAGACTTTTCTTAGAAGTTAAAATCAAGTTGCACCTCGGTGGGAAAGTTAATATTTTAATTGATAGTGTTTTGTACCATTTCCATCCCTCTTACGGGGGTACATAGTTTGTGTGGTTGTGTAATTTGTCAAGCTTTTAGTTTAAAGTAATCTGGTGTGTTGCACCAGTGTAGTCTTTCAGAGGCTGTTGTGAGTGATCGTAACTACGGCCGTGTCAGAAGGGAGCGGCAAGGTTCTCTGCCCAAAAGCTTATACAGTCAAAACTTGTTTCTTTCTGCCTCTGAATAAGATGTGTGCTTTCTGATTATAATTTTAAATCTGTTTCTTTTTAAAAAAGCTTTTAGGAACTATTAAATTGAATAAAATGCTCACGTTAAAGGAATTTGATTATGATTTCATCAGTTACTACCTGGCAACTACTTCCACGCTTACATAGTGTGATTAAATGTGTAAATGTTCTTGATGAATCGATAGTAAAGAAAATAAATTCTTAAGAACATTCTTTGAAAATAAATCACGGTTCACCTGCCTCGGGCATGGATGTGTGTGATGTCCTTAGGTTAGTTAGGTTTAAGTAGTTCTAAGTTCTAGGGGACTGATGACCTCAGATGTGTCCCGTAGTGCTCTGAACCATTTGAACCATTTTCTATGGGATTCTGTGCACACGCCTTGGGCAGTGAAAGCTCGCGCTGTCCCTCTTCTGCAGCGTTATTTCTTCCAAGCGCAGCCGTGGCTTTTAATGCTGCTGTTTAAATTTTAGAATATTTTTCAGCCATTCTATTTGTTGATTAAAAGAGGCTCCCTGTTTATAACCTTATTAGTTCCGTAAGTTATTTACATATTTTACTAGTGGTTGAGGTCTCAACGTCATTCTTATTTAATGTAAATTTTAGTTAATTGGATATTGTTGTGGAACCCTATAAGACTTTCTACCAAGGGTGTTTTATGAGATTTATATCTTTCGTTCTTCTTCTTTGGTCAATTTGTATTGCCGTATAAGAATTTTTTGGCAGCGACCTATTATGTGGTCGGTTCAGTTTTATTCAACTTTTTATTGGTCTCTTCAGCTCATGAAGTTTTGGTGTTTAAAATTGGCTCGGCGTTTGTATCATTAGTCTTTTGACTGATAGTCTGGCAAACAGTGATTGGTTGAGAGCTATAATTGACATTTTCTGCCGTCGTCTTGTCACGGTCCGTACGGCTCCCCATCTCGGAGGTTCGAGTCCTCCCTTGGGCATGGATGTGTGTGTTGTCCATAGCGTAAATTGGTTTACGTAGTGTGTAGGCTTAGGGACCGATGACCGCAGCACTTTGGTTCCATAAGATCTTGCCACAAATTTATCTGCCATCTCTGATTGTTGTTCAGTATTTAAATTTATTTTCATTTAATTAAAGTTATAATAGGTTTTAAAGTCATTTCTTCTGAGCCAAATATATTTGTTTGTTGTACCAGTGAATGAACTGTGCCAAATCCCCAGTGGTCTAACCCTTCCTCATTTTCTTTCATGGCCAAACTAAGAGGCCGTATTTCCACATTTCACGTAATGCTAATGGTGTCTTCGAACATTATGGGACATTTTTCCTACTGATCTGCATTAACGTACATTTTACTCCATTTAGAGCTAGCTGCCATTCACCACACCAGCTAGAAATTTTCTCTAAGTGATCTCCTACAGTCAGTCGAGAACACCCTCCCATATACCACAGTACCATCAGCCACTTCACACTCCCCTAGGGCACTACTAACGATATCCTTGTCTCTGATAAACACACGTTGTCGAGGACAACGTACTGGTCGCAACGCTATCCGCTCTCATTAATGTGACCACCACATATGTTCGATGTCAACGTGCAATAACTACTCACAGACAACAGGTGGCAGGATTAACAGTGTAGGGTATATAAAGCGTGTCGGGGGCATGCGGAAAACAGCACAGCCGTTGTCGTAATGCCGAAAGGGAGCGATTTATTCCACGTCCACAAGGACATGAACATTACCTTTCGGGCCAAGGGTAGAAGCATTTCCGAAACGGCTAAATTCGTAAACTATTCGCGTGCCGCCTTGGTTAATTTGTACCTTGCATGGAAAAATGGCGCTATCCAAAACCGACACAGAAGCAACTGTTGCACATGACGGCGTGAACTACGGCTGCAGAGAAGTTTTTGGGCGAATACAAGAGCAGCTGTTGAGCAACTGACAGCCAAGATGAACCAAGGGGCTACGAAATGTGTGTACTCAACAGCCGTTCAGTGAACATTGCTGCGAAAGGGACCTCTGCAGCAGGTTTCTGGTTCATGCACCCATGTTGACAGCCGTTCGTCAGCTACGGGGTCTGGAACTTGCACGCCCCAGCACTGCGACGTCCACTGAGTGGTGACAGGTGAATCACGTTTTATGCTCGATCGGAAAATCGGCTGCCTAAAAGCAACAAATTGCAACAATCGTTGGAAGGATCCAGGCTGGGATTTGGAGCATTATGGTCTCGGCAGTCTTTTCCTGGCATTCCGTGGGTTGAGTGACCTTGCCATTCTGGAAGACACAGAGGATCACCACAAGTATGTATCTATCCTCGGGGCTCATGTGTATCTTTAGTCTTGCAGCTTATACTTTCCTCGGCACTATGGCATTTACCAGCAGAACAATGCAACGTGTCACGGAGTCACACAGCCCTTAGTATACGTGAGTGGTTCAAAGAGAACTAAGATGAATTTCCCATACTCTCATAGCCACCAACCTCCTCTCAAACCCAATGGAGGATCTGTGGGGTCACGTCGAGCAGGCTGCTGACGCCGCGGAACCTCAAACAAGCAAACCAGCGCAGGTGGTCACGGCACGGGAAACGGCCCGGCTCCACATTCTTGTGGGTACCTCCCAAAACTTCATTAACTCACTTCCTGCATGTCCGCGCTGCAAAAGATGGTTGTTTTGGCTTTTTTCAGATGGTCAGCTTAATGTGACTGGACAATGTATTGCTTAAGAAGTCTTAGAGTGACTCACATATGCGGGGACGTGTTCTGTATACTCATACCTTTGTTAACAGGCTGCAATTCTTGGCCTAGAGCCGTTGTTAACTGGTCGGTTAACTGCTCCGAGGCTTCTTAGTACAACCCATACCGATCATCCCCCCAAGGAAAAATCCCTGACAATACGAGGAGTCCCGGAAGTCGAACACGGGTCCTCTGCATTGCAGACGTGGTGACTGACGACTCCCCCTCTTTCCACCCCCCCCCTCCTCCTGCCCCCCCCCCCTCAGTGTATAACCCGAATGTAGTCTCTGCTGTTAGTTGTCACGTTTTCCAAAGAGAAATGCGTTGACATGCTCCTTATTTATGGGGAAGCAACAAAAATTGCCTTTGAGACACTACGTCTGTAGCCGGAACGGTATCAAATGGGACTTAACTTCTGAGGTCATCAGTCCCCTAGAACAGAGCTACTTAAACCTAACTACCCTAAGGACATCACATACGTCCATACCCGAGGCAGGATTCGAACCTGCGACCGTAGCGGTCGCGCGGTTCCAGACTGTAGCGCCTTGAAGCGCTCGGTCACTACGGCCGGCGGAACGGTATCCAGATAGGCGACAAATGACCGCAAAGACATTCTTCAGCGTTGAAAGACATGTAAAGACAACAGGTGTGATCCAAATGTACCACCGTAACATCTGGTGAAAACGGAAGAGTCCGCCCTGGATATAGATGGTACTAATCCAGACATGAGTACAAGGGCAACAGCACAACAGCGGAGTGAGTTAGCCGTGCGGTATGAGGCGCCTCGAGCGGCTCCCCCCTCGAAGGAAGTTCGAGTCCTCCCTCGGCTATGCGTGTGTGTGTGTGTGTGTGTGTGTGTGTTGTCCTTAGCATAAGTTAGTTTGACTTAGATTAAGTTTGTAGCCTCAGTAGTTTGGTCCCATAGGAACTTACCACCACCAACTGCGTAACAGCCACCAGCTGGTCATCAGCACAGCGAATACTGCATTCACATAAATATGATCCGCACCATGCACAGCTACACTAAAAGAGCTCCGCGAGCGGAGTTTCGAAGCTCCGATGAATTTCTGTCGGTGTCTGTTAGGATATCTGGGAAACCATGCATGTTCCCCATCGCATGAGTCGCTGTTGCATAGTAATAGGAAATTCAATCGAGACAAGATGGACTATTGGACCACCTTCGTTAGGTACAACTGGCAGCACGTGGAATACGATGGGGAGAGAATTTATTCTGTGGAATTTTGGGTGATCGCCTTATTGAACCGTATTTCATTGAGGGCCATTTGATGGACACACGCTACCTGCACTTTCCGTTCCAGAAACGTTTACTGCTGCTGAAGGATGTGCCATTGGAGGTCGTTTAACTATGTATTCTCTACAGGTTGGAGCTCCGCTAAACTCGAGTTACCGGTTCGCAACCATTTGAACAAGGAACTTCGAGAGGAATCGATAGGAAGAAGAGGATAAGCTGCTTAGCCCTCTAGATCACCGGTTTGAAGTCCATGAGACTTCTTCCTGTGGGGGGCATTTGAAACAAGTCGTTTACACTCATGTGACGGAAAATCCCGATCACCTCCGGCAACTCGTCACACAAACCCTCAAATCAATAACACCGAAACTGTATCGGCGCCCAGAAGATGTATTCAGCAATAGCGCAAGACGTGCATAAACCAAAAGAGTCATCACTTCGAGCATTTTCTGGCATGACAAACATTATCAGTGCAGTTTTGTTACCCTTGTTCCGTATTTGTCCAACTTTGACAAATAGGCTTTTCTTAAGGCCACACTTTCAATCGCATACAATTTGCATAAGAATACGATATTTCTCGTACATTATGTGCATTAAAAACAAAAATATAAAACGTCGATAGCTGATTCGCTCCTGTTCTGCCATGATATCTGAACTTGTCGTTTTACCTCTTTACACTGTTTTTGTACAGACACTATGAACCACATGACCATCAAACTTTGCTGTATACTCATTATTGACACTCTCAAATAATACGATACGCATCACCCGAAACCGATAAAGAAATTAAATATCTTATATGCAACTGGTTCCTTATTTACAACTACAGTTGCTGCACCCCCACTTCGCTTTTTTTATTAATTAAACAAAAAACCACAAACAGGGTCACAAAAATTAAATACACTCTTTAACAATACACCCGAAAAGGGACCATGACGAGGATACCAAGAAGACCAGTTAACTCAGCACCTTCTTACTTTTTTTATCAAAGCAGCAACAAGAAAGTGACTACACACTTCATCCAACTCCTTGACGATTACATAACAGGTATAGCATATTCGCAAAAAGCTCACGATAGCATGACATCCTTTGCCATGTTCAGCGTGCCGTAACCATTATTGGCAAAAGGCAAAAGGGTCCGGCTCATAGTCGCTCCCCATCTTGTAAAAAATATAATGCCCGAAAATCGACGTAACTGTACTGTTCTTCGTTCTGGGGAAGAAGGTTGAATTGGGACGCAGGAGAATCTCATTGGAGATGGCCTCTTCCGCCGCCCTGGCGAGAAAAGTTAATTGTCGGCGGAGTCAACTCCAATGTTTGTGCCTCCAGGTGACCAACCGATCCAACAGATGACATAACGTATCCTTTTCACGGCAACGACTACCTCGGTCTGTCTCACTAACACCAATACGAAAATGTCGAACTTAGGTGGGGAGAAGCTTATTGAACGAATTAGTACCCCGAGGAAGCCACTTCCATCGTAAAAAACGGTAGGCCGACATTGGCCCAAACAACATTCCAATCTGTGTCTGGCGATGGGGACTCCACAGAGGGAAGCGGGATTAGGAAATGGCAAGCTACGTAGCAGCATTTTTACAGAGAGATGCGACAGTGAAAGAATAAATTTTTATTTATCTTACCAGTATCTACTGGAAGGGCTGAGTTCGGAGACAGAAGGTAATGGGGACGCGAAGATACGTTAAAACAGTACGTGGAAAAAATAAAGCAGAAGCATTGGGCTGAACGTCAGGGGGTCCCAAACTTCCTATCAGCTGGGTTCTCACCAAACCTCATGCCGCACCCCTCGATAACCGTCATCGCAGAAGGGTGAAAAATTTAGCCAATAAAATAGGCTCTGCTCAGCATACAAGATTTCAAGGTCCGCACGTTATGAAGTAACGAGAGGGAGCGACGCTAGTCTTCAAGGATCACTCCTTGAATCCCGTCAATGACGCAGTTTAATGCTATCTGACAGTGATCAGCTATAACGCTGATCTATCGATAGCGGGCGATCACTTCAGCCCGTGGAATCTCAACGGATTCAAATCCCCCTAAAATGAGCAACCGACACTCCAAGTGCTTAATCTGTGCTCCCGTAAGACGAAAAAGATTCATCCGAAACGTCCTTGAGCACAGGTATGTCGTCATGAGTACGAAGAAGTACCATAACGCAATTGGCATAAGCGTAACGACGAACTTTTCTCCCAACAACGACCGGCCACCTAATCAAGCAGCTATGCACCGCAGTAAAGGTTTCAGAAATAGCATGAATAAGACACAGAAAGGTGACTCCCCTGCAAGACACGTCGGCACATTTCTATGGGGGGAGTAAGACGATCATTCACGTCTGTAGACGTCTGAATACTGGTAATTAGAGAGGTAATGATACGTCGTACGACATCAGTAAAATCAACAGTCGACACAGAAAAACATGACTAACTCGATCAAACGCGTGATTGAAATCAATGGAAGGTAAAGAGCCCGATACTGGAACAGTGGACGCAATAGAGATGAGATCACGATATTCAGAAAAAGGAGTCAGGAGAGTACGAACCGGGAGACAGCTCTGATAACACACGACAATGTCAGCAAGAAAAACAGACAAGCGGCTCTTCATCCCACCCGCAACGATTTTATAATCAAGACCTGATCCATGGACAGAAGTCACATCTTTTTTGGAATTAAAAAAGTTTTCCGACATTAAACGAGGTCGGAAAGTGTACTCCTTACACCACTTCATTCACCAAAGATGTTCTCATATTTCCTATCAGGGGCCAAAACCGGACAGGAAATTCTTTGGGGAGCCCATCAAAACTCTGTGATTTCATCTACATCTACATTTACACTCCGCAAGCCACCCAACAGTGTGTAGCGGTGGGCACTTTACGTGCCCCTGTCATTACCTGCCTTTTCTGTTCCAGTCGCGGGAAGAACGACTGTCGGAAAAACTCCGTGCGCGCTCGAATCTCTCTAATTTTATATTCGTGATCTCCTCGGGAGGTATAAATAGGGGGAAGCAATATATTCGATACCTCATCCAGAAACGCACCCTCTCGAAACCTGGCGTGCAAGCTACACCGCGATGCAGAGCGCCTCTCTTGCAGAGTCTGCCACTTGAGTTTGCTAAACATCTCCGTAACGCTATCACGGTTACCAAATAACCCTGTGACGAAACGCGCCGCTCTTCTTTGGATCTTCTCTATCTCCTCCGTCAACCCGATCTGGTACGGATCCCACACTGATGAGCAATACTCAAGTGTAGGTCGAACGAGTGTTTTGTAAGCCACCTCCTATGTTGATGGACTACATTTTCTAAGGACTCTCCCACTGAATTTCAACCTGGTACCCGCCTTACCAACAATTAATTTTATATGATCATTCCACTTCAAATCGTTCCGCACGCATACTCCCAGATATTTTACAAAAGTAACTGCTACCAGTGTTTGTTCCGCTATCATATAATCATACAATAAAGGATCCTTCTTTCTATGTATTCGCAATACATTACATTCGTCCATGTTAAGGGTCAGTAGCCACTCCCTGCACCAAGTGCCTATCCGCTGCAGATCTTCCTGCATTTCACTACAATTTTCTAATGCTGCAACTTCTCTGTATACTACAGTATCATCCGCGAAAAGCCACTTGGATCTTCCGACACTGTCTACTAGGTCATTTATATATATTGTGAAAAGCAATGGACCCATAACACTCCCCTGTGGCACGCATGAATGCGGTGTGAAGCCGAAGTTTAGCAATGGCAACCCACCATTCCATAACTGGGGGATAACGGGCCTGGGAACAAATTTTCCGCCTTCATATAGCTGTAAAATATTCGCTACCAAATAGGGAGAGAAAGATGTACCCCATGCAGGACTTGGTTAACAGTCATTGAAGCAGCACAGTGATCAGTGAAAGTGGGAAGGATTGCATCACTTGACAAGAGTTTGCTACATGGAGAAGCAGACAAATAAAAACGGTCCAATTGACTACTAGAATCAGCTGATGCGGGATATCTTCAGATCCAAGCATCTTGTAGACTCAACGATGCCACACTATAATGAAATTCACGACAATAGTTATAATTGGGAATCTGGTTCACATGAGGTAAGAAGCAGTTGAAGTCTTACCCCTTAATATTGTTTCGCGGATTTCCACAAAGTAAGTAAATGACATCTTTCTTATTACAGTGCGAACGGTCATATTTACTGCCAACTCGGGATGGAGCATTAAGAAAAATTAAGGTGAAGTTGCATAAACGACACCCTATAGACGGGATGTCGTTCATCGTTTCAAAGACGGTCAATGGAATACCATCCCTATGAAGCGTGGCCGCACCACCAGAATTTTGTTGAGCAAACCCTGAAGAACAAAGAATAGCCAGGGAGACAAAATGCATCAAATGACACTTCCTTCAACTACAAAACATCAACTTGGGAATCAAAGTGTCGTTCGCGCTCCACTCAACGGAATGCCCGAAACACAACTAGGATCGATTAACAAAATCATGAGGTAAAGAATACACAGGCAACGCAGCGTCTGAAGCCGGACGAATCATATGACCACCAAGGGAGAGAATCCGTAGTAAGCTGTTGCTCCATCGCATCAATTTGAGGAAGCGATAGCATTTCACTAGAATACTAGAAAGGCAGAAAGGAAAATAGACGATGTCTCCGTTGAATCATGGGAACCCACTTGAACGGACATTCCTACTGGTGGAGGAGAGGACGCAGATGTATCATTTATTACAACATCAATAGAACCAGCCTCGTCATCCTGGTGAAACAAGAACGATAATTATCATTAGTTTTCAGAGCATCACGATTGGAATAAACACCCTTCACCACAACTTTTTCGGAGAGGTGAGATTGGAAAGGGATGACTTCAAGGTCTTCACCATCCTGAGTCCGCGGGCGTTTAAATTGTGCTACCTGTGCTGAAATCTTAACGTGAATAGGGCCACATCTGAATGTTCTGGTAACGGCAGAAAGTTGCGTGGAGTGCGGGGCAATGTCTCCACAACATCCTCTAAAGCTGGAGAAATACTAACTGCAGTCTACGAAGACACTAATTCAGCATATCAACTGACGATGTTTTTCATACGACGACTTTAAAACCGTAACACGGGGTGGACAATTGGATACGAGATGGCCACTTTCACGACACAGGAAGCAGGTTCTTTCTCACCCTACATACGTAATATGAATCCGGTAACCATAAACATTCGGCTGTGATGGAATATTCTTTTTAACAAACACTTTTGTGTTTCGGATACCACTGTTACATTCCAAGCGATGTTGGGCAGACCACCGTTACCGCCGCATATTCCGAACGACTCCATTGTGAAGCAGGGCCGACTTAAGAAGTGAATCGTCCATTTCGGGTAGAAGACCGTTTAAACTCTTAAATACATTGGATCGCCATATTGGCAAGGAGGACTGAGGAGGACCGTACTAAGAGCTAAATCATCCACAAATAAGGGACACTGTACCTCTTTACCATAGACGTGATACTGTTTGTGGCTATGGCAAAGAGTAACACTGCCCTGAGGGGCACCATCCTCCTGCTCAAAATTATAACAGCGTGTCACTATCTGGGGTCCTAGAAATCGCTGAGCCAGGGAAGGCCGTATGAAGATGGGGAGATGGCCACGAAAGCCCCATTGATGCAGTTGTTCGAGAATACTGTGTCTCCAAGTAGTAGCGTACGTCTTACTGTTATTGTAGAATATGCCTATACTGTGATGTTTACGTAGGAAAGCCTGCTGAATAGCCAGTTCTAGCGGGGTTAGGTTGTCGACACCGGACCGAAATCTCCGGATTCCACAGTGAGAGCGGCGGAGGTGTTGACTGATTTCTAACAATCAGAGCAGATGACGGTTAACCATTCGCTCCAAGGTCTTTCCTATACAGTTCGTTAAGGTGATAATCAGCAGAAACACAGGACTGTATTTCATTCTACTTCAAGCATATGAATATCGAGAAGCAATAGGACATGTGCGGTCCTTTGCTGGATTGTGGAATCAAATTGACCTCTCTCCAGCCGAGTTGGGTAAGTGACGTGAGTGCCATATCAAATTAAAACATTGGGGAAAGATGTCCCTAGGCACTGCTGGCAAAATTCGAAGCATGTAGTACCAAATTTGGTTGTGACTAAGTGCAGAGTCACGATTCTCAGACAGCGCGGATTCTAGCTTCCACATGGAGAACTGGAAGTTGCAAGACTCAGAATTGTTGGCTCTGTAGTCCAACTTTCCCCTCTCTACAGTCGCACGATAGTGACAAACGCCAGATGCTGGTTTTCATTGTCAGTAGTTTTTGAAAAAACTTTCTAATAGCATCTGAGTAATGTCTCCAGGCGTTGTCTCATGATACCTTTGTCCCAACACTGCATGCAATTGATAAATGACTAAAGGAAATGCTTCAAATACGTTCTGTTACTTTTGTTGAGCAAATGGAACAGTTGATGGAATCAAGGAACGCTCGCCATGACCTTTTCTTGCTGTCTTTAACAACGCGTCGAGCCTTGGCCTCGTGACTCGAAAGGCTGTAAGGTTGTTTGCTGTTGGACGGCATTTAAATTGGCGGAGAGCTGCATATATGTCCCGAATCGCTGAACGACACTCATCGGTCCAACAAGGTAGAGGCAACCTCCTAATATGACCTGAAGATTTTAGGATCGGTTGGTCGGTGGCATAATGGATCACTTGTGTGATGTGGTACACTCATTCTTGGATGCTGTCGTAGTGTTCAGTCACAGCCAGCTGGCTTAATAGAGTCCAGTTAGCCCTTCTGACTATTTCTCAGGGAATGTTCCATCCAGTAGGTGAATACGGAGTGGGAAGTGGTCACTGGAATGAAGGTCGTCAGTGACTACCCATTGAACAGAGTTTGTGAGGGCTAGAGAGCAGAAAGAGAAATCGGTGGCTGAGGCCTATAAACTGCACGGAAATGGGCTCTCAAAAACTCCAGCCCTACAAGACATGATGGGCATTGAAGTATCCCACGAAGATAAATGCTCAATGGAGTTGTTCTGTAAGAGTCTCAGTGTGTATTTCATCTTGTGGAGGTAGATACAGTGAGCAAACAGTGATCCTCCAGCACACTTGAATTTCATCTCCAATTGCTTGCAGGTCAGCAGGCAGTGGGAGAGCAGAGAAGTTATGCACAAATCAGGTCGTCCTTGCACATGTGTTTTGATATCTTTAAAATATGTTTCTTGTAAACACAAGCACAGTGGTTGTTCCTGTGCCAAGACTTCCTCGACACGAATTGGGAGCCATTTCATGGTGTGGTTTTAATTTACCCCCTCTTTGCAGGGAGGTGAAACATTTGCAGAACGAGGGGGAGTGAAGGGTTTGCCTGGGTTTGAGGCATATAACTGCTCGTGTGAGATGCGCCAGGACAGCTTTTCACCTGTGTTGTTTTCCTACGTCATGTCCCTTTGAGGATGATGGGGAAAGGGGGAGTTGGGAGGCACTCTGCTTTTCAGGTGCCTTCTTGATGCTCAGTGTGGAACTGTTGCTGGTCTTTTCCGTTGCAGCTGTCTAAAGTGACGTCTTCACTTTATTTTCTGTGGCATGTACAGTTGCCAGTACAGGTGCCTGAGGTGGATAGCAGCGAGCTGGACTTTGTCTGCATCCAAGTGTTCATCTTGGCAACAGATTTCGGCATCATGGACGCATACGAAGTGGCAAAGACAGAGGGTTTAGTAAGCTGTATTCATTTTTGGCTTCAGCCTAGGGGATTCTTTTGGTTACACCTACACTCCTGGAAATGGAAAAAAGAACACATTGACACCGGTGTGTCAGACCCACCATACTTGCTCCGGACACTGCGAGAGGGCTGTACAAGCAATGATCACACGCACGGCACAGCGGACACACCAGGAACCGCGGTGTTGGCCGTCGAATGGCGCTAGCTGCGCAGCATTTGTGCACCGCCGCCGTCAGTGTCAGCCAGTTTGCCGTGGCATACGGAGCTCCATCGCAGTCTTTAACACGTAGCATGCCGCGACAGCGTGGACGTGAACCGTATGTGCAGTTGACGGACTTTGAGCGAGGGCATATAGTGGGCATGCGGGAGGCCGGGTGGACGTGCCGCCGAATTGCTCAACACGCGGGGCGTGAGGTCTCCACAGTACACCGATGTTGTCGCCAGTGGTCGGCGGAAGGTGCACGTGCCCGTCGACCTGGGACCGGACCGCAGCGACGCACGGATGCACGCCAAGACCGTAGGATCCTACGCAGTGCCGTAGGGGACCGCACCGCCACTTCCCAGCAAATTAGGGACACTGTTGCTCCTGTGGTATCGGCGAGGACCATTCGCAACCGTCTCCATGAAGCTGGGCTACGGTCCGACACACCGTTAGGCCGTCTTCCACTCACGCCCAACATCGTGCAGCCCACCTCCAGTGGTGTCGCGACAGGCGTGAATGGAGGGACGAATGGAGACGTGTCGTCTTCAGCGATGAGAGTCACTTCTGCCTTGGTGCCAATGATGGTCGTATGTGTGTTTGGCGCCGTGCAGGTGAGCGCCACAATCAGGACTACATACGACCGAGGCACACAGGGCCAACACCCGGCATCATGGTGTGGGGAGCGATCTACTATACTGGCCGTACACCACTGGTGATCGTCGAGGGGACACTGAAAAGTGCACGGTACATCCAAACCGTCATCGAACCCATCGTTCTACCATTCTTAGACCGGAAAGGGAACTTGCTGTTCCAACAGGACAATGCTCGTCCGCATGTATCCCGTGCCACCCAACGTGCTCTAGAAGGTGTAAGTCAACTACCCTGGCCAGCAAGATCTCCGGATCTGTCCCCCATTGAGCATGTTTGGGACTGGATGAAGCGTCGTCTCACGCGGTCTGCACGTCCAGCACGAACGATGGTCCAACTGAGGCGCCAGGTGGAAATGGCATGGCAAGCCGTTCCACAGGACTACATCCAACATCTCTACGATCGTCTCTATGGGAGAATAGCAGCCTGCATTGCTGCGAAAGGTGGATATACACTGTACTAGTGCCGACATTGTACATGCTCTGTTGCCTGTGTCTATGTGCCTGTGGTTCTGTCAGTGTGATCATGTGATGTATCTGACCCCAGGAATGTGTCAATAAAGTGTCCCCTTCCTGGGACAATGAATTCACGGTGTTCTTATTTCAATTTCCAGGAGTGTATTTCCCGAATTCTGCGTGCCTCCGCAAAAACGGGGCAGTCTCGGTTCCCGACTGGGTGGCTCTAAGAACAGTTGATGCAGATCGCTAGAGATGCGTAGTCAGTCCCAGCGTCATGGGCTGCTTTTCCACTCCTCCCACAAGTCCCCTAACCGTCACATCTTTGTGTGCTGAAAGCGTTGACATTTAGAACACTGAATGTATGTAAGGCCTAAATGTAAGTAAGAAGAACCCAGCCACAATATGCGTCACACAACATTGGAGAATTACAGATGACAATGAAGTGGCAGTCATCTCAGTTTTTCCATTATTCCTTCGCGCTTGTTACTCCACATCGAGTATCTCTTGTGATGCCCATTCTTGTTTCAGTTCCACTATGTCGATATCTACGATAACATGGCATGTGACCACACCCTTGCGTGGTTTGAGTCATATGTGCATCTCAACAACGATACCATAATCATCGAATTTGTGTGACTTCTTGAGAAGTTCCACCTGCTTTGGCTTGATAGTTTCGGCCAACAAGGAACCATTATGAAGTCGTTTAATGGATTTTAAGGTGCCAGCAAGTCCTTCTAAGAAGGTGTGCACCTTGTCAATCATCCACTCCTTCCTCGATTAACAGCATAGCAGCACCACCAGTTGATAGGAAAGTCACATTTGGTGCAACATTTTTGAACGGACAAGTTACACAGCCAGGAGTGGGCCTGTTGACAGTAAGTTACACTGACCAGTGTTTGCGAAGTAGAATGGAGCCCACAGGGCCGTCGAACTGCTGAAAAGAGTAAACGCAGCAGTTTGCATGGCGCAAGTTACAGACAGAAGGGGCCCACTGGCGCAGCCTAGGTGTTATGAGTACATGACTCGGATTAGCTTGTTAGCAAAACAGAGGCACACAGCCACATATAAATAGACGCCGGTTTTCTAACTTGGAGGACTCAAGTGTGACAGCTGTCCTGGTCGGTGGAGCATGTCACACCACCGGCCACATGCAGCAGCAAATGGGGCGCCAGTATTTCAGTCCATGGCGGGTCGCTGGTTCAACCATCTGACGCCAACAAGGGGTCCACAGTCAGCCAGGAGCGGGCCACGCCATGGCTCGCTACTGCTGGCAGTCTTGTTGGCTCCTAACACGCGCCAGAGGCATGGCCTCAGATTCGGATGCTGGATTATGGGCGCTTGTTGTCGCCACGATATTAGCCACGCCGGCGAGGAA
Source organism: Schistocerca americana (assembly GCF_021461395.2). Taxonomy (NCBI): domain Eukaryota; kingdom Metazoa; phylum Arthropoda; class Insecta; order Orthoptera; family Acrididae; genus Schistocerca; species Schistocerca americana. Next base: position 966,199,340 of record NC_060120.1, on the reverse strand, counting down.
GCACGCCACAGGCTACTTGCAACTCCCAGCTGGCGGCGCTGAGGCGGAGGGACAAAGACCACTGAGTCGACTGCCAGTGCATCCTGATATCATCACAATTCCGCTGCTGTACAAGGCCGACACACAGCAGGGTGTCCCATGGATCACTGAGACAGCCATTCCTTGCCAAGCTGTTTCGCAGACAGCAAAGTGGTGTCCTCAGCATTGCAGGACCCAGTGATGCAGACCAAGAGGAATGGGGGAACTGTAGCTGGAAATAATAAATCACTTGGGAAACTCGGAAGAGTGTTAATACGGCGCATCCTGACAATTTCCATCCTCATCCAACATTCATCTACATTTGGTGTCAGAATAGTGGGCGTCGTCTGTACAGTATAACGTTTGAGCTCACTGCTTGAATTGCAGTCACAAAATGTGTTGAGTGTTGACCAGTTTTCCTTTTTCATTGTTTGGAACTTATTCTTTCTTTTTTTGTTTGTGTTTTGAGTATTGTTCCTGGGAGGCCATTTTAGATGTTTTGCATAGGCATATTATTTTTTGTCAGAATAGGTGTTACTGTGTTTAGTTCAGTAAGATGTTGTTTTTCGTGGCATTTGATTACTTTTGTATTGGTGTATGACGATACTGACTGTGATGATATGGTGCTGTAGGAAGTCAGGTTACTCTTGTACTTAAATGTTTTGTTGCAGATCTAACTGAGAACAAAAACAACACAATGGCAGAGTCAGGGATCTAAGGTGTTTCGGAACCAGAAGTGGTACAGATTTTGTTGGAAAAGGTAGCACAACTGACAGCGAACAATACACATTTGAGAAGTGAATTAACATATAGCAGTGAGTGGGAAACCACATCAGATCAGTCGTTTCTGACTAGGTCGCCGCAGCAGGAGATTGATCCAGCTGCTGCGACTTTGATTATTCCAGTTTCTGGCAAGGCATCTAATGATGTGTGTCCATTTGTGGAGGACTTGGCAACTACAGCTGTGATGAATGGTTGATCTAATGAACAGTTGTTACATGTAGCCAAGATTAGATTAACGGGTGAAGCGAAGACATATGTAAGGTGTTCTGAGGCCTTAAAGAAGGTGGGACAGTTTAAGCAGTTGAAGGAGGGGCTTTTACAGAGGCACAGGAAACAGAATAGTGCACAGTACTTCAGGTAGAGGTTGAGTACAATGACGAAGAGGCAGGGGAAGACAGTAGAGAAATTTGCGGACAGGATAAGAGAAATTAACGATTATACAAACGAGTTGGGTCAAAGCTATGAGACGAATGGTGTTCTGCTGCAGGAGGCCGAGCAAAGGGCACTTGATGTATTTTTGAGGAGGTTACCGGCACATATGTCGCGAAAATTGCGTGAAGGGACTCCGAAAGATTTGTTTTCGGCCATTCAGCTGGCAATTCAACGTGAGGAAATAGACATGCCAATGGGGGTACATGATAGACAAGCAGTGTTCACAGCGGGTATAAAATGTTACAAGTGTGGTCGTACGGGCCACATGCAGGGGCAATGTACCCAGTCACCGAGGAATAGAGGAAGGAGTGGAAATCAGCAGGTGGAGGATGGAGAAGTGGAGTTGGTAGAGTTGGACAATCGTTAAACGGCAGCAAGTTCCAAAGGCGCACCTAAGGGAGCTCCCGTTTAAGTTCAATGCAACAAATTTGTATGCAGAGGTGGAATGTTCAGTGGTGGGATCCATAGGAACTAAAAAGTTTAGGATTTTCTTGGACACAGGGGCGCAAGTGTCAGTAGCTACTAATAGTTTAATCAGACGAAGGAAGTTAGACACATCACGTTATAGGTTGCGTGGAATGGGGGATAAGAAGGTCATACCTTCGGGGTCAGTGACAGTTGACTTTCGCATAGGGAAAGCCCGATTTGATGCATGCACTGAGGTAGTACCATGGGTAAGCGAGGGCTGCGACATGATCCTATGAGTAAATTTCTTGCATCAACATCATGCCATAATTGAGCTTGGACAACGAATTATGGAACTTGGTGGAATGTTATTTCAACGAGGAGAAACTGTTGCCGATGCAAAGACGTTGCGAGGGGCATTCAACGTAATGAACAAACCAACTGAACCGCGTAAATTAGCATTAAGGCTTAATTCGCATGAGTGTGTGTCTAGTGGCGAATAGTACCCGTGAACGTGGATAATTTTAGCTAAGTAGATGCGAATTTTGGAAAAGGAGTTTTAGTAGAGAATTTGGATGTAGATATGACGAAGACTGGTGTCCGAGTGGTAGGCATAGCGATCAACCACTAACTGCCGATAGAACTGCACTGCCTAACAAAGTTAAGCATTTGGAAGGAGGAGAAAAAGAGCGTATGGAAGAATTGTTGTGGTAATTTAAGAATTTGTTTTTTCTATGAGGTCCGTTACCAGCAACTCCATTAGCTCAACATAGGATACCAACAGGGAACGAAGCACCTGTTTATCGTAAACCATACAGAATACCGAGGTATTTGCAGCAGATTGTGGAGGATTTCATTGATCAGCAGCTTGTGGATGGTATTATAGATCATAGTAATAATTGCTGGGGAGCGGGCATTGACGTTGTCCCTACAAAATCTGCGGATGGAACTAAGAAATGAAGGTTCTGTTGTGACTGCCGATACCTCAGTACTAAGACACCAACGGACGCATACCCTGTTTCACACATATCGGAGACTTTGGATCACTTAGGACAGTGCCAGTACTTTCCTACGATGGATCTGACAAGTGGTTATCATCATTTAGAGGTGGCTCATGAGGATCGTCCAAAAACTGCTTTCTCTACTCTGGGAGGCTATTACCAGTACATCAGAATGCCATTCGGTTTGAAAAACGCTCCAGCAACGTTTCAGAGGTTGCTAGGCAGTGTGTTGAGGGGTTTGAAACCACTGCAGTGTCTTGTCTATTTGGTTGACATTATAGAGTTTTCGAGGAGTATGGAACAGCATAGACAGCGGTTAAGGGAAGTCTTTATGAGGTTAAGAGCAGGTCGTTTAGCGTTGAGCCTGGAGAAGTGTCATTTTGCGTTAGAAGAAGTGAAATATTTAGGTCATATCATCAGTAAGGGCGGAGTGCGAACAGATCCGAGGTTGGTACAGGCTGTAAGGGATGTTAGGGAGTCGAGACCAGTTAAGGAAGTGCAATCATTCATAGGAATTTGCAAATTATATCGAGAGTTTGTGAAGGGTTTTGTAGATTTAGCAAAGGCCTTGAAGCGATTGTTACGGTAGGGTGTGAAATTTGAGTGGACAGATGAGTTCAGAAAGCGTTTGAGAGACTGAAAGAAGTGTTAACATCAAGTCCAGTTCTTGTGTTTCCAGATTTTGAAAAGGAATTTATTCTAGCATGCAATGCATCGAATCAAGCATTAGGGTGTGTTCTTAGTCAGGAAACTGATGGGGAAGAACATCCTGTGGCCTATGCATCTAGGCAGTTGGATGCAGCAGAGAAGAATTACTAAATAACAGAAATATGCTTAGCCTAATCTATGGAATCACATATTTTAAATGTTATTAATATGGGAGAAAATTTTGGATAATGACAGATCATGCTGCGTTGAAGTGGTTGTTGGGATTGAAGGATTCGTCCACTAGACTCACTAGATGGTCTGTGAGGCTTAGTGAATTCGACTAAAAGGTGGTGCAGAAGCCTGGGAAGAAGCACGGTAATGCGGATACACTGAGTAGAAAGGTTGTAAAAGTAGAAGTCATAGGTTGTGACCTACCAGCATGGAAAGAATTACAGGATGCTGACAAATATTGTAAGTCATAACGGACTCAGCCACAATTTAATATGTATGACGGTCTAATGGGCAGGTAAACTAAGTTAGGGCCAAGGGTAGTAGTGCCAGCGAAATTAAGAGATGAGGTTTTAAAGGAAGCACATGATCACATGTTGTCTGGTTATGGCAGATGTAGACTGCCGAATGGGTGAGTGGTGGAGGGTATTGGTGGAGAGGTAGAAAAGTAGATGTGGATCAGCATGTCAAGAACTGTGTACCATGCGTGCAGAGAGCAGATTTGAGTCAGCAACAGATACAGCTACCGGAAGTGACATGTCCCTTTTCTATGTTTGGAACTATTGTCTTAGGTCCTTTCAGTTGAACACCATTGGGGAACAGATTCGTTCTGACAATAATAGACGATTTTTAGAGGTATGTGGAGATGGTGGCTATGCCAAATCAACAGGCAGCAGTGGTCGTGCAAGTGTTAATAAACAACTGGATTTTGAAGTTTGATATACCGGAGTCAATAATTACTGAACAAGAGACCAACTTCATGTCAGATTTAATGAAGGAACTGTGTAAATTGTAGAACGAAAGAAGTTGAGGATGAGCTCGTTGCATCAACAGGCAAACTGAAGGACAGAAAAGGTAAACAGAACAATCGGGAAGATGCTGAGTTTTTATGTGGATTCTCGTGACTGTCATTGGGACGAGTATTTGAAGCATATTGTATGCGCATACAATGCAAAAGTCCATACCAATACCGGTTTGTCTCGGTGTGAGGTAGTGTACAGTGGAAAAATGCCGTCACCGTTTGATTTAGTGAATCTACAGAAAGGGAGGACTGGTGAAACCGTACATCAATTTGCGAAAAGAATTCGGGATGTTTGCAAACGGGTACCCGTGGTGTGGGGGTGGCCTCTTTGATTCATAATCAAAACGTCTTCGGACCCGGGTTCGATCCACGCCACTGCCTAAATTTTGATAAATAATCGGCATTGGCGGCCGAAGACTTCCGGCATAAGAAGTCAGCCTCAATCTGCCAACGGCCTTGTCAAAGAGCGCGGAGGAGCGGATAGAGGTTCAGGGCACTCTTTTGTCCTAGGGGTGGGAAATTGCCCCTAAAGGCGGAAGAATCAGCAATGATCAACGACATGAGGATGCAGAAGGCAATGGAAACCACTGCATTAAAGACACGTAACGTGTAACCACAGGACATGTGGCCTGTAATTGAAGAAGTGTCATGATGATCTCTCCATTGGCAAAAGATTCCGGAATAGTCCCCCATTCGGATATCCGGGAGGGGACTGCCAAGGGAGAGGTTACCATGAGAAAAAGATTGAATAATCAACGAAAGGATAACGTTCTACGAGTCGGGGCGTGGAATGTCAGAAGCTTGAACGTGGTAGGGAAACTAGAAAATCTGAAAAGAGAAATGCAAAGCCTCAATCTAGATATAGTAGGGGTCAGTGAAGTGAAGTGGAAGGAAGATAAGGATTTCTGGTCAGATGAGTATCGGGTAATATCAACAGCAGCAGAAAATGGTATAACAGGTGTAGGATTCGTTATGAATAGGAAGGTAGCGCACAGGGTGTGTTACTGTGAACAGTTCAGTGACCGGGTTGTTCTAATCAGAATCGACAGCAGACCAACACCGGCAACGATAGTTCAGGTATACATGCCGACGTCGCAAGCTGAAGATGAACAGATAGAATAAGTGTATGAGGATATTGAAAGGGTAATGCAGTATGTAAAGGGGGACGAAAATCTAATAGTCATGGGCGACTGGAATGCAGTTGTAGGGGAAGGAGTAGAAGAAAAGGTTACAGGAGAATATGGGCTTGGGACAAGGAATGAAAGAGGAGAAAGACTAATTGAGTTCTGTAACAAGTTTCAGCTAGTAACAGCGAATACCCCGTTCAGGAATCACAAGAGGAGGAGGTATACTTGGAAAAGGCCGGGAGATACGGGAAGATTTCAATTAGATTACATCATGGTCAGACAGAGATTCCGAAATCAGATACTGGATCGTAAGGCGTACCCTGGAGCAGATATAGACTCAGATCACAATATAGTAGTGATGAAGAGTAGGCTGAAGTTCAAGACATTAGTCAGGAAGAATCAATACGCAAAGAAGTGGGATACGGAAGTACTAAGGAATTACGAGATACGTTTGAAGTTCTCTAACGCTATAGATACAGCAATAAGGAATAGCGCAGTAGGCAGTACAGTTGAAGAGGAATGAACGTCTCTAAGAAGGGCCATCACAGAAGTTGGGAAGGAAAACACAGGTACAAAGAAGGTAGCTGCGAAGAAACCATGGGTAACAGAAGAAATACTTCAGTTGATTGATGAAAGGAGGAAGTACAAACATGTTCCAGGAAAATCAGGAATACAGAAATACAAGTCGCTAAGGAACGAAATAAATAGGAAGTGCAGGAAAGCTAAGACGATATGGCTGGAGGAAAAATGTGAAGACATCGAAAAAGATATGATTGTCGCAAGGACAGACTAAGCATACAGGAAAGTCAAAACAACCTTTGGTGACATTAAAAGCAACGGTGGTAACGTTAAGAGTGCAACGGGAATTTCACTGTTAAATGCAGAGGAGAGAGCAGATAGGTGGAAAGAATACATTGAAAGCCTCTATGAGGGTGAAGATTTGTCTGATGTGATAGAAGAAGAAACAGGAGTCGATTTAGAAGAGATAGGGGATCCAGTATAAGAATCGGATTTTAAAAGAGCTTTGGAGGACTTACGGTCAAATAAGGCAGAAGGCATAGACAACATTCCATCAGAATTTCTAATATCATTGGGGGAAGTGGGCAACAAAACGACTAATCACGTTGGTGTGTAGAATATATGATGAGAGGCACCCACATGCCTTGCTCATACGGTTGCATCAAGCAGTCAGGCCTGCAAGATGAGTGGTCTGCCAAGCGAGTGGATTCATTCTTATTTGTCGAGTAACATGAACTCTCGTACTCACAATTTAGTTACAAATTATCCTCCTGTATGAATAATACGCAACGGAAACACAAATCTGACTATCAGTAATTTACGGAACTCTGACTGTTCACTGCACTGGCAATACCACATTTTCTTTTTTTATTTAACGACTTTTATCAACACGTGGCAATCACACTGAATATGAGTGGCGCACACATTATAAATTCTGGGTATCATGACAACATACAATTCGAAGGAAAAGGCCACCAATCTTTTTCTTTTCACTATCTTATTTATTCCAATACATTCTATAACCTAAACACACAAATTCTATAACCTACAACAATAACACATGAGAAATTCCGCCCAGTGGGCATGGCTTAACGTTCGTGATTCTCTACCTTATGGTCTCGTAATTATTTAACGCTACACTGCACTTTCTGGATAGGATGGTGGATCTTTTATTATACCTCACACTTCGACTCTCACAAGCATCATCACGAAACTTTCCTCCAGACCGAGCGGTACCGAAGGAACAAGCATAACCCACTAATCTTTTGAAACTACCTCGCTACGCTCCCATGCAAACCACACGTACCCAAATTACATGACATACACCACACTGCAATATGAAATACTACACAGGGAATAGTCACAACATTATCACTTTCAGCTTTCCCACTTCAATTAATATTTATCCCAGTTTCAGACGACACTGCCCCACTTCGTAATTCTACTTTCCTACTATGAACTCTGGAGTTATATGCACGTCTTCCCGTGCAATGCAAGCCAAGTGGCGTTGCTGGATAGACGGCCGACTCACCTTGCTTCTCTCTCAGAGTTTGAATCTAGCGTCACACGGAATCATATCACACAAAGTAATATTAAGAACATATTCATCACAGACGCGAGTCCTCAACTGATACCATGGACGAGTACTTCTCTTTATCTTTTGTCTCTTACACAGTTTGAGACACACACAGTACTCACCACGTGGAAGTACTCGTCTCTAATTTCAAGTCCTGCACACGCCATTTCTTAAATATTTCAACTTATGGTACACACGCTATTTCTTAAATATTTCAACTTATTGTACACACGCTAGTAATTCAGCTTAACTTAAGCACACGGAAGTATTTCAACTTATTGCTACACGTGGTTTCATTGTGACCGTTGGTCACTTCTGAAGATTACTACGATCCCATTAATATTACTTGCCTGACATTTAATTCTCCCCACAAAAGTTCCTGAAATACAGAAATTATCATTTCAAGCTACTCTTAAATATTCCACATGCATACCATATCTCCACTCTTTTGTCTTTACGGAGCAGAACTAAGACAGGTCTTAAAAGCAGAAGATCCAGCGGCAGAGTGCTGAAACATGGCCGTTCTCCAGGTCCTCTCGCACCTCTGCTGAAGTGGGGGAGCACCTTGCTACCGTATCGGTCAGCCACGTTTCAGGCGCTCAAAGCTCAGGTAAATTTCATCTCTTTGGTCCCACCAAAGGTGGCCAAAGGATCCTCTCAAAGATGATATATTCACATTCACTATCTGTGGTTAGCAGACGACCATACATTCATTCATTTCACAGATCTCACCAAAGTGGATGTACGGATTTATTTTGTGGGAGTGCACATGTGATCAATTAAATAAATAAATTGTCATTCTTTCCCACACTGGTATCCGGCTTCGCTGTATTAATTGAAATTGAGCTATTTTACAAAAAAAATGTGTTGTTCTGACAAAAATATTGATGTATGTTGTACCTATTTTCAATGTCAGGCGGTACTGTACCCTTTCACCAGCGGCTACCCGTGCAGAAAAAAATGGCACGGTACTATCCTTGCAATGCGAGGGTAGTTTCGAACATTTTTTTTAAGAAAACTGTATTAGAACAAACGTAGCAAGTCATCAAAATAAACAGGAGGTGACCTTAGCCCCTGGTGACCTCAAATAGACGACCAAATGCTGTTACTTTACGAAATTATTGACACAGTTGTTGCATTATTGTACTCTCCACAATCCGGAGTAATGTACACATACAAATTTACAACAATCCACATGACAAATAAAACATTACATCATACAAATAAAAAATAATGTTGAGAAAAAAATTTGCTTAGTTACTGGGATCTTCGTTATTTTGATGAGTAATCCAAACTTCAGTAATTCTATGACAAATAAAAAAAATACTAATTGTACTCATGAAATTTTAAATAGCTCACCGTCCAAACACAGAGCAAGTAATCTGACATTCATAAATTGCGGGGTAAAAACCTTTACACAGCAAAGTCTAAATACAAAACAAAATCAACAAAACAAAAACATTGCGTACACTAGTTACATGTAGAATGTCAGGCTCCATACTATTACTCTAAAATATACATCATACCTACAGAGAAATAAAACTGAGAAGAAAAACAATGAAATATACCACAAGTTACATACTGGATACGTAATATAGTTCGTCTAAGACATCATGTCATACCTCATTAACTATCATCACCTAAGCAATTGCCACCACTACTCGACTGTGAGTTTAACCTTATCCTTGTCCACCAGTACAAATACCTGCTGCTGAGCCAGTCAGTCAATCAACTTTGATCAATTCATGCAATAAATAGTTTAGCAATAAGTGCTTGAATCCACCAGTAGCTCCCGTATCTTACTCTACTGCTCATTTCTCTGTTGTTACACATTTGGACGACAAGAACTTACATTTCGACTAGCCTTCATTACACTTTAATGTGAAATATCACCACTGTGATAATGAAAATAAGTGGGTTCAGTCAACACACCAACAAGATCATTACTGTCCACGACATCAAAATGCATCAATTAATTCCTATATTTGTTGTGCAATGCAAACTCTTGTCCCCTGTGACAACCTTACTGACCTATGCAACAAGAGCCGCTACGTTACTATTACGCCACTGGCTAATAATTAAAGCATCATTGTACCAAATTTTCTAATAAACATGCTACGTGAACTAGTAGCCCAGAACAAACAAAAAAACACTAACTATTCTAAACACAAATGTTAATGAAATACAATTACACTTGCTGTGCCTTCAGGAATGAAACATATAAAAAAATTTACACAATTACAAGTACAAATACATTATTCCCTATCTTGCGAGTCACATGGAATCATTTCATTCTGTGATTTTCTTGGGGTCAAAAAAGTTGCTGACAGGTTCCCCAGAAACACTGTCTCGGTGTCAAAGCTCTCCCATGGTTACCCGGACGAAAGTCTTTAAGTCACTCAAATCGGCATTTTGAACACGCACTGAACAGTAAACTGTATCTCACATTAAACACAAATGTCATAGTCACTCTCAGAGTACCATCCACACGAATCTGGTCGTCCAGAAATGGCCCTACAGCTACTATTACCCACGGTTCTGTCCTTTCAGTTCATGGTGTAATTAAAAGTCGTAAGTTCCAACAAACAGCACTTATTGCCACACCAATTAAAGAAATGTCTCCCACTACAAACGCAAATGTCAATGTCCCACTCAAGTTTCTTGCGTTCATACAATAATTAGTCACCAAACGACAACTGTCCTCTTTAAGTATACCAAACGTCCCACATGCAATTCACAAAGAACACTTAAAAGTCACTGCCAAAAGTTTATGGATCCCACCGTTCAGTGGTCAAGACAAAACAAAACGATCGTCCTGTCTGCTAAAGACAAAATCTTTTCCACCACTCACAACGCAGAAACACCAGTCCTTCACTTTCCACCTTATGGAGACATACGAGCAGTCATCTTGTTTCACGGCTCCACAGTCCACTACTAGTTAATAGTTGCTGTTACAAAATGACCGCCGGACTCTGCCTCGCGTCGTTCATTCTGCCGTCGCTCCGCCGTTGAGCAGAAGAAACCACCCACTGTTGCCTCCGCGGGATACTTTCCCCAGTCGTAAGGGTGGCGGAAATAATGAATGGCCAGTGGTACGTGCGTGTCGCCCACGCTGTTGACCTGCTGTAGCGGGCGCGTGGAGTGTACCCCGACCGGCAGTGGAGTGGGGAGCGCACCGGCTCTGTTGCCGACGTCTGCTTGGCTTATGTGGTACGGTCGTGTTCTGTGTAGCCCCTCAGTGCTACGACACCCAATCAGTCAGACCCTTCCATGCATCTCGCAACATTACAGACAAAAGGATATTCTTACATTATTTAAATACTCATTGATTACATGTATGATCTATCAGATACATTGGTAATAAAAGAATCTTTGTTCTAAAAAAATAAGATTATACACCCTAGTTTTCTACACATACAACATCAACATTTATCCCTTTTCTATATATAGCCCATACTTGTGCTACTGATTGTACCCGTTGTCCCTCATTCAAAACATGAAAGTGTTAAAAAAAAGGGAATAAGAAACAATCTATACAGCTCATAATTACAATATCAAATAGTAGACTACTTTAACATCCTATCACAGTGAAAACATTAGAAAATGTTGATTCTAAAACTACAATATACAGTGAACCTTTGTGCTTGTGACAGACTGAAATTAATACCCCTTGAAAGTGTTCTAACAAAAAAATAAGAAATAATCTACACAGCTCACAATTACCCACACATGTTATTAAATAGTAAACTACTTTAACATCCTAACACCATAAACATTTTAGGAACTGATGACTCTAAATCTACAACATACAATGCACCTTTGTGCTTGTGACAGACTGAAATTAGTATCTCTTTATACATATTACATTTTATTATAGATAACAACATTTCTAGGACACGTATGTACCATCCGCATGTCAGATCCTGACCTGACATCGAGGTTCATCCCAATCAAACAATAAAACACAATAATGTTGTAGTTATGGATCGGTAGCATCCCCTTTACAGGTGTGTGCGCATTGATCACACTACTCTACGACTCTCACTCACCAGACATCACATTTTCCTTCTCATTCAACCCATTAATAGACTAACAGAATAGGTCTAGAAGTCAGCTATCCCTAACACCACCACACTCACGACAACATACCATACCTTTGCTGCCTTATACTCATCCACATAACACATGAAGCTGTTTCGGAGATAGCTTTCCAGTCTCCAAATTCGTCCTTTCACTCTGGCACCTCTCTCCATCGGCTTACCTCTGCATTCACTTTACCGATTATTCATCCTGCTAAATATCAACTTAGAATTGCGACATTTCATCTAAGAACAAAAAATACACAAATTATTCATCCTGCAAAATAACTGTACACATTCTTGGTACCGTTTTGATTAGTTATACTGGTACCAGGATTCAACAACAGCAACAACAAAATTTATTTTTTTCATTTAGCAAATGTTATGGTAAGAATTAGATTTACACTTATATTACATCTTACGTCAGTATTCCACAACGTTCACCATCTGGATCTCATACTCCCTTTATGTCCTTTCACGTTGTGCAGTTGTCCTCATCTCTTCATTCGTATTTCGGCTCTCCATCCGTCGATTACTCAATTTCCTGGTCTTCCTTCGCCATTCGCATCAATCTCGATTGCAGCATACACAGGCCTCTCTGTAACATACCTCTAAGACATCTCCACATTATTAGTTCTATTCACCTTTATTTACCACTGTTTCCTCACGTCGAATCTATCTTTATTAATTACACTGCTTCACGTCGCTTCTCTTCTTAAATATCACCTTTATCCACTACTATTTATCACGTCGCTTCTCTATCTACCATCTTTATCCACTTATTAATCATCACGTCGTTTCTGCTTGATCCTTATTCATATGACAAAAAATACGTACATACACCACTCTGTCGACTCCTGTTCATGACTCATTCGACCAGTCTATTCCGTCATACTCTTGACATCCCGCCTGAAAATTCTTATGTTCGATTTGCCCCTGCACAACGTTACACACCACAAACAAATACACTGACTATCTACCATAAATTGCCTACTTTCGATCTATCCTTAACTTTTCCATAATTTGATGTTAGAAATGTGATGAAGCCCACACGACTGTTTTCCCTTGATCGTCTCAAACAGTACAGCATTTTCATGGACAATCCGCCTCACTCTGAATGGTCCACCATACACAGTAAAGAATTTGCTGGTTACGAATCTAAGCTTACATGGAAATTAAATGTGTGCAGAGAATACAAGCTGGGAGAAATGGGCAGCCCAAGTGTTAGAAACTTAGGTGCTAGCGGCCTCTTTCCCTAACACCAGATTCCGAACAACCATACACAGCACCTCATTATAACTGTCACCACGACAATGACATACTATATAGCAGCTAATCTAAACACTTCGATCACATTGCTAATATTACCTGTAACAGCAGTGTAAATGTACCCCATGCCATACAGATCACAATGTTGACTTTTTTTTTACATTACGTGTTAAGTACCTGCAATAGTCAAATCGCACTAATTAAACTGGACTCATTAGCATTATTACATAACATTTTTTTAAACAGTCCTTTTACTTTACTGTTCCAAAAAAAAATTTGCAAATTTTGCTCTGAGAGACCAGCCTAACAGATTCCATTACTGGTGTTTTATTCTATGATCAGAAGTAAGGTATTTGCATTCCTACATATCAGTAGAGTATGTCTGCTACATAGACAATTTTCAGTGCCAGCTGCATTTGTTTTAAGGCAAGATGCTAAGGGCTGATATGTTGGATTAGTTTCTCCTATCCTTCAATCCATTATGACAAGAATGAAATGCCAGGATTCCATGCTCTCCTGTCATTCTGATAGTTTCTGCCATTCCTATCCCCGACACTGTCTGACCTATGAGTCGTGTCTCCGTTTACGATGTTGCTCTCATTACCAAGTTCCTGTAACAATTGCTTAAATGACGAAGAATCGTCTAAGCCTCTCCCTGCTATCACTATATCTCTGCGCAATTTCACTGGCAACTTCGTTATACAGATCCTAAAGAGCTCCCCAGATTCGTATGGCACATCCAAATACCTATTTCGTCTCAGCATTTCCTGATAGCACGACACTGGATCTATTATACCACCTTCGTTACAATTTGGCATCATAACCTGGTCCTGCTTACTTTTCGACCAGAATTCATTTAAAAACTTGTCACAAAATATCTTGTAGCTACTACAGTCTTTAATAACTTCCTGCATTTTCGCTCTAGCCTCATCCCTCAAATGGTTACACACAATCTTCATTTTGAGGAGCAGTCCCCACGATGAAGGTAATGAATCTTGAAATTGAGACAGCCTTGGACTATACCCAGTTGGGTTTGCCACCTGTTTTACCCGACACAACCGTTCTTCTAACTCTCTGAATTCGTCTTCCTCTTTCTGCCTATTTTCCTTTTTTGAATTTATCTCCTCTCCGTCTGCAATCTACCTGGTGGTGTGTCACCTTCGCTACTGCACGCTAATTGCAACTGTGCTAGTTCTTCCCTATGTTTCCTACTTATTTCTAACTGCGCCTCTTTAAGCTGTAATAGTGATTGTATCTCCCCCTGGTTGGCATAAACCTCTCGCTGCGTACTGTCAGTGCCTGTCTCACCTCTTATACTGATCTTTTCTACATCTGCACAAATCGTATTCATTCTGACCATTACCTCTTTGATTCGCTCGTCCGGCAACACGTCCCTACGTTCAGTAGTATCACTCTCAATTGCAAATATTCGTACCTCCAAATTATTGGCTTTTTCTTTCACAGCGTCACACACTTGCTTCAACGCACCCAGATTCTTCTCCCCCTCATCTAACCGATTATTAACTGCGGGCAGACGCTCATCGATAACTGTGTGTAGCTTCGTCATTGCCTCTTTATTTCCCTTATCCACTGCCTCCCATCTTTCCTTATTATCTTTATCAATCGCTTCCAATCTTTCCTTATATGCTTCCAATCTTTCCTTAGTTTCCCTATCTCTCTCCTTATTATCGCTATTCATCGCTTCTAATCTTTCCTTATTATCTTTATCCATCTTCTGTAAAAACTGCAGTAGCACATTGTCAATTGCTACTTTCGGTGCACTCACCTCGTTCGCCTGAGAAACCGTAGCTTTGCTAAGGGTAGCTGCACTTTCACTGCATACCTGACCTAGTCCTGGCTCGCCCGCATCGTCGGGAAAAACCCCCGATTGTGAACAAAGCCCGCCGCTCAAAGGATCACCTAGCAGCAGTCCACTGAACAATTCAGCCCCTTCCGAGTGTTTGCCATCCCCACTCATTAGCCCATGGTTGACACCTACTTCCTGCTGCACTGCTACCTTCACCCCAGAATCGCTATTCTCCATCGTGACTACACTTTTCGACTGCGACCTAGTAACTACGGACATTACGCAAAAAAAATTATACACCGATCTTCCACCCTTGGACGATATAGCAATTAATTACATAAATAATAAAAGATCCTCACCAATCCAGAAAGAAATTGCAAACAAAAAAAATTTTACTTCTTAGCGCTATCACAATATATTCCATCCAAAAAAAATCTTAACAGCAAACCCTAACAGCAGAATCCTGGCAGGGTCGCAATTATGAGAGGCACTCACATGCCTCGTTCATACGGTTGCATCAAGCAGTCAGGCCTGCAAGATGAGTGGTCTGCCAAGCGAGTGGATTCATTCTTATTTGTCGAGTAACATGAACTCTCGTACTCACAATTTAGTTACAAATTATCCTCCTGTATGAATAATACGCAACGGAAACATGCATCTGACTATCAGTAATTTACAGAACTCTGACTGTTCACTGCACTGGCAATACCACATTTTCTTTTTTTATTTAACGACTTTTATCAACACGTGGCCATCGCACTGAATATGAGTGGCGCACACATTATAAATTCTGGATATCATGACAACATACAATTCGAAGGAAAAGGCCACCAATCTTTTCTTTTCACTATCTTATTTATTCCGATACATTCTATAACCTAAACACACAAATTCTATAACCTACAACAATAACACATGAGAAATTCCGCCCAGTGGGCATGCCTTACCATTCGTGATTCTCTACCTTATGGTCTCGTAATTATTTAACACTACAGTGGACTTTCTGGATAGGATGGTGGATCTTTTATTATACCTCACACTTCGACTCTCACAAGCATCATCACGAAACTTTCCTCCAGACAGAGCGGTACCGAAGGAACAAGCATAACCCACTAATCTTTTGAAACTACCTCGCTACGCTCCCATGCAAACCACACGTACCCAAATTACATGACATACACCACACTGCAATATGAAATACTACACAGGGAATAGTCACAACATTATCCTTTCAGCTTTCCCACTTCAATTAATATTTATCCCAGTTTCAGACGACACTGCCCCACTTCGTAATTCTACTTTCCTACTATGAACTCTGGAGTTATATGCACGTCTTCCTGTGCAATGCAAGCCAAGTGGCGTTGCTGGATAGACGGCCGACTCACCTTGCTTCTCTCTCAGAGTTTGAATCTAGCGTCACACGGAATCATATCACACAAAGTAATATTAAGAACATATTCATCACAGACGCGAGTCCTCAACTGATACCATGGACGAGTACTTCTCTTTATCTTTTGTCTCATACACGGTTTGGACTCACACAGTACTCACCACGTGGAAGTACTCGTCTCTAATTTCAAGTCCTGCACACGCCATTTCTTAAATATTTCAACTTATGGTACACACGCTATTTCTTAAATATTTCAACTTATTGTACACACTAGTAATTCAGCTTAACTTAAGCACACGGAAGTATTTCAACTTATTGCTACACGTGGTTTCCTTGTGACCGTTGGTCACTTCTGAAGATTACTACGATCCCATTAATATTACCTGCCTGACATTTAATTCTCCCCACAAAAGTTCCTGAAATAGAGAAATTATCATTTCAAACTACTCTTCAATATTCCATATGCATACCGTATCTCCACTCTTTTGTCTTTACAGAGCACAACTAAGACAGGTCTTAACAGCAGAAGATCCAGCGGCAGAGTGCTGAAACATGGCCGTTCTCCAGGTCCTCTCGCACCTCTGCTGAAGTGGGAGAGCACCTTGCTACCGTATTGGTCAGCCACATTTCAGGCGCTCAAAGCTCAGGTAAATTTCATCTCTTTGGTCCCACCAAAGGTGGCCAAAGGATCGTCTCAAAGATGATGATATATTCACATTCACTATCTGCGGTTAGCAGACGACCATACATTCATTCATTTCACAGATCTCACCAAAATGGATGTACGGATTTATTTTGTGGGAGTGCACGTGATCAATTAAATAAATAAATTGTCATTCTTTCCCACACTGGTATCCGGCTTCGCTGTATTAATTGAAATTGAGTTATTTTACAAAAAAAGATGTGTTGTTCTGACAAAAATAATGAAGTATGTTGTACCTATTTTCAATGTCAGGCGGTACTGTACCCTTTCAATGAGACTGGCGATATACCATCTGACTTTCGGAAAAGCATCATCCACACAATTCCGAAGACGGCAAGAGCTGACAAGCGCGAGAATTATCGCACAATCAGCTTAACAGCTCATGCATCGAAGCTGCTTACAAGAATAATATACAGCAGAATGGAAAAGAAAATTGAGAATGCGCTAGGTGACGATCAGTTTGGCTTTAGGAAAAGTAAAGGGACGAGAGAGGCAATTCTGACGTTACGGCTGACAATGGAAGCAAGGCTAAAGAAAATTCAAGACACTTTCATAGGATTTGTCGAACTGGAAAAAGCGTTCGACAATATAAAATGGTGCAAGCTGTTCGAGATTCTGAAAAAAGTAGGGGTAAGTTATAGGGAGAGATGGGCCATATACAATACGTACAACAACCAAGAGAGAATAATAAGAGTGGACGATCAAGAACGAAGTGCTCCTATTAAGAAGGGTGTAAGACAAGGCTGTAGCCTTTCGCCCCTACTCTTCAATCTGTACATTGAGGAAGCAATGATGGAAATGAAAGAAAGGTTCAGGAGTGGAATTAAAATACAAGGTGAAAGGATATCAATGATACGATTCGCTGATGACATTGCTATCCTGAGTGAAAGTGAAGAAGAATTAAATGATCTGCTGGACGGAATGAACAGTCTAATGAGTACACAGTATGTTTTGAGAGTAAATCGGAGAAAGATGAAGGTAATGAGAAGTAGTAGAAATGAGAACAGCGAGAAACTTAACACCAGCATTGATGGTCATGAAGTCAATGGCAAAAAAGGCATTTCTGGCCAAGAGAAGTCTACTAATATCAAATACCGGCCTTAATTTGAGGAAGAAATTTCTGAGGATGTACGTCTGGAGTACGGCATTGTATGGTAGTGAAACATGGACTGTGGAAAAACCGGAACAGAAGAGAATCGAAGCATTTGAGATGTGGTGCTATAGACGAATGTTGTAAATTAGGTGGACTGATAAGGTAAGGAATGAGGAGGTTCTACGCAGAATCGGAGAGGAAAGGAAATAATTGAGGACGTAGGTTGCAAGTGCTACTCTGAGATGAAGAGGTTAGCACAGGAAAGGAATTCGTGGCGGGCCGCATCAAACCAGTCAGTAGACTGATGACAAAAAAAAAAAAAAGTCGAATACGAAGGCTCTGGAAAGGCGGGAAATAGAGTAGGGCAATGGATAATGCTATCCAGCCCCTACATGCCAAAAGGCAAAACGAGGAAGTTCGTCACGAGGTATCAATGGCCATATCAAGTAGTTGAAACCACACCCCCTGTTAATGTTAAACTTCAGCTGCCAACTAGAACAACCATAGTACACATTGGGCGGGTGTGGTCATTTAAAGGTTGTCCCGATGTTATTCCAGGTTTGAAACAGGAAGAGAAGAGAAAGAAAGAGAGAATGAAGAGAGGTGTTCAGCGCAGAGTACAGCATGATGTACCATATGCTTTGCAATCCAGCAAGTAGTGGAGTATTTGTAGCCTTTTATGTTTCCTTGTTATGTATCACTGGGTTTGCGTAGATCAATTAGGCATTGTGCTTCATATGTCGTTTGTTTTTCTGAGTATTGTGAGCCTACTGGGGACAACAGACTTTTTGAAAAGGGAGGAAGGGTGATGGTGATCATTGTCCGCAGGTCACTGAAAAGGAAAGCTTTGAGGAAGTTGGCAGAAGTAAAAAACTGAGGATGTATTGCTGATCTCGGAATTTAATAGCTGGTACGCTAAGATGACAAGCAAGGAATTACGCAGCTGCCATAGAGAGAAGGTAAAGGTATGTCCAGCCAGGGTGACAAGAACCAATCTGGACACGTGCACGGTGCAGTTATTTTTAGCTAGGAGGAAAGAAATAGACTGTTTAAGGGACATCGTGGAGTCAAAATTTAACTTGCAACGGGTCGGGATGCATTGGATCTTCTTCACCTACAAAAACGTAATAGAAGTAGCACGTTGTTTTGAGCAGGGAGTATTTCCTGAAGTGAAACGTATGGAGCTCGAAGGGAGAGGAATTTTAATCAATGGAACTAAGTGTAACATAATAGGACCAACCTTCCATCTGCCAGCACCAATTTCAGGAGTCACGCAGTTGAATGTTACACAGCCACAGCTGTACTGGCAAGAAGCAATTTTAGAGTTTTGGCCAAGGCAGAATCTGGCCTTGGTAAATCAAACTCTGGAGTCAGGTATGTTGAGATCCATTAACTGGTTCATTTCAGAGCAAGAGGGGCGCATATCAGCTGACCTGCTTGTGCAACATGTCGCCCAATATAGGGAAAGACAACGCTAAGTAACGATCGTTTTGAGCACCTCTGTGCCAAGTGCCATCGCAGTCTTAACTTTGTTGTGTGTTGTTTTCATTCTAGTCCAGCGAAGAGCCAATTCCAAAAGGGAACCGAGTGTAGTCCCAATCCCAGTAGATTGTATACCAAGGGTGTAAGACGGGTAGGTAAGGGGATGATCGAGCATGAAGTGGAGTAGTCATCCTGTAAGGAATTTTTACGTTTTGTCTCATGTCATGTTTTGTAAGAGGACTAGGCCACATCTAAGTTTTCTAATTGTAGTAGTAAATATGCCATAATGTGCCGACCCGAACAAGTTTAAGGGGGGGTAGGATGACAAACGGGCCGACTTGGAGCAGGAGAGGCATAACAGGATATTTTAATTTCCAGTGTCTATACTTTTACGAATAAATTCATAAAACTTTGTCAGCATCACCAGGAAGGATTCAGGATTCACAGTCATTGCAGTGGAAGTTCGAAAACATAACGAGTAATTTTTTTTTATGTGTGAAACTTCATTATTTTTTCACTTACTAATGGCTGCATTTGTTGCTGCAGGTACACTTTTCTTCATAAGTTAGAGAGATTCTTCGATGAATTATGCACAGCATACATAACACACTTACAAGTGTATGAAACTCTAGAATTTATTTACTTTATGAAAAAAAGGAATGAGCTGCTTTATTTTAAACTTCATGTTTAGAAAAACACAAATTTTGTAGTTAATTACCTCAATTTTTACCACAGTTTTTAATAGATTTTGAAAATTCTAGAGTTTCATACACCTTTAAGTATGGTTTGTATACTGTGCAAAATTCATCGAAAAATCTCCGTTACTTATGAAGAAAAGTGTACCTATGGCAACAAATGCAGCCATTACTAAGTGAAAAAAATGATGAAATTTCACATCTAAAAAAAATTACTTTGTTATGTTTTCGAACATCCACTGCTATGAGTGAGAATTCTGAATCCTTCCTGGTCCTGCTGACAAAGTTTTATGAATTTATTTGTAAAAGTACAGACAGTGGAAATCAAAATGTGTTTGTGGGGCCTCTCCTGCTCCAAGTCGGCCCGTTTGACGTCCTATCCCCCTTAAGAGTAATTAGAGGTCAATGTGGGGACCGGGTCTTTCCAAGAGGGGGGAATAATGTAGCGGCACCACCGGTTAAGATAGGAAAGTTACATTCGGTGCAAAATTTTTGAGCACACAAGTTACAGCCAGACCCAGGCATGTTGGCAGTAAGTTACGCTGACCTGCGGTTGTGAAGTAGAATGGAGGCAACAGGTCCATCGAACCGCTGAAAAGAGTAAATGCAGAGGTTTGCATGGCGCAAGTTACAGGCAGAAGGGGTCCACTGGCGCAACCTAGGTGTTATGAGTAAATGACTTGGAGCGGCACATTAGCAAAACAGAGGCGCACAGCTGCGTATAAATAGGTGCCAGTTTTAAAAGTTTGAATCAAATGAAAACCTTAAATTTGCAATAACAAATCGAAATTTCGCACCGTTATCCTGTAAGTTGGTAAGCGTGCTACAAACAGCATGCAGAATGGCCTGTAGTGGCATCATTGTGCAGATGCACACATACCGTCACAGTATCAGTACAAAAATGGCTTCCCCACATGCGACTTGCACCAGGGAAGAACAGCGTTCTGTTCGGTTTTTGCGTAGTGAAGGTGTGAAACCTATTGAAATGCATCGATGAATGAAGGTTTAGTACGGTGATGCACGTTTGTCACAGCAGCAAGTCTACGAATGGAGTAGGAAGTTCGCAAATGGTGTGACTTCAGTGGAAGATGGTCCTCGTCCAGGTCAGGCACAATGAGTTGTGACTCAACAAAACATGGCAGCAGTAGAAGCCATAGTGAAGGAAACCACCAAGTGATACTGAATGACATTGCAGCATGTTTACAGATTAGTCATGGGTCAGCACACCACATTGTGCATGATGTGCTCCAGTTTCACGAAGTGTCTGCAAGATGGGTGCCATGGCAGTTGACTAGTGAAATGAGAGAACGACGTGTTGATGTTTGTGAAGAAATTCTTCGGCACGTTGAACGAGAAGGTGATGGCTTCCTTGCAAGAATCGTTATTGGGCACGAAACCTGGGTTCACTTCCACCAACCGGAAACGAAGAGAGCGAGCAAGGAATGGCGCCATTCCTCATCACCAAAACCAAAGGAGTTTCGACTATTTTTTGGGACGAAAAAGGTGTCATTTTGGAGAATTACATGCCTAGAGGGACACTGTCACCAGTGCATCATACACAGATCTCCTAAAAAATCATTTGCGGCCTGCAATCAGATCAAAGCGACGTAGATTGCTCTCAGCAGGTGTCCTTCTGCAACATGATAATGCAAGGCAACACACTGCTCGTACAACAATTGCAACAATCCCAAACTTGCATTTTGTGTGTCTTCCTAATCCACCATACCCACCAGACCTTGCCCCAAGTGATTTCCATATGTTTGGACCACTCAAAGACGCGATGGAAAGAAAGAAGTTCCGTTCTGATGAAGAGGTATGCATGAGTGGTTGCGTGGACTACCAAAAGAATTTTTTTCTAAATGAATTTATGCATTTTGTAAGCGCTGCAGGACTTGCATTGAGCGTGGGGGAGATTATGTTGAAAAGTGATACAGCTTTGTACTGCTTCTGCAGAATAAATAAAAAAAATATTTGAGGGGTTTCATTTGACTCATATTAATGAGGAGGATTCAAGTGTGATGGCTCTCCTGGATGGCGGGGCGTGTCACACCTCTGTCTACATGCAGCAGCAGATGGGACGCCATCATTCCACTCCATGGCGGGTCGCTGGTTCGACCCTCTGAGGCCAACGTGGGGTCTGTAGCCAGCCAGTGGCAGGTTATGGCATGGCGCACTACTGTGGGCAGTCTTGCTGGCTCCCAACACACGTTGGAGGGATCCCGAGGTGAGGGCTGCAGATTCAGACGCCGGGTAGCGGGCGTTTCTTGTCGCTGCGATCTTAGCCACGCCGGCGAGGAAGCTTGCCGTGGGCAGCATGCTACTCCCAGCTGGTGGTACTGAGGTGGCAGGGACAGAGACCGCCGAGTCGACTGCCGGCGCATCTTGACGTCGTCACAACTCTGCGGCCGTACAAGGCCAACACACAGGGTCATTGCACAGTTCTCTGAGACAGCCATTCTGTGCCAAGCCATTTCGCAGACATCGAAGTGGTGTCCTCAGCATTGCGGGACCTGGTGATGCAGACTGAGAAGAATGAGGGCACTGTAGCTGGAAATAATAAATCACTAGGGAAACTCGGACGAGTTTCAATAGGGCGCATCCTCATAGTTTCCATCCTTGTCCAACATTCCTCTACAGCTGAAACACAGTACTCCACTTCACTTTACTTCAAGCATATGAATACTGAGAAGCACCCTCAACATCGCTGATGCAGTTTATGGATCAAAAGTTTTCACTGCCACAGGATTTCAGGCACTGCATGTAATTATTGGAACATTCTTCCTAACATGTTTACTTCGACACTCAGTAAATCAACCAACACCAATTCGGATTTGAAGCTGCCGGGTGATACTGACAATTTGTGGATGTAATAACTCCGTGAGCCTTGTTACTGAAGTCCAAATTTTTCTTGCTATCAGGGGAAACAGCCTCACTCATTCTTTTTGATGAAGAAATGTGAGTACTCCCAGGCGGTTCACCCATCACGTTGGGAGGAAAAATAAGGTTCGAGGATTCAATTTCGGTCCTACGAGCAGCTAGGGAAATAGGACTCCACTCAGACTGTGCCTGAGTTAGGCTTGTACAACTGAGGTGAGGCAGGTCCCTCAGAAGTTGCCTGCTAACGACTGTTGCACCTCAACAGCAATGCATCTCATCAGCACACAGTACACCCTGAGACTGTGCGTTTTTTATAAAGCATTTTACCATCCTCGCGGACTGGGCGGTCAATACAAGACCCCCTTCCCCTCTGACACACGTTTCACCGCCACGCCGCACAGTGGTTATTGAAGCATGCGCAGATTTTACGGTGACAAATGACTGGCGGCGCTTATCAGTTCCCAGTTCAGGAATCCCGAGGTCGCCAAGCCCATACTCAGCAAAGGAAAGCTGAGACCATGAGGGCTCTACTGGGGGAACCATCACGATGTGTAAACATCACCTGCAAACCAACACGAGAGAGAAGGCTGTTTACTTTCACGGGATCTTGAAACTTCGCAAAAAATGAATACAGAATCAAAATAAGCCTCTGATAAGATGTAACTAGAATAGCATCAACCAAACAATCGTCAATTTCTAGAGAGACAGTTTCAGAAGTAGGAAGAATCTGTTCGCTCGACACGGAAGGCGGAACTGCCACTCAGTTATGGCGATGGGCAGCACTATTGAATAGAAATAAATAAATACAGGAACGTAAAGAAGTAATTAATAAGTAAGTCAAATTGATTGGTATAACTGAAAGTTTAAAACTTAAGAACAACTAAGGTTACTGTCTGAGTTCACTCCTGTAAAATTGTAAGAGACTTTATACATGACTTGGAAAGTCAGAAGTACGTATATTTTAGGAAAGCTAAGAAATTTGCTAGAGTGGAATACAAAGGATGACAAGTGACGCATTAGTGGTCTGATAGGGAAAATGCAAATACAGATATTAGTTCAGGCACATACGAGTAATTACTACCTTTATTTCATTTCGTAACATTTATGCCTTCTAGTTTAGGGCCGGATTATTCAGGATTTTGCAGATCTTTCATTTTATTCTTTAACTTTGCAGCTAGATGCTGTTCCTGACGCTTCAGTAGCCAGTGTAACGTAAGGGACGGAATTCGTGTGTGACCGTCTGTAAATTACGTTAACTTTCTTCTATGACTTCTCGTGTTTTGATTGCTTCTGTGTGGTGTTCTATGAGGAAGAATGTGGAGCCCGGGCCAGTATTTGCCTGAAACAGCCTAGGAAATCACACAAAAACCAAACTCAGACTGCTCAGTGTTCCATGGCACCGCCATTAAACCACCTCTCGGATTTGATATGGGTCGCCCCGCGGGATTAGCCGAGCGGTCTGAGGCACTGCAGTCATGGACTGAGCGGGATCCCGGCGGATGTTCGAGTCCTCCCTCGGGCATCAGTGTGTGTGTTTGTCCTTAGGATAGTTTAGGTTAAGTAGTGTGTAAGCTTAGGTACTGATGACCATAGCAGTTAAGTCCCATAAGATTTCACACACATTTGAATATTTTTCTTTATATGGGTATGGTTTACCACTCAGCGTAGCAGGAGCTAATTCGTTTCGTAATACCAGTAGCATCTAAAAATAGTGTAACGGGAGCAGGGAATTCATGTGTACAGGGAAATGATTCATCAGAAATTAAACAGAAACATCTATTCGAGATTATTAATATTTCAGAACCACCAAGAGGTGCTGATGAAACAACTCTTAACTAACTACCAGTAACCGTCAGCTGATGACGTACCGATATAATAAAATATTTGGGGCAACATACGTGGCAAAGTCTTTCTGTGGCGTCAAATAAAATAAAAACTACTTTGCATCACTTCTGTCAATTGTAAAATACATTATACAGTCGATGGTATTGCTATAGCGTCAAACATGTATTGTGAAATCAGGTGTCGTATTTTTGAGGTACCACCATTGTGACGTAGAAATATATCACTCTTTAAGAGCATGCACTGAGTGCCCCTTTCGGATCTCCGGGATAGAATACCGATGGGGAGGCGACGCTGAGAAAAAGACTGAATATCCAACTAAAGAATAACGTTCTATGAGTACTGGCGTGTAATATAAGTACTTTAAACTTGGCGGGGAAGCTAGAAAATCTGAAAATGGAAATGCTAAATTTCAATCTGTGTATAGTGGACGTCAGTGAAGTGAAATAGAAAGAAGACAAGGATTTCGGGTAAGATGCGAGTAGGGTAATATCAACAGAAGCAGAAAAGGTATAACGGGATCAGGATTTGTTATGAATAGGAAGGTAAGGCAGAGAGTGTGTTACTGTGAACAGTTCAGTGATCGGTTGTTTTTATCAGAATCGACAACAAACCGATTCCTACAATAATAGCTCAGGTCAACATGCCAACCTCGCAAGCTGAAGACACAGGGAAAGTATATGATGATACTCAACAGATGACTCAGTAAGTAAAAATCTAATAGTAATGGGGCATTAGAAAGCGATTGTAGGAGAAAGAGAAGAAGAAAGATTTACAGGACAACATGGGACTCGTACTACTAACTAAAAAGGAGAAATATCAATGGCGTTCCGCAATAAATTTCAGCAAGTAAAAGCGACTACACTGTTCAACAATAACCAGAGGAGGACTACTTGGGAAAGGCTGGGAGAAGTGGGAAGATTTCAGCTGCATTATATCATGTCCACGCGGAGTTTTAGAAATCACATCCTGGATTGCAAGGCGTACCAGAGAGCAGACAAAGTCTCAGACCAGAAAGTAGTAGTGATGAAGAGTAGGCTGAAATTTTAAGAGACTAGACACGAAAAATCAATTGGAAAAGAAGTGGAATATGGAAGTACCGAGAAATGAGGAGATACGTTAAAATTCTCCAAGGCTACAGACAGGTGATAAGGAATAGTAAGTAGGCAGTTCACTTCAAGAAGAATGGGCAGTTCTAAAATGGGCAATCACAGAGAAGCTGGTAAGAAAAATATGGATGCAAAGAAAATAACTACAAAGAAACCACGGGAAATAGAAAAAGTACTTCAGCTGATCGATGAGAGAAGGAAGTACGAAAATGTTCAGAGAAATTCAGGAATATAGAAATACAAGTTACTTAGGAATGAAATATGTAGGAAGTACAAGGAAGCTAAGGCGAAATGGCTGCATCAGAAATATGAAGAAATCGAAAAAGAAATGATTGTCGGAAGGACTAACTCAGCGTATAGCAAAATCAAAACAACCTATGGTGAAATTAAAAGCAAGGGTGGTAACATTAAGAGTATAATGGAAATGCTACTCTTAAGTGCAGAAAACTGAGTGGATAGGTGAAAAGAGTATACTGAAGGCTTCTGTGAGGGAAAAGACATGTCTTACGTTATACAAGGAGACACAGGAGTCGTTACAGAAGGTATAGGGTATCCAGCATTGGAATAAGAATATAAAACAGCTTTAGAAGCCTTCAATTAAGGGATAAGGGGTGGATAACATTCCATCATAATTTCTAAAATAATTGGGGAAGTGGCAACAAAAAGACAACTCGCGTTGGTGTGTAGAAAGTATGAGTCTGGCGACATACCATCTGACTTTCGGAAATATATCATCCACACAATTAGGGATACTGCAAGAGCCGACAAGTGCGAGATTTACCGCACAGCCAGCTTAACAGCTCATGCATCCTAGTTGCTGAGAAGAATAATACACAGAAGAATGGGAAAGAAAGTTGAGAATGTGTTAGATAAGATCAGTTTGGATTCAAGAAAGGTAAAGGCACGAAGGGCTATTCCGGCGATGCGGTTGATAACGGAAGCAAGGCTAAAGAAAAATCGTGGTTCGTTCATAGTATTTGTCGATTGGAAAAAAGAGTTCGACGATGTAAAATGATGCAAGATATTCGAAATTCTAAGAAAAATAAATAGGGGTACGCTAAAGCGAGAGACTATTCATACACAATATTTACAAGGGAGAAGAGGGAATAAAAGATTGGACGATGAAGAACGAAGTGCTCAGATTAAAAAGTGTGTAAGACAGGAAAGTAATCTTTCGCCCCTTGTGTTCAATCTGTACATCGAAGAATCAATGATGGAAATAAAAGAAACGTTTAGGAGTGGAACTAAAATTCAAGATGAAAGGATATCAATGACGCGATTCTCCGATGACATTGCTATCCTGAGTGAAAGTGAAGAAGAATTACATGAACTGGTGAATGGAATGAACAATTTAATGTGTATAGAATATGGACTGAGGGTAAATCGAAGAAAGACGAAAGTATTGAGAAGTAGAAGAAATGAGAACAGCGAGAAACTTAATATTTGGACTGATGGTCACGAAGTAGGTGAAGTTAAGAAATTATGCTACCTGTGTAGTAAAATTACCCGTAACGGACGGAACAAGGAGGACATCGAAAGGAGACTAGCCCTAGCAAAAAGGGCATTTCTTGTATTGAACATAGGCCTTAATTTGAGGAGGAAATTTCTGATAACGTACGTTTGGATCAGGAAAGAATCGGTGCATTTGAGATGTAGTGCTACAGACGAATGTAGAAGTTTAGGTGGACTGACAAGGTAAGGATTGAGTAGGTTCTACGCAGATTCGGAGAGAAAAGGAATATATGAAACTGACAGACAAGTTGAAGGAACAGGGTAGTAGAACATCTGTTAAGACTTAGGGAATAACATTCATGGTACTAGAAGGAGATGTGGAGGGTAAAAACTATAGAGGACAAGAAATGTGAGAATACGTGCAGTAAAGTTGCAAGTGCTACTCTGAGACGAAGAGGTTGCCACAGGTGGGGAACTCATGGCGGCCCGCATCAAACAAGTCAGTAGGCTTATGACTCAAAAAGAAAAGTTGTGTACCTGCGTAGACCCTGGGAAGAGATGTGCTTGAGAAGAGCTATGTGCAAACTATGCATGTGCCAACTGCCGTACCACAGTGAACGCTTGTATCGAGCCATGAAATCATACACAAGGATATGATTGTTCTGCTGTTCCAGTACAACAATCGGAATAAAAACTTCCACACAGCTGTCAAATGGCAACTCCATTTCTTCATTAAGATGGATGAATATAATAGTTATTGAGATATAGAAATTTACTTCAAACTTATCATGTACCGTATTGCATAAAGAACAGCTTCTCTTACTAAAGTACAACTTGTCGCACAACATACTTCAGAATACTTCAGAAGTATTTAGTTTCCGCACTGCTATTCAGACACACATCCCATCGTCGCCTGTAGCTGATACAGAATACAAAGAAATAACTATATCTGTATTTAGACCGATAACACAAGAGCCCTTCGAATACACGAAAGGAGAAACCTAAGATACATAATGATCGTGAATACATCAAACAACGTCTCAGTTAATTGCGAAACCCTCATGGTGATTAAAAGTGATGGTTGACTAGCAAACATAGAACCTCGTGAATATTCAAAATCTCACTATAATCCCAACATTGCAAACTCTGCATGACCATGGTAAAGCCCATTATCTCGTACCAAAAACAAAACGTCTTGCCGCTGTGGTGGGTAAGTTTTGGAAAACTATGGACTGCTAAACGGAAGGTAACTGAGCATCTTAACCCATATAAACACTATCATCAGACATTTCTTCCTATCAATTTTTTGTAAAGTGTAATTTGATTTTCGTCAACACTTTCTTGTCGTATTTGACACTACTGTCACAGTAAGAAAACATGCAACTGCTGGTCAGGGCAAACAGTCTAATAACATAGTTGTCTTGTTACCTCTTAGACAAAACCGAACTATTTCTGTTGCATTGACTCACTGTGTACATTAAACGCTGCATACTGACAAATAGTATGTAAGGATATAATATACACGAGGTGACAAGTCATGGGATGACGATATGTAGATACACATACGGCGATAGTATCACGCACACAAGGTATGAAAGGGCATTGCGTTGGTGGATCTGTCATTCGTACTAGGGTGACTCATTGAAAAGGTTTCCAGCATGATTATGGCCACGCGATGGGATTAACAGACTTTGAAAGCGGAGCTAGATGCTTTGGCCATTTCATTTATGAAATCGTTACGGAATTCAATATTCCAAGATTCACAGTGTCAAGAGTCTCCGAGAAGGCTAAATTTCAGTCATTCGCTTAACATCCGAAAGCAGCGGCGTTTGCCTAAAGTTGTCGTTGCTAGTAGGCTGCGTGAAATAGCTGCAGAAATCGATGTGGGACGTACGACGAACGTATCTGTCAGGTTAGTGCGGCAAAATTTTGCGTTAATGGGCTATGGTAGCAGACGACCGACGCTAGTGCCTTTGCTAACAACACGACTTCGCCAGCAACGTCTCTACTCGGCTCGTGACCATATCCGTAGGTCACTAGACAACAGGAAAACCGTGGGCTGATTAGATGAGTCCCAGTTCAGGTAATAAGAGCTGATGGTAGAGTTTAAGTATGGCGCGGGCTCCACGAAATCATGGACCCAAGTCGTCAACAAGGCACTGTGCAAGATGGTGGTGGCTGCATAATGGTGTAGGCCGTGTTTGCATGGAAGGGACTGGGGTCCTCTGGTCGAACTCAACCGATCATTTATTGGAAATGTTTATGTCCGGCTACTTGGAGTACATTTGCAGCCACTCATGGACTTCATGTTCCTAAAAATGCGCATTGTCACCACCCACAGTTGTTCACGATTTCTTTGAAGAACATTCTGGACAATTCAATCGAATGATTTTGCTACCCAGGTCGCCAGACATGAGTCGCATCGAACGTTTATGAGTCGTAGACGAGATGTCTGTTGGTGCACAAAATCCTGCATGGGGAACACTTTCGCAATTACGGACGACTATAGAGGCAGAATGGCTCAATATTTCTGCAGGAGGCTTCAAAGGACTTGTTGCGTCCTTGCCAAGTCGAGTTGCTGCACTTCGATGGTCAAGAGGAGATCCAACACGATATTAGGAGGTGTAAAGAAATAAAAACTGATTCAGTCATGAACAACACACTGAGCAAGATGAACGTATATATAAAGAAACCAGTGTGAACTCTGTATCGAGACTGCCAACCTGCTACCCTGATCTGTGAACGTAGTATCATATCCTGTCAACATTTTATCAGTTTATATGCATAAAAACAAACTAGACACTTAACTGATTAAAACATTGTTAAAGTGAAGTAAGCTCACTCTTTTCATTAAGGGCAATTTCTAGTTGGTTCACCATTGGATGTAAACTTCTGTTTGTTGAGACTTTCATGCCCACTTGTTTATTATTGCCTGTTGATCAAAGTTGGGTAGGACGTCGTTTGATTCAAGTTTTTGTTCCTTCATCTTCTCAAAGAAATGTCCCTAGTCCATTATATACGTGCCAGTCTTGACCACGTTCAACTGAAACAGAGAGGCCAAGTGTTTCTCTCGTTTATACGTCAGTGAGCAAGTAGAGCTTATTACCAGAATGCTGGTATACCTTTTTTATAGACTTTTAGTAACTCGTTACGAACTGAAGGAAGGATGCGGTACTGTAAGAGATAGTCGCTCCAGTCATATATAATAGCAACAATAGCAACGCGCTTTGATGATTGTTGGTAACTGTTGGTAACAGCTGATGGCGCCTTCTAGCGTCTACCATTCAGCGTAGTGCTTCGCAAAGTACGCTACGTCTTGATTCTGATGACATAATTTTTTTTTTTTTTTTTTTTTTAAGGGGGACCAAACTGCTGGGATCACCGGGCCCTATAATTGTAGGAATGACCAACGACTGCAAGATAGTGTTTTTACCTGTAGATACAATATTCATCAGCAGATTATAGTACTTCTGTATACATTTGTATAACCTTAAAGATTATAAATCAATGAGAAACTCATAGCTCATCACGAAGAATATACAAGAGCGCCCAGTGTACGAAAGATAAAATTGGATAATTCTATCCCAAATACAGTAGTTCATTAAGCTAGCAACTGTTGTAAATTAAATTATTAAATACGTAATAGGATCTACTTTAGAGAAATAAATTAGTTTCTTAAGGAGTGATTGGGCATTGGAAATAATAGCAACTGTAGCTAAACGAGCATGCTTATTCTGATACAGTGAAATCGTATAATTTCCTTGCAGTAAGAACTTTATAAAACAATTATTATATCAGGATTAATTAATTCGCATTTGTTCTGCAAGTAGTCATATCGGATGACTAGAAGTTCATGTTAACGTTTACCTTTTGTGACTTAATTTTGCCACAAAACAGAACTTCATTTCCTTCATGTGGGGTGCCAAGGTGAAAAATTTCTTAAAAGACACTGCAAACTTCGACCTCGGCTGTTGCTTAATCACTTTATGAACACTCACACAATTGGCCCATTTCGGCCCTACAGGCCATTTAGAAGTGCAGACTACAAAACACAAAACAAAGATGCAGCAAGTTAATGGTGGCTTACTGATATACATAAAGTATTTCACAAAGGTGCCAACATACTGTAATATTAGACATATATCGAATCCCTGCTTGACAAAGAAGAAACTGATAAAGAACTTAGAAATTTATAGCATTTGGCCGTATTAAACCGTTATCACACTGTAACCCAAATATATAATCAGAAGCCGAAAGACCAACAAAACAGGGGTGAAACATTTGTGAACAAACAAGTATAGGTACACCACGCTCTCAAGCATCGGAAACACTTCAAAGAAAATAGGACGCCTCTTAAAAATATTAAAGTGAGTATTGGAATCTGGACAGTAAATACTATTAAGAATACCGATAGATACAGAATTAACAGGGCCGACCCAACAACAAAATCTGGGGTACATAAGCGGCAACAGTTCTGAAGGTGTGTACGTAGGACAGAAGGTAAGGACCTTTCAGATTCAGTTGAACACGCGAAAGCTACTGAAAACAATCGGTTGGCTTTGGCATCATATCTCAGAAAAAGTAAACACCTCGCTTTAGATAATAAATGTAAAAAAAATTACACCATGAAAATATACATGAAGGAGATGAATATATTATTCCAAAACACAGGCGATCATTTAATCGAAGAGCTGACTGATCTGCATAACATAAAACTTTTGGACTGCTTCAGACACATCTTCCAAACATTAGAGTGATAAATAAACACAATTGAACAATGTTTCTCATACTCTTAAGCAAACTATTATTTTAATGCAGTGTTGTTCTCTTCGTTAGTCACAAGTTGGTATGTGTACCTAACTCGTTACACTGCAGTCATCCACTGTATTTTTTTTTTTTTTTTTTACTCACTGACCTGTCTCTCCTCATCTTATGTTATCTGATGCACTGGTCTCCTATGTTCAACATCACCATGAACCTAGTTTTTTTTTCTACCATCTCAATTTATTCCCACTTTTTAATGGAGGTTAAAACTTAGCCCGATTTTCAGATATTCATTATACAGTTTGTTCTTAATGTTTATAACTTTTTTTCGTTATAAATAGAACAATTTCAAACACAATCCACATACTTCTTAATGTCTAATAACATCACTTATGTGTTCAAATGGCTCTGAGCACTATGGGACTTAACACCTATGATCATCAGTCCCCTAGAACTTAGAACTACTTACACCTAACTAACCTAAGGACATCACACAACATCCAGTCATCACGAGGCAGAGAAAATCCCTGACCCCGCCGGGAATCGAACGCGGGAACCCGGGCGCGGGAAGCGAGAACGCTACCGCACGATCACGAGCTGCGGACTCACTTATGTGTTACCTTTTATCCAATCGCTATTAAATGACTGAGCAACACCACTTTTTAGCCACAGGTAGTACATTTTACGACAGACAATCTCAGGCTCGACCGTCGAGAGCGAACAGAACGAGAGCACTTGCCGTATTCCAGAAACATTTCCCTCAGGCGTCGAAGGTGAGCCTGATATAACCTTGTTTGTTTCGTTGTAGTAATAGTACAGAATTACATTAAGTCCAATGCAATGAATCTGTGTCGGAAAACCTCTGTGGTAAAACCACACGAGGGGAATAGCTTTCATCAGTCATAACAGGTGCTGCACTTTGTGAAACTAAGATCTGTGTTGGGTGACGGGCTTAACACAGGCACTCAATCTGACCTTAAATGCTGCTTTCCAGACCTATTTTCATCTTTGAGGATCCTTAGGGGTGATCAAACGATACAGTTATTCACAATGAAATTATGATGTAATACGTTATATAACTAGATGACAGACTACTTCTTATAGTAGAACTGACATGTGATTACATTTTCACGCAATTTGGGTGCATAGATCCTGAGAAACCAGTACCCAGAATAATCACCTCTGCCCGTAATAACGGCCATGATACACGTGGGTGTACAGGTACAGCTGCCCATACAGCTTCAAACACGATGCCACTGTTCATCAATAGTAGTGACTGGCGTATTGTGACGAGCAAGTTGCTCGGCTACCATTAACCAGACGCTTTCAATTGGTGAGAGATCTGGAGAATGTGCGGGCCAGGGCAGCAGTCGAACATTTTCTGTATCCAGATAGGCCCGTACATGACCTGCAACATGTGGTCGTGCATTATCCTGCTGAAATGTAGGGTTTCGCAGGGATCGAAAGAAGGGTACAGCCACGGGTCGTAACACTGTTCAAAGTGCCGTCAATGCGAACAAGAGGTGACCGAGACGTGTAGCCACTGCCACCATATACCATCACGCCGGGTGATACGCCAGTATGGCGATGACGAATACACGCTTCCAATGTGCGTTCACCGCGATGTCGCCAAACACGGATGCGACCATCATGACGCTGTAAACAGAACCTGGACCATCCGAAAAAATGACGTTTTGCCATTCGTGCACCCAGGTTCTTGATTGAGTACACCATCGCAGGCGCTCCTGTCTGTGGTGCAGCGTCAAGGGTAACCGCAGCCATAGTCTCCGAGCTGATAGTCCATGCTGCTGTAAACGTAATCGAACTGTTCGTGCAGATAGATGGTTGTTGTCTTGCAAACGTCCCATCTGTTGACTCCGGGACTGCAGGATCCGTTACAGCCATGCGGATAAAGTGCCTGTCATCTCGACTGCTACTGATACGAGGCCGTTGGGATCCAGCACGGCGTTCGTATTACCCTGCTGAACCCACCGATTCCATACTCTGCTAACAGTCATTGGATCTCGACCAACGCGAGCAGCAACGTGGCGATACGATAAACCGCAATCGCGATAGGCTACAATCCGACCTTTATCAAAGTCGGAAAATTGATGGTACGCATTTCTACTCCTTACACGAGGCATCACAACAACGTTTCACCAGGCAACGCCGGTCAACTGCTGTTTGTGTATGAGAAGTCGGCTGGAAACGTTCCTCATGACAGCACTGTGTAGGTGTCGCCACCGGCGCCAACCTTTTGTAAATGCTCTGAAAAGCTAATCATTTGCATATCACAGCATGTTCTTCCTGTCGGTTAAATTTCGCGTCTGTAGCACGTCATCTTCGTGGTGTAGCAATTTTAATGGCCAGAAGTGTATATACCGTTGCGACCTGAATCTAACACTGTAAGCATTGGAAATGAGAGCTGAAATGAAGTTTGTTCTGAAGTTTACTTGTTATGCCTTATGAACTGACGCTGGCGCTATGAAGAACATTTCAGCAAATTAAGTCAAGGTCTTCAGTACGTAAGAATTTGACCGTTAACAAATGTATCCTATTATGGAATGGCTTTCCTTGTGTCATCAGGTTATTTCGCAGCGTAATGTCTGGATAAAATTATCTCGGTCTGCAAACCGCGCCATTCCGATCAAAGGTCTATACTTTCGACAGATTTTCAGGAGTAAGAATATGGACAATGCGTTCCGCCTGTATAGCAGATACGGAATACTTACGCCGCCTGAAGATAATATGGCAAGTGCTCTCGTTCAGTTCGCTCTGGACAGTCTTGCTGCAATGATTTTTTTAAAAGTTTTGTTACAATCATTACGAACTGCTGACGAATCTTTCTTAAAACGCTGCCCTTGAAACTAAATCAATCACCGTTACACTTCTGTGTGTGTGTGTGTGTGTGTGTGTGTGTGTGTGTGTGTGTGTGTTTGTGCCCGCTATAGCTGAAACACAGATTTAACTCTAATATTAAAGATTTTATGTCATGGTAACTGTTTCCGTTGAACGTTTACGTTTTATTGCTTTAACATTATAACAGTCATCCCACGAACAGAGATTTGTATTAACATATTCTTCATATAACGTTAGTCGCTATATGAGTTTGTAGTGTGTATATCATTTTATGTCCCTGTAGGTGACCTATATGCATTTTTTGGAAAACCTGTACTTTTTTTTCGAAACTGTGTCTGATGATTCATATCCTTCTTAGTTGCATTATATAATAATGAAATAGGATTCTAAAAATTTACTTCTGTAAGCGACATTTTCTCTTCATATTATGTTTCTGTATATACTTCATCACGACAATGCCAGATCTGGCCCCTAATCGTTGCGTATCGGGTTTCTTTTAGTCCCCTTCTTGCCTTTTGGCCCACAGTTGCGACTGTTTTTTTTAAATCTAGTAGTCTTTAGTGTGAAAAGTGTTTTGATTCAGCTCTACAGAGTAGTCTGTCCTTGCAAGTCCCTTCAAATCTCCCTAACTATTGCAGCCCATACACAACTGACCTGTTTAGTCGAGCACTGGTCGCCCTCTACATTTACCCTGACAGATGTTACTCTTTACACACCTACCTATGGCCTCTCTCTTCGGTTCGGCCGCTGCTGTAATTAAACGTAAGGGTGCCAATGATATCATTTGTTGCATAAAAAACGCGTAGTGTCACCGAAAACATGTAATGAGTGCAGATGGAACATTATAGAAAAACCAACAAATTCCTGATTGTAATAGGCGGGACGTGTATTGATTACAAACATAAGCTGAACTAAATGATAGAAGTTGTCTCTCTTAAATGATCAACAATAAATAAAAAATACCACAATGCTAATGTAGCGCTGAACTCATTACATAAGGCTGTAAACTGTCGTTCCCGCTGTGATCTGTGTCTGATCATAGATGAATAAAACAGTTCTGGAAGTGTCTTTCGGTGCAGGTTACGTATTAAATTAAGAAGGTGAATTTTAATAATGGGATTGTAATGAATTGTGCACAAAACTGACAACGATTGAAGATGGACACTATAAGACTCCACATCCAGTTGTTTTTTTTCTGTCTATCTGTAAAATTTAAAATGTATGTCGCGAGAACGAGGACCAACGAGTCCGCCAGCGATATTTAACTTACTGTAATAAGATCGCTTATAAATAAAGGAAGGCGACGCCTTCACTTTGTTTTCCGAGCAGCGAGGCGATGCCTTACTGTTTCGCGCCATCTGTAAGTACCAATAGATTTGTCTTTCATTAACTACGAATATATTGAATTCATGTAACATTTATACCGTCTATTTATTTAAAAGGCAGACCATATTCTTGTATATTAATATTATGTAATTATCAGCCTTTAATTTTCAAATATTACATGAAAGCAGACGCAAAATTTCAGCCGTGGAATGCTAACTGATCAGTCAGTTTTCTTTTATTGTGCCGCAAAGGACCTGCAGTTTTACGGACACGACGTCCGCCTTACAATTTAATTTGTACAACTTACGGCGATTGACCGATGGCATGTAGAGGAAGTGGTAAAAATATGGAATACCATTTTATTTTCCGTTCATAAATTCCTAAGTTTTTCACATTAAGTTAACAAAACATCTGTAGCACATACTTTGGGATATATTTTAATGCTTCCTATATTTTTGAATGCACACTACATTAGAAACATTTCTAAATTAGGCTTAACTTGAAGTTGGACATTTTTGGCACTTCGGATTATGAGATAAGAATATGGAATACTAAATCCGTTTCTAGGTCGTTAAAGTTAAAACAAATAATAGAAAATCAGGTAATTCACTGTCAGAGAAAACACTATAAAGCATATTAACAATGGAAAAACTCAAGAAATATAGCATATTCAGTTATCAAATTTCTTACTCTAAGTAATTTCGCTGGCAGAAGTCACACACATATCGTCCTTTACCGCAACGTGCACATTATCTAATCTTCCCCTGCCTAGATCTACGAAATTTTACTTGAGCAAAAGAGACAGTTTCCATCTTCATTAGTTGGTACACCGTTGTCCGAACGCCACTATGAGTGCACGAATCATGTCTCACACTACAAACCTCATCATCGAAATGAAATGATTCTTGATTCCTGGGCTTTGGTGGCCTCTGATTCTTTGTTTCCGGTTTATTTGTTGCTGTCGTCGATTCTTCAAGAGATCTCCTGTAGGGAAACAAGATTAGGACTGATACTGATGAAGGACTTGCTTTCCTTCCCTTCATTTGTCGAGGTGTAATTTTGGGTGTGGCAGCAGAAGTTCCTCCCTCGACTTCAACATTAGCCTTTCCACTTTTAGAGGCCACAGGTCGTGCAGATGGTTCACTGACAAGATCATTACGTAACACCTTAACCATTGTAACACTGCTGGCAACTGAATCTGCATCCGTGAAAATATGAGGGTGTTATTCCTGTCACCCTAAATCCGTTGACAGGTATCTCCCCTGTCTGGCACTTTAGGTAGACGTTCCCGCAAATAAGATTTGCGCAATAAATCCCAGTACGTTACACTAGTGTCTAATGTCCCACAGAAACGAAAACAACATCTGGGGTTCCCAAAGGAAGCGCGGTAAGACCAGTGTTTTCCAAATACACAAACGATTTATCAGACGGGATCAGTAGCATTGGAAGACTGTAAACCGATGATGCTGTTGGTATAGGACAGTACCTTCGGTGGATGATTGTAGGGAATTAATGAAAGATTTACTTAAGATTTCCACTTGCTCTTCCTGAATGCACATAAGTGCAAAACATTACCTGTAAAGAAGACAAAGTACCAGCTAGTCTCATTTTACAATATTAGAGGTTAACAAAATGGTTCAAATGGCTCTGAGCACTATGCGACTTAACTTCTGAGGTCATCAGTCGCCTAGAACTTAGAACTAGTTGAACCTAACTAACCTAAGGACATCACACACATCCATGCCCGAGGCAGGATTCGAACCTGCGACCGTAGCGGTCGCTCGGCTCCAGACTGTAGCGCCTAGAACCGCACGGACACTCCGGCCGGCAGAGGTTAACATATCGAGCATGTTACTTTGTGTAGTTATCTAGGATTGATGGTAAGAAGTGAAACGAGATAGAGCTATCACATAAAACCAGAAAGGAAGTGAACAGAAGACTTTCATTGGTTGAAACGGTTCTGCGAAAATGCACTGAATAACGAAAGAAAAGCTAATGGAACCTGAAACTTCGTGACGGATTAAAACTGTGTGCTGCACCGAGACTCTAACTCGGGACCTTTGCCTTTCTTGGACTAGTTTTCTAACGACTGAGAATGAGCTACCCAAGATGGCTCAGAATCAATCCTCACAGATTTACCTCCACCGGTACCTCGTGTCTTACCTTTCTAATTTCACAGGAGCTCTCCTGCGAACCTGTGAAGACGGGTTGTGAGTCGTTCTTGGGTAGCTCAGCCACTACAGCACTTGCCCACGAAAGGCAAGGGTCCCCTGTTCGAGCCTCGATTAGGAACACGGTTTTAATTCGTCAGGAAGATTCGTATCAGCGCACACTTAGCTGTGGAGTGAAAATTTCATTCTGGCTAGTGCCGTCTGTTCTGGAATGTTTTGAATCCTTATAATGTAGGTGTGACAATGGAAATGGAACGAATTCTGACGTATGTTGCTAGGATCGTAACATGGCGATATCGTCCACACGAAACAGTAACACGTGTGACTGGGGAATTTACATGGAAATCTTTGGAAGAAAAATGACACAGCTCTCGCGAAATTCAATGGGGTAGAGTTTCGAGAAACTGTATTCGAGGATGATGGCGTAACTACGAGGGCTATTTTTGTTTCAACCTCTGATCAGTCGCGAAATCGGAGGTACAATGAAAATCACAAATATTCTGTCTGTAACGTTTAGCTACATCTTCCATCTACTTCTGTACATAGTTGGCGATCCGATATACACCTTCGTCGTAACGTGGTACTACTGTCCCAATACTCTCGTCATAGAAGACATCCGCTTGTGATATCCGCCAATTTCCCACGCTGGACTGCAGGTCGTTGTCTGTACAATAGCGAGCGGTTCATGCTGGCGAAGAGACTAAAATTAGAGCGAAGTCAGGGCGAGCAAACCCTTCCCAAAAACGCTGCAGGAACGTGTTCGTTGCGCCTGCAGTAAGCGGGCGAGAATTGTCATGAAACGTTTTGAGGGCTGCATAAAATCAGGCGAAACCCTTCAGCGGGACTTCCCACATGATGAGGGACACTATTTTCTAAGTACGTGCAGAGAAACGTACAGTTTCTTTTATCTTCCACAGTATACGAATGGAACAGGAAAAGAAAGCGACAATAATGGTGCGATGTATCCTTCGCCATGCAATGTACTGTGCTTTATGGATCAATTACGAAGATGTAGCAGTACACTTATTTGTGGCGAATTACTGAAGGCAGCTATGAAAATGTTAACGTACAGGGTGAAGAAAACTTAGAGCACTTGAATTTCGTAGCGCGATTCCTCACATACTACCAATACAAAAATAGCTCCCACAAAATTTCGTCCGGTCTCTATTTCGGGCAGTAAATGGGCATTACAGATTGGCAGTCTGGCAGCACAGTAATCACGTGTACGGTAACTATCTCTGTTAGCATGTAGACAGTAGTGCTGTGCAGTTGGAGCAGCGAATAGCGTTTTGAGTCAGCATGCAAAAAAATGGTTCAAATGGCTCTGACCACTATGGAACTTGACATCTGAGGTTATCAGGACTTAGAACTACTTAAATCTAACCAACCTAAGGACATCACGCACATCCATGCCC
Organism: Schistocerca americana; assembly: GCF_021461395.2. Lineage (NCBI taxonomy): Eukaryota > Metazoa > Arthropoda > Insecta > Orthoptera > Acrididae > Schistocerca > Schistocerca americana. Next base: position 966,159,468 of record NC_060120.1, on the reverse strand, counting down.
GAGGCAGGATTCGAACCTGCGACTGTGGCCGTCACGCGGTTCCAGACTGAAGCGCCTAGAAGCGCTCGGCTACAACGGCCGACGTCAGCACGCAGGTGGTCGATGGTTCGATTATGGGTAGAGGCTTATTTGTTTTTATTTGCTAAATGTAGTCTGAAAGGTACGGTATCTGGCGTCTTAATCGTCAAACAGCGATAACACTGGGTCTTCTACAAAAACATTTTCAGCTACATACTGCGAACACAAAAATGGAAATACAATTGTTTTAACTGGTTAAGTTTTAAAGAAGCCTTTTGTACTTCGTGGACGTGAATTATTTCGTACGTCTGCATCTACTAGATTCCAAATTTGTTTTGCGTGTACCCTTCGCTAACGGTCTTATCGGTTGATTCCATCTATTATTCTTGTCACATTGTGGTCCATTACATTTCGTTAAAGCCTTACATCACCAATACGGCTAGCAACGTGCTTTCCAAATAATCTCCATGGGACCATTGGGGGCGGATACACAGAAAAAAATGTTTGGAATCTACTAGATGGAATGGCGCTAAACAATTCGTATCCGCGACGTCCAAAAGGCTTCTTCAGTAGCTTACCAGTGAAAACGATTGTACTTCCATTTCTGTGTTTGCAGTACGTAAGTGAAAATGTTTTCTATCAGACCCACTATATGACGATTAAGACCCCAGGTACCGCACCGGGCAGACTACATTTAGCAAATAAAAGCAACTACCCCTCAACCCAGAATCGAGCCTTCGACCCCCTGCATCTTAACCCAAAGAGCTATCCACAGCACCAACTACACTCCACGCCTACACAAGCTAACAGAGGTAGTTACCGCACCTGTGATTACAGCGTTGCCAAATTGCCAATCTTTAACGTCTATTTACTGCCTGAAATATGCGAAAGACAAAATTTTGTTAGCGACACTTTCGTATTATTGCCAGTATGTGAGGAATCACGCTGTGGAATCCGAATGCGCGAATTTTTCTTCATTCTGTATATCTTTGACATACGAAGTTTGTGCGCTTCTTTACCGAGAAAAACTGAAGGGAAAAAGTGGATGGATTGACAGAAAAGTCTATGACTGACTACTGGCGTACAGCTTACCTGTAATATGCGGGCATCTCCCGTTGCGGGCAGTAATTTGGGTCAGAGGAAGTTGCGCTTGGAGACGTCTGCCTTTGCATCAGTAATCTGCTTGTGGTCCAGCACGTCTGTAAGCCCGTAAAGGGCGCTTCTGGAGCGTTCCTTGATGGTCGCTGCTATTGGTTGATTGCCAGAGCAGTCTCCTGAAGCCCCACCAAGTAGGACGCCTGCATTGAACTTTCGTCCGCTGGTTGCAGGTACGCTGGACGGCACGCTGAATGCAGGGGCCGCAGCATTTCGCCAAAGCCCTCTTGCCCTGTATGACCGACACTCTTGCTGTAGCAAACAGCCCTCGTACAACTTTCATAAGCAAACATTTTATGTGTTTTACGCCAAATTTGAACCTGTATGCTTCTTTTAAGCGTGAGGAAAGTGGGTTACATATCCCCAACGCTACAATCACGTCGGAGTCAATTCCATAGAAGTCACTACTCGGTACGTTCTGACGATATCCGTGTGATGTCATGTAACGAAAAGGGGATGTTAAAGAAAATTTCCTTGTTTACCAGTCACAGAGATGTAGAGCTACAAGCCAGACAGGCAATTGCTATTATAAATAATTAAGTATATTTAGTGTTGTTTACATTCGCACTGGTTAACAGTTGAAGCCTATCTCACGAATTTGCTAATAATTCCTCTAGTACCTGAAATGCAGTTTCCTGAATTTCATCATTAGACGAAGTCGAGAGAGAAATTAATTACTCATCAGCTACTGGGGTAGTGCAGGTCGTCTTTTCCATGGTATCACTTTCGGTTTGTGACTTAATTGTTGAAACTACGTCAGCCTTTAAAAAATTGAGTATCTACATGGTGCTAGCCCAGTTGTTTCCATAGATACAAACTGTCCAGAGAATCTTGGCAACAAAAAAATCCTGAAGGCGTGGGTGAATCTTCCCATTTCCCTTGAAAAAGATGACATCTAGCAGCGATGAAGATCCTGAATTGTAGCTCTGGGACATTGGCAACAAGAAAAAATACTTTCTGTTGTTTTCTCAATGCCAGGTTTGGTAAAGTGACAAACGTATCTCATCTCCGCCATTGCAATTCTTTGAAGATGCTAGTTCCGCGGTACTGTTAGTTTCCGTCGGATTAAAACAATGTGCCGGAGCTCGAATGGAGCCCAGAACCTTGCCACACTTTTAATCTGCTTTGCTTGCACCGTTTTCCACTTTAATCGAATTAATTGCAGATTCGAGAGAGGAGGCGATCGTGACCGGTGACAACGCGAAAGGCCAGTAACAGTACCCCGGCGTATCTTCCACTCTCATTCTTCAGCTTTGTCGTACAAACTGATATCTACTTTTGTTCAAGTTGTGACATAATTTATTTTTTCTCATTTCCAATCGATACCCCCTCATTAGTTATGCGATCTCGTACTTGAAATAAGATAGTCTTGGTAGCAAACTATTTCATCTACTTATTGGCAACTACGCATTTCGCCCTTATGGATCGTATTCACAGTAACATAAGAAGTAATGTGGTGATCCAGCACCCATATTTCAATGGTAGAATATGGCATTACGGTAAAAATTATGAGGAAACTTCGTCCTATGTTTGTGTGGCCAGCTGCGCGGTCTGACGTATATTGTGCTCTCGACCACATTGTACACCGCCGGAAAATAAAAACCAGTACACCATTCTAGAGGTATCCAGCTCACTCAAGATTTATTCTTGCAAGAGAGTACGTGGAGTACATTATATGACTACATTTATAGATCAATAGCACAAGCGGCTCTTATGCACCAGGTATCGACTCATGCCGAAACACACGAAAGTGGTGTATTTTCCACGGGAGGCAATGCTGGAGCTAACTCTGACATCCCGTCAATCGTGTAGATGACTGATACTGTCTTGCTGTACCTTATGCAACGTTTGCTCGTCCTGTTCACGTAGTGCTGTAAGAGGTGTTGGTTGACGAGTGCATGAGTCACTTCTCGTCCCACCACACCCCACTCGTGGTCGATTGGAGACAAGATTGGACATCGTGCTGACCAAGAAAGTTTCTGTGTGTGGGCGAGCATGTACCTGTTGGAACAACACATCAACTTACTGTTGCAAGAAAGACAAAAGAACGGGTATAACAACATTCTGCTGATACTGAACGCTGGTTAGCGTCGCCACGAGAAATACCGAAGGTTAACAACAGTTGTTGCCTAGTGTACCTCTGGCCATAAAGTCACTTTTTCTTGAACGAATGCACTCTGCGAGATAGTGCCCTCCAAGTCTACGACGTAAGCGCAAACGACCATCACTTGCATGCAGACGGAATCTTCTTTCATCGCTTAAGAACACTGCGCGCCATTGCAGCTTCCAAGTGACCCCCTGACGGCACCAGTCGGGTCGTGCACATCGATGCTGTGGCGTGAGTGCAAGGTAGGCTAGAGCTGTGCGTACCCGTAATCCCACTGCTGATAACAGGTTCGCAACAGTTCATGTTGGCTCGCCTGGTCTCACAAGACATCTTATCAATACTGTGACAGCTGTACCATCTGCCACTGCTGCCCCTCCAATAAGATGATCATTGCAGGCGCTTGTGCTGCGTGGACGTCCAGAACCTCGTCTAAGGTTGTGACCACTGATACCAGCATCGTTACACAACTGACGCAGCATGTCCAAATGATGTAATTCTCCATAACTACCATCCTGCCACTCGGAAGGCTATAATGAGACCCCTTCCCAACATCCATTTGGCTGTAGGAAGCACGATTGCATCTCCATGGCGTGGTTGCCTCCTTGCTTCACAAAGTTTGCATCACACCGAGCCATCTGGCTGTGTGCATTTCCTATTAAAGGGTTGACAAAGATGGTGCTCTCGTAGGTAGTTCACTACGATATACACTACTGGCCATTAAAATTGCTACACCACGAACAGCAGTTGACCGGTGTTGTCGGGTGAAACGTTGTTGGGATGCCTCGTGTAAGGAGGAGAAATGCGTACCATCACGTTTCCGACTTTCATAAAGGTCGGATTGTAGCCTATCGCGATTGCGGTTTATCGTATCGTGACATTGCTGCTCGCGCTGGTCGTGATCCAATGACTGTTAGCAGAATATGGAATCGGTGGGTTCAGGAGGGTAATACGGAACGCCGTGCTGGATCCCAAAGGCCTCGTATCACTAGCAGTCGAGATGACAGGCATCTTATCCGCATGACTGTAACAGATCGTGCAGCCACGTCTCGATCCCTGACTCAGCAGATGGTGACGTTTGCAAGACAACAACCAGCTGCACGAACAGTTCGACGACGTTTACAGCAGCATGGACTATCAGTTCGGAGACCATGGCTGCAATTACCCTTGAAGCTGCATCACAGACAAGAGCGCCTGCGATGGTGTACTTAACGACGGACCTGGGTGCACGAATGGCAAAACGTCATTTTTTTCGGATGAATCCAGGTTCTGTTTACAGCATCATGATGGCCGCATCCGTGTTTGGCAACATCGCGGTGAACGCACATTGGAAGCGTGTATTCGTCATCGCCATACTGGCGTATCACCCGGCGTGATGACATGGGGTGCCATTTTTTACACGTCTCGGTCACCTCTTATTCGCACTGACAGCACTTTGAACAGTGGACATTACATTTCAGATTTGTTACGACCCGTGGCTCTACCCTTCATTCGATCCCTGGGAAACCCTACATTTCAGCAGGATAATGCACGCCCGGATGTTGCAGGTCTTGTATGGGCGTTTCTAGATACAGAAAATGTTCGATTGCTGCCCCGGCCAACAATTCCCTAGATCTGTCCCCAATTGAAAACGTCTGGTCAATGGTGGCCGGGCAACTGGCTCATCACAATACACCAGTCACTACTCTTGATGAACTGTGGTATAGTGTTGAAGCTGCATGGGCAACTGTACCTGTACACGCCATCCAAGCTCTGTTTGACTCAATCCCCAGGCGTATCAAGGCCGTGATTACGGCCAGAGGTGGTTGTTCTGGGTACTGATTTCTCAGGATGTATGCACCCAAATTGCGTGAAAATGTAATCACATGTCAGTTCTAGTATAATACATTTGTCCAATGATTATCCGTTTATCATCTGCATTTCTTCTTGGTGTAACAATTTTAATGGCGAGTAGTGTACGTTGGCGGAAACCGTGGAAACCTTTACCAGTACACGCACCGTACCGCAGGTCGAAAATGCCGTCATCGGATAAGTATCGACGTCGTTCTCCCAGGTGCACTTTTTTATTCGGCAGCCTGTTCAAGCTTCTTCCGCTGTACGCAACGCTCCATGCTGAGTACGCCGGAGTGCGGCTGGCTCCATACTGTGTCCCTCATGCTTCTATTTGCGTAATGACGGACGATGTTGCCTTATAATTTTTATCTAAATGCCGTATGGTTGCTTTAACGGACCGATGTTGGATCACCGTAGTACTTTGGATGTTAATCTGAAGACGCCCGACAAAGGCGAAACGTGTCATTGCGAGTTAATAAATAAAACAATTTGAACCAAGAGTTCTTATTTCAAGAAATTCACAACTGGTTTCTGTACTAGGAGCCCAGTAATGAATAGAACAAATTTTAGTTACTCGATTTGTCTATCTTCAGCATTCTACTATAACACCACATTTCAAAAGCTGCTAGTCTCTTCCTGTCTGAACTGCTTTCTGTCCGTGTTCCACTCCAGTACAAGCTTCACTCAAGAGTCCAGAAAAAAACTCCTAAAATTTAAATTTAAAATATATGTTAACAAATTTCTCGTTTTTAAAAATGCTTTTTTTGCTGTAGCCAGCCTGCATTTAAATCCTCTCTACTTTGGCTACCATCAGTTCTTTTGCTGCCTAAATAGCAAAACTCATCAACTACATATTGAATGTAATTACTTAAGGCTATTTCCACACCATCACTAGTTTTAATTCGAGTACATTTCATTGTTTGTTTCTTGTTTTACCTTTACTAATATTGCTATTATGATCTCCGTTCAAGACGCTATCGATTCCGTTCAACTACTCTTTCGAGTCCTTTGCTTTCTCTGACAGAATTATTAATGTCATCGGCAAATCACAAGTTTTCATTTCTTCTCCGTGAACCTTAATTCCCCTATTAAATTTCTTGATTTTTTCAACGCTTTCTCACTGTACAGATTAAATAACACCGGGGAGTAACTACAACCACGTGTCAGTTTCTCCTCAACCACTGCTTTCCTTTCATGACCGCCTCTTATCACTGCAGTCAAAGTCCGTAAATGCTGCAGATTACCTTCAGCGTTGTGTATAACGCCCCTTTGTATACAGTATTTCAAAGAGGATACTTCAGGCAACATTGCCAAGAGCTTTATGTATACAGACGCCACAAACATAGCTTTGATTTTCTTTAACCTATCTTCATAGGGTCATTATTGCCTAATGTACTCCGAGATGGACTTACCATCTTTTTGATTCCTCGGTAAATAATTGTTAATAATTTCAATAATTGGACTTATTAAACTGATAGTTCGGTAGTATTCACACCTGTCAGCATTCGTTTCCTTTGGGTTTGAAACCGTTTCATTCCTCTTCAAGTATAAAGGTATTTCGCCGATCCCGCACGTTCTCCATACTGGATGAAATGGATTTTCCATGGCTGGTTCTCCATAATTGAGAGGAAATAATATTTCCACCGACCACTTCCTCTCTACCCACGTCCGTAGGCGAGGTGAGAATGGGAAACAATGTTATTACAACTCATCAGATTCGAGACCGTGTGATCCTGTTTCTCTGGTTATCAGAAGAAACGTGAGGAATATTAATTATGATTACCTGCCGATTTATCAAGTGCCTATTTCGATGTCGGGGTTATCTTAATGATACTCTGCTGTGTCATTTTGCAATAATACCAATTTTAGGTATTTCATTCACAAGTTTCCTTAACAGTTTTAGTCAAGATTCTGAAAACTTTGCTATTGAGTTTCCAAATGCTGTATCTCGATATTTTACCTAACTGATTTCCTTTGTATTCTGAAAGTGAGGTTGAGGAGAAGTATTGCACACATTCGTCAAAAAAATGGTTCAAATGGCTCTGAGCACTATGGGACTTAACATCTGAGGTCATCAGTCCCATAGAACTTAGAACTACTTAAACCTAACTAACCTAAGGACATCACACACATCCATGCCCGAGGCACGATTCGAACCTGCGACCGCAGCGGTCGCACGTTTCCAGACTGAAGCGCCTAGAACCGCTCGGCCACACCGGCCGGCACACATTCGTCATATACGAACTCTGTCGACAAGCTCTCATATTTTGTTCAGTGTCATTTGTTGAGTACTTTGATAGAATGAACACATTGCCTTCAAAGTGATAGTATATCCTCCTTAGTACGAACATTTCTTTGAAAATAATTATCTCTGATTGTTGTACTTATGTCACCCACTGTTTACATCTACCCCAATATACGATATTATGGTCGTTTTATTTCAGGGCAAATCTGTGCATTCGACAAAAATATTCCTGACTCAGTAAAGGACAATCAGCCTGACTTGCAGTGTCATTTCGCGAACCCAATGTAGATCACTGGTAGTTGCCTTAGAATTCCAACTATGTCGACACACATGTCCCATTATAGGATTTGTTGTTGACGTTACTGATCCACCCAAAAGAAACTGCAATATTCAGTGAACACTATATGGAAAACGGTATGCATTTGGATAACGTTAACCTATAGGGGAAACACAAGATGACTGTCGGAAACACTCTAAATTTTTTATTACGGAATTCACTTGTATATACATTGAAGAAATTTTCCACAAAATATTACGCGCGAACTCCTAGAAATAACGATGCTGTGAGCGTTTGAAGCCGAGCGTGCACGGCACTCCACGGCGTTAGAGAACCGGTTGCCACAAGTCGTTATCGATGCAATCGTCACTACTTATACCGATATAGGTAAATCTGATTTGCTGGAAAGTTGTATGGGTGGTTTTACTCAAAATGTGAACAAAAGTTTCAGTAGGCTCTTTGGAGATATATTTCCAAAAATAATATCCAACCGAAACGAAATTGTCAACATTACTTCAAATTTGGCAGTATGTCTATTCAAAGTAGGCCATACTGCATTAATGCACATGGCATATGCCGTTAAAATAAAAACCGGCGATAAAATGCGCCGATACTGTCAAGATATAGACGCCAGTGGCGATGCTCTCACACACGAGAAGGGCTTCGAGGACGAAACTGAGTGCTTATCAGGTGAAAGCAGCAGAAAGCGGCCTTCCACTAGCCGGGGCGGTAGTTATTATGGACCAGGTATCGACAATATCCCGTAAGTTTCAAGCTTTCTGCCTTTTTTCAATAAATACTTGTTAAACTTAATATGCGTTTTTCTCAAAACCAAGTTTTTCGGTATGGTTGTTGTTGTGGACTGGCAAGACAGCCAATCCACAGTGACGGGTAACCGAAAGGCACGCGCTTAAATTCACGCAGGCTGGCGTGAGGTCTGAAACAGGATAATTAATGAATGCTATAAAGAAAAGTACGTAGCTGCTGGAATACTTAACTTTAATCCGCATTTGTAGAACATCGCTCTTGATGATACATTAATAGAATCTCAATATCAATTGAATACGGCGCCTTGCTAGGTCGTAGCAATTGTAGCTTAAGGCTATGCTAACTATCGTCTCGGCAAATGAGAGCGTATTTGTCAGTGAACCGTTCCTTGCAAAGTCGGCTGTACAACTGGGGCGAGTGCCAGTACGTCTCTCTAGACCTGCCGTGTGGCGGCGCTCGGTCTGCAATCACTGATAGTGGCGACACGCGGGTCCGACGTATACTAGTGGACCGTGGCCGATTTAAAAGCTACCACCTAGCAAGTGTGGTGTCTGGCGGTGACACCACAATCCTCCCCCGCAAATCGGCGAACGGTAGTGTGATAAGGCTTCCGCCCGCCGTGGGGAGGACCCCATGGTGGCGTATGCGACGAGGTGGGGAGCCTAACAACAGGCGAGGCTGTGCCACCCGCACCCGGCCATTCGGTCCGAGGGGAGCTAGGAAACGCCTGAAAACCTAGTCCAGGGTGCACGCCAACATGCGGGTTATGCGCCCTAAGATAGTCAGGAGGGGCCGAAGGGTCGACCTCCATCGAGTCGGAGCACCCGGCTTGGGAAGACGACAGATGGTCCGGAGCGGGCAAGAGTTCCACGTCGGAGGACAGCTGGTCACGGGAAGCGATCGGCGGCGCGTGACCCCGGGAGGCGCCCGGCGGTTGCAGCGACGCGTCCACTGCGGGCGACGCCGGCGGGCGAACAGGGCGGCGGCGGCGGCGGCGGCGCGTCGCCATGGGGCAAAATGGAAGGCAGCGTCGGTAATACCTTGGGATGAGGCGAGCCAGTAGATGGGTCCCCAGGGCGCTGACCGGATGGCACCGTCGCTGAAAGCAGAAGGGGAGCGGCAGAACCCGAGCGACGACAGAGGCGCAGCTGATTGAGATGCCGACGCACCACACCAGAGACCCCCAAAACTAAATACATAGCGCGGCCGAGGCAGCGAAGAATGCCCCCTGGAAGCCAACGCCGTGACCCGCTATAGTTGCGATAGTATACAACGTCGCCAGGGGCAAAAGCAAGTGTCTGCCGCTGCACAGGAACCTGATGCGGCGGATGCAGCAAAGACATCAAGGTTCGATGAGGACGACCGTGAAGCAACTCAGCCGGCGAGCGACCATCACGGGGCTGAGAGCGATACGAGGACAAAAAGAGCAATAACGCGTCCTCCCGAGAATGCGACTCTCAACTTCAACATCTGTGACTTGAAAGTCCGGACCAATCGTTCAGCGGCACCGTTTGACTGAGGCGAAAACGGCGCGGATGTCAGATGTTGAATACCATTGGCCTTGCAGAATGACTGAAATTCTGTGGACATGAATTGTGGGCCATTGTCGGAAACTATAGTCTGTGGAAGACCTATGCAAAAGATAGCGGATAACGCGTGGATGGTGGCTGAAGACGTCTTGGAAGACATCATGACAACAAAAGGAAAATTACTGAAGGAATCGACAACAACCAACCATCGAGCATTCCTTAATGGACCAGCAAAATCGATGTGCAAGCGTTGCCAAGGGGAACTGGCTTTCGGCAATGCAAAGAATTTCCGCGGTGGTGCGGATTGTTGTTCGGCACACGCCATGCAAGAAGAGCTCATATTCGTAATCGCAGCATCGATTCCGAACCAAGTACAGTGCTGACGAGCAAGTTGTTTCGTTCGCACCATACCCCAATGTCCTTGGTGGAGAAGCCGTAAGACAGAGGACTGTAACAAACGTGGGACCACGACTCTGGACTAATCATTATCAGAACGCAACAGCAAAACACCACGTCGTACAAAAAGTCTCTCCTTGTGAGCAAAAAATCTGTGAACCAACGGATCCTCGATCCGTAACTTTGACAAGGGCCATTGCGTAGCAACAAAACGCTAAACGGTAGCAAGGACAGGATCAGCTGCTGTGGCTGTAGCCACACGACGAAAATCAATCGGAAACGATGCGAGCACGTCATCGGTTTCTGAATCAATGAACATGCAAGCAAGTTCGGAGGAATCGAATGCTCTATCCTCAGCAACATGCAAACGGGACAACGCATCGGCGTTTCCGTGCTTAGCAGTGGACCGATACAAGATATCGTAGCGGTACTGCGAGAGGAAAATAGACCAGCGAATGAATTTCTGCGCTGTACGTGGAGGTACAGGCTTGTTCGGATGAAAAAGCGATGTCAAATGTTTGTGGTCTGTGATGATGGTAAAGTGACGACCATACAAGAAATCATGGAACTTAGTAACACCAAATACGAGAGCCAAAGCTTCTTTCTCGATCTGTGAATAATTACTTTGAGCAGACGAGAGCAATTTGGACGCAAAGGCAATAGGGCGATCATGCGATCCATCTTTGTGCGCAAGCACAGCACCGATCCCAAAATCCGATGCATCTACCATCAACAAAAGGGGTTTCTGGGGATCGAATGGCGTAAGGCAAGTATTAGAAAGCAACGCCGATTTCAACTGGCGAAAGGCGCGTTCGCATTCCGTCGTCCAGACGAACGGAACACCTTTACGGCGTAATCGATGAAGCGGGGCTGAAATTGAAGAGGCATGGGGGATATGGTTATGATAATAGTTAATTTTTCCCAGCACACTCTGTAGCTGCTTCAAATTCTGCGGCGAAGGCAAGTCGTGTATGGCACGGAGGTGCTCTGGATTCTGATGTATGCCTTGGGCATTGATTACATGTCCCAAATATGGTAAGTCACGAGCAAAAATCACACATTTGTCCTTCCGCAAGCGAAGACCATTTTGTCGCAAGACCTGAAATAATGGTCGAAGGTTGGCTAAATGTTCTTCTTCCGTCTTTCCGGAGATCACAATATCGTCCAGATAGTTTGCTGCAGTAGGGACCGACGCACAAATAGTTTGTAGATACTGCTGAAACAATGCAGGGGCGGATGCACACCCGAATGGCAGTCTTTTGAATCGATATAAACCAAGATGCGTGTTAACCACCAAAACGCGCTGGGAGTCTTCGTCCACCGGTATTTGCAAGTACGCATCTGCTAGGTCCAACTTCGAAAAATATTTACCCAGGCACAGTTTATCAAAAAGATCTTCCGGGCGGGGTAAAGGAAAAGTGGCAATCACTAGTTGTGGATTCACTGTGGCCTTGAAGTCCACGCGAAGTCTCAACTTTCCGGAAGGTTTTGGCAAAATTACTAAGGGTGAGGCCCAGAGAGAAGCCTGCACACGTTCAATTAAACCTTGTGATTCTAAATCGTGTAATGTTCTTGCCACCTCATCACGCAATGCGAGGGGAACATTGCGCGCTCTGAAAAATTTCGGTTGCGCGTTTACTTTCAGTTTCAAATGTGCTTCATAGTTCTTAGCGCAACCAAGGCCCGGTGGAAAAATGTCTGCAAATTCTTCACATAGACGAGAAACACTGGCTGAAGGCACAGTCTGGTTCACTGATAGGACCTGATTTACGATAGACAAGTTGAACAACTGAAATAAATCCAAACCAAACAAGTTCACAGCAGAAGAACAACGAAGGACGTAAAATCACACAAGTTTTGTTTGTCCCTTGTATGTGGCAAGAAGGCTGCACTGTCCTAACACAGGGATAGTGTGACCTGAATATGTAGTTAGCTTAACATTTGCAGCATGCAACGGAGGTGTGCCCAGTTGTTTGTAAGTGTCTTTATTGATCAATGGAACTGCAGCTCCGGTATCGAGCTGGAATGGGATCACGTTGCCATTAATGTCCAATTCTACAAAAAGTTTATTGTCCTGCTGACGACAAGAGCGGCTGTCTCGTGCAATTTGAACAGACACTGATACAGAATCACTTGCTAATTGAGGTGATTTCCGGCGACGTCGACGCACACTTTTTGTGGGATGCACACAGTCACGTGTAGAGAGAGTCACAGGGCGGAGTGGAATTAACTACATGAATTTCCATGGGCGAAGGTTCACGAGCCTGAGCATTCTTGGTTCGATTCTGGCGCGAAGCAAAGGGCCTGGAATCGTTGTGAGTGTCCGATCTGATCTTTTTCTGGCAAACACTCTGACCACGTCCTTTTTTATTACAGAAAAAGCAAACAGCTTGGCGTGACGGGCAATTCTCACGCGAAGGTCTAGTAGGACACTGCGGGCATGATTTCACTGCATTTGCATGCTGGCGTGGGACACGTGGCTGCGCGGACGTGCGCGAGGGCTGTTTACAGTTCCGTGCATCTCGCCCGGCGGGCCGGTTAATGTGACACACAGCTGGCGAAGTTTCAAACGATTCCTGAGCAAAATCAAGTGTGTCTTGCCTATCCAATATGTCTATCACTTGGTGAAGGGAGGGATTGACTTGTTTCAAAATTTGCTCCCGTATACGAACATCAGAAACGTTCTGTGCAATTGCATCACGTACCATAGTATCTGAATAAGGGAGTCCACATTCACACTCAAAAGCACAATCCCTTGTAAGGCCTTGCAAAGTTGCAATCCACTCCCGATTAGTTTGACCGGCCGTACGTTTTGTACGAAAGAACCTATACCGTTTTGCAACTACATTAACCGATTCCTTGAAATAGGCATCTAAAGCAGACCAAATTTCTTCGTAGGACAGAGTTGCTACGTCGCGTCGGGGAAATAATTTCACTATCACACGGTACGTTTGCACCCCTACACACGCCAATAAATGAGGCTGCCTCTCGTTACCTTGAATTCTCTAGGCGGCGAGATGAAATCCAAATTGGCGTGACCACTCCGTCCAGGTTTCCATCGCCGCATCGAAGTGTCGAAACGGTGGTGCAACTGCATGTTGTGGGTGCGGTAGCGGTGGAGCGGCGACGGCCGCATCGTTTTGCATTCCACGTTGACCCTGGACGAGCTGTCCAAGGGCATCCAATAAGGCCTGCGTCTGCTGATTCTGTAAGCGATAAAATTCAGTCAATACATCTGGAGATTGTGGCGAAGCCATGACAAGTAAATTAGAGCAATACGACCGTTAAATCGTCGTTGCCAAAAATGTTGTGGACTGGCAAGACAGCGAATCCACAGTGACGGGTAACCGAAAGGCACGCGCTTAAACTCACGCAGGCTGGCGTGAGGTCTGAAACAGGATACGTAATGAATGCTATAAAGAAAAGTACGTAGCTGCTGGAATACTTAACTTTAATCCACATTTGTAGAACATCGCTCTTGATGATACATTAATAGAATCTCAATATCAATTGAATACGGCGCCTTGCTAGGTCGTAGCAATTGTAGCTTAAGGCTATGCTAACTATCGTCTTGGCAAATGAGAGCGTATTTGTCAGTGAACCGTTCCTTGCAAAGTCGGCTGTACAACTGGGGCGAGTGCCAGTGCGTCTCTCTAGACCTGCCGTGTGGCGGCGCTCGGTCTGCAATCACTGATAGTGGCGACACGCGGGTCCGACGTATACTAGCGGACCGTGGCCGATTTAAAAGCTACCACCTAGCAAGTGTGGTGTCTGGCGGTGCCACCACAGTTGTCATCGCCCACGCTACGTTTTTCATCCAACTTTAAATATTTTTTGTCTCCCTTACAAATCCCCACGATAAATTAGAATTAAATCCGTAAGGATTAGGGCGATATGTTAATTTTATGTTTCTGATAACCACAGGCGGGGTTAGAGCAACAACAGTCAATCTACCTCATTTCAGAGTTGCCTCCGGATAATTTCAATGACACAGTGAACGTATCAATATTTTCAGTAAAAATACTAATAGAAACTTAAGTGTACGCTTTATTTGTTGCAGCAAACCCCATTTGTCCGCTACATTTCAGTACGGAGAAAAAATCCTGAATTTGAGCAACACTTCCGTCCGTCACCCAGTCGTTCAACCTTAAACATTGCACAGAAAGGTCTTCACTGTTCAGCTGGTTTCATTTTCAATAGGCTCTAGAAGGACTGAAAATACTAAGTGGCAAACCCCTAGAATTCAAATCGAAGTCGTAAGATTTCCTTGTGGTGCGCTCCCTCTATTCGGTACTGGAATTCTTAGCAGTATTTAAGAACCTTTCCCTGTACTGCGTTGTTTATTCGCATATTCTCTTACAAGTTTTTCTTCTTTCATTAATTTTTTTCGTTTATAAAGTCTCTAATCAGCGTTTTGTGAACCATGTACTGACTCGTTCCATGACAATGTAGCTTTCGCTCGCACTGAGCTACAGAACTTGAGAGATAAACGACTAAATAAAATAAATTTCAATTTCACCTGTGAAGAGACTATGAAGTGTGATACTCAGCTGTAAGCCACTGAATTGATATGGGGTACAGATGATCCCACCTTAGTGTCTGGCATATGACATCGATCAGGCTGCACATTATGAAAGTAGTGGTAGTTTTATTTTCGATGCACTCCAGAGTACAGTTAAGGATTGAATGCAAGCAATAAGCTATACAATGAACAACCACAGATAGCGTAAAAAACTATTCACTGCATACCACGTAGAGACGTTCGCCCTCTTCATTTTCTGTTTTTGTTGTTACGCTGCGACGTATTTCGCTTAACTGTATCTTCAGGGTAACCTACTACACCTTTAGCTTTTCAAAAGTTATACTGTGATAGCATCAATTAGTACGAAAGCAGAGGTGAAATATGTGTATGTGTATGAGAACGTTAAATTAATTGCAAAAATTAAGTACCTTACTGAGGGAGACCCGTAATTCCAAATGCCAGTATGCAAGAGTTAATGAATATTGTTATTAGGACATAGCAGATTATATCATATTGTATCTCAAACCATATTTTCCTTGTGTGAGTGGCGTATTGTCAGAAGAGAGTGAATGTTCAAAGTTTCTTGGAGACACAGTTCTACTGCAATACTGATCATAGATGCATCACAGTGTGGAAGTAAAATGGAGCAGCAAATGGAAACGTACTCCAAAGTTGAAGTATGCTGGACGGTACGATTCTTTCGTCCAGCATCCACTAAAAACTACTTGGCCTGTCACAAAATATGTAACGTGAGTTTTGAAGTTCCCTTGCAAATGCCTACCTCCACGCATGGTTATTCGCCTGTTCCGATCTGTGTGGCTAGAACGGGATGCTATGAAGTGATGATCATCTTTGTGAGGTGACGCGAAGCTATCGTCAATTTTTTTTTTTTTTTTTTTGTAGAAAGTATCAGAAAGTTTCCTCCATCCGAACTGTTCCTCTTATTTCGGATGAGCATTTCTATATCCAGCTCGAACGGGACATTAACAGATATTAAACATTTACAAATTAAATTACATACGAAGGTGGTATGTATTTACATATGTATTCTACGTGTCAGAGTTTACGTTTCTCTCATCTGTTAGGTTTTCTTTCCCAGTTATCGGACAATTGTAGACTGTGGGGAAGATAACTGCTTTTATACCTCCGTGTTTGGTATTGCTAGGTTTATTTTCGCCTTCACAGTGTCTGCACATTGGATACGAAGGCGTCTGAAATATGTTCACAAGTTGTACGGTGACCAAGGTTCTAAGAATTTACCACAGAGCTGTTGGTAGTTTAGAGGGCGTCTGTCATGGAGCATCTGTCACTTGACATTTTTTATCATTTTTTCCCTCTCACGTGCAAGAGAAACAACGTAGTGACGATCTACGCTGCTCTTCTGTCGGTACACTCGCTGCCTAATGTTGTTCTGATCTACCTGAGCGACTGCTCTTCAACAGTCTCTCAATAAAGGCCGTAAAAATGTTCTTGTAAGCAATATGTTCCACACTCAAAGAGTAGATTCCGATACCTTTTTCGAAAGTCGAAGTCTAGTATTCGCTTCTCTTACAACTTAGCGCATATCGATCGTTATTGTCTATTTTCTCTTACGTTGTTCTCCAAGATATACCCCGACGGAAAAAAAAACCGCAACACCAAAAAGAAATTAATGCAGACTAATGAAATTTTTGGACTGCATTTGTCTATGTAACACGTGTAAGTGATGAACACTGTTGGATGACGGGTTAATGTAAGCACGAGATAAGCCATTGCAAATGTGAAGTCCTGGTACATTAACAATCTGTGTAACTGCAGGAATGTAGAAGGCTAGCATGCAAGCGTGCATGAATTGTGTTGTACAGGTGCCGGATATCAACTTAAGGGATGCAGTTTCATGCCTGTTGCACTTTATCGGTCAATACGGGGCTGTTTAATGCTGACTGCGGATGACAGTAGAGTTGTCGTCCAGTGACGTCCCATACATTCTCAATAGGAGACATATACGGTGATCGAGCAGGGGGATGAGAACATGCCAACAGTCTGTACAACATGGTGGGTTACAACGGCGTAAGTGAGCGAGAGTTATTCTGTTGTAAAACGCTCCCTACAATGTTGTTCACGGTCTCAAATGGCTCTGAGCGCTATGGGACTTAAATGCTGAGGTCATCAGTCCCCTAGAACTTAGAGCTACTTGAACCTAACTAACCTAAGGACATCACACACATCCATGCCCGAGGCAGGATTCGAACCTGCTACCGTAGCGATTGCGCGGTTCCAGACTGTAGCGCCTAGAACCGATCGGCCACCTCGGCCGGCTTCACGGTCTCATCACAACAGCATCCACTAGCGTCATTGGTGACTCTTCAGGTGTGAAATGACCATGCGCCTATAATGCCGTGCCATGACCCGATGTGAGGATCGCCGACGTGGTCCTGAGTGCATGTGTATCAGCACGCTCACTTCAGTGTAGTGGCGCAGAAACGACTGTGCACTCATTTAGTTTTCGATAAACCAATAACTTCAGCCAGGTTATGCACGGCCACTCCTACACTTCAGCATCGATGATGTGGCACATGTGCACTTCAACGTAGCTGTCTTTTCGGCATTCCGAAAAACACTTCCCAATGCCACTGCGCTTAAGAACAGCAACGCTTTCGTTGGTCCGGAAAAAAATGGCTATGAGCACTATGGGACTTAACTTCTGAGGTCATCAGTCCCCTAGAACTTAGAACTACTCAAACCTAACTAACCTAAGGACATTGTTGTTGTTGTGGTCAACAACAACCTAAGGACATGTCCATTATAATTATCCGGGCTGTTATTCCGTGGTCGGTTGATGAATTCTGTGGTGATTCCCACCGTTTCGTCTCCGACTGCGGGAGACATTTTCAAGGGGGTCCGTAGCTTGATGGAAGGGCCAACACAAACACTGGCTCGCTACTGACTGCCGCTAAATTCCGTGTCCGCGCGCCCCCACGCCGCGGCGTGACGTCACGTGTTTTGAAAACGTCAGTGCAATTGGCCGCTGGCCGTCGCCGTCGATCGCCGTTGCCATCACCCAGTAGTGGACGGGTGGTACACATCTTCTTTAACACCGGCATCCATATACCGTTTAATTTGACGCCCTCCTCCTTTCGGTTGAAATTATTTGGGTGTTTAGAGATTTCGATTGCCTCCCTGTAGAGCCTTTCGTAGTATCCGCTCGTGGCCGCTAGTACTTGCGTCTCCTCGAAACGAATATTGTGGTTCCCTGGCTGGAAAGCATGCTCCGCAACAGCTGATCGTTCCGTTTCTCCTCTTTTACAATTTCCCTTGTGCTCTTCCAAACATTTAGAGACAGTTCTTTTGGTGGTACCCACATAAACATCACCACAGTTGCATGGGATTCTATACACTCCAGATTTTTCCAATGTTTTGCGAGCGTCCTTGGCAGGCCTAAGGTATTCCTGAATCTTCTTGGTGGGCTTGTAAATTACGGTAATATTCCGCTTCGTCAAGATCCTCCCTATTCTTTCCGTTACATTTTTAACAAACGGAAGAAAAACCTTAGATTTTGCAGTAGCCTGTACGTCAGTATGATTTCTGCGTGGCCGCCTCAACATAAGATTTATTTCGGCGGACGAATATCCGTTCTTCGTTAGTGCATTGTGGGGATGTTCCATCTCAGCGTCGAGCAACTCAGGTTCACAAATATTTCTAGCTCTGTAGTTTGCCGTCTACCTCGATGTACTTGTGTTTAGAAACGAAAATGGTAGTTTGGGCCACTCAGTGTACCGCAAACCCACGCACACGGACCGTTATTTGCACCGGGATTCGAACCACCACCCACAACAGAAGCGGGGTGTTATCAAGACGTTAGCGGACAGAGCTACAAATATTTGTGAACCTGAGTTGCTCGACGCTGAGATGGAACATCTCCACAATGCACTAACGAAGAACGGATATTCGTCCGCCGAAATAAAACGTGCGTTGAGGCAGCCACGCAGAAATCATACTGATGTACAGGCTACTGCAAATCTAAGGTTTTCCTGCCGTTTGTTAAAAATGTAACGGAAAGAATAGGGAGGATCTTGACGAAGCGGAATATTACCGTAATTTACAAGCCCACCAGGAAGATACAGGAATACCTTAAGCCTGCCAAGGACGCTCGCAAACCATTGGAAAAATCTGGAGTGTATAGGATCCCATGCAGCTGTGGTGATGTTTATGTGGGTACCACCAAAAGAACTGTTTCTAAACGTTTGGAAGAGCACAAGGGAAATTGTAGAAGAGGAGAAACGGAACGATCAGCTGTTGAGGAGCATGCTTTCCAGCCAGGGAACCACAATATTCGTTTCGAGGAGACGCAAGTACTAGCGGCCACGAGCGGATACTACGAAAGGCTCTACAGGGAGGCAATCGAAATCGCTAAACACCCACATAATTTCAACCGAAAGGAGGAGGGCGTCAAATTAAACTGTATTTGGATGCCGGTGTTAAGGAAGATGTGTACCACCCGTCCACTACTGGGTGATGGCAACGGCGATCGACGGCGACGGCCAGCGGCCAATTGCACTGACGTTTTCAAAACACGTGGCGTCACGCCGCGGCCCGGGGGCGCGCGGACACGGAATTTAGCGGCAGTCAGTAGCGAGCTTGTGTGGGTGTTGGACCTTCCATCAAGCTACGGACCCCCTTGAAAATGTCTCCCGCAGTCGGAGACGAAACGTTGGGAATCACCACAGAATTCATCAACCGACCACGGCATAACAGCCCGGATAATTATAATGGACATGATATTTCCGGCCGTGTAAGTTTACATTTTAGTAACCTAAGGACATCATACACATCCATGCCCGTGGCAGGATTCCAATCTTCCTGAATTTTTTCGGTTCACTAGATATTACAAAAAATGTCATTTGAATTTTGCAATGAAGCTCTCTACTGCAGTTTTCAAAGTTCGGCAGTGATTTGGCATCTTCCTGAATCATTGTATTTTTCATAGATTAGACTTGGGGAGAACTTCAGTC
Organism: Schistocerca americana; assembly: GCF_021461395.2. Taxonomy (NCBI): domain Eukaryota; kingdom Metazoa; phylum Arthropoda; class Insecta; order Orthoptera; family Acrididae; genus Schistocerca; species Schistocerca americana. Next base: position 966,139,630 of record NC_060120.1, on the reverse strand, counting down.
ATAATCTCAACATACTCATCTTCGAATTACTCAGAAATACACTCCTGGAAATGGAAATAAGAACACCGTGAATTCATTGTCCCAGGAAGGGGAAACTTTATTGACACATTCCTGGGGTCAGATACATCACATGATCACACTGACAGAACCACAGGCACATAGACACAGCAACAGAGCATGCACAATGTCGGCACTAGTACAGTGTATATCCACCTTTCGCAGCAATGCAGGCTGCTATTCTCCCATGGAGACGATCGTAGAGATGCTGGATGTAGTCCTGTGGAACGGCTTGCCATGCCATTTCCACCTGGCGCCTCAGTTGGACCAGCGTTCGTGCTGGACGTGCAGACCGCGTGAGACGACGCTTCATCCAGTCCCAAACATGCTCAATTGGGGACAGATCCGGAGATCTTGCTGGCCAGGGTAGTTGACGTACACCTTCCAGAGCACGTTTGGTGGCACGGGATACATGCGGACGTGCATTGTCCTGTTGGAACAGCAAGTTCCCTTGCCGGTCTAGGAATGGTAGAACGATGGGTTCGATGACGGTTTGGATGTACCGTGCACTATTCAGTGTCCCCTCGACGATCACCAGTGGTGTACGGCCAGTGTAGGAGATCGCTCCCCACACCATGATGCCGGGTGTTGGCCCTGTGTGCCTCGGTCGTATACAGTCCTGATTGTGGCGCTCACCTGCACGGCGCCAAACACGCATACGACCATCATTGGCACCAAGGCAGAAGCGACTCTCATCGCTGAAGACGACACGTCTCCATTCGTCCCTCCATTCACGCCTGTCGCGACACCACTGGAGGCGGGCCGCACGATGTTGGGGCGTGAGCGGAAGACGGCCTAACGGTGTGCGGGACCGTAGCCCAGCTTCATGGAGACGGTTGCGAATGGTCCTCGCCGATACCCCAGGAGCAACAGTGTCCCTAATTTGCTGGGAAGTGGCGGTGCGGTCCCCTACGGCACTGCGTAGGATCCTACGGTCTTGGCGTGCATCCGTGCGTCGCTGCGGTCCGGTCCCAGGTCGACGGGCACGTGCACCTTCCGCCGACCACTGGCGACAACATCGATGTACTGTGGAGACCTCACGCCCCACGTGTTGAGCAATTCGGCGGTACGTCCACCCGCCTCCCGCATGCCCACTATACGCCCTCGCTCAAAGTCCGTCAACTGCACATACGGTTCACGTCCACGCTGTCGCGGCATGCTACCAGTGTTAAAGACTGCGATGGAGCTCCGTATGCCACGGCAAACTGGCTGACACTGACGGCGGCGGTGCACAAATGCTGCGCAGCTAGCGCCATTCGACGGCCAACACCGCGGTTCCTGGTGTGTCCGCTGTGCCGTGCGTGTGATCATTGCTTGTACAGCCCTCTCGCAGTGTCCGGAGCAAGTATGGTGGGTCTGACACACCGGTGTCAATGTGTTCTTTTTTCCATTTCCAGGAGTGTATTTTAACAATTTGAACTTCATGGGTAAAGAATAAAATTAAATTGCAAAATTCGAATGCAGACATATTAAACTATTCATTCTAACTACGATGTATGTTATCCATCATACTACGCTACGTTTTATATTGATGCCACACCGCACTGTAATTTACGATCATCTGCACCATTAGTTCATACCAATAAGAAAAACGAAAAAATGAAGTATCTGCGTGATGCCATCTCGTTTCTAGTTCACAGATACTTTAAATGCAGACGCCTACATTTAAAACCGAAAAAGAAATAGAATTTCATAATGCCCCGTTCGAACAGAGAGAGGCTCAGATAAATCTAAACCTAATGTTATATTAGATTATAAGAAGGATCATGAAAGAATAAACAGTCAAATATTTTGGGACATAATCGAGCAATAGGCTATTTCAAGAAATGAAATAAATGACTTTAATTATGTGTTAATGTTACCATAGCCTTTAGAAAGAAATACTTTAATAAATGGGAGAGGTTTTAAGCAACAGCTTACCCTTTTCCTTGTGCCTTTTGACACTTACGTGTCTAAAGTTCTACACAAATAGAAAGACCAACATCTCTGCGTACCGGGCATTCTACCGCGAAAAAAGCGTCGTTCTTGCACGATATTTCGACGATATTTCGACAGCTGAAATATCAAAATATCAGTGACTAGAATGAAAGCCGTACTAATAATAGCCCAAAACGATAAAAAAGTTTAATTCTTACAGATAATCAAATAACAGAACACACAAGTTATTCAGTTATTCTGGATGTGATATATCAACTTTCTTCGGCAAAAGTGATTTAGAGACAGCCATAGAAATACAAGATACGCTAAATATCTACATCTATGCTCTGCAAACCACCGTGATGTGCGTAAGGTATGTCCCATTGTACTAGTTATTAGAGTTTCTTTCTATTTCATTCACGTATGGAGTGCGGGAAGCATAATTGTTTGAATGACTCTGTGCGTGCAGTACTTATTCTAATCTTGTCCTCACGATCCCTGTCTGACCGATACGTAGGCGCTTGCAGTATATTCTTAGAGTAATCATTCAAAGCCGATTCTTGAAACTTTGTTAATAGGGTTTCTCGTGTTGGTTTACGTCTGTCTTCAAGATTCTTCCAGCTCCTCCAGTGTCTGTGACACTCTCCCAAGGATTAAACAAACCTGCGACTATTCGTGCTGCCCTTTAGTCATTAAATGAAATGTGGTGAAAAATAAGTTAACGTATTGTGGCGTCAAAATTTACAATTCTGTCTGGCAGTGACTCATGGCTTTACGGCTGACAGAAATTTAAAAAAGAGCAGAGACAAGAAAATGATGTTTCTAAGATCTGCAGATCGGTATATGAAACCGTTTACAAACAGAAATCACTTGGTGTTACAAGTAAATGAAGGGGAGATATGGATGTTTCAGCACAAATAGTAAGACGAATGAACTTCGAAACTATACCAGCTTTTTTTACTGGAAATTTTTACTTCATCCAAAAATTTATTTTGAAGAAGAAGACAAAGGAAGGGCGAAGAAGAACAAATAAGTATATCAAGTAATTTTACATTTCTTGAGGGAAAATTGTATCTATTACTTACCTCTAACACTAATACACATATATAGAAGAAGAAAAGGAAAGAGGCTCTGAAATGTTTGGTTCACACCTTTAAATTATCAGTATGGCAGGTTTGCAAATAATTGTCGTCTGGAAGTGAAACGAAGTGTGTTCCGTTTGACTTGACCGAATGGAAACTCGACATTAGTTGACAGTCACATTAGGACTGGTCACCTTGGCTCTCATGAAAAGCAGCACTAACCTGTATCAGTTAGGTGTTCCAAGAAGGCAGCCTTTTGTGCCACAACGTCTGCATAGTTTCCTGCCGTCGGGGCGGGGATCCAGGTTTGGGTTGCGGGAAGGGGTCAAAGTTTCTTAGTCTTAAACACTGTTGTTATTCTTATTATACAAGTTTTTCGCCAAGATCGCATGAAAATACACAATGATTACTAGTTTCAGTGAAATTAAATCGCCGTTTTCAGATCATTTGTATAGAAAAATAATTTTAAAGGTCTAAGCCATTTCGTCCATTACTCCCCAACCACTTCCCTTATTGTAATTTGCTGTCCCGTTTCTTTTAACGTACCACAAACACCTTGGCGCTTAGCAGTAATAATAATAATAATAATAATAATAATAACAATGAAATAAAGGAAACATTAAAATCATAGAATTCGAAAAGCATTTGTACGATATTTTGGAAAGTTAACGTGTCATGCAATTAAGAACTATAACGGCAATAGACACTCTGTCCTAATCTTCAGGGAACACAGAAAAATCCAAGTTTTCAATCAGTAGCATTCATATTTAAGTTAGTAATGCGACTGCGAACACGTAAACGATGGGTAACTTTCAACAAAGTGAAGCAGTACGTCTGCTATGTTGGATGTAATAAAAGAAGTACTTTGATAAACACAATTTCATATGGATATTAACAAATGGAACTACTGCAGTTTAGGACATTTGAATACTGACTTACCACGTAAGTTCAGTACGAAATGTGACCAGCAACATAATTTACAAATATTGCATCTTTCGCTCGTGAGTCTGTTCCAGAATCTTTCGACTCTATTTATTGTAAGACGAATTCTTATTGCAAACTTTACTAGCCTAAGTATAGTAAAACTCATTATTACCTTTTTAAGGATATTTTTATGATGAAATTATTGGGTGGCGGGGTACACACTATGCGCTCTATGGTTCTGGCTTAACGTTTCGTTTATCTGGACGAAAATACTTCTTGAAAACGAACACCAGTTTTTGATGTAGTGAAGCAAAAAGGGCTCTCAAACTTCTCATCTAAGTAATGTAAAAATAGTCTGCGTTACCTGCAGCCTGTGTTTCGCTGATTGACATCTCAGAATTTTCACCAGCTGAAAATGTCTTACCTAACGACGGTATGAAGCAACAAGGAAATACTTCAATGAAATTATTTAAATGCAGGTTCTGCTAAGAAATGTATGTATGTATGTATGTATGTATGTATTAAAAGTTGTTTTGATTAGAACACCTACGCAGCGGTTACTTTACTCTTACCACCTGCCACTAATCAGATTCTAAAATGCTGTAGTTATTAAACAGTGACAGATCTGATCACCTTTAAAGTAGAAAGATTTATGCTCAATTCACCACTCGTAACTTTACTGTAAAGGGTGGTCCATTGATAGTGACCAGGCCAAATATCTCACGAAATAGGAATCAAACGGAAAAACTACAAGGAACGAAACTCGTCTAGCTTAAGGGGGAAACCAGATGGCACTATGGTTGGCCCGCTAGATGGCGCTGCCATAGGTCAAACGGATATCAACTGCATTTTTTTAATAGGAACCCCGATTTTTTATTACATATTCGTGAAGTATATGGCGCTGTAATAGTCACAATTTTAGACGAATAACCAAAGCACCATCTGGTTTCCCCCTTCAAGCTAGACAAGTTTCATTCTTTGTAGTTTTTTCGTTTCACACTTATTTCGTGAGATATTTGGCCCGGTCACGATCAATGGACCACCCTGTATAAGGCACGCAAGAACTTAAAAATACCGAAAAGTTTTGAAGCAATAGTCTCCTTAGTCCTTCATAAACCTTACGCTAAAGTTCAATTCCCTAAGATGGAATGTTAACATAGTCTCATTCGTAATACTTAAGTTCCTTCAAATGCAGTCGTTGGAGTCACGCA